>NW_025421584.1:157500-900625 GCF_011764305.1 Mustela putorius furo
CTCAGATTTTTGTTTATCCCCCCCTCAATGGACATTTCAGTTGTCTCATATTTTGGCTATTGTGAGTAATACTGCTGTGAATTTGGTGTATGAACACCTCCTTGAGTCCATTTGTATGATTCTTTGGATGTATACATAGAAATGGAACTACTGGATCATAAGGTAATTCTGTGCCTAAGTTTTTGAGGAGCCACCAAAGTATTTGCCACAGCAATTGTGCCATTTTTCATACCTACCAGCAGTGCACAAATGTCCCAGTTTTTCTACATGCTCACCAAGAATGGATTTTTAATTAATTAATTAATTAATTAATTAATGTAATAGATAACCTATTGTTGTTCATACCTATTGTGGTATGAAGTGGTATCTCATGGATTCGATTTGTGTTTCCCTAACGAATAGTGATGTTTAACATCTTTTCATATGTTTACAGGCTATCTGTATATGTTCTTGGGGGGGCATATCTGTTTGATTTCTTTGCCCAGTTTACATTTCGGCCTTATTTTGTTTTGTCGTAGGAATTCTTAATGTATCCTGGTTATTAATCCTTTTCAGATACATGATTTACAAATGTTTTCTCCCATTCTGTGGATTGCTTTCTTTCTCTGCAGACATGTCTTTTGATTCACAAAATATTTAAATTCTGATGAAGTTCTGTTTGTCTACTTTTTCATTTGCTGCCTGTGCTTTTGGTGTTATACCCAATAAATAATTGCCAAATCCAAAGTTCTGAAGATTTCTATGTTTTCTTCTTAGACTTTTATAGTTTTAGCTCTCATATTTAGGTCTTTACTTCATTTTGAGTTAATTTTTATAGATGGTGTTAGGTAAAGGACCAAATTTATTCTTTTGCATTTGGATATACAGTTTGTTTTCTAGCACACTTGTTGAAAATTTCACCGTTAACTGGTCTTGGCATTCTTGTTGAAAATCATTTGACAATGTATGCAAGGGTGATTCCTCAGTTTCCCATTCTGTTATATTGGTCTGTATGATTGTCTTTTTGTCAGTATCACACTCTTTTGATTACTGTAACTTTACAATAAGTTTTGATGACAGGAAGTATAAGTCCTCCAATTTGTTCTTTTTCAGATCAGTTTGGCTCTTGAGGATCTCTTGAGAATTTTAAGATGGATTTTTCTATTTCTGAAAAAATGACATTAGAATTTTGGCAGGGATTTTACTGAATTTACAGATTACTTTGAGCCATATTGCTATCTCAACAATATTAAATCTTCTATCCACGAACATGGGATGTCTTTCCATTTATTCCTGTCCTATTTAATATCTGTCAGGAGTGTTTTGTAGTTTTCAGTTTATAAATTTTTCAGTTTTTATATCTTTCACCCTCCTTGGTTAAATTAATTTATAAGTATTTTGTGTTGTTTTTTCTTTTATTTTTTTGATGCCATAGTTAATAGAATTCCTTTATTAATTTCCTTTTGGGGTTGTTGATTTTGGTATTTAGAAATGCAACTGATGGGGCACCTGGGTGGCTCAGTGGGTTAAGCCTCTGCCTTCAGCTCAGGTCATGATCTCAGGGTCCTGGGATCGAGCCCCACATCAGGCTCTCTGCTCAGTGGGGAGCCTGCTCCCCCCCCTTCCTGCCTTTCTGCCTACTTGTGATCACTCTCTCTCTGCCAAATAAATAAAAAAAGATCTTTAAAAAAAAGAAAAGAAATGTGACTGACTTTGTGTGTTAATTTTGTATCCTGCTGAATTTATTTATTGATTTTTAAAGATTTTATTTATTTATTTGACAGAGAGAGAGAGATCACAAGTAGGCAGAGGCAGTCAGAGAGAGGGGGGGGAAGCAGGCTCCCTGCTGAGCAGAGAGCCCTATGCGGGGCTTGATCCCAGAATCCTGAGATCATGACCTGAGCCGAAGGCAGAGAGGCTTAACCCACAGAGCCACCCAGGCACCCCTCCTGCTGAATTTATTAATTCCAGCAGTTTTTTGTGGAATTTTTAGGGTTTTACATACATGATTATGTTTTCTGCAGAAATAATTTTATTTCTTCCTTTCCAGTTTGAATGCCTTCCCCTTTCCTTTTTTGCCTAATTGCTCTAGCCAGTAGTTCTAACACCAAGTTGGACAGAAGCCAAAAGCCAAAAGCCAAAAGCAAACATCTCTGTCCTTGTCTTAGAGGGAAAAACTTCAGTCTTTTACCATTTAGCATGAGGTTAGGTGTGACTTTTTCATATATAGCCTTTATTATGTTGAAATGGTTTCCTCCCATTTCTAGTTTGTTGAGCATTTTTGTCATTAAAGGGTTGAAGTTTTTCAATTTTTTTTTCTGCCTCAGTGAAATGAACATGTGGATTTTGTCTTTCATTCTCTTAATTGATTTTTACACTGTGTATTACACTGATTGATTTTTGTATGTTTAGCATCCTTATATCCCAGGAATAAATCCCACTTGGTCATGCTGTATAATCCTCTTAATATATTAAGGATTTGGTTGTTGGTACATTTTTGAGGATTTTTGCATCAGTATTTTTCAGGAATACAGGTATGCGGTTTGTTTGTTTCCCCTGTAGTGTCTGTCTGATTTTGGTATCAGAGTAATGCTGGCCTCCTAGAATGAATTAAGAAGTATTTTTCCCTCCTCAATTTTTTAGAAGGACTTGAGAAAAATTGGTGTTAGTTTTTCTTTATGTTTGTTTTACTTCACTAGTGAAGACATCTGGTGTGGGGAATTTTTTTATTACTGATTTTATTTTCAAGCTAATTATAGATCTATTTGGGTTTTCTTTTTCTCATGAGTGAGTCTTGGTAGGTTTTATGTTTCTAAGAATTTGTCATTTCATCTAGGTTATCCAATTTGTTGATATACAACTGCTCATAGTCCTCTCTTATAATCCTTTTTATTTCCATAGAATCAGTAGTAATGCTCTTGCTTTTAATCTGGATTTTAGAATTTCAGCCTTACCTCTTGTTGCTTAGTTGTCTAGTTAAAGTTTTATCCATTTTATTGATTGACTTTCTCTATTGTTTTTCTAGTCTCTATCTTATCCTTCCCCATTTTTTGGTACAAAGGACTTTTTTTCTTTCCAAATTTTCTTTTAAATTCTATTTAGTTAACATTAGTGTAATATTGGTTTCAGGAGAATTTAATGATTCATCATTTACATATGACATCATGTGCTCATTATAACGAGTGCCTCCTTAATACCCATCACCCATTTACCCCATTCCACCCAGTTCCCTCCATCAACCCTCTGTTTTCTATTAAGAGTCTCTTACGGTTTTTTCTCTGTCTCCTTTTTTCCCTCTTCCCATATGTTCATCTGTTTTGTTTCCTAAATTCCACATATGAGTGAAATCATATTGTATCTGTCTTTCTCTGACTGACTTAATTCACTTAGCATAATACACTAGCTCAAACTATATCATTACAAATGGCAAGATTTCATTCTTTTTGATGGCTAATATTCCATTTTACATGTATACCACATCTTCTTTATCCATTCATAAGTCAAGGGACATTTGGGCTCTTTGATGGTTTCACAATTTTTGATAAAATCCTGCTATAATCCCTGGATAGCAATGTACCCCTTTGGAGCTGTATTTTTGTATCCTTTGGGTAAGTACCTAGTAGTGCAATTGCTAGGGCATAGAGAAGTTCTTTTTTTTTTTTTTTTCTTTTTAAGATTTTATTTATTCATTTGGCAGAGAGATCACAAGTAGGCAGGGAGGCAGGCAGAGAGAGAAGGGGGGGAAGCAGGCTTCCTGCTGAGCAGAGAGCCCAATGTGGGGCTCGATCCCAGGACCCTGAGATCATGACCTTAGCCGAAGGCAGAGGCATTAACCCACTGAGCCACTCAGGCACCCCAAGAAGTTCTATTTTTATCTTTTTAAGGACCCATACTATTTTCCACATTGGCTTCACCAGTTTGCATTCTCAACAGTGTAAGAGGGTTCCCCTTTCATCTGTTGTTTCAGTGTTATTAATTTTAGCCTTTGTGACAGATGTGATGTGGTATCTCATTGTGGTTTTGATTTTTATTTCCATGATGATGAGTGATGGTGAGCATCCTCCCATGTGTCTGTTAGCCATCTGAATGTCTTTTTGGAAAAATGTCTGTTCATGTCTTCTGCCCATTGCTTAACTGGATTATTTGTGTATTTTTGGGGTGTTGAGTTTGATAAGTTCTTTATATATTTTGGATACTAACCCTTTACCCAATATGTCATTTGCAAATATCTTCTCCCATTCCATAGGGTGCCTTTTAGTTCTGCTGATTGTTTCCTTTATTGTGCAGAAGGTTTTTATTTCACGAAGTCATAACAGTTCATTTTTTATTTTGTTTTCCTTGCCTCCGGTGACGTTTCTAGTAAGAAGCTGCTCTGGCTTAGGTCAAAGAGGTTGCTGTCTGTGTTCTCTAGAATTTTAATGGTTTTCTGTCTCACATTTAGGTCTTTCAACTATTTTGAATTTATTTTTGTGTGTGGTATAAGGAAATGGTCCAGTTTCATTCTTCTGCATGTTGCTGTCCAGTTCTCAACACCATGTGTTGAGCAGACTATTTTTTTACCATTGGGTATTCTTTCCTGCTTTGTTGATGATTAGTTAACCATAGAGTTGTGGGTCCATTTCTGGATTTTCTATTCTGTTCCATTGATCTGTCTATTTTTGTTCCAATACTGTACTGTCTTGATTACTACAGCTTTGTAATATAGCTTGAAGTCCAGAATTATGATGCCTACAGCTTTTCTTTTTCAGGTCTGCTTTGGCTATTTGGAGTCTCTTGTGGTTTTGTACAAATTTTGGGATTGTTTTTCTAGCTCTGTGAAAAATACAGGTGGTATTTTGATAGGATTTATATTAAATAAATGTGTAGATTGCTTTGGATAGTATAGACATTTAAACAGTGTTTATTCTTCCAATCCTTGAGCATGGAATGTTTTCCCATTTCTTCGTGCCCTCTTCAATTTCTTTAATAAATGTTCTATAGTTTACAGAGTACAGGTCTTGTTTATCTCTTTGGTTAGGTTTACTCCTAGGCATCTTATTGTTTTTGGTGCAATTGTAATGGGATCAATTCCTTGATTTCTTTTCTGCTTCTTCCTTATTTGTGTATAGAAATGCAACAGATTTCCATACATTGATTTTATATCCTGCAACCTTGCCAAATTCATGTTCTAGCAAGTAGTTCTAGCAATTTTTTGGTGGAGTCTGACAGGTTTACTTCATGAAGTATCATGTCATCTATAATGGTGAAAGACTGACTTTTTCCTTTCAGATTTAGATGCTTTTTATTTCTTTTTGTTGTCTGATTGCTGAGGCTAAGACTTCCAGAACTCTGTTAGATGGTAATGGTGAGGATGGACATCCCTGTCTTGTTCCTGACAGAAGAGGAAAATCTCCTAGTTTTCACCATTGAGGATGATATTAACTGTGGGTCTTTCATATATGGCTTTTCTGATATCGAAGTATGTTCCCTCTATACCTACTTTGTTGAGCGTTTTTGTTTTGTTTTGTTTTTTTAATCAAGAATGAATGCTATATTTTGTCAAATGCTTTTTCTGGAACTATTGAGAGAATCATATAGTTCTTATCTTTTCTTTTATTAATGTGGTGTTTCACATTGGTTTGCAAACACTGAACCACCCCTGCAGCCCAGGAATAAATTCCACTTGGTTGTGGTGAATAATCCTTTTAATGTACTGTTAGATTTGATTTGCTAGTATCTTCTTGAGGATTTTTACATTCTTGTTCATCAGGGATACTGGCCTGTAATTCTCTACTCTCTTTTAGTGGGGTCTTTGTCTTGTTTTGGAATCAAGGAAATTCTTGCTTCATATAAGGAGTTTGGAAGTTTTCCTTCTGTTTCTATTTTTTTGGAAGAGTTTGAGAATAGGTATTACCTCTTTTTTAAATGTCTTGTAAAATTCCCCTGGGAAGCCACCTGGCCTTGGACTTTTGTTAGCTGGGAGATTTTGATTACTGATTCAATTTCTTTCCTGGTATAGGTCTGTTCTTTCTATTCAGTTTTGGTAGTTTGTATATTTCTAGGAATTTGTCCGTTTCTTCCAGACTGCCCAGATTGTTGGCACGTAATTTTTCATAATATTCTCATTTAATTGTATTCCTGTAGTATTGGTTGGAATCTCTCCTCTTTAATTTGTGATTTTATTTATTTGGGTCCTTTCTCATTTCTGGCTAAGAGTTTATCAATGAATCTGGCTAAGGGTTTATCAATTTTATTAATTCTTCAAAAAACTGTTCTGTCCTACTGCGTTTTGTTTCTATACTGTTTATTTCTGCTCTAATCTTTATTATTTCCCTTCTTCTGCTGGCTTTAGGTTTAGTTTGCTGTTCCCCTTCTAGCTCTTTTAAGTGTAAGGTTAGGTTGTACATCTGAGACAGTTCTTGCTTCTTGAGGTAGGCCTGCAATTATAAGATACTTCCCTCTTAGAACTGCTTTTGCTGCATCCCAAAGGTTTTGGACTGTCATGTTTTCACTCTCATTTGCTTCCATGTATTTTTAAAAATTTATTCTTTTTTTTTAAAGATTTTATGTATTTATTTGACAGACAAAGATCACAAGTTGGCAGAGAAGCAGGCAGAGAGAGAGGAGGAAGCAGGCTCCCTGCTGATAAGAAAGACTGATGCAGGGCTTGATCCCAGGACCCTGGGATCATGACCTGAGCTGAAGGCAGAGGCTTTAACCCACTGAGCCACCCAGAAGCCCCTAAATTTATTCTTTAATTTCCTGGTTAACCTATTCGTTCTTTAGTATGATGTTCTTTAACTTCCATGTATTTGTGACCTTACCAAATTTTTCCTGTGGTTGACTTCAAGTTTCATTGTGTTGTGGTCTGAAAATATGCATGGCATATTCTCAATATTTTGTACGTGTTGAGTGCTGATTTGTGACCCAGTATGTGATCTATTCTAGGGAATGTTCCATGTGCACTTGCAAATGTGTATTCCACTTCTTTAGGATGAAATGTTCGAATGTATCTGTTAAGTTCATCTGGTCAAATGTGTCAATCAAAGCCACTGTTTCCTTGTCGATTTTATGCTTAGATGATCTGTCTATTGCTGTTAGTGTGGTGCTAAAGTCTCCACTATTATTGTATTATTATCAATGAGGTGTTTTTTTTTTTTTAATGTTTGCTATTAATTGATTTGTATATTTGGGTGCTCCCAAGTTGGGGGCATAAATATTTATAGTTGTTAGATCTTCTTGATGTATAGACCTCTTAATTATGAGGTAATGTTCTCCTTTATCTCTTGTTACAGTCTTTCACTTAAAATCTAGTTTGGTAAAAGTATGGCTACTTCAGCACTTTTTTTTTTTTTAATGTTTATGGGCAAAATAGATGTTCTCTATCTCCTTACTTCAATTTGTAGATGACTTTAAGTCTAAAATCAGTCTCTTGTATGCAGCATATGGATAGGTCTTTTTTTTTTTTTTAATCTATTCTGAACTCTGTGACTTCTGATTGGAATAGCATATATAATAATTGTGTAGTTTTTAAAGAAACTATCTAACTTTTCCAGATTGGCTGTACCATTTAGTTCCCACCATAGATTTATGAGAAAATGAGTTTCTCTTCATTCTCACCAGCGTTTGGTATTATCTTTTGTTTTTTGTTTTTATTTTTGAGGTTTCAAGCTGTTCTGCAAGATGTGTTATTATTAATTCATCATGGTCTTAGCATTTCCCTAATGGCTAGTGGTGTTGAATATCTCTTCATGAGCTTATTGCCACCTGTATATGTTCTCTAGTGAAATGTCTCTTTGTTTTTTGTTCATTATGTTCTAATTAGATTACTTTATTAAGTTCTGAGAGTTCTTTATTCTGGATATCCTTAATTGAATATGCAGTATGCAAGTATTCCTCCCCCCCCCCGTAAGTTGTTTCTTCATCCTTTTAGTAGGGTCTGTCATAGAATTAGGTTTTAATTTTGATGAGGTTCACTTTATCAATGTTTTCTTTCATGGGTTTTTGTTTTTTAAATTTTTTTCCCATATTTATTTTTTTTAATCTTATTTTTTCAGTATTCCAAGATTCATTATTTATGTACCACACACAGTGTTCCTGTTTATTTTAGAGACAGAGAGAGAGAGTGCACGGGGAAAGGGGGGGCAGAGGGAAAGGGAGAGAGTCTCAAGCAGACTCTGCGTTGAGTATGGAGCCCAATGTGGGGCTCGATCCCATGACCCTGAGGTCATGACTTGGGCAGAGACCAAGAGCTGGATGCTTAATTGACTGCGCCACCCAGGTATCCCTTTATTTACTAGAATGGCTTTCTGGAGATTCCTACTCTACTCTCTTCCCTGACATCATTCCTCCACCATCAGGTTTTGTACAATTCCCAGCAATATCATCACAAAATCAGTCTTGATTACTGTATGACTGAGCAAAGAAATAACTCACATCATTAATGTTGGTTGATATTTTTATTTATTTTGGTTAAGAAGAAAGTGAAGGAACATAGAAGTATGGCGGAACTTCACTTGTTTGGTAACAATGTGAAAGATTTCTTTGTTGGATTGGATAATAGTTTCCAAATACTGCAAAAATATTTCCTCATTTTTGTACTATTCATAATGTAACTCTAAGAGACACAACACTCTTAATTTTAATGTTTAAGAATCTGCATTCTTAACATTTCCTTCTCATTTTCCTAAATCTAGACCAGATCAGAAAACTATTTCTGTAAAGAACCACATAGTAAATATTTCTGCTTTGGAAGCCATACTCTCTCTGCTGTAATGACTCAACTTTGACAACATAGCACAAATTAGTGATAGACAATACATAAACATGGCTACATTCCAATACAACTTCATCTATGGGTGCGAAAATTTGAAATTTTTTGTAATTTTCACATATCATGAATATCACTCTCTTCTATGAAATGTATGAACTAAACATTCCTGACTACTCTTCTAATTGCACGCCTTGCCCCAGCCCCTAACATTCTTCCATAAACCCACTGTTCATAGTTCTTCATACTGCTCAGCACAAACTGAAATTATTTTGTTCATTTCTATGTTTTCTTGTTTATTCTCTTTCTGTCCACATAGAATGTGAGGCCTTATGAATGAGACCTTGTGAGTGAGACCTTGTGAATGTCCACATAGAATGAGAGACCTTATCATTTAGCTTCTCATCTCCAGCACCTATAAAGGTGCCTGGTGTCTAATAAGTCCTTATAATTCTCTCTCTCTCTTTTTTTTTTAAGAAAGAGTGAGATTCAATAGTAAATTCATGTTCACCTCACCATCACTTTTATTCTGATATGTATTTTTATGTAACAGAGCCAAAGAATATTTCACATTACAAATGATGTGGAGAATTCCTACTCTATTTTCCTCCTAGAAAAGCTGTAAAAAGCCATGCCCTGAGAGCATGCTCATCTCTGCAGGAGGTCCTATAGCTCCTCATAGAACGAAAGCAGTGTTTCAGTCACGGCAGCTGTATAAGGCAATGCTCTGTTGGAAGTTGGTTAAAAAATATTTGTGAGAAATGTTTTCCTTAGTGTTCACAGCTTAATGGAAAGTTGTTATTTTAAAGGTGCTGTACGAAGTTAGTCATGTTCCTCGAACTGGTTCTCTCTGAACCAGCTCTAAATGAGTTTCAGGCTCTCTGGGGACTTTTTTGATAGAGAAAATTTCACAGTTCCTGACTTGGCCGTGTTTGCTCAGGGAGACAGTCTTGTTTGTCCTGCTTGGTAATTGTGAGGCAGGCCTTCCTGAGAAACCAGCCAGTTTCACGAAGGACTACTGTGCGTGTGGCTGATGCTTCTGCCCGCCTCCTCTCAAAGCGTTTTAAAAACGTCTTGGCTCGAGGTCGACCTGCTGACCTGCAAAAACTTTGACTAGGTGTCACTACAAGACACACACGCTAATAAAAATTGCCATCTTTAAAACTGACCTGTGTTCCTCTCATGATCGTGATGGAAACATCTGGAATCATATCCAAATGGTGTATTTTCAGTATTCTTTGCCATTTGTATCATACTTTGTAGAATTTATGGAGTAACACAACCTTGTTAGTTGGAACGTCCATGTTTCCTAGATGAACAAGCATTCTTTAAATCTGTAGGTAGAAACTGCACCCCAGAACCATTCTAGCTTAAGCAGATTTTCCACAAGTGTTTCAGACTCGTGGAGTTAGAAGAAGGAGGGAGGGGAAGGGAAAAGGAGGAGAAATCATCAGATCTTCCTTCCCAATCCTGCTGACCTGGTTTCCATTCAGTGCCTGCTACCACCTCTGTCTTCCTTTTATTCTTCCAGCTGCCCAAGTCAGCAGGGCCACAGTGCCGCTGTAGTGACCCCTCTCTCACATTCCACATCCAATAAGCACTGAGGGCTGTCATTTCTCTGGAACCATCCATCAGAAGGCTCCCCACACTGTTCACCTCTCTGCCCCTCTCCCCGCCCCACGGACCCGCCCTCACTGGGGCTTTTCTTCCACGTTCAGGCCTCTGTTCCTGCTCTGCCTTCGCCCTCCTTCCCCAGGAGCTCCCCAAGTAGCCCAGGCTACTTCCGCGATTTCCCTCAGGTCTCCCCTCCACAGTCCCCCCACGGGAACCTTCCCGCACCACCACCACCCCAAGCCAGGCGAGGTGCCTCTCCTACCTGCACCTTCTGCCGCGCCGCCTGTCCCTCTTTAGCTCTTCCTCTTCCTCCTTGTTCTGTCCCCATTTTGTGACCTTGGCGCTTCACGGAGACCCTGGGTGTGGTGGCCTTGCAGAAAGTAAACAGAGAGGATCTCAAACTCCATGAACACCGACTGAGTCCCAGGGCGAGGAGAGGCGGCCAGAAAAGGGGCAGGCTTGTCCCAGGACTTTCGGCCGGCGTGAAGAAGTTCGGTCCCCAGCCCCAGACAAAGGCAGCCATACTGGGGGGCCTGGGGACCCGGACAGCAGCACTGGGGCAGGAGGCCACTGCAGAGGCAGTAAGGGTCTTCTGACAACATGTACCTTTTAGGAGCTGGGTCAAGGGCAAGGGTGCGGCCCTGGGAGCCCCGCGAGGCCGTGGTCTGTGACGGGCATGAGAAGGTTTCTCAGGCAGCAGCAGCAAGCACAAGGCCAAGCAAAGAGTTTGGGGGCCTGGGAGGCCGCGGGGGCACCACAGCCTGGAGAGGCCGACGAAGCTCCGCCTCCCGGAGCTGGGGAGCCGGAAGCGGGAGCCTGGCGGAGCAGCTTCCCGGAAGCAGAGGCGCGTCCTCGGCCAGGAGCGCCCCAACTCCTGGCCGCAGCCCCCAGGGGCGTGGAGCGTAGCATGGAAGACGCCCTGCGAGAGGAATGGCTTTGGCACAAACACTAGGCCTGTATAGAAGGCTCCTGGTTCAAAAAACTGGACACAAAAGCAGCCCACGCGGTGCAGGTGCTTGCTCGGTGCTTGCTCGGTGCTTGCTCGGTGCTTGCTCGGTGCTTGCTCGGTGCTTGCTCCGTGCTTGCTCCGTGCTTGCTCCGTGCTTGCTCTCAGATCCTTGCGCCAGGAGACCGCTCGGGATCCACCGTGTTCTCGCCGCTGCGGGGCTGTAGGAAGGCAGAAACCTGGCAGCTCCCCTGCGGCTTCACAGGGCCCCTCTGTAGGGGCTCCAGTTCCCACCGGACAGGTCGTCTTGTCCCTCTGTGTCCCCAGCTCCCAATGCAGCCACAGCCAAATAGCCTGGCTCCGGGCTCCGCTCATGCCTGCCTTGGCCTAGTCCCACCCTTGGCTCCTCTAGTCCCTCACCCCTGCAGCCCGTTCCCTGTATGTAACTTCCCTGTTGAAAGGATCCAGGGTGTTCAGGCTTTCCAGCTTTCCAGATTGAACCCCGACCTATCCAGTCCTCGGAAGAAATTCTCCAGCACAACAAGGATAACATAGGACTCAAATGGTGGAGGGAACATAATTTTGTAAAAGATTTATTGAAGGAAAAGGAAGTCGTATTTAGGCAGCATCTGCTACGGACTCCATCAAATTTAAGAAAACATGGACTTTCTGAAATGGGACTGAAATCAGTCATTCAGCTAAAATTTTCTTTTTAAAGATTTTGTTTATTTATTTGGAAGAAAGAGTGAGCAAGGAGCCCCATGTGGAACTGGATTCCAGGACCCCAAGATCATGACCTGAGCCAAAGGCAACCGCTTAAGGGACTGGAGGCCACCCAGGTGTCCCAAGATTTCCTTGAAAAGCTAAATTGGGGGGGGGGTGCCTGGGTGACTCAGTCATTAATAAATAAATAAAATAAAATCTTTTTTTTAAATAAGAAAAGCTAGATGGGATAAGGAAGGAATGCAAAATGAAATAAAAGATCTGAATTGCTATCTTGGAATACCAACTTAGTAGTATGGAAGACAGGCTTTACAAAACACCCTCTCAAACTCAAGAGAAAAGAAGAAAAAAATATTCTGAGAGTAGAAAAGTTTTAGAAGCCATTTTTGTAAACCTATTAAAAGGTTTTATATTTTCATAAATATGAGATGGATCATTTATTATAAAGCCAAGGGTTTTGGTTAAAATTTTTTAAAGCTGGAGTTTGAACAAAATATAAATGTGTGTCATAGTTTGTATCAGGAATTCTAAAAATCTGTTGTGAATCAGATTCACCTGAGAACTGTTAAACAAGCAACAATTTATGAACCCTGTCCTCAGAACTTTATTGAGTAGGTCCGAAACATAGCCTGAGAATCTGCAATTTAAAAAATTTTCTCAGTTCACTCTGACACATCTGGTCCTGACCAGGATTGTAAAATTATTGGTTTGAACAAAAAGTTACATTATGGTACCACCTCGCAGCAGTGAACCCTGATTGCAAATTTTGTGTGTTGGGAATGGTGGGGTACTTCCCAGCTAGAATAGGACCTGATTTCCTCTTCTTCATCTTATATTTAAAGTTTGTTTGTTTTTAGTAACCTCTGCACCCAACGTGGGGCTCACACCCGTGACCCTGAGACCAAGAGTCCCACCCCCTTCCCACTCAGCCAGCCAGGTGTGCCAGACCTGATTTGTTTTAACTGAATTAATTCTATTGAGCAAAATTTAGTAACTGGCTTTAAATGTGGGAAGGAAGATTATTAAGGGGATTGGGCATGAAAAGACAAAAGAAGTACCAACTGCCATAATGAATTAAGGCAAAATACTCTTCAGTTAGTATTAGGATAGGACTCTGTTTTTTGAGAGAAATTCTAAGCCTGTCCTTGCCACAGATTCTCCTCTGCAGGGGCATGCTAACCTCAGGGACTCATTGAATCCTTAAAACACTCAGACCTAAACAACATCAAAGAGGTGTTTTCTTGACTCACTGAGAATAATTCTTTTTTTTTTTTTTTAAGATTTTTTATTTATTTGAGAGAGAGACAATGAGAGAGAGCATGAAAGAGGAGAAGGTCAGAAGGAGAAGCAGACTCCCCATGGAGCTGGGAGCCTGATGTGGGACTCGATCCTGAGCTGAAGGCAGTTGCCTAACCAGCTGAGCCACCCAGGCACCGTTTGAGAATAATTCTTTAATCACGGACAGGTAGAGTGTGCGAGTCAAAAGTCACAGCCGCTGGTGGATACCTGACTACCAAATCTAGCCCTGTATTGAGACTTTCTTGTGTCAGTGTCAGTTTGAAAAGCCACATTTAACAATCACCATTCAAGAGTGGGCTCCCTGTCCCCCACAGACGTTAGACTCTGTGATGTCCAGACCAAGAAAAGCTGAACCCTATTTCACACCTACCTATGCCCATGCTCTTGGTTCCAATTTCCTCTTTGAAGTTCAAGCTTCTTTCCTAAAAAAGCTGGCCAAGGAATCACCCCATCTTTCCAGTGAGACTCACCTATACCTACAAGGGTGCCATCCAGCCCTTGTAGAATCAGCAGTAAAACTGTGTTAAAATGTGATATGACCATTCATTTTCATTCGACAAGATACCCCAAAACCGTAAAGAGTTCTTTTCAGAAAGAAGTTTTCACAACAGGGGTGGTGGTGGTGGTGGTGGTGGTGGTGTGTGTATTAGGTTTGTTTTTAGTAACAGAACTCTCACTTCAACTCAGAGACACAAATTACCAAATAGCTACATAAGGAAAAAAGAGAAGAGAGAAAGGGAAAAGAATGAATTAGAGAGGGGCTAGAAAGTTAAAAAAAAAAAAAAAAGTGTGAGGCCCAGTTAGAGAGAAATCGTGTTCTTGTCTCATATATTTCTGAGGACAATAATGGCAGAAGAGTGAAATGTAATTCCAGCTACACTTTGAGCTAAGCATGCAGTGCAGGAAGCAGTCAGCTCCGTTCTGGTTTAACATGATCAGGAGGCTTCCCTCTGGGAATGAGATGCTAAATCCACTGGCTCCTTTCTGAAAGGTCTTAATGGGCCAGCTCCAAGCCGAGGCTGTGTCTCCATTGGTCAATAGCAGAAGTATGGAAAATTCCAGACACTGGATAAACAAAGACTTTCCAATGTATTTGGCTTTTGGGGGTGCGTGATATACGACGGTAGAGTTTTCGGTAGCAGATTTCCTTCCTAATGATGTTTTTCTTAGGCTAACAAGGCTGTCCGTCTCTATGCGCCAGCATATTCGCAGCCGTAGCAGCCTGCACGACGTCAGAAGCTGTGCCATTCTGGTTTTTGCCTCTGTCACCTGCTCACGTGCAAGTTTGATGATTCTTAACACATATAAGCAGATCAGTGCAGTTAAGCTCTGCGTCTCATGTTCCCTGGAACCTGGACTTGTCTGTTTTGACTAGGTAAAATCACTTAAATATTTGGTGTATGTATTGGCGTGTTATCTTTCTCTCTTGCTTGTGTCTATGTGATGAGTACTATTTTCTGAGAAATCTGGAAACAAGCTTTATATGAACCAGCATCAGTTCTAACTGGGAGTCATTGGGTAGAGATTCCCATGACCTGAAGGCAAATTCATTAAACATCCATTCACTTGGTGACCTATTTCCTCAACGAGTGAGGATTCTTCCCAAGTTTGGTTTTGCTTTGGCTTCTCTGCAGGTGTCTGACCCTGCCCACCTCTGTCCTTGTCCCTGCCATTTTTGTTTACCCATGGGTGGCTTTTGGGTATCTACACAAGACTCTTTCTGTCTTCTACACCAATAGATTTTGCCCCTGGCCTAGTTTTTGCATTTTCAGCAGGATCTCTCCCTGCCTCTATGTTGTTTTCGAAAGAGAAGCGATTCTTCCCTAAACACTGTTTAGGGCCTTCTCCATTTTTGCTGACTCGGCCATGCAGCTAGCTGCTCCTGAGGCCCTGCTCTTGCCAGGTGCCTGTCCCTGTCCCCTGCCTATGGCAGTGAACTGGTTACCTGGTGTGCGGGATGAGGGCCGGGCAGTGGTGACATTGTCCAAAGCCCACCTGGTAATTTGGAACCCTGGTTCCAGGCTTCCTAGCTTGCCACCTGCCTAGGCTGCTGCTTTTCCTGGTCACGGTTGCTCCATGCGCCATTTCAGAAGGGGCTGAAGAAGGCGAAGAAGGGACTGCAGTGGGGCATGAGCTCCTGTGGTGCCTGCCCAGGCCTTGGTGCCCGCAGAGAACTGGGAGCGTGCTTTTGTTAAATCTTAGCTGGTGTTGGTGGGAGTAGTCACACCCACCTTCCACCACAGGGAGGACTGCTGAAGGGGGTGTCACAGCCTGCAAGGCAGGCAGAGGGACCTGGGGTCAACTGTTCTGAGAGGGGGATTGTGGGAGAGAGAAGGCAAGGTGGCCCCTCCGGAAGAGAGGCCCAAGACTGGAGGAACAAGGAGCCGGGTGGCGAGGGATCCTCTTGGACATAGTCAAAGGGCCTCCCAGTCTGCATGAGTAGAGAGGATCCCGGGACAGGACCCTAAGGTTGTGTGTTTACTCAAGTTCACTCAGAAGAGGTAAATGTGGAGAAGGTAGAAGGCCTGAGGTTAATTTCTGATCTCTTTTTTAAAAAGTAATATATCTTTCTTAAAAAGTATATATCTTTTTTAAAAAGCCACGTAAATGTCATTTTTAAGGGTACAATTAAGCAGGATTAAGTACATTTACAATGTCATACAACCATCACCCCCCTCTAGATCCTGCATCTCATTATTCCCACAAAGAAACTGTACCCATTAAGCAATAACTGTCCACTGACCCTTCCCCAGCCCCTGCTAAGTTTTAATCTACTTTCTGTCTCTGTGAATTCATCTATTCTAGGTACCTCAGTTAGGTGAAATCATACAGTTTTTATCCTGGCATTTGGCTTCTGTCACTTAACATAATGTCTTCAAGTTTCTATGTCTTCAAGCGTCTATGCTATAGCATGTGTCAAAATTTCATTCTGCTTTACAGCTGAATAATATTCAATGTCTCTTTTTTAAACACTGGGTTTCTCCCACTTCGCAAAAACAGAGTGTTCCGTGGTATATATGAAGCCATGCATCTCACTGAAGGATTTATCTTAAAAAAAGATACCAGGGCTGGTGGAGAAGTAGTCCCTCGCAGCTTAGGCTGGGGAAAAAAAATGCCATCTTATTGAATCCACGCTTTCCTTCCACGGACGTCTCCTCCCCATCGAGAACTGACCACATTTGACCTTTCTGAGTTGGGCAGACTTGGAAGAATGACCCGGCAAAGAGTTAAATATATGGAGAAAGATGATTCAGAATCCATTTTAATCTTTGCCTACACCTTAAAGGAATAGAAATGTTCCTAATTTGTGGTTATTTACAGCACTGTAAATCAAGCAAATGCCATGAAGTGCCAATAAAAATTTTTAAAAATCAGCCTTAAATAGCTAAACTCTCAACAGCAGCTCATAAAGTGAGGCTTGGCAGTTGTTAGGTAGTTATGGTTAAATTGACAGACCTTTGGGGAGTTAAGATATCCAAAAAGCAGAGGTAGTTAAGACTATAGTGATAAATGGTTGGGCTTGTTGGTTGAAGAGATTTTATAGCTCACATTTAAGCTTAACCGCCTGTGAGAAGGTGAACAGGAAATCAAGGTTATCACTTCTTCATAGCTCCTCTGTTCATTGCGGACCTTAGGGGGTCTTGTAGCGCAACGGGAAAGGCAAGACAGAGGCTCTTGAAAGGAGGAAATCATTTCTAGGTAATATGATCTTGTCAGGCAGAGAGGGATAGGGAAGGAGAGAGAGAGAGTGGTGCAAATCTAGTAAAGGTACCAAAAAAAAAAAAAAAAAAAGGAAGTAAAAAAAAAATCACAAAAGGAATTTTTAAGACCACAATAAAGAAAAAAACCAAGAATGTAATTTCCTCTGAGGCTTCTGACAGAAGATGGTGGTACAAAGTTATACTTACTGCCTCCTTACTTGCCTCCCCCAAGTACCAACAAGAAGAGAAGCAGAGCACAAAGTTCCATATTTGATGAAACTTGGCTTGGGCTCAACCACAGAATATGATGAATATCTAGTGTAGGCAGTGGCATTCTGACCAAAGGAGTTCTGTCTCTCAGGCAGGGTATAGATTGCTCTCTAAGTAAGTGAAACAAAATCTGAAAATAGCCAACCAACAATCCCTTACTTAGAAAGACAAGGACTTGGGTCATGAGCAGACCACAGGAAAAGGGGTAAATCCGGACGGGCATTTATTTTCTTAACATAGAGCTAGAAGGAGGAGGGGGTTGCAAGACTTATTTTCTCCTGTCCAGAAATGGGTTAGAAGTGAGACAGACCTGGGGAAAAAAAAAATAGACAGAAAACATGATTGGTTTGCAATTGCTGACCTGAGTCAGTTGAACAAAGAAGTCATCAGTGAGAGCTGCCATATTTCACCCTGTGCCTTTTCAAGTCCTGCCTGGAAACATGCTCATTCCAGAGAGGGGAGTTATGCCCTCACACAGACACAGAGCAGATTTGTTGAGAAACAAGAGCGATTGTTTTGAAGCAATACCTGGACTGAAGTTGCCAGGGACACTGGCCTCCCCTGTCCCACAACCATTTTTGAGAAAAGAGTAGCAGTAAATATAAAGGACAAAAGGTGGGACCTGAATGTTATTTTCAAAAAGGACAAGATCAAATACAAGCAAAAAGCAAATGAAGAACTTATATAAAAAGGAAGTTTTCCAGGAAAAGAATATTACTTATGACGGAATCCTACTCTAACTAGACACTAAAATGAAAATAGATTTTGAAATGCAGTGTCTAAGAGGACATAAATGATTTAACTATCACAGCAGAGAGAAAAATAAAGACATGAAAAGTGAGCCTCTTAAGGGCAAGAAATGCAAGGTAATTTAAAAGACAAAACAAAACACAGAGGGGCGCCTGGGTGGCTCAGTGGGTTGAGCCACTGCCTTCTGCTCAGGTCATGATCTCAGAGTCCTGGGATCGAGTCCCGCATTGGGCTCTCTGCTCAGCAGGGGCCTGCTTCCTCCTCTCTCTCTGCCTGCCTCTCTGCCTGCTTGTGATCTCTGTCAAATAAATAAATAAAATCTTAAAAAAAAAACCACAGAGATGTGAAAACAACAACACGAAAACCTGATGCCACTAAATTTAGGTGTGAAAGACCAACACAGGACATTTACTTGGAATTCTGCTCTATTCTGCTAGTACATGTTACTGATGCCCAACACCGGGCAGAGTGTCTGGTGTAGGACAGGTTTATAGTTGAATAAGGAAAATAAGATAAATGGCAATTCTGAAGAAGCAAACAGAAAAGGCAACTTAAGAAATAATTTAGACAAAAGAATTTTTTTCCTGAAATAAATTAAATTTCAGTCTGTAGATCCAGAAGACATGGAATGCTCCATAATGCTTCAAATACATTCTGAACATTAAGTATAAACAAAGACTTGTGTGGGCATTCAGGCAAAAAACAAAAACACATAGTGTACTGGGGGAAATATAAGGCTGCTTCAGAGTTTCCCACAACAATATCTAATTAGTTAATTCGTAGTGGAGGAGTAACAACCATGAAAGTAAGGCCCAGACTTGTATGTTTTTCTAGATATTATGAATGTATGAAGGACAGCTTCAACCTCAGGGAATGCAACATTCATGGCTCATCTTTAAAAAAAAAAAAAAAAAAAAAACAATAATAACAAAGTCTATTCAATCAAAAAGTAAACCAAAATAGAGAACTCAGAAAGGGGAAGCAGCAAATGAAAGGACTCATAATAAGCATTAAACCCATTTCTGCAACAGTGGGAGTTAAGATTTCAGAGAATAATTTAAGGAGCACAAATATCAGCAATGCAGAATTAATAAGAAAATTGTTTAAATGACATGTGAGAATGAAAGGAAATATACAAATTTTAGTATTCCTTCATATCAAGGATTCAAAATCTTTCATGTTGAAGACTCAGCAAATAGTACTTAAAGTGTGTAGCTTGAGCAAGATATAGAGATGGGGAAATGACAGTCCACATGTGCATCTCAGCTGCCTGGACCATTCCTGCCCATTCCTATTCAATGCCTCAAGAAGCTGCTCTTAACAGGAATCCATCAGAATCCTAGAGGAGAACATAGGCAGTAACCTCTTCGATATCAGCCACAGCAACTTCTTTCAAGATATACCTCCAAAGACAAAGGAAACAAAAGCGAAGATTAACTTTTGGGACTTCATCAAGACAAAAGCTCTGCACAGCAAAGGAAACAGTCAACAAAACAAAGAGGCAACCCATGAAATGGGAGAAGATATTTGCAAATGACAGTACAGACAAAAGGTTGATATCCAGGATCTATAAAGAACTCCTCAAACTCAACACACACAAAACAGACAATCATATTAAAAAATGGGCAGAAGATATGAACAGACACTTCTCCAATGAAGACATACAAATGGCTATCAGACACATGAAAAAATGTTCATCATCACTAGCCATCAGGGAGAGTCAAAACCACATTGAGATATCACCTTACACCAGTTAGAATGGCCAAAATTAGCAACACAGGAAACAACATGTGTTGGAGAGGAAGTGGAGAAAGGGGAACCCTCTTACACTGTTGGTGGGAATGCAAGCTGGTAGTCTCTTTGGAAAACAGTGTGGATATTCCTCAAGAAATAAAAAATAGAGCTTCCCTATGACCCTGCAATTGCACTCTTGGATATTTACCCTGAAGATACAGATGTAGTGAAAAGAAGAGCCATCTGTACCCCAATGTTTATAGCAGCAATGGCCATGGTCGCCAAACTGTGGAAAGAACCAAGATGCCCTTCAACGGATGAATGGATAAGGAAGATGTGGTCCATATACACTATGGAGTATTATGCCTCCATCAGAAAGGATGAATACCCAACTTTTGTAGCAACATGGACGGGACTGGAAGAGATTATGCTGAGTGAAATAAGTCAAGCAGAGAGAGTCAATTATCATATGGTTTCACTTATTTGTGGAGCATAACAAATAGCATGGAACAAGGGGAGATGGAGAGGGGAAGGGAGTTGAGGGAAATTGGAAAGGGAGGTGATCCATGAGAGACTATGGACTCTGAAAAACAATTTGAGGTTTTGAAGGGGCGGGGGGGGGGTGGGAGGTTGGGGGAACCTGGTGGTGGGTATTAGAGAGGGCACGGATTGCATGGAGCACTGGGTGTGGTGCAAAAACAATGAATACTGTTATGCTGAAAAGAAATTAAAAAAAAAAAAAAAGAAGCTGCTCTTAAGTCATTAGGCAGAACCTGTGGAGTTAAGAGGACGGGGGTGGGGGGGGGAGGGCGAGTGCAAGGAGGAGAGGAAGAGAAGAAAACCAAGAAAGAGTAGGAAGGGGAGTAGAGAAGGAAGGGTGGCGGGAGATTATTTATTTGTTTCTAGAACATGGAAAAGCTGTAGAGAAGAGCCCCAAAGTGAGCATGGAGGTCTAAGTTCTTAGAGAAAATGTAACTTGTAAAAATAGATCTCTGAGAAGAAGACAGCTTAGCCAGGGTGCTGTCCTGACCCTCAAAGCACTATGGGATTGCTAAGCAATTAGCCAGGGTCTTCCTACTTTTTGCAGTTCTGCAGGTCTGGAGAGAAGAAGAGATGACTATAGGTGCCTTAACAGGGGATTACAGCTTGCCGGCTGGTGTGTCTCCTGATCATGAAGACTGATAGTGTCTGCTCCACCCTCTTTCTATTCATAAGCTTTTTACTGCCTAAGGTGAACTTGGGCTTCATGTTGAAGAAAATCTTGAGCACACAATGAAAATGGTGATTGAGCAGCCAGAGAAAGAATAACAAACACAATAAACAGAACAGGCAGTTTGTACTGGAATGATGGATATGAGAACTATAATAAACAAACAGACAATGCATTTAAAGAGATTCAAGCATAGTATTTACAAGATATTTTCTGGAAAATACATGCTACATACACACACAGACACACACACACACGAGCAATACACGAGCACAGACATGTATGCATCTGATAAAGGATTCACATCCAGAATGTATTAGGAAATACTTTGAAATCAAGAAGAAAAGAACAGACAACCCAATACAATAATGGGCAAAAAAGTTGAACAGGATCTCCACAATATGCAAATGGTATAATACATATCAAGACCACAAATTACACATTAATTAAATTTAATATTAAATAGCACTAATATTAAATAATATGTATATATTTAGTATTATTTTGTTTTAATGTTAAAAACACAAATAAAAACCACAATGAGATGCTTCTGCGAATCTACCATAATGGCTAAAACATTAAAAACTGCCAAGTTTGCATAGTGATTTGAAGGGGCACCTGTACCCCAATGTCCACAATAAATGTCCAAAATTATGGAAAGAGCCAAGATGTCCATTGACAGATGAATGGATAAAGAAGATAGGTATATAGACTGGAATACTACTCAGCCATCAAAAAGAATGAAATCTTGCCATTTGCAACATGACATGAATGGAACCAGAGGGTATTATGTAAGTGAAATAAGTCAATCATAAAAAGACAATCATCATATGATTTTATTCATATACAGAATTTAAGAAACAAAGCTGATGATCATAGAGAAAGAGGGAAAAGTAAAATAAGACAAAATCTGAGAGAGAGACAAACCATAAGAAATTCTTAACCGAACGGAACAAACTGGGGGTTTCTGGAGGGGAGGTGGGTGCACGGATGAGGTAACTAGGTGATGGGCCTTATGGAGAACACTTAATGTAATGAGCACTGGGTGTTGTATGTAACTGATGAGTCACTAAATGCTACCTCTGAAACCAATTATATACTATATGTTAATTAACTGAATTTAAATAAAATAATAATAATAAATATATAAAAATTTTCTTAAGGGATCTCATATCCTGCTTGTGGAGATGTAAACTAGTATCACTGTGATGGAAAATTGTTTGATAATATTCACTAAAACTAAAAATATAACTCAAAAAGTCCATTTCTACCTCATAGAAATACATACATAAATTTATCAAAAGAAATGCACAAGAATGTGTTTATAGTAGCATTATTTGTCATTGCTTCCCAAATGGGAAACAATCCAAATGTCCATCAAGAGTAGGATGTATTAATAACTTGTGGTATATCCATATAATGATGTAGTGGTATATAGCAATAAAAAAGAATGAAATGCTGCTGTATGCAATGAGATTGATGAATCTCACCAGTCTAGTATTGAGCAAAAAAAGAATATAACTTTATAACTTCATTTATTTAAATTTCAAAAGTAGGCAGAAGTCAGAAAAATGTTTACCTTTAGGAGGATTTCTGGAATACTTCTAATGCTTTTTATCTTTATCTCTGTGTTGGTTATACAATTATATTCCCTTTGTAAAAGTTTAATTATACATCTGTGATTTTTGAAGTTTTCCATTACAATTTAATTAAAATGTTTAGAAAAAAGCAACATGTTTATAATAATAATAACATCTTTAAGTAAATCAAGAATGAAAGAATATTGTTTTAAAATAGAAAAACACCTCAAATCAACATCTTTTATTATATATAATATTTAAATACTAGAGGTGAGACCATTAATGTAAGAAAAAAATATAAGAAATCACCTCTATCATTAAAAAACTATTCTGGAAATGTTAGTCAATGCCACAAGGTAAGAGAAATAGAGTATAAATATTGGAAAGGGGCAGTAAATTTCATCATTTAGAAATAATATGATTGTATGACTGGAAATCCAAATTATACATTTGGAAAAATAATTTAAAGAATAGAATCCTAACTGAGGTGGTTGGTAAAGAAAAACATTTAAATATCGATAGTTTGCCTATAAAAATGATAATTAAGATTTTTAAAAATGGAAAAATCCCATTCACAATGTAATGCAAGAATAAATACCAATGAATAAAAATTAAGATACATGAAGGAAAATAAAACTGTTGAGATCAAAAGAAAGAAGAAAATTAGACAATAAAACTATTGCAATGTGTCAATTGACCTGTATATTCATGCAATCCACAAATGCCCACACAATTTTGGGGGCAGTGGGGGTCGGGTAAAATAATTTATCATGTATATCTTTACAAGTTAAGATGAGGAAAGAGCCAGGAAAATTACGAGAAGGAATAATAGAAATGAAGGACTCTATACTCACTGCCATAATTAGAAACTGAATAAAGAGTTCAAAAACAACTACTTAGATCAGTGGATTATCTAGCAAATACTTTTGAGGCATGAGTTATGTTTCTTTTTGCAGAATGGAGGCAGGGTGTTCAGTGAAGAACCAGATAACTAGTTCACTTTTTCTTTTTTCTTTAAAGATTTTATTTATTTATTTGAGAGAGAGTAAGAGAGAGCATGAGACAGGAGAAGGTCAGAGGGAGAAGCAGAGTCCCCACAGGGCTGGGCTCAACTCGATCCCGGGAGTCTGGGATCATGACCTGAAACCAACAGAGCCACCCAGACGCCCCACTAGTTCACTTTTAAAAATTAAAACATTTTTATTAGGACTCTTTATTTTTATTTATTTATTTATTTTAAAGATTTTATTTATTTATTTGACAATGACAGAGACACAGAGAGAGAGAGCGCACACACAAGGGAGAGTGGCAGGCGGAGGCAGAGGGAGAAGCAGCTTCCCTGTGGGTCTCTATCCCAGGACCCTAGGATCATGACCAGCAGACGTTTAAATGACTGAGCCACCCAGGAGCCCCATAAACTTTATCTTAGAGCAGTTTTAAGTCCACAGCAAAACTGAGGGGAAGGTACAGAGATTTCCCATTCGCTCCATGTCCCTATACATGAATATCCTCCTTCATGTTCTACAACCTCTACCAGAATGGTATAGTTGTTATAGCTGATGAACTGGCATTGAACCAGTTCATTACACCCAAAGTCCGTAGTTTACACCACTCTGGGTTGGACAAATGTGCAATGACACCTGTCCATTATTATGGTATCACGCAGAGTAGATTAACTGCTCTAAAACTCTTCTGTGCATGGCCTATTTATCTCTCTTCAACCCCAACTCCTGAAAACCACTGATCTTTCTGTTGTCTCTGTAATTTCACCTATTTTAGAATATCATATTGCTGGAATCATACAGTGTGTAGCCTTTTTTAGATTGGTTTCTTTCACTTAGTAATATGCATTTAAGTTTCCCCCATGTCTTTTCATGTCTTGATAGCTTGGTTCTTTTTAGCACCGAATCATTCCACTGTCTGTTTGTACCACAGGTTATTTATCCATTCACCTACTGAAGAATATTGGTTGCTTCCAAATTTGGACAATTATGAATAAAGCTTCACCTTTTTGTGTAAGTTTTTTGTGGACATAAGTTTTCAACTCATTTAGGTAAATAATAAGGAACATGATTACTGGTTCATATGGTATGCTTAGTTTTAAAAGAAACTGTCAAACTTTCTTCTGAAGTGGCTATTACCATTTTGCATTTCCACAAGCCATGAATGAGACTTCCTGTTGCTCCACAGTCTTGCCAGCATTGGGTGTGGTCAACATTCTGGACATCAGCCATTCTAATAGGTGTATAATGGTATCTATTGTTGTTTTAATCTGAGCTTCCTGATGACATATGATGGGGTGCATGTTTTCCCATGTTTATTTGCCATGTGGGTATTTTCTTTGATGAGTTTTCTATGAAGGCTTTTGGCCCATTTAAAAACAGATCAGGTTTTCTCATTATTAAGTTTTAAGAGTTCATTGTATACTTTGGATAACAGTCATTTTTCAGATGTGTCTTTTGCAAATATTTTCTTCCAGTCTGTGGTTTGTCTTCTCATTCTCTTGGCATTGTCTTTCCAAACTTTTTAATTTTAATGACGTACAGTTTACCTTTTGTTTCATGTATCATGCCTTTGGTGTTGTATTTAAAATGCCATTGTCATCCCCAAGGTCATCTAGATTTTCTATGTCGTCTTCTAAGAGTTTTATAGTTTTGCATTTTACATTTAGAACTACGGTCCATTTTGGATTAATTTTTGTGAAAGATGTAAAGTTTGTGTCTAGATTCTTTTTTTTTTTTTTTTGCATGTGGATGTCCAGTTCCAGTAATTACATTTTTGAACTTTATCTTTTCTTTCAAAAATTATTTTTAAATTTTACCATTTTATCTTTTCTCCATTGTATTGCCTTTGCTACTTTGTTAAATATCAGTTGTCTGTATTTGTGTGGGCCCATTTCTGGGCTCTGAATTCTGCTTCATCATTGAATTTGTATGCTCTTTTACCAATACTATGATGCTTTGATTACTGTAGCCTTAGAATAGGTCTTGAAATTGCATATCAGTTCTCCAATTTTGTTGTTCTTCTTCATTGTTATATTGACTATTTCAGGTCTTTTGTCTCTCCATATAAACTTTAGAATCAGTCTGTGGATATCCATAAAATAACTTGCTGGGATTTTGAGTGGGATTTCACTGAATCTATAGATCAAGTTGGGAAGAACTGACATCTGAGTAGTATTGAGTCTTTCCATCCATGAACATAGACTATCTCTCCATTTACTTAGTTTTTTAATTTCACTAACCAGAGTTTTGTCATTTTCCTTATATGGATCTTGTGCATATTCTGTTAGGTTTATACATAAAGGTTTCATTTTGGGGGGCTGCCTAGCTCATTTTTTATGCCAAAATAAATTGAAAATGGATATAAGATTTAAACATGTAAAAACAAACCATAATTCTAACAGCAGAAAAGATGGATGGGGTTTTTGTTCTTGTTTTTTACAATCTTGGCACTAAATACAAGGTAATATGATTATAAGTGCTTTACATATAATAACTAAGCCTCACAACACTACCAAGTAATTATTGTAATCTATATTTTATAGATGAGGAAACTGAGACTAAATAGGTTAAATGTCTTGTTCAAGATTGTAGAACTAGTAAGCAGGAGAGATAAGATTTGAATCTCAGAAGTTAGCTCCAGAGTTTGTGTTCTGAACTACTATACTATAAATATATCCAGTACTCTCTTTGACATTCAATGCATATGTACAGATTACATTTAAGCTTCTGAACTCAAAAATACTATAAGTGAGGTCAAGTATATATAAAAACAGTCTTGGAAAATATTTACAGCATCTATTGTAGACAGAATAGAAGAGAATTTTAAAATATACAAATAATGTACAAATCACTAACAAATGGATGAAAGGAAGGTAAGTATGAAAAAGAAATGAAGAAGCAACAACAGAAAAGACATGAACAAGCAATTCATTGAAAACAAATACATGACCAAACTTATGTGTGCCACTCATCTTGAAAAAGTTGCAGTTAAAACAATGACAAAATATCACTTTTCCCTACCACATTGTCTAGTATGGAAAAGCTTAATAATACTCAATGTTTTGAACAAGTTGAAGAAAAACAGACATTCACTTTCTACTGTTAGCAGTGTAAATTGGTAGACATTTTACTTGGTAATTTGGCAGCATCCATCAAAAAATTAAATTTACCTATCATTTGACCAATGAATTCCACTTTTAGGTATTTATTCCATAGACATACAAGTGGCTTAAGTCACATATATACAAGTATATTCGCTGCATCAGTATTTATATCAGTGATGTTGAAATATGGTCTGTTTGATGATGACAATTCATCAATTGTTGGTTATTAGTTTGGGAGGAGATAAGGGGTCAGAATATAAATCAACTAAGAGCTCTATGAGTTCAGGTGACAATTTTTATTCATAGAAGTTTTTCTTGCAGTATGCTAATATATATTCTAGGGTAAGCTCCTTATCTCAATGTAAAACAGTGCTTTGGGTAGCACTAGTTTATAATAATCAAAAAATAGGAAATAATTCAGAACTCCACCAAGGAGGTATTTGCTAAGTAAATTATAAAAGATCCAAAATAAAATCCTATGCATTCATTTAAATAATGAAATCTACATATATATAGATATGAAACATATATGCACATACACATGATGGAATGGAAAAAATATTGCAGGATCACATGAATATGGTAAGAAGTGCAAGATGAAAAAGTACAAGTTTGTATAAGCATAGAGTTTCTGGAAATAGACACAAGACATTATTAACAATGGTTATCTTTGGGATGTGAGATTGGGATCATGGAGAGATAGGGTATGGGATTTTGTTTTTTTTTTAATCTTATGTCCTCCTACACTGCTTAGATGTTTCTACAGCTAGCATAAGTTATGTTTATACTTTTACAAAACATGAATTAAAAATTTAAATTTTGTTTAAAAGTCATGAATACAAGTCAGAGTAGACTCACTACTGATCAAATTTTCAGAAGCTGGCTTTGGGCTGAAATTTATTTCAGAAGACTTACTGAGACAAATTTTACATGAATTTCCATGGAGTCATTCGTGTAAAGATGTAAAAAGCACATCAGCTTGTTTGTCCAAACTTAGAAACTGGTTTTTCTCATCTTAAAAAAAAAGAGTTTATTATGGGCAATATATACACTTCTCCAACCAAATTTTTAGTCCATCTCTAAGATGTGTTTCCAGTCTAGGAAGTGATGAAGTTAGGATTCTGTCCCTGCGATGTGACAATCAGTCACCTAATTCTGACCATAACTGTTAAAAAAAAGGGGGGGGGGATAAAAACAAAACAAAATAAACAAACAAACAAAAAAAAACAAAAAAAGAAGTAGAGGACCAGAAGACTTTGCTTAAGACGGCCCAAAGATGGTAGATCACAATATGAACTTGACAAAATCTGGTGGTCTTCAATGCTTCATGGAAACCACAGTTTTTATTGCCAAAAATTATAGGATATTAAGTGTTTCAGAGTCATCTGGAACACATTAATAATCATTAACATTTGTACAGTACATGCAGTTTGCAAAGTACTTTTATACTCACTGCCTTATTTGATCTTCACAATAGATCTTTAGAGTAGGTAAATTTCAGAGATCAAATTTTACAGATGCAAACACTGGGTACACAAGGTTTATGCCTATTCCCCAAAGTCACCAAGCAGTGAGGAGGCAAAGCCAGGTTATGCCAGTCCAAGTCCTTACCACCACCCCACACTGCTTTCCAAGGGATGGCCAACCTATGCCGCCCTGGACGGAAGAGTCTGGGTGGCTTGCTTACTCTCTGTGTTTATTTGCATGATGTTATGCTGTTGAGCTGGATGAGTTTAAAAGCAGACCATGGCTGTTGCCACTGTTTGTTAAACACTGCTACTTGGAGCAGGCAGGGATACAGAGAGCAGCTTGAGTTCTTCGTCATCTTGAACAAGATCAAGCAGGATGAATAGAGGGAAAAGCAATTCTAGCCGATATGGATGAAGGAAGCTCTCCCACATGCTATGTTTTGTATTGGCATTTCTGTTCTTTCCTACATTTGTTATACTTTATTCTTTACTCTGGGAAGTTCAAGGTAGTAATAATAAAATGATCTTTCTTGAAGGTCTCTCTAACTCTGATCCCAACTATTATTATTCCCCAGCAGTCTTTCATGTCAGACTTCCTTTCCCAATGCTCCTCATGAAACTCTCCGTATCCCAATACACTGTGCGTATTGCTACTTTCTTGCACACAAACCCTATATAGAGGAATTATAATTATGTGATAATACCTTCCATTTATTAAGCACCTATTAAATGCCAGGCACTGTGGTAGGCACTTTATAAACTTTATGTAATCTCTAAACCTTATAGCCAGTCTACAAGCTATGACTCATTCCTTTCACTTTGCAGATAAAGAAAGCCAAGTCCAGAATGACTGAGTCTGAATCTTATGTAGTGGGTGACAGAACTGAGATACATAGATCTAACTTCAAAGCCAAGATTCTCTCCAGTACATAGCACACAGGGATAATGCTTATTGTATTAGCTATTCAAAGAAGGCATTTAGTGCAAATGTTCATTTTAAATTTATGTATGTATTTTAACAGCATCATACTCTCTTTTCCTCAGCTCTTAAAAGGTAGGTTGGTGGTCTAAGGTGATGAAAAGCAAACCTAATACACATGCAGTGCTCCCATATCATATCGCTTACCAACCTAAAGAGACTTACGGCATATAATGGACCCTTCTGTTCTTCTTTCTCCACCTGGTCAACTCTCAAAGGAAAACAAAATTCATATGATCATTGAAGTCTAGAAATTAACTTTTATTTTCAATCTGTCAAGAACTCCTGGCAGTTATTAATTTTATTAAAATGATTACATATGGCAAAACAAAGAATAGAGGTAATTCTATTTCTCTACAACATAAATTATGAGTTAGATTCTTAGCTGCTGGCTCAGCATTGTTCAAGATTCTTTTAAGGATTGGGGGGAACTTTAATTTCCAGAAAATGTTAAAGCAGCAAAAGAAAAAATAAATTAAAAGTAATTGCAATTGGAGATATTGCCAAGGATATGCTAATTATAAAATCTTCTTGATGTGTTTATAGGCCAGATTCCAAGCTTTGGTATTTAAAAATAAAAATCATGTGAAAGCTCTCCTATAATGCCTTGTCATTTATAGTTTATAACACAGAACGAATTTGCTGATTCTTTTTAAAAGGATGGCAAAAATGAATTACAACTAATTCAAATGAAAAACAACCAGCATCCATTCATCTAACTGAAATGTGTCAAAACGAAGTCAATTTTATTAAAATATTTAATACCAGAATAACTTATAATAGTATGAAAAAGAGTGAAGTACTTGTCCTTCGTTTTCTTTGACATGATCACATTATGACAAAATTAATTGGTAAGGATTCGAAAGTTTTTGTCAAGGATCTGTAACTATTTAAGGATGTAAACCAAACGAACTCATACTTCATCTGATCATACAGTCATAACTTAACATATCCTGCTTTGCACTTACTGTTACTGCAAACAGCAATTTAAAAAACAAAGTAAAAATATATATATACAAAATATTTTTATATCAAATTATTTTCATTACACTAAATAAACCCAAACCCCAAATACTATGTTACATGAAAAAGTGTCCTACGATTTATATCAAGATTGATATTGTCCACATATCAACTAGAGCAGCCTTTGGTTTGAAAAACATTTTGCAAAATAAAGAAAAATACCACCACATGGCTGCACTAATGGCTCTCATTCACACTCACAAAAAAGCTTTCCAGTTTAAAAAAAAAAAAAATACAAAATAGATTACATACCCAGAAAAAACATCCCACCATAAAAGAGTCAAATCCTTTTTACTTCTCTGTAGCACATATTCTCTGTTATATTTGGCATCTCCACTGTTTATTCAAGTTTCAAGTCTCCCCCAGCTGATTAGAATATTATTGTTTGATTGAAAACTATATTCTTCTTTCTTGATACTGATTATTCTCACTCAATGATAGTCTAATTTAGAAACAAAATGTTCCTTCTTTTAATGCATGAGTTCACTTAATTTTTACTTTAATGTCCTTGGCAAAATGCAAAGACTGTCAATGTTTGTTTTCCATATGTTTTAAATTTAAAAACCAATTTTATGAGTGTATATGTATATTCACATAGAGATACATTTCTTTCATTGTCTTGTTCTCGTTGCAATACAAATTGTCCATCAGCAATTATAATTTGAAATGAACCAACTAAAAGGTTTTTTAACCATTCCACATGAAAAGCTTTCCATCACAAAAAGCACTGAACTTTAACGCAAACAGGATTATGTGTTAAAACTAAACTATAGGTTTAGTTCTACACGGGTACATTTTGAGTACTTTATATAATAAAATTTTTAAGAACTTCAGCAAAACTTAAGAAAAAGAAAATCCAAATTAATTCTAAAAGGGCATTGTGGCATTTTCCAGCAATGCTTGGAAAAAGTTCTTCAGATCACAATGTATTCACTGGGATTCTTTTTACGTGTACATGTTATGTGATCGCCGCTCCTTTCCTTTTGGAACTTTGTAGTGTGTCTGATAGGCAGGCAAAATACATGCATGAAATTCTCACTGTCACTCTGAAAAGCATGCTGAACAATTTTAAATGCTGCAGAAGTTGTTTTTTTAAGAGGAACGTTTCATTTGGGCTGAATAGATGTCCAAGTTTTAACACGTGAATTACTGAATACATTGTGAGGCCTTTCAGCGCGTGTGGTTTCAGTCCTGGAATGGTCAGAGGCCCGTCTGGAGTGACACACAGACGAACAAGCATGGCGGTGTTGTCATTTGAGGCATAGCTGCTCCACTACGCCCACGTTGCTGCTGATTTTTGGGAAGCAAGGCACTTACTGTAACGGCAATGCAGACACCTGATGCATAGTTTGAGTAACATAAAATAAGTTACTATTTTTGATTAAAGTGAGGTTTTTATAATTTATATGTCTTTTATAGAAGCAACTAAATGATATAGTTAGGATAATTAAAAATAAAAAGAGGTTTGAAAGGGAGTCATTTCCACTTCCGCTTCGGCTCGTAGGAGGAGGCTTTATGGGAAAACACTGACGTGAAGAACAGCCATTGGTCTGAAAAGCGACAAACCCTTAAAACTGGTGGACCAGTGGCACTTTGACGGTCTTGACTTCTGCTATATGTGACGACTTCTGGATGATGCAACTGGTGGTTCCCTGCAGTGTGTCTTTGCCCTGTGCAAGATTTGTTAAGGCCATAGCGGCATTAATCTCCTTCCAGTATGTGTCATCTTTGCTTGGTCCCTTCCTGTGGGCTGCACTGGATTTCAGCAAGACAAGAAAGATAATGATCAAATCCACTGCAGTGTACACAGAAAGTGCCATCAGTGAAAAGCACAAATGGCGGATAAAAACACATTTCTCACCTGTCACCCTTATTGGATCCATTTTCCAGAGCATCTGTAAAGACAAGCAAAAACTCGATTATTTTTCTTTCCTTGTTTCTTTCTGTTTTAATCTCTGGAGTTGCCTCATTAATGACCAGGAATAGAAGCTAATCAGAAAATATGGTTGAAAGTCAGTTAATTTTTTGTTTAACAAAGATAAAGTAGTTTAAGATACAAAAGAAATCTCTCTGCAAAGAAGCAGGAATAAGATGAGAACAGGTAATTAAAAAATGCAAAATAGCTTTCATAAATATACAAAAATCTGACATTGATTTATCCCAAGAAATTGAGTTTTTTAATGAGGAGGCAAACAGTAGAGGGACAAGGTTCCTGCGGCCTTCCTGCGGCCAGGTTCTGTTCTCACTCCCCCACTCACCTGCTTACCTTTGGACAGGCTACAATGCTTCCACAAAGTCTGGGATGTAATTTCCTCAACTATAAAAAAAGAGGGTTCTTAGAACTTCAGGGTGCCTCTGGTTCAACCTTCTATGACTTCGTGGGAATCAAACCGTGATTTCAGAAAAAGGATTGACAAAGAGTTCCCTCTGGCTAGCTAGCAAATGAGTAGCAAATTCAATGCAACAGCACAGGGCTTCTGACCCTATCAGAATAAGCAGGCACCAGTCTTCCAGCTGCAAAGGAACCCTTCCCACTGCAGGAAATGAGCATTATGGGGTGAGCTTTGCTTACGCACTCTCTCTTTTGGTGTACATTTCCTCCCTCTCTCAGGCACTAATGTCTACCAGTGCAAACATCAATATCGAGAAAGATGAAATGGGCTACTGATCTTGATTAATTCTCCCTAGGTAGCTTTTAGGCTAAAAGAATATGGTACTCGGAACCCCAAAATAGACATGCTGGAGGGGAAGATAGGCAGAGGGTAAAGAGGATCTGCTAGCATGGCATGGGAAGTGGGGACAAAGGAACAGGGTTGAGACTCCCCATCAGCCTATGAGATTCCAAAACTAAGTTAAGTTACAACCACCATCACCACCACCACCATCATCATCAACATCAACAACAACAATAAATATTACCAAGTAGTTACGAAATGAGGCACTTTGCCCTATACAGGAAACATGAAAACGAGGACCTCCTTCCAGTTGTATGGCTTTGGAAAGCTGTATTTTCCTCTTCCTGTTTTACCTCTCTCAACCCAATATTTTTTAAAGACATCTTTTCCCACTCTGCAAGGCTCAAGGCTAGTAAGGCGAGGCAGCATAATTTTCCAGTTCTGGGCTCTAAAACAGTAATGGGACTTGAGAATAAGAGCATCAGCATGACCGTAATACAGTGTAACCAGGGTAAAATTTTCCAAGGAAGATACGTTCAGGAGAAGAATGATTATATGCCCATGGAGAGGAGGCAGCTAAAGTCCTGTGTCCTCTAGGAAAGAAAAGAATTAGGAAAGCCTGTTAGTGCATCCTGAGTCGGGCCTCCTGGTGTGGACCTGGGGGAAATAAAGGGTCACTATGGGCTCTTTGTAGAATCCTTCCTAGGGTCCCAGGGAGTTTAAAAAAAAAAAAAAAGGCAAGCCAACAAAACAAAAACACTTAGTGCATAAATAACAAGGTTCTTATGAGGAATACATGAGATGCTATGTGTCTGGCCCAAAACAGAACAACAAACATTAGTCCCTTTCTTTGATCTCCTTTTATTTAGGGGTCCTTGGGGGAAATAGCTCAATCTGTGAGCAGCTGGATGGTCACCGACTGTATCTTCTGGTCCCTACTAGGTTGGCCTGGATGGCTACTTATATTTCGGCTGCTTTTGATATTTTTAGAACTATACAATTACTTATGTAATTGAAGAAAGAGAATGACAATTTTTAATTCACAGAACTCCAATAATCCCAGTTTACAGATCCCTTCCTCTGTGCCAGGCACTATTCTAAGCACTTTGTGTCTTAGCTTATTTTGTATTAGTGACTCTGTACGTGGATAGCATGTCTCTGTTATGTCTGTTAAGTCATTCTTTGTTTCGTACTATTATCTGTAAATCTTTACTCAGGAATGACAGAGACAGTGTACTATAAAAACAGAGAACAAGTCAAGGTCTTTGTTTAGGAGGAGGAAAGCCAGCAACACTGGATATTTTACAGAGAAAAAAAAAAAAAGAGTTAAGCCTTTGCTCAATTTTGCCCACAAATTGCAACAATTCTGTTGCCAAAGTGAAGCAATAGGTTATGGAGATATTTATTCAATGGAAAGACTTGGCAAAAGCAGAATAAGTTCCATGAAGCTTAAATAACATTAGGGAAATAACAAAACATAATTTAGAAAAGACCATGTAACTGATGCTCTGGCTTACAAACAAAGCAGTCTCACATATTCAAAGGGGACCAGAGGCGAATTCCCTACCTGAATGATCAACCCAAGAGTGATTACCGCACAGACGACAAGAAGGAAGCCTGTGGCCATCAAATATGTAATGGGTTATAGAACCCAGAAATGCCATAAATGAGTGGAGGCTACATGTGGATTTACCGTTCAGGTCCATGGAGAGATTCCGTTTAAGAGGAAGAGTGATCACGTACGTCCTGCAGCGCAGTCAGCGGTTAGATGCTGGTAGCACTGCGGCTTGTCTCCCTAAACTCCTTCCACTGAGAAACAAGTTTACTACAGCCAACTGCGAAATTATAAAATTCTGCTTACTCTTCGGGTGCTCAGTGCCTATGAAAATACCTTTGAAGTGTAAAACTTAGATTCCAATCCCTGTTCGGGTATTCTTAATTAGTTTCATGATTTCAACAAGGTCCCCAGCAGCATTCAAAAGACTGCATCCTGCGTTTCATTTCTAAAGCTGATGGGTATGTTCAGTGTCATTAGGTATGGATTCAGGTTCTTTTCCCAGCAACAGAAGAAAGGTCTTCATAAAAAGTAAGGAACAGAAGAGACATTTTGCTTCTCTCTCAAGAGCAACGCGAAAACAGGGTGTAACAAAGCTCAGTGTCAAACATTTCAAACCAACAAGAAAGAGGTGGCTACTACTATTTGGGGTGGAGGGGGGTGGGGAGAATCTCTGTGTCCAGGGTGCTTCTGGTTCAAAACATAAATGGGTGTTAGAAGGGCATGCTTTCTCTGTTGCTGTTGTTGGTGGGTTGCCCAGTGTCACTAGGATATTATGCGTCTAAGAGCCACCTCCTGCAGAGTAGTGTGTTCTAGTTCCCAGAAGAGCTAGCAGAAGCAAGATAGCAAACAGGGATCCTTTTACTCAAACATTTGTGCTCTTGCAGGAAAGCAAAGGGCAATAAAGATCTGCTGGATTGGGAAGATGGTTTTTCCAGTCCTTACTCTGAGATGAAATCTGGGGAAATACCCCAGCTAGAGAACTGACATCATTGAGGGGAACCCAGAAAAGGTACCCTCTACTGCTTACATTAAATAACTCCATTAATTGTGAAAATGCTTTTTTCTTGTGCTTTTTTCTTTTGAAGTGTAAACTAGCTGGCTTTTATCTGATTCAAGTGTTTTGCATCTTTTCAGCCAATAGATAGGTGCTCGGTGGGGGGCTCAAGCCACTTCTACACACAGCAGACAGGTGGTCTCCCTGGCTCCTGTCCAGAAGTGGCATCCAGTCACAATCTGCCAGGAGAGGGAAGGATTCTGAATGCCGCTGCAAAGAGAGAAATCTGAAGTCTGAGCCAGAGCAGACGTTTCCCTGCTGTTAATTAGCATGCACAGACTTAGGGTCTGACTGCCCTACATTCAGCTCAGCTGTATCTCTCACTCTGCAAGTAGCTTGGCTCGGCCTATCCGAAGTCTGGGCTAAAATGCCTTTTTAGATTCTAAGGTTCCAAAAATCGGCTACGCTGTCAATTACCATAAAAGCAACTGGTTGGCAGGCACAGCTTATTGAACCAGCCAAAAGAACGTGTTTTAAGACCAAAAAAGAAGAGGAAAGGGGGAAAAAAAAAAAAGAGGTGCATAGTTAGGAAAATCTTGGATGCCGTAAAACCCAAACCATGCTGAAACTTAAAGTGGGGCTATCCTCAGTTTGGACATGTGTTTCCTTATAAAGATATGTAGAGAAACAATTACACTGAAAACCACTTCTATTGCCATTCGAGATGTGGAAGCACCAAGCTCTGTGGGCAGATTCCAGTCGACTTTGATAAACGCAATCTAGAAACGTATTAATTCTGATATATATTCCTGAAGTAAGAGTTATGGTCATAAAAAGAGATAAAAATATGGCCAAATCTCTGAGTTTTTTTTTTTTTTTTTCCAATTGAATCAATAAGCCCTAAGGTTAGGAATGTTTAAAAAGATTCCACAAATGTGGAGCAGAAACTCACATCACTTAAGTGTAGATAAAAAATATGAGGATTTTAAAAAATTAAATAATCTAAAAATTATGCACTACGTATTTCCCTAAATTGAGATGGAGTGATTCAGAGATGCAGATGCTTGACCACCGCGCCCCCTTGCAACTGTGTCTGTTTTGGGGCCATCACTGGGGACAGCTGATGTGGACAGCCAGGGTTTGGTGTGTTTCTGATCTCAGAGGTCCCAAAAGCCCCCAGGACACCAGATCAGTTTTTGGAGTTATTTACATACTTGGAACAGTTGAGATAAAGAGCAAGGCTCTGGCAAACCGGGCAGATGGAAAACCTTCCTGAAGATTACGAAATGCCGACGGCTCCAAATCTACAGGACCTTACCCCAAACGGACGGAGCAATCCCTGGGGCTCCCTGCTCCCACCTCCATAGTCTCTATCTTTACTTCCCCACATACTGGATCCACGCGGGGGTCACACACACACCTAAAGACTGGTTCCACTATGACTCTATACTGTTTTTAAAAACAGCATATGTTGTGTCTCTCTCTTTCTTTCTTTCTTTCTTTCACAGAGAGAGAGATCACAAGTACACAGAGAGGCAGGCAGAGAGAGGGGGGGAAGCAGGCTCCCTGCTGAGCAGAGAGCCCAATGCAGGGCTCCACCCCAGGACCCTGAGATCATGACCTGAGCCAAAGGCAGAGGCTTTAACCCAAGGAGCCACCCAGACGCCCCTATGCTGTGTTTTTCTAATAAGAAAGTCATACAGTTTCACTGCAGAAAATCTAGGAAAAAAGTATAAAAGAGAAAGTACAGGAAGTTTAGGGATAACTAATATAATATTTGAATATATGGCTTTCCAAGCAAGTTTATATACATTTTTTAAAATGGAGTCATTCTGTACATGTTTGTTTTTTTCACTGAACTTCGACTTTTGCCTTATTAATAAGATGGTAATCGCTTTAATAAATAAGATAGCAATCTACCATGTGGCCTTCCCTGATGTGGCAGTGGTTTTGGCCTGTGAAATAGAAACAGATTGAAAGAATTCAAAATCCAGCTTCATCCAGTTCAAACTTGAATATTGAGAGACTCCAATGTTACGAGAAGAGGTTATCTTTAAAATAACAATTACTAACATTGATTGGATGGTTATTCTTGTGCCAGGCGCTATGCCAGGGACCCTAAAATGTTATCTGGCTAAATGCTGATAGTAACCCTGTGAAACAGCACCATGGGCCTTATTTCCAAATGACACTGGAGCTTAGAAGAGTCCAGACACTCGCAAAGGACTCATTTTGGCAACAGGGGTCGTGAGTCTCAGCTCCACGTCAGCCGACTCTGAAGGTCATGTTTTTAACTACTGCATTCAATTACTCGAGTGGTCTCCATCGATAAAGCCACCTTCGAAGACCGTGACAAGGCTGAATGCACTGTTTACACAGAAAGCCTGTCGAATGACAACTTATTAAAAATCGGTTAAACACCTTTTCTGTTCTTTTTTTTTTAAGTATTTTAGACCACAGAGATACAAAAAGAGACTTTTTTCTGCTTATGATTTAATCTAAAATATTAAAAAAAATCTGTGCAAATCACAGAATAGGGACTCTGAGCTCTCTCGAGTTCTCTCCCAGGCTTTAATTGGATTGACGTTTTAATAGACGTGATATCCTTATAATCACTCTTCTATTGCCCAGAGTGAATTACTGTTAAATAACTCCTAGACAGCTGTGGCTGCATCACTTTTAGAGGAAATTTTTGTGGTTAGCCTCTCTTTGGGGTAGTCAGAGCTTCCGAATGAGTAACGATAAATCATTCTAAGTGATGTTTGCCCCAGCAGGAAGGAAAAAATACCCAACACACTAAAACACGTATCTGGATGACGGAGCTGCTTCTTCCAGGCCCACTACAACCCAAAGGGAGTTCTTTAAAACTCCAGCATGGCGGGAAGAGACTGCATCTGAGCCCGGTGAGTACCAAGGACGCTGCTCGCAGAAGAGCACTGGAGCCCGAGTTTTGAGGGCCTTGAGAGGGATGGTGGGGCAAGAGTTTGGCAACCTTTCTGAATAGCTGAGAATTATAAATGAAACCCACCTCTTCTTCATGGATAGCGTTTAGAAATTTTTTTTTCCTTTTTGCAATATACTAGCACAATTATTTATCCTGAGGCCTTAAAGAATGAGTGGCTTCCAAAATCACTTCAGGGTTTGAAGAAAAATCTTTTCCAAAAATTAAGCCAGTGTTTCCTCCAGCCATGACTTCGAACATCTGGCCAAAGATTCTTTTCCTTCCTGCTGCCTCTCATGTGGGCTGGCCCCTCACTATGGCTAATGATGCCCAGATGTCCCGGATCCTCAGGATCCCCACCTTCGGCTGCCTCTCTGTCAATGCATCACCTCCTTTAACTTGGCCAGGAAATAAAAATGAGAAACCACACACCCCTCTCTTCCGGACCAATAGCGAAGAGCTCCTCCGTCTGGATGGGTGGTAAGCTGATGTCGCAAAACTTTCGGAATAGGTTATATCTCCATTAACAACAACAACATCTTTATTATTCCAGCACTACCCATGTGTGTGTGCAAACCCGGGAAAGTGTTGCTTGGCTCCTATCAGTCAGGGAGTGATGGCCTTGTGGCTTTCCTTATTGGGCAGAGCATAAGAACTTGAGACTAATGGCTCCTTATCAATTCCAAGTGGAACGGTTACTGTAAAATGCACCGGTGTTCTGAATTCAATCTAGGCCAGAGGACTGAAGTTGTAGGAAGCGGGATTTAACAATTTGAAAGTAACTTTTCAAATAAGCCGAGTACAACCCAGTTATAATGCCTCCACTTCACTTTCAATCTTTTTCGCTAAGTATCTTAAATATTCTTGATGCTAAGTTGTTCTGCATGAGACCATCTACCAAGATTGGTCCTCTGTGATCTCAAAGGCTCCCTTTCCAAAGCCGAAAACTTTGAGCCTGAAACTTCACTTTGAAAATTAGAATGCAATCTGTGGGGAAGAAATTGTTGGTGAATGACCAGAAAGGGGGTCTGGAAATGTTAAATATTCTCATTTCTTTTCTGAGCTCATCGTTATTAACTATGAGGGTGGTCTGGAATGAGGCACAGAGGCAGCCTGGTGCAGTGGTTGGAGCCCAGACCCTGGAACCAGGCAGCAGGAGCTGGACCCCTGCTCTACCGCCTACTGTCTGTTTGACAGCGGACCAGCTGCTCAACTTCAACTTTCTCACCTATATAATGGGGAAACAGTACTATGATAAAATGCTTCTTCTGAGGACCACATGATTGAATATTTTCTAAAACAGAAGAGCGCTTGGTCACGTATACCAAGCACCAAAGGAACCCTTGTAAAATGGAAAAAAAAAAAAATTAACCTCCTCTCTCTACTTTTTACATCTAGAATATGGGGTTGAATGTAGACACCAGAAAAATTGGTATTGTTCAGAGATTTAATAAGAAAGCCATTATGTAAGAACAGAGTGTTTTAACTCTGGGCAAAGCCCATCAGCTCAGATTAATGGATTAGGTGTGCAGAATCTATCTTCAGGGACAAAATGGTTTTTCTGATGCTATTTTGTGCTGAACTATCACAACATGCCAAGACAAAGAATACTGGATCCACATGAAACAAGAGCTGCGAACTTTAAGTGTCTAATGGATTTCGTTACTTCATTTTTCTCAAGGGGAATATTGGAGATGTTACCCGAAATGTTTCATCCATGAAAGCTAGGTTTCTAGCCAAAGTCTCAGAAAATGACTTCCTAACTATGCATGAATAACTTCTGTGTGTGTGTCCGTGTGTTGCAAGGAGCATTAATTGTTTATAAAAGCACTCCTTTTGCATGCCAGTGGGGCTACTAGTTTTGGAAACTGGATGGACTTACCAGTTCTTAGCTAAATCTTAATTTTGGCCCAAAGTTGATATTGATATTCATCCTCTAAGTTCTTCAACAGCGCCAGCACTCTTTCTCCCGAGATCAATTTTATAGCTGCTACCCTGCAATTCTAGAAGGTTGACTTAACGAACATGGATCTGTATGATGTCAGGTTATGAAGTATTAATATGTCTTTCTTCAGCAAAAAGAAATGGAAGAGTATGCATTTGTAATAGTCTAGAAACTGGCTGGAGAGTCTGACTCTGTCTCTGTATTTTCAAGTTCTTGAGGATCTCTGAAAAACCATCGAAAAGTATTTTTGCTTTGATATACGAACCGTAGTGTATCTTTGAATTGGCTCACATTTTTGCCATACTTTGCAAATTCCTCAAATTACCATCTCCAGAAATGGCACTGGAGGCGAAGAGACCTAGCTGTTAAACCTGTCTGACTGCATTAACACCAGAAATGACACTAGAAGGGAGATGACGCTCGCAAACTTCTTGGATCTTTCCGAGGAGTGGCAAATGACAGCTTCTTTACTCACAGTTCATCTGCTGTACTTATTAATAGAAAAGAAACATATTTTAGACATAAGATGAACAGGATTACCAGGCCTTCTACTTTTCAAATACATCTCAACGTTCTTAATAAACTTATAATGTTACAACTGTACTTGGCATGTCAGTGTTCTATGTTCACACATTTCTACATTTAAAGGTTCTGTGATTTTCTGCTTTTCATTTCAGACACAGTCATTTGAAGTCTGAAGTAGGGCGGGGAGGGGCTTTGAAATGAAGACTTGGAAGATTTTTGCTGATGATACTGAAGGGCATTCGAATTCAAACAACGAACTAGGTGTAAAGGGAGATAAAATGCCTTCTGGGGGTCAGAAGGGCCCCAGCGTACCCCTAGTATAAAGGTCTTCTGATGACCCATTTGATCAAGGGCATACCTAATCCCACCTCCTCCCCACCCCCCATATAAATCTTGCCAGGAGTATCCACTCAAGATTTTGTCTAGGCATTTATATCCCACAGGATTTATTAAATTCCAATAGTATACAGATCCTAATCCACTATTATCACTTAAATTTAGAACAAATTGCTGAAGAGTAACAAGTTGATTTGTTGGGAAGGAAAGCAAAAACATTTTATAGATCAAAAACCATCTTTTTGTACCATAATTTGTAGAAGTGCAGGAAGTGTGGAAAAGAGCTGACTTGCTAGGTATGCAACCTTGGGCAAGTTATTTATGCACATGGTGTCGAAGTGTCTTCCCCTACAGAATGGGGACAACAGTAATGCCTACTTCTCTGGGTTGCTGTGAGGGTTAAATGAGGTCATGAGTGTTGAGCTTCTGGAACAATGCCTGGCCCATAGCAAAGGCTAAGGCATCACAATTCCTGAAGTAGAGAAACAATGCTGTCAGTCACCCTTCACCAGTCACAAGGGTTGCTCCAAGTGCCACGGAGCTGTCAGCCTCATGTGCAGTTTCCACTATTACACCCTAGCCTCTAACCTATCTTCTTCTTCTTTCCTTTTACTTTTTAAATTTTTTATTTTTTTAATTATTATTTTTTTATTGTTAACATATATTATTTGCTTCAGGGGTACGGTTCTGTGAATCGTCAGTCTTACACAATTCACAGCACTCCCCCCACCTCCCCTCCAGTAACCCTCAGTTTGTTTCCTGAGATTAAGAGCCTCTTATGGTTTGTCTCCCTCTCTGGTTTTGCTTTGTTTCGTTTTTCCCTTCCTTCACCCATGATTCTCTTTTTTCTCAAATTCCTCATATCAGTGAGATCAATACAATACTTGTCTTTCTCTGATTGACTTATGTCGCTTAGCATAATACCATCTAGTTCCATCCACGTCATGGAAATGGCAAGATTTCATATTTTTTGGTGGCTGCATAGTATTCCATTGTGTGTGTGTGTGTATACATATATATATATACCACATTTTCTTTATCCGTCAACTGTTGATGGACATCTGGGCTCTTTCCATAGTTTGGTTATTGTGGACATTGCTTCCATAAACATTGGGGTGCACGTGCCCCTTCAGATCACTACATTTGTATCTTTAGGGTAAATACCCAGTAGTGTAATTGCTGGGTCATAGGGCAGTTCTATTTTCAACTTTTTGAGGAACCTCTATACTGTTTTCCCGAGTGACTGCCAGCTTGCATTCCCACCAACAGTGTAGGAGGGTTCCCTTTTCTCTGCACCCTCACCAACACCTGTTGTTTCCTGACTTGTTAACTTCAGCTATTCTGACTGGTGTGAGGTGGCATCTCACTGTTCTAACCCATCTTCTTGAAATGCTGTAGAGAGGAGAATAACATACACAGGGGAACTTCTCAAAAGGGCAGGGGCGCGCCTGGGTGGCTCAATGGGTTAAAGACAATGCCTTTGGCTCAGGTCATGATCCCAGGGTCCTGGGCTCGAGCCCCGCATTGGGCTCTGTGCTCAGCAGGGAGCCTGCTTCCTCCTCTCTCTCTGCTTGCCTCTCTGCCTACTTGTGGTCTCTTTCTTTCAAATAAATAAATAAAAATCTTAAAAAAAAAAAAAAAAGGGCAGGCTCCTGGATCCCATCTCGGACTACGATTCCATAGGTCACAGAGATGCTAAGGAACATGCCTTTGAATGAGCTCCCCAGGTGCTCTAATGTAGATGGGAAAGGGCAGCCTCCCTGGGAGAAAAAGTGCTGTGGAGCATAAGAAGTGGCTGTGTTTAGTGCTGGAATTCCTGGGGATTCTCTCCAGGGTAGCAGCATAAGGCAGCATTTCTTTAGTATTTTTCAAAAATCATTATGGATTCTTAGTATTCCAACAAGGGTCAAATAACAAGGCTGTATTTAACAAACCAAGTTCTTGAGGCCTACCTTCATGTGAATAGGAGATATAACATTATTGTTGGAAAACACTGTTCAGAAATGGGCTTCAGAGATACTTTTCATTGTGTCTATTTTTGCTGAAACATGAATATAATACCACTAAAGATGTTTTTTTTTTTTTTTTGGAGGGGGTAATAAAACATTTCACTTTACTTGTATTGTTTTTCCCCCAGTTATTATAATTTCTAATATACTATGACACATAATTCAGGGACAGTCATTACGAATACAAACTGGAGAATAAAGAAACCCAAGATTTCCACTGTAATATATTACAGAATACTTCAGAATAATCAAATCATCCTCCTTCTTCTAATTGGAACAGTGATGGAAATAATATACTGTTATAAGATCTGTGTTTTCTGTTTTGAAAATAAACATATTGGCCCGGCTCTATATTGCTGTGATGGTGGGGCTTTTATTTTTGAAACTCTTGTATTTTTTAATCTTTCCTTTGGGAAAATAGGGGACAGACAGTAATCCACATGGGGTCATCAAAAACTAATTATTCAACCTAACATAGAATTTTTTCTTTCTAGGGTAGGATAACAAGCTTTTTCAAACTAAAGTAAACTTAGTTTCTGCTGCCCTTAGTAGAATGTTTTATTCAGGCCTGCCTCAAAAAGAACAGAGCATTGTTTTGTTATACATCAACATAGTGATGAGGTTTTACAAACAGTTTTTGGTTATTTTTAATGTTCTTTTTACCACAGCCCTGAGACGTAGCTGGAGCTATATGATCTCTAAAGAGGAACAAGGATGAGGAGTACACAACAACCATGCAAAAAGCAGGCCACCACTGAAGTCAAAATCACTAAAATTAAATGTAGTGGTCGTGATGTTGAATACGGTTGTGAAGAAGGATCGAGAGGATCCTGTCGAGGCCTACCAATGGCTTTGTTCTTAAACAATGGCAGAATGTCAGAGCACCTTGGAGGAAAGGCCTGAAGAGAACCAAAGTTCTAATAAGGGTGGTCATTTCAAATCCACGTAATGGTGGATAGGCAGGCTGAAAACTGAGAACAGCTCTTGGCTGGGTGTCCACAGGAGGGTCAGCTGAGAATGTTCTTTCCCTAGAGCACACAGAATCATCCTATGCTGAGACCACCATTGCCAATGGCCTACCAAAATTCGACGTAGCAAGTCTAAAATAATAAGGTTCCACACCAAGGCTTAAGAAATGTAATGTTCAGGAAGGGTACTTCTGTGGGCATCACAAGGTATTAAAAATATAGTACTCATGCATGGAAACAAAGAAATGATAAAGAGAAAGCAAGCCTCCTTATGATCACGTACATCAAACAAAACAAAGCAAAACAAAATGAAACACCAGAGCTCAACAACTACCAGGAAAGAGGCAGAGAACAAGTGTAGTATAGAGAAAAAGTCTTGCAAAGCCATTTCATGAAAACGTAAATACAAAAGAATGGCAGGTTTCATGATTTAAATATATTTAAATGCAAGCAGCTGCCATAAGCAGCTGCCATAAATATTGTCTTACAAAGGTCACATGCTGTTATAAGTAAATACAGAACCTTTAAAATAAAAAAGAAAACATTTATTTTAGTCATTAAAAATTATTTGATTTAGAGAGAGGAACAATGAACTTAATACTTTCTCCAGGCTAAAAGTAATCCTCTCCTATTTCTTATATTTTCTACCTTTTCCCGGACTTTTTGAGACTTTAGAGAGAAATGTATGTTTTGACAATCAATAATACAAACAAACTTTAAACAGAAGAGAGAAAGGGGAGAGAAAAGGCAGAGGGCTGTGCAAAAGGGAAAAGACAGCAAAAGTTACATTTCCAGAACAAACTAAATCCACTTATCCACATTTTTGTTTCTGGTGATGGAATACACTATACACTATACATTAATTATATAAAAATATTTTAAAAATTAAATTCTCTAATTCTAAATTCTCTCCAGACATCCAGAAATATGGTGAATCAGCAATGAGAAAAAGAGTTATTATTGCCTTGAATCAAAGGATTATATGATAGAACTTGGCTCACATATGTAAGAGAAAACAAACTATATATTTTCATCATGAAGGCACCAAAAGTTACCCTTTTGGGGGGTGGGGGGAGGGAAGGCTAATAACAGCCATTCCTTGTAAGGTTCCCAAGATCTTGTAGGTAAGTCACTCTCTCTCCTTCCTAATAAGATGTGGTAGTTCTAGTCACTTTTCCACACTCAGGAGGTGGAAGCCAGAGCGGTTGGTATTCAAAGGCAGACTGGTTTTTCACAAGAAACCAAGAGTCATGAAGGCCCCTGACCCTAGAAAAGTGCCACAACACCACTGTTCATGACATCTTCTAGTATTTCAGATGTCTGTCTACTTGGAAGCACACTCAGTTAATGCCCAGCACTAGTGTACCACTCTCTGTTATGCGTAGAGTTCACACATGAGTCCAAAGCCAAGGGAGCTTAGGAGATCTACTGAGCATAGGAGGAGCAACCATACTTCTCAGGCTACCCACAAAGGGAGCTGAACACAAGATATTACAGAACACACGTGAAGAAGTGAGTCATTGTTTCAGGCTTCAGTTCAGTGGTTAATTATACAGCCCTTAGCATAAGGTGAAAATAGGAGGGAAGAAGGTGGAGTTGGCCAGCAAGGTGTTTTAAGAAAAAGTAGTTCTCTTCTTTTCCAAACTTGGAGTAGCTGGATACTTTATCCCGTTGATTTTCAGCCTACATTAGGGGGTTTATAAAAGCCATTCTATAAGATAGTTTATTAGACAACATAATATATTGATCTCACTTGGACAAGAAGATGGCCAATCATATTCTCAAAGTGAAAGAAGCAAGAAATCTGTATTTGAGTTGACTTATAGGAGGTCCTGGGTGAAGAATAACAAAATGAAAGATGAGCAGTGATAATGAGCCCTAGGTGAAAAGGCACTTAGTTAATTATTCACATGACGAATCCTTGTAATAATAAAAATTGGCAGGGCTAGAAAAGCAGAAATAGAAGAAAGATTGTTTTTACACTGAAGAAAAGAGGAAGTAATGGGAGTTGCATGGGGCAAGTGTTGGAAACATCTATCAAAAGGTTACTTTAGAAATGGGAGCTGGAGTTTATGATTAATTGAAGAATTTTTCAAATAGAATTCCAAGCTAATTTTAGCAGTCTTTGAGGCACAGAGAGAATAAACAATTAGTTACTCAATTTCTCCAGCTGTTTTTAATGGGATTTGTGTCTTTGTTTTGGTTTATCATGAATTGAGTACACCTGTTCTCTGCTAATCAGTGCAAATTTTGAAGGGTACCTTCTCTTAACCACACTTGATTCCCCCAACAGTAAAGTACAGTGGAAAGGGAGTAGATTTGGAAGCAAAGAGCTTGGGGTCTGAATCCCAGTTGTGCTACATATTAGCATGTGGTGTGGAGCAAGCAACCTAATCTCTCTGAGCCTCATTTTTTTTTTCCTCTGTAAACTAGATTAAAAAAAATTGAACAATGAGGACTACTGTAGAAATTAGAAATAATCACTGTAAGACACAAGGCTCCCAGGAATACACAATACTTAACAGCTACAATTATTCCACAGTTGGAAATACTCTGTAGTGGCAGCAACCCTTGATGAATGTGGAAGTTTTACCTTGAAGAAGAGCAGATAACAAGTAACACAACAATTCAAAACAGCTTCTGTATTCGAATTATCTAAGCTAGGTCAAGGGCAGCCATGTTATGTCTATGATGCTTGAGTGTGGAGAATTCTCACAGGAGCAGGACCGCATATTATGAAGGCTTCGGTGTTGCAAGGGCTTGGAGAATATCGCTTAAGTTACTTGGTAGCCATAACATGCAAAACATGGGGATGGAATCTTTGGAGAAAGTGAGAATGAGCATACCAAGACAAATTCCAGGATTATGTCAGTGACTGGTCTTCTGCTGCTCATTTTGGGGCTGGCACATGTAACTGCTACGGGACCAGTGGCTTATACGTGTTACCCATGCAATCATATAGGTATGTTGTAGTGTTTACTCTTAAATGCCAGGAAAGTTTTACATGGGAAGGCCCTTAACTTAAATATAGCACTTGAATTTGGGGAAACAGCTTTGGAAATGCCCTATTTTTATAAGCTACTTCCCCAGTATTTGTTATGAAGAATTTTCTATGAAGATCTAACTAACTGGTATCTAACTAAAAGGACTAACTGTCCTTTTCACAAGGAATAAAATAACGACGTAAATCATATTTAAAAGACCTTAATTATATCAGGGCTTCATCTTAAACAACTGTACCTGATATTCTTAAATTCCTGATTGACTGAAGGAAGAATGTATAGAGTATTTTAAATATTCCTGATATTTTACAAAGAGACTGAAAATTATTAAACAGTTCTCCCCGGTGCACAACACCGGGAAGTGCACAACACTTTTTTCTCTTGAAAAAAATTTTTCCCCTCTTCAGATGGCTGGCACTTTGATAAAGAATGTACCACTACATTACAGTGAATCTGAACTTATCAAGTAAAAACCAAATTATCTTTTTGTATCAAATGGAAAATTATACTTTATACATATCATTTCATCCCCCTAAATCCTCTCTGCCTTTTTGGGGCATAATTAAGGGCTAGGTCAAGTTAACACAATTCAGGTGATGATAATATTTATTGGACACTTGCAAGTCATAAGTGTGCAACTGGCCTCATCTCTTTTCTGTGTACACTTTTCATTTCCCCCATTTTACAGTATGGAAATTGAGACTGAGAAAAAATGAGAGGTCCAAGGTCAAATCGTTAGTAAACAATAGAGCCAGGACTAGAAGCCAGATCTTTTCATTTTAGTGCCATAGAATTTTCTCTTCTCTAAGTTGTCTTTATTTACTTACTCATGAGTCCATGGGTCCCACAGCAAACATTTACTGAATGCATGTTCTAGACCAGACACTGTGGTAGGGCCTAGAAATACAAATCACAAATGGATCTCATCCCCAAGTAACTCACACTTGGAGAGAGAAAGGGCGACCGCTCCTTGTGGGAAGTGCCGTGGGAGGGAGCAAAGGCAAAGGCAGGGAGTGGGGGTCCTGAAAGGAGAAGAAAACCTTGGGCAGCAGGCAGGGGCCCTGGGCAGTTGCTCACAGCTGCAAGGTGCCTCCTGCCCTCATGCCAGCAGGCCCAGCCAATGTCCTCACGCTCTGAGTGCCTAGACCTGGAAAAGATGGGGAAGCACAGGCCTGGGGTAAAGAGGAGCAGGAGTTACTCAGATGAAGACGACGGGGACAAGCATTCCAAGGAAGGGGAAAGGCTGACTGTGGGAAAGCGCAGCGTCCCGACATGGTACAGCTCCTTTGGGAAACTCTTTTTGGCATTGCTGAAATGAATGAGGTGTGTGACAGGGCAGCGGAGAACTAAGCCAAGAGAGATTTGCAGGAGCTAGGCGCTGCGGGGTTTATCGTTTTGTGTGCAAGATAAGGAGTGTGAACATGACCCTGAAAGGTATGGGAAGCGAGTAAAGATAGTGCGCAGTGGTAAGATCAGAAGTGGATCTTAGAAAGCTCCCTCTTGCCCTACTGAAGACCAGATTGGAGGAGCCAGGCGGGATCACGGCAGGGACCTAAGGCATAAGTGAGGAGTCCAGGGATTAAGGAGCGACCAGTGGGGATGGCGAGAAGATTGGAGAGATAAGGGGGCAGACATGTTCAAGGACTAGATGGGTGTAGGGATGGGAGGCAGGAGTCTGAGATGCCCCTTAAATTTCTGCCTGGGGTGACTGGGGATGGACAGTGATGACATCCTCTGAGTGAGGGAAGAACAGAAGAAAAGCACATTTCCCTTTGGAGGAGGCAGGCCACAGAGAGCGATTCTGACATACTATGAGTATGTGATGCTTCGAGGACCTTCAAGTGTACATGTGGATGTACTGTTAGGGATGTATGCCGCCACCCTTAACACAAAGAGAAAGCTGTTTCTGGATTACTTCTAGAAATTTTTTGATATTTGCTACTGAAAGCAATTTATTTTACATGGAATTCATCGGCATATAGGAAAAGCAGGTATACAAATAAATAAGGTTAGCTCTTACATGAATCTAACTACAGAATAATATTTTAGCACATAGATCTAAATATTTTCCCATATGCTCTGTTAATATTATTCAACATGTGATTTTTTTTTAAAAAAAGTGTAAAATACCAAAGTCCTGAAAGATGAATTATTTAAAAATCTTTATTAGTCGCAGACCCTTAATACATACTGCATTTGCTCTGAGAAGGAAATGCACACCCGAAGGGTGAAGGGGAAAAAATAGTTTCCTTAAGTGAAGGAACGAGAAGAGCAGAGGATCTATCTGGCCGCTTGCCAGTCTGAGAATATTGAAAAACTGGATGTTTCAAGACAATTCTCCACTAATCCATCTTTTACCAAAATTCTTGCTTAAAGTCCACTTTTTGACATGAAATATTTAATAGGAACTTATTTTAGCCACAAAGTGCCCTTAAAAAAATGTAATATTGGCCCCCATACTAGGCTAAAAGAAGAAGATATTAGGTGACTGAAAAGAAACTTGCATTAAAAATATGCGGGGTGGGGAGGCGACTTGTGGAAGGCCTAAAGCAGTTAATGAGAGTTTCTACTGAAAACTGAGAGCTAATGACAACACAAAGGTTCTTTGCTATTGAGGACAGATGCTTTTTGAAGAATGGATAAATCAATAAAATTCGTTTTCTAGTGGCATCTGGAACCACAACTTTAATCTGTTGAAACGGCAGAAGGACAACGAACAAAATACAAATAAACACAAAAGGGTTTTCTTTTAGAGAAGCACCATTTAATTGGCTTCCACCCTGGCTGTTTATATGCAGCTCCCTGATGGGGGGTGACTCCCCCCACTGCCCCCCTCACCCCCAGCCCAAGGTAGCTTTTTGTTGGGTGCATGCATGATGTTCTTTCGTCTGGCATCTAAAAATTAGAACATAACAAGCTTCTAATCATCACTTGTTAATTCAAAACAAAAAGAATTCTTTTTTTTTCCACTGAAAGCAGATTGTATTAAAAAAAAAAAAAAAAGCAGCCTTCTCCAAGGTCATATGCTGTTGGCAAAGCTCAAAAAAACCCTGTAGTCCAACTTGCTTATGTTCAGCTGTGTTTACTTAGACTTAACATGACAAAGTCTGCCTCTGATTATGCTGTGCAGTCATCTGCCCACAGATAAATAGATATTACACAAACTTTTGGAGAGAATGACATTTGGCCTCCATAATTTTGGAATAATTTACTATGTACCTTCAACTTAAAACACCAAAATGATCCACAATATGTTTTTGGGAATAAAACATAAATATTTCATTTTGCAAAGGGAGCAGTCTCCATGACCTTTATGGATTTTAGGTGATTTACTAACAGAGTATGGTACTGGTTTGGAAGGTGTGGGGTAGCTGTGCAACAGGCAGTTTGAGGCAACATATATTTCAGTCTTTTCAATAACCATCAAGATTTCAAGGAATTTCTGTAAACAATCTGTCACTTAAAGAAAATAACTTTCCATCAATTTTTGCAACAAGTCTCGAGAACAGAACATGCATATAAAAATAAGAGTTAACTAAATTATTTCCAGACACTGCATCTTGGAGATATGTTTACACTATTGGTAGAAAGCAAAAGCTCAATGTTTTACCACCATATCTTACACTAAATGCAAAATTTTGCTTTTGGAGTAATGTAAACCACTTCCACAGCATACAGTCTGTTCCTGATTACCTAAGAATTGATTCTGGCCCATCATATTTACTTTGCTTGCTGTTTTATTTACATAATAAAAGATATACATACTTTCCTCTCCAAATGGAGATTGTTTCAAAGGTGGAAGTACTTATTCTATTCCCCAGCTATCAATCAATAAACCAATCAATCAACAGATCTTTACTGCATTTTGCTAACAGCTGGTAACACAGTAGTGAATGAGAGGAAGATGATTCTGTCTTCTGAAAGTTATCTAATGAGAAAAATGACAAGTGGAACACATGCTGTCACTTTCTGGGTTGCTCAGCTTAATTTACAGAGTTACGAAGAGTTTTCCTCCACAAAAATGAATATATTTTCAACCCCGAGTCTGGCTTTATTATTGAATTAACTTAGGGGTGGGCCCCTGCACTTGGGGTGGTGGTGGTCTGTCAAGGGAACCATGAATGTTCTGCCGTGCCAGCTCCCTTTGCCAGTTCATGCACGTCTGTAAAAGGGTTAGTCTTTGACTGATTCATTTAAGCTTTCTAGGGTGGCCTTTATTCTAATTTACTAAATTTGCTTGGATAGGTGCTCCGTAAAGTGGACTAACGTACAGGATGGCACTGCTGCTGTTCTAGCAACTGCAACTTATATTCAATAAGCAAAGATTTCCAAAAGCCTTTCCCTCTAAAGAACTGAATCGATCTTCATACCTTATGCCATATTCCCCCACTGTTTTCTCTTACTGACTTTGAGATTCACAAAAGATGGTTTTATAGGCATATATATATATATATATATATATGAATATGTTTTTAAATGTAAATGCCTTTAAGGTCAGCAAACAAATCCATAACATATGCTGGAGATGAACATCCTGCTCCAACCAGTCTCTGCAAGAGCATACATGTAGACCTCATTAGCTTTTATTTATTTTATTTTATTATTATTATTTTTAAAGATTTTATTTATTTATTTGACAGAGAGAGATCACAAGTAGACAGAGAGACAGGCAGAGAGAGAGAGGGAAGCAGGCTTCCCGCTGAGCAGAGAGCCCAGTGCAGGGCTCTATCCCTGGACCCTGAGATCATGACCTGAGCTGAAAGGCAAAGGATTAACCCACTGAACTATCCAGGTGTCCCATTTTATTTTTTTAAGGTTTTGTTTTTATTTATTTGACAGAGAGAGACACAGAAAGAGAAGGAACACAAGTAGCGGGAGTGGGAAAGGGAGAAGCAGACTTCCCACTGAGCGGGGAGCCTGATGTGGGGCTGGAGCCCAATGCAGGGCTCCATCCCAGGATCCCAGGATAATGACCTGAGCTGAAGGCAGATGCTTAATGACCCAGGTGTGCCTTTTTATTTTTTACTTTTTTTTTTTTATTAGGTTATGTTAGTCACCATACAGTGCATCATTAGTTTTTGACATAGTGTTCCATGATTCTTGTTTGTGTATAACACCCATGCTCCATGCAATATGTGCCCTCCTCAGTACCCATAACCAGGCTCACCCATCCCCCCCCCCCAACCCTCAGTTTGTTTCTCAGAGTCCATAGTCTCTCATGGTTTGTCTTCCTCTCTGATCACCTCACTTCCCCCCTTCATTTTCCCCATCCTTCTCCTAATGTCTTCCGTGCTATTCCTTATGTTCCTTAAATAAGTGAATTCACACTCATGAAAGAAATTGAAGAAGATACAAAAAGATGGAAAAACATTCCATGCTTATGGATCGGATGAATAAATATTGTTAAAATGTCTATACTGCCCAGAACAATCTATACGTTCAACTTCATCCTGATCAAAATACCAAGGGTATTTTTCAAAGAGCTGGAACAAACAATCCTAAATCTTGTATGGGACCAGAAAAGACCCTGAATCACCAAGGAAATGTTGAAAAGGAAAAACAAAGCTGGGGCCATCACGTTGCCTGATTTCAAGCTATATTACAAAGTTGTGATCACCAAGACAGCATGGTACTGGCACAAAAACAGACACATAAGGGCGCCTGGGTGGCTCAGTGGGTTAAAGCCTCTGCCTTCAGCTCAGGTCATGATCCCAGGGTCCTGGGATTGAGCCCCACATCGGACTCTCTGCTCCGCAGGGAGCCTGCTTCCTCCTCTCTCTCTGCCTGCCTCTCTGCCTACTTGTGATCTGTCAAATAAATAAATAAAATCTTAAAAAAACAAAAACAAAACAAAACAAAAAAACCCCAAAAAACAGATACATATATAGATGGAACAGAATAGAGAGCCCAGATATAGATTTTTGACTCTATGGTCAAATAATTTTTGACAAAGCAGGGAAAAAAAAAAATCCAATGGAAAAAAGACAGTCTCTTCAATAAAATGTGCTGGGAAAATTGGACAGCTATATACAGAAGAACGCGACCATTCTCTTACACCATACCCGAAGATAAACCCAAAATGGATAAAAGACCTCAACGTGAGACAGGAAACCATCAAAATTCTAGAGGAGAACATAGGCAGTAAGCTCTTTGACACTGGTCACAGCAACTTCTTCAAGACTTGGCTCCAAAGGCGGGGGAAACAAAAGTGAAAATCAAGTTTTGGACTTCATCAAGAAAAAATCTTTGGCACAGCAAAGGAAACAGTCAATGAAATGAAGAGGCGAATGGGAGAAGATATTTGCAAATGACATTACAGACAAAGGGCTGGTATCCAAGATCTATAAAGAACTTCTCAAACTCATTAGCTTTCAATGCAAAACTGCATTTGCAGTCATTCTAGAAAGGGCAGATTCCTTAGATTAAAAGTGCCATCAGAGAACTGAATCCAGAAAAATGAGGGAGTATGAAATTCTCTTCTGAAGTCCAGCCACACAACCAAGCCACTGGTGAAACAGCGAGCCCAGTGAGGAAGGCTGCTCCCGCTCAAAAGAAATTACTTTCACAGCTTGATTCCGAGTTCCTTTGAGAGCTGCCTCAAAGAGGAAAGTAAATGGTGTTAGAAAACATGGGCGACACAGATTACCATGCAGTTTACTTTCCGAGCATGGGGGCTGTGGGGCCAGTTGATATATTAAAGTCATGAAAACTCTTTTAAGTTATAGAGCCACTTGCTGGGGGATTTCTTACGAAGGAGAAGTGATTTGCCAATCTTACTAGATTGGACCAAAACATAACACCACACAAAAATTAGTACAGAAACTCATTTTTTAAAAAAAGAATAAGGAAATCCTATATGCACAAATTATCTGACAGGGCTATTCAGGCGGCAATGTTGTGTCTAAGAAAGGAATGACAGCCATCAGTGTCTCCAGGCACGCAGTTCATCCTCTAAAACACAGAATTTAACACAGAGGAAAATGTTAGTTAGCAGATCACTTGACAGGAATTAGTTTGCAGAAGATGTGTAGTTGAATAGAACTTACATGGCTTTCTCAATGTTAACCAAAGTTGGAAGGAAAAAAAAAAGGAAAGCTTTCACAACCAACAATCTTGAAAAATTTCCTCTATTTTTTGGTTTCATTTTTCCCAGAACTGAAACACCACAAAATAACACCATCTCAGTGCACTCAATTCCAGCTCAGTCAGGAAGTGCTGAGGTACATAACCATTTTTTATTTCACTTTTTTACAAGAAGGTGACCAACATTTTCTTAGCCTTCCAAAAAGCTTCAGGTTTGGAATACATTTTGGTTAAATGTCAGCGAAGGAATTTGCTCATCGTTCAAAAAGCACTTTTTCTTTCCAACCTTGGAATATATGTAGAAACTGTGTTGTGAATGGAATTACAAAAAAGGCTTGGAGCCACAAAGGGAAATCCAGTTTTATAATTCCGAAAAGAGTTGTGGAGGGAAGCATTCTGACCAGGAGGAAACAGGAATGACAAGGGACATGCACATTGCACAGCTTGCCACCTGCTTTCACGACCATTAGCACCAGCTCTGGGAGGTAGGTGATTTTCTTTCCCTCATTTTGCGGAAATAAATCAGAGAAGTTAGATGACTTCTCTAACATGTTTCAGTTAGTTAGTGGTAGAGAAAAAAAATATCAAAACCCAGATCTTCAAAGTCTTAAGCCATAATTGGAAGGCATGGATTGAAAACCAAAAGCCAGCATCACGCATAATGGGAAAGAACTGAAGTGTTGCCATAAAGGTCAGAAGCAAGATAAGAACGTGCACCATCATCACTATTATTTAACACTGTATGTGGAGGTGCAAGTCAATGCAATAAGCCAGGGAAAGAACTCATGGCAAAAATTTCAGCAGGAGGTAAAACAATCAACGTTTGCATGTCATGTAATTGTATTACTAGAAAACACAAGGAAGTCAACTAACAAACTGCCCATAATAATTTATGGTGGTAGCAGAGTATAACATTAAAATACAGAAATCAATGGCATTCTCATATAAAAAACAACAGCCAGTTAGAAAAATGTGATGGAAGAAAGGATTCTACCAGAAATAAAACAGCAAAAAGATAAAATACCTACGAATAAATTTAACAAGAAATATTTAAGACCTATTTAAAACATTTTAGAACCCTACTAACGGTCACAATGGAAGACATGGACAGACATACCAAGTTTTTGTATAAGATGATTCTACAACCTAAAAATACCATTTTTCTGTAATTAATTTGTAAACATAACGCAATTCCAATAAAACTAACAAAATGGTTTCTTTTAGTAGACAAAATTAATATGGAAAAATAATCAAGCAATAATAGCTAGAAAAAGTATGAAAAAAGAAGAATGAGAATAAACACAGCCAGATATTAAATATATTTTAAAGACTCACTAATTAAAGCAGTGTGGGACTATAACAAGAGGAAAAACAGGAGTCAGTAGAGAATAGAGAGATAAGATAGGCTCAGTTTAAAATGTGATGTATTTCCACGAGGGAAAGAGAAAGACCGACTGATGCTAAATGGTATTAGGATAACGGAGTAGCTATATGGACCAAAAAAAAAATGAATATTTTTTTCACATAATATGATACCATATGTCAAAGTCAAATGCATTCCAAATAGAGAAAAGATTTAAGGTAAAAATTGAGACCCACAGAAATATAAGAAAACTTGTGACACCCTTTTTATAGTTGTGAAATAAGGGGGTTCTATCACTTAAAATCTTGAAGCCATACAAAGAAAAAATATTAAACATAATTACAGTTTTTTTTAAAGACTACATGGGAAAATAAATCAAAACGAAAATAAGAATATACATATTTAATCGGGACTAAATATTTGTTATTCACAAGGATCTCTCTACTCCATAAAATGTTCTTCAACTTAATAACTCTCTACAAGAGAGTCCCACAGCAAAAAGAATATGAATATATATACATACACAGAGAATGAAATTTTGTGATTGTCTCATTTCACTTAAAATAATGTGTTCAAGGTTCATGCATTTTGCAGCATGTGTCAGAGTTTCCTTCCTTCTTAAGGCTGAATACTATTCCGTTGTATGTATAAACCACATTTTCTTTATCTGATCATCTGTCAGCAGGCACTGGGTTGTTTCCAACTTTTGGCCATTGCAAACAATGCTACTATGAATGTGGGCGTTACAAACAGCTGGTTCAGTCCCTGTTTTCAGTTCTTTTGCATATATACCCAGGAGTGAAATTGCTGAATCATATGGTAATTCTATTTTTGCTTTTCTGAGGAACTAGCATACTGTTTACTATAGCGGCTGGACTATTTTTATATTCCTATGTGCAGTATACAAGGGTTCCAATTTTTCCACATCTTTGCCAACACTTGTTAATTTCTGTTCCTTTTTTTTTTTTTTTTTTTTAATAGCCATCTAAATGGGTGTGAAGCAGTATCTCATTCTGGGTTTGATTTGCATTTCTCTAATGATTAGTAATGTTGAGCATCTCTTCATGTGTTTAATGGCCATTTGTGTATCTTCTATGGAGAAATATCTATTTTTAAGTCCTTTGCCCATTTTCGAAATGAGGTGTTTTTTTTTATTGTTGTTGTTGAGTTGGATAGTTTAACTTTTACATAAATAAGGAAAATAATAATGTACATACCCATTTGTTTTTAAATATTAAGAACTCTCTGTAGGGATACATTAAAAGTTAAATATTTAAAAATGTGTACTTAGATGGTATTCCTCTGTTACATATTTATAGGATCCTGTATTTCTTTGTAGTATTTGGCATACTTTGTTCAGTGCTTGTCTCCCACAATATGCTGTCTGCCATGTTCATTGTTTTAGCTCTGATTCATCACAGAAGAATTCTCGATGATTATTTGCTAACAGATTCACTACCGATGAAGAGAGAGTAATTTAGCACGTTAGAACATTTATGTTATTAGGAGGCTAGACTGTCAGATTACAAAATAGTAGTCATGCTGGAAAGCAGAAAGAAGGACCTGAGGAAAATAAGTTGCAGGCTGGGGGCTGCATTAGGACTTCTGTGTACTCTAGGTACTTCTGTCTTTGCATACTCTTTCCATTAAAAAATGTTAAAATTATATTTTATGACTACATCAACATATAGGTGTACATAATCCCTGATTGCTATGTATTCATTGCTATTATGTTCATTTTCCTTTCGATTTTAAAAGAAATTAAGATGGAAGTATTTCCATGGGTCCTGGGAATTGTGCCATGGAGGGGAGTTGGCCCTCAGAGAGGAAACCAAAGAAAAAGTAGTGGATGTGAGGTATTTCTTAAAGAAGGCAGGCCTTGATGCCAAAGACCTGGTCCTGGGGGATGGAGAGGTAACACCAACATGCATGAACCCAGCATGCATGAAGAGAAGTAAAAGAAACATGCAAATCCAACCATTTTGAGGCTCATCTTCTCCGCTTCCACACCACTGTTCCTCTGCCCTCTCTGACAATTACTTGCCACAGTATTTGGCATCTACTGGCATTAAACAGGGGTGAATTCTGCAAAACTAACTATATTTTGAATTTCAAAGACAATGAAAGATAAAATAGAAATTTCTTCTGGCCCTACCCTTAAAATGTTCCTCTAGTTAGTTCACTTGAAATTTCAAAAGAAATGTATTAAGAAAAAAATGAACACTGGGGAGGGTATGTGCTATGGTGAATGCTGTGAATTGTGTAAGACTAATGATTCACAGACCTATACCATACCCCTGAAACAAATAATACATTCTATGTTAATAAAAAAAAAAAAACCTTTATTTTTCTAAATGGAAGCTTAGAGTCTATTAAAAAAAATTCTATTTGAAAGCACAGTGACTCATGTCATACACGTGCAGATTAAATCAAACTGGCCTGTGCGTTTTTCTATCAGAAATAAGCAGCAATAAACCAAGGCCAACTTTGGACCCTAAGAAGGAATGGAAAAGTAGATAATGCTAGCTTTTGCAAATTTTCTAAATAATTTTCTCCTGCAATCTATCCATGAAGAGGGAAACTAACTCTCTTCATTGATTAAAAAAATTTTTTTAAAAGATTTTATTTATTTATTTGACAGGGAGAGATCACAAGTAGGCAGAGAGGCAAGCAGAGAAAGAGATAGGAGGAAGCAGGCTCCCTGCTGAGCAGAAAGCCCGGTACGGGACTCAATCCCAGGACCCTGAGATCATGACACTGAGCCACCCAGGTGTCCCAATTTAAAGAAATTTTTTAACCTAATTCTTCCAACCAGAGAGTATTAAAGTATTTAACAGCTGGGATGGCATGTACACCAACCACTGAGAAAACAGGTTGGCTATAAAGATAGGGATCCCAGTGCACACTTTGTTGTAGAAAAAAACTTTGCTTCCAACTTCACATGCTTTTTCTCTGATTTGGCCCATTGACCATGGCAGGGTCTTTGATCCTTCTCCTGGACCTATATTTTTCTCGTGCACCATTCATTTATTTAGTAATTCATTCGTCTATGCATTTTCTTTATACCTTAACGCACACAAAAAATCAACTACAGACCAATTTTTTGGGCATGGGGATGAATGGTTGCACCTTCAGAATCTGTATTTTAAGGAAGTCGTACCCTAATGAGGGCAACAAGCTTTTTCCTTCACACTGATTCCTGGCAGCTCTGGTGACAATAACAAAACAAAGGTGAGCTGATACAAATGTGGCTCTACGCCATAAACATGAAGGGCCGTGAAGATGGCAGGGTTTCCTTAAGAGTAGGATTCATTGCTCTTCCAGAATGGGACTGAGGGACTATCAGCCAGTTTTCAGCCGAATAGAACTTTGACTTCCTTCTCCCTGATGCCTCTTCCTTGACATCAACACATTGTAATAAGAAGCTCTTTCCCTAACTTGTCTCTTACTACCACCACTAAGGCACTCTCATCCAAAAGAATAACAATGTGAGCCACAGATGCAAACCACATAAGTGATTTTAAATTTTCTAGTAGACACAATTAAGAAAGAAATAAGTAAAAGATAAGATTATATATATATATACACACATATATGTGTGTGTGTATATACATATATATATATAATTTTTGAGAGAGAGTATGTGCATTCAAGTGGGGTGGGGTCAGGGGAGGTGCAGAAGGAAAGGGAGAGAGACTCCCAAGCAAGGCTTCACACCCACTGGGGACTGGATCCATCTCAAGATGCTGAGATCATGACCTGAGCTGAAATCAAGAGTCAGATGCTTAACTGACTGAGCCACCCAGGTGCCCTATTTTATTATATTTTTATTTTTTAAAAGATTTTATTTATTTTTTTGATAGAGATCACAAGTAGGCAGAGAGGCAGGCAGAGAGAGGGGAGGGGAAGCAGGCTCCCTGCTGAGCAGAGAGCCTGATGTGGGGCTTGATACCAGGACCCTAGGATCATGACCTGAGCTGAAGGCAGAGTCTTTAACCCACTGAGCCACCCAGGCACCCCCAAATGAAATTATTTTAGTAAAATACTTTATCACAATATAGCCAAAAATATTATCATTTCAACATCTAATCAATATAAAAATTGACAATATATTTTCCATACTTTTCCCCCCACACATTTAAACACATCTCAATTGGGACTAATCACATTTTCAGTGTTCAGTGACCTTATGGGACTAGAGGCTACCATATTGGATGGCACAGTTCTGAGGGGCTCTAGATAAAATGCTCACATGACCACTCTATGAGCCATAACTTAACTCTCACAGTGATATAGTGAATTCTGAAGAATCTGTGAAAGTACTGAAAATACCCATAGTTTCTCAGAGCATTCCTGTGAAAGCAGAAACTTCAGAATTGACTACAAGGAAAAAGTTGAGATAAGACAAGGTGTGACTGGCCATGTTATTTTGTTTTTCCCTTCTTAATCTCTGGTTACAGAAATCTCTTATTCCAGTTCACTACTATTCCCTCCCGATGACCATTTCCCTCTTTTACCAGCTCATCTCCAGTTTCTGCATTAGCACGAGAAGGAAAGAATCCATGATGTTGCTGAATCCGTGCACATTTTGACACAGTTTTTCTCCCTTAGCAGTACCTTTTTATCTTATTTATAAGACACTGCGAGAAGACTGAGGTTTACAAAAAGCTTACACATAAGTCCCATAGTACTCAATAAACAAATATGCCAGCTTAAAGACTCACCCCTTACTACTCAATATAGAATTCATAAATTCCTTCAAGAGCCCATTCAGGCCTAACTTGTCAATAATCCCTGTTTTTTGTTTGTTTGTTTGTTTAATTTTCTGATCCTTTAGTGTACAAACCCTGATCTGAAACTAAGATCCGGAAGTAAGAGTCATTCCTCTGTTCTATTCTGATTTCCTTTCTTCTTCTAGCTCTCCTTTCTCAATCCAAATAATCTTTCAAATGTTCTTTTTCCCACATTACTACAAAGTGGACTTTTTTTTTTTTTGTTTCTCCTCTAGTTTTTCTTTCCTATTACACGTTTCTCTCTTTCTGATATTATTTCTTACACCTGGCATGTAATCATAGTTATTATTTCTCTTTCTAGATGATTCTGTCTTAAAGTCAGATTCTCTAGTTCTTTATCAAAACAGAACTCTCTCATCCATAGTCAAATATTAAAACAGTCCTTCCTTCCCAGGAAAAAAATTTATATATAATTTACCCCAAGTGCCTAAGTTTAAATGATCAGTGATTGAAAGAGAGGTGAGTGAAGTTACTTTGACTCTGCCTGAGTCTTTTTATGATGGCAGAAAGGACTTGAACAATGTAATCATGATGAGAGGGTTAAAGAAGGCAAAATGTGTCTGAAGTTGCTCCTTTGATTTAATATCCTCCTAGCCTTCCTCTGGTTGATAAATCAGAGTAAGCTAAGTACCAGGGACCACAGAAGGAACTCCAGTGCTGGAGGGAAACATGGACAGGGCCTAATTTCCACTTTGAGGATTTCTACCGCTTCAATACAACTTCAGAACTCTAGGGGTTATAATGACATTTCTGGTCTATCCCTAACTCCATACCTCTGCCAGGTTTTACCACTGTTTACAAGGGATATTTCTAAGTCATATAATGGGACAGGATGGGAGGCTTCCTTCAGAAATATGATAAATGATAGCCCAGCCATGTCACTGCTTTCAAGTGAGATGAAAATCTTTTTGTCCTGCTCAATCACTGGTAAGAACCAAACTCTACATGCTAGAATGCCCTGGAAATGGAAATAGAATGAAAGCAGCAGTGCTTTGAAATCACAGACCATCACCAAGGAGGGAAACTCTATCACCTATCTCTCAGAATAATGTAGTCGCAAATTTAAATCAAATGGAAGAAATTACCTAATCAACTCTTTTCCTAAAAATCACTATCCACTTTTTTATACCAATTTCTATTCCTATATCATGTTCTTCACTTTTTCTAATAACACACGTATCATTTTCTTAATAGAACGTAAACACGAATGGAAGTATTTTCTGTTAGATTAATTGATTTGTTGTCTTTTTCCCCAGAAGCTTCAATGCGACCCGCAGTTTCCCGACTGGCCAGGGAGATGGAATGGGCAAATCCATTAGTATGGGCCCCTCAACCCAGAAATGAACTCCACACCAGCTGTCCTGACCTAGATTCTACCCTGCAGAGGTTATGAGAGCACATTGTGCCTAGCCACCAACAAAGAAGAACCTCAAGAAAGTTCTAAATTCACAGTCCCAAGAAGACTAGAAACTCCAGAACAAACTCCAAACCTAGGGGGAATGATGGTTGGCTTTTAGGGAATCCTTGAAACCCCTAAAATTTTAAACACATGTAACTGAAGAAAATAAGTTGCCATTTAATAGCAAAAGTATCTTATAAGGAAAATGAAGGTAATGAACCACAAGGCCCCATAGGTTTGCTTAGCATCTTGGTGGGTGGGTTTGAGCATGCAAAGGTAGGCCTGGAGCCGACTTTGGGAGCTGACTGGAGACAGCTGGATTCTACTACACTGAGTGAAAAGAAGTTGGGAGATTTTGAGACAACTGGGGAATTAGGGGTTAAATAAGAAAGGGTGGAAGGTGGAAACATGGAACTGGTGAGATGTTATGAGTCTGCGGGCCATGTCAGGCATAGCAGCAAGAGTCCCATGTGGGATGTCTAAAAGACACATAAGAACAGAGAAAAACAGTGTTCCCTATGAAGCTATGTGAACTGCTATGATATAAGGCCCTCCTCTGGCCCCTCTAAATTTTCCATAGTCTACTACACGCCTGCATCTTCTGAGTGGAAGGACACGCCGGCATTTGAGGAGGGAGTCATGTCATATCTGAATCAATGTGATGCAGACCAGGGACCACATATGTGAGATGGCAATGCAGCCCATAAGCTGAAGGCACTTTTGAAAGTACGCAGTGACATAGGGCAGAGTCAGGAATCCTCAGAAGGGTCCAACCTTCCACAGCATGAATGAATAAAGTATCCAAGACAATCCTATTTAGATCTGAAGAATCAAAGGTACCCCTTCTGCCATCTGGGTTATGCTAAAGCAGGGGGTGGGGAGAATGGATGCCTGTTCCTCTGGACAGGAATCTGAAGCTTTTTACCCAGTTTTCAAAGCAGCCCATGTACAAAAGGAGGAACAGCTCCAAATAAGTTAAGAGTCACTGTTTTGGAGAGTTCTACTCCATAAATGAGTTTTTTTATTTTGAGTATATTTAACCAGGATGGAAAACACCGTAAAATCGAGTGGAAAAAGCCTGAACGAGGGAGCTGAGAGACTCAACTTCTCTTTCTGGCTCAGCCGTTAAGTAGCTGTACATCAGTGGGTCACTCCCTCCTGCCCTGTGAGAAAGCAGGAATAATTATCCTTATTTTTACCTCCTAGAGTTGTAATGACAATCAAATAAAATAACAGCTGTTCATGGACTTTCTAAAGTACGTAGAGCAACACAACATATTATTAGATCTAATCTGGCATTAGACTTGCTAACCTAATACCAGAATAGTAAGTACAAAAATGACCTTAGTAAAAATATTTTTACAATTCAATCATGGATATTATCCCCTTTTCTTGCCATAATAAACAATGGCATTCCGCTTTAAAGGATATTTTTATCGGCCATCCAGCTTTGGAGGCTCACTGTGTTCTAGCCTCACTGTACAGCTTCTGTTTTGTGATTCTTCCTACCTACTGCCTTGCTCCTCTGCAGGTAAGCAAGTCAAACCTGTGGAGGGGCGGGGCGGGAAGGGACTTTGCCTGCTTCTATGCGTGGCAATGGGCATGACATTTGATCTTAACACAAGGATTAAGTCATCAGAGTAGAGCCCAAAGAGGGGGGAACAGCTCCAAAAAAACCACGAGCCTTGCTGGTACTACAACATCCAGAAATTCACAGTCGCTTCTGCTACAGTTACAATTTGTAGTCTGTCTGGCACTGAGAATTCCAACTGTAGTCTCTGTGGTTTAAATAAAATGTATCTACAGCAGCTTGGAGCCATGTTTTAAAATGTTCCATGTTATTTTAGTTCAAGGACAAGCTTTTAAAATTAAAAGAAAACTTTGGCTTTAATTATAGATTAAAAGTGAGGCTTTTTTTTTTTTTGGAATGCTATTGAGTCCAACTTTTGGAAAAAGCACTTAAAATTAAAAAAAAATTAATTCTTCCCCTAAAGTAACAATCTTCATTAATATAGGAAGATCAAAAAATGGAAAGCATACACTCACACATAAAGACAACATTTTTGTGGTTTTAAAACTATGATAGTCACAGTTCATCTATTCGGTATGACATTTTCCGGTAATTTCTGTTACATTTTATGACCAGGATGCAATGCTTTAATAGGTATTACTGCTGACACAATGACAGACCTAATAAAAGGCAGTTAATACTGCTGTTTAACCGTAAATGTAAAAAAAAAAAAAATCCCAGTATCTTAGAATATAAACTTGTGAAACATAAAGTTGAGTTATATTGTTCACATAATCAAAAGATTCAATGCAGGGGTATTTGAAGACACCAAGTGCCTACACTGTCGTTAAAACTTGATTCAATTTAAATCTAACGTCTGTGGAATGTATCTATTCGGCAATTCAAGGCACAATCTTTCCTGTGGATGTCTACAGAGTGGCTTGAAGCGGAAGCCTGAAGTCAAATACACAAGCAGAGGCTGTGCATGAAGCTTAGACTCAGGCTCCAGGAAATGCCGGCTCCTGGCCGGCCCTCAGTGCTCTGGGGCCGCTGAGGATGCTATAGGAAGGAATCTCACTGTATGTAGTCCTGCTTTTTGCCTCAGTAGATTTGCTGCCCCTTCCAAGGGAACAGCTCTCCCTAATAAAGGGGCTCACCACCCTTGTTCCATGTGGTTGCTTTATCTAAGCTCTCCCCATGTTTGGACTCCACAGCTGTCAGAAAGATTGCTTCAGGCAGATGCTTGCCTCCCTCTGGCCACTGTTGTGCCCCTGGATGCCTTCTCTCTACAGAGATGCTCTGTGCTTCCTCCTGAAGTCTATGGCTTGTGTGCCATTGCCTGTCCTACAGAGGAAGCTCTGTCCTAATGGCATCATCTCCAGCCCTGAGTGCTCATACTGGGACTCTGAAAGAAAGAGCCTGCATTACGACAAAGGAAGTGATGAAATAAATTCTGGACTGAGGGTTGTAATCAAAGATGGAGGAGTCACAAGGCTGAGAACAATCTTCTGGAATGGGGAAACAATTAGGGTGGCCCAGAGTAGCCGAGGAGGCTCCTTTCATATTCTCACAGATTCAGTCACTTAGAGACTTGCAAGTTCTGCTTTCAAAATACCGTGTGGGAAATGGGGATGATAATAGTACCTGCCTCACGGGGTTGTTATGAGGATTAAGTGAGAAAATGAGTGTTAAGTATTTGACAGAATACCGGGCAACTGATAAATGCTCAATAACTGACAAATGCTCAAAAAGCTACTATTACTGCCATTAATGTGCCCTAAACTATCTTGACCACACTGCTTTTGTCCCCCCTCACAGGTACCAGCTGTCCTGAGATAAAGGCCTGCAGCTCCGGATCAAGAACCATTAACTCCGGAGGACTGAAGGGGTAGACAGCGTACTTACTATGACCGGTGGGGGACAGAGCACAGTGCAAGGACACAGGCTCCTTAGAAGCAAGAAGGGGGAAGAAAGCTTAGAAAAGGAGGTGGGACGATCTCTCAAAAATAAACTACCATCTTTGTAACTTTTCCTACGTTTGCGAAAAAGTAAAAAATAGTGGTCCAGAGCAAGGTTTTAGAGTCAAACAGATCTGAGCTTGAATCCTGGCTCTGCAACTTCACAGCTTATGTGGGCAAATGCGACAGACCTCTGTTCTCTCATCCTCCAAAGAAGGGCAGTAAGAACAGCATGGGGTTATTGCAGGCGCTAAATAAATCAGCACGTTGAGGGTAAAGCACAGTGCCAGGCATGCAGGAAGTGTTCAATATATGGCAGCTGTTGTTTCTACATGTAGCGAGTGTTCATCACCCCACAGCGAACCATCTAGGAATCTACTTTAGAAATAACCTGTCAGTTCTCTGATGATTGCCTGCATGTTAAAATGCTAGCTTCAGGGCACCCAAATGGCTGATAGATGAATGTCCAACTCGCAGTTTTGGCTTAGGTCATGATCTCAGGGCGTCTGCTTGGGATTTTCTCTCTCTCTCTCTCTCGCTCTGCTCTCCTCCAGCTTGCATTCTCTCTCTCTCTCAAAATAAATAAATAAAATCTCTTAAAAAATGCCAACCTTGTGTTATGAGACAGAATGTATATTGTTAAGGAAAGCAAGACTAACCAAATGTATAAAGAGAATATATAATGTGTGATTTTTGTGCTCATATGTAACTAATTATGCAAATGTCATCTAATTTATTTAGACAAGATTTGATTTCCCAGTTTAAAGCCTATCCATATCAAAGCAATATATTTTTTATACTTTATAATTAAAAGATCACACTAATGATAATGCTTATTTTCTAAACTTTTGAGATTGAATGGGTAAAACCTGATCTAAATCCCCCAAGTGATCTCTGCTGGAATAGGCAGTATTTTGCCCTCCTGACTTTTTTCCCCATTCTTTGTGCATATGTTATGTTATATGTTTCAAATGGGATTGCAGGGGTAATTAAGGTTGCCAATCAGTTGGCCTTAAGATATGGAGATTATCCTGGATTATGAGTGGGCACAATTTAATCATATGTGCCTTTAAACTCAGAGTTTTCTCCTGTGGGGGTGCAGGACAGAGAGATTCAAGTGTTAGAGGGAATCAGTGCGCTGTTGCTGGTTTGAAAATACAGGGGAAGAATGGGGCCGCCTCTAGAAGCTGAGAGGCAAGGAAATGGGGACTTCAGTTCTATAATCATGAGGAAATGAGTTGTGCCAATGGCTTAAATAAACTTGTGAGTGGGCTCTTCCCCAGTGCCCCCAGATAAGAGCCCAGTGTGACTGACCCCTTGATGTCAGCCTAGTGAGACTCTAAGCAGGGAGTCCAGTCATGAGTGCCAGACCTCTGGCTTACAAAGCTCAGAGATAATAATGGTGTTAGGTTGTTATTTGTGGTAATTCGTTATGCACCAATATAAAACGAATACATTGGTGTAAGAACTGATTTGCACATTATAACCACAGCTGTCTCATTCAGATCTGTCATGGTTAAATAATTAAAAAATACTCCTTTTCCAACTGTGGCATATAAGCTCTCTGTCCCTAGCAAGCTATGTGCCATGATCTCAAGCTGGCTTTCTGGCATTTCTCTTCTCCTTTTTAATTCAAGGCCTTCAGTTATCATTTTCTTAGAATCAGTTCTTGGATATACTGCTGCCCATTAGCATCTCCAACAGAGGGTCAGCAGGCTCACTGGAAAAGAAAGCCCTTTAAATCCTGATATTCCTGGGGTGCCTGGGTGGCTCAGTGGGTTAAAGCCTCTGCCTTCGGCTCAGGCCATGATTCCAGGGTACTGGAATCAAGCCCCACATCCGGCTTTCTCTTCAGCGGGAAGCCTCCTTCCTCCTCTCTCTGCCCACTCTCTGCCTACTTGTGATCTCTGTCTGTCAAATAAATAAATAAATAAATAAATAAATAAATGCTTAAAAAAAATCCCTATATTCCAGGAAAACCCTTGTGAAGGGATCTGCTGCAATGTCTGCCTAAGAATTAGTTCTGATATTTACTGTTTATTCATTTTGCCCAACACCAGATCAGCCAGTAATAATATGTAAAGCCCTTGGCCTCATCGGAATGATTCTAGCACCTCAAAGGATATACGATAGCATTTGATACATGATCCAGGGAAAGACCCACCTAGTATAACAGATACCGCATTACACAATGACCATAAAGTCACCACAAGCAAAAGACTCTGGAAATTTAGGTGCTCCAAATAAAAGAAGGTGCTACTCTAGGGGAGATATTAGGAACAGTGACCTATTTTAAATTAATTACTGTTTAAATAGCACAGTTTCCACATGTTGACAGCTGGACAATCAAGCATATCCCTGAGGGATGAAAGAAAATTCATAGAAAAGGATTCTGTGGTCAGTCCACTACTGCCCAGAGACATGGGAATGTGGCGAAATACTCAGTCAGCTTAGCCACAGTTGAACAAACTGAGGAAGAATCTGGATAGCAGAGCCCTGAACAAAGACCATGCACTTTAGTTTTTAAAAAAGAGAGAGAGGGAGAGGGAGAGGAGAAAGGAAGGGAAAGGAAGGGAAGGGAAAAGAGAAAGGAAGGAAGGAACAAAGAAAAAGAAAGATATTAGAGAAAGCAAAGATATCCTGACATTTTCAAAATAAATCAACTCTATACATTTTAATATGCAATTTATTAATGTGATATTCTTGAAATGTGATAATCCTTTCCCTCCCATGGTATCTCTTTATTTTGATGTATAACTTTAATCAGCTACATTTATAGCACTAGCTAAAAATTATTAAAGTAATCCAAGTACAAAAGGGTAAAAAAAAAACAAAACCCTAACAATCTGAAGCACATGATTATTTAATGTCCCATTAATTGATAATTTTGCTTGAAGGAAAGATTGGAAAAAAAGGAATGGAATTCTTAGCTCCTTGTGTTTACTTAAAAATTCCCAATAGTAACCACTCAAACAAAGAACTTAAGTTTTCCACTGGAAGGGTGAAAAGAAAAGTCAGTTCTAGCATGCCCTGTCACATGCTTAACTACAAGGTAAAATAGTATGGATTCAGATTCTAATCACGTTTCAAAAGTGTAATATTTATTAGGTCTATGACTGCCAAGCATTACTATATCATAACATAATTACAGGCATTTTTTAATTTAAATTATATTTAGCTCTTTATTTCAAGTACTGCAGTTTGGAAAGTCTTACCATTATAATGTGTCATGTTTATGTACATGAAACCCAGCAAAATTTTCTAGGAGTTCCCATATTTCATTCTGTGTATAATTATTTTTTATTTATTATTCCTTTGATATTCAGAATCTCTACATAATTCTGAATGTGTGTAAATTCCCACTAAAAACTATCAGCAACAAACATCTTTTATGAGAAAATCATTTACTAACAACAGTCTATATTACAGAGTTCCCTTTAAGATGGTACACTGAATAAGCTTTATTTATTTCTCTCTCAAAAGCCCATTAAAATTACAGAATGTAAATTTAAAAACAAATAGTGCCTAGCAATGCTCAAAAACAATAAAGGGCACCATGGTCAAATCAAAAAGTTGAGAAGTTCATGAAAGTTTAAATGCATGTGGCATTAAATTGACGAGGAAATCTAAACAGAGAACCACAACTCAAAACAGGTGGAGACCAAGACCATGGCAGTATGTGAGCTGCTTCTCCCACCAAGGAAGACACCACAAGTCAGCAGTCCACAGAGAATAAAGCAGGCCATGGGAAGAATCATGAAGGTTACCAGTTAAAGACAAGACATTGGAAGAGCTAGGCCATCCTTTTCCTTCCTGAGCCTACAGACCACCTCTAGGTCATCTGAACCCAGAGCACAGTTTCTATAAATGTTCTTTTTTTTTTTTTTTTAAAGATTTTATTTATTTATTTGACAGAGAGAGAGAGCGAGATCACAAGAAGGCAGGCAGAGAGAGAGGAAGAAGCAGGCTCCCTGTGGAGCAGAGAGCCTGATGCAGGGCTTGATTCCAGGACCCTGAGATCATGACCTGAGCCGAAGGCAGAGGCTTAACCCACTGAGCCACCCAGGCACCCTCCATAAATGTTCTTTAAACAAGTTAGGGGACTTGTACAAAGACACTCCTAGCAAAGGCATTAGGCCATGAAGAGATGCAGAGTAGAGATTCAGTTAACTTCTGATCTCTATAGGGTCATGGCTCTTATGAAAAAGGAGCAAAAAGAAAAAAAAAAATGATGTTCTTGGAAAATGAAAACAAGATACCAAAATTGAAAGACTACAGTAGAAACGTTGATCAATAGAATGGATAGGGCAACGCTGAAGACTAAATGAGTTACTTGGAAAAGAAAGTTGAGATAACTGCTCGGCACATGGAAGGGAAAGGTGAAGAATGTGAAAGGGAAAGTACAGAACCAAGGGATCCCAGGCCAAGATGATTTTAGAGGTGAACTCTTTCCAGTCCTCAAGATCTGAGAAAAGCCAGTCCTTACGTTGTTTAAACTTTTCCAGAGCAGAAGAAGATGGAGCATTTTCTAGCTCATTCGACAAGACTGGCGTAACACTAATATCAAAATTGTGCAAGGAGAGCATTAGGAAAAAAGAAAATTATAGACAAATCTCACTTGAGAATTTTGATAGAAAATGGTTAAATAAAATGTTAATAAATCAAATCCAGAAATATATTAAAATAATGATATACTGTGATAGAGTAGAATTTTTCCCAAGAATTCAAGGAAAGTTAAACACTATGAAATTTACTCTGTTTGTAAATTAAAGGAGGACAAAATTGTCTTAAAAATTGTGGAATTAGCATCTGATAATTATAATAACCTATTTAGTTATGTGTGCATTCTGGGAGTAGGGAGAATCTTTTATTAAATAATCTAGGAATGGAAAGAGAATCCCTCACCTTGATAAAGTGATTATATCAGAAATTTTCTGCAAACATTATACTTAATAGTAAAACATAAGAAAAATTCTCCCCCCACTTTTTAAAAGATATTTTATTTATTTATTTGCCAGAGAGAGAAAGCACAAGCAGGGGAAGTGGCAGGCAGAGGCAGAGGGAGAAGGAGAAGCAGGCTTCCTACTGAAAAGGGAGCTGGATGCAGGACTTGATCCCAAGACCCTGGGATCACGACCTGAGCTGAAGGCAGATGCTTAATGACTGAGCCACTCAGGCACCTCAAGAAAAATTCCCTTTAATGCCTGCCATCACTACCATTATTCAACATTGTTTCGGAAAATTTGGTCAATGGAATGTAATAACTAGAGAGAGGGAGGAAAAGAAAGAGAGAAAAGAGGAGAATAAATACATTAAACTCTTACTATGTGAAGGCTGTATGTTTGTGTGTACTCTGGCAATCCAACTTGAGAAAATACAAGACAATATAAGAAAAATACAGAAAACCCAACAGATTTCCTATTTATCAGTGATGACTATTATCATATCTAGTAAATAGGAACTCATCCACAATGGGAACAATAAGAATGACAAAATGAAACATCTAATAATCTAATGAGAAATATGCAAACCTTATGTAAAGAAAACTATAAAAATTCATTGAATGTCCTGAAAGATAATCAGAATAAATGGAAATATATACTATATTCCTGAATGTAAAGACTTGATATAAGCAGGATAAAAATATTTCCCAAATTAACATATAAATTCAGTGCCATCCCAAATGAATTTCCAAGGAAATTTTTAAAATGACATTTGTTAATCTCATCCAAAGTTCAACTGGAAAAGCAAATTCAAGCCTTGATGAGAATATTTAGAAAAGATTGAGAGTAGACATGCCCTACCATATGTCAAAATGCACAATAAAGCTACAGTCATGAAAAAAGTGTGCTACTGATGTAGGAGTACTTTAAAAGTTTGGTGGAATACATTATAGTCTAGGAATAGACATATAGAAAGGAAGGTAGAGTACAATAAAGGTAGCAATTCAAGTCAGTAAGGAAATGTGGAAGCACTCAATAAACTGTGTTGGGACAAACTGTGTTGGGGTAAAAACAGAAGTCAGATCATTACTTCATATAATTTACAAAAAAAATCTTAGGTCCATTGTCAGTATATAAATGTACAATTAAAATAAGAACAGTACTAGAGGAAAAAGTAAAAGTGAACTTTTCTAATCTTGGAATGGGTCTTCCTAAACATGACGAAAGACATAAAGAACACATCGATATATTTAATCATAAGCCCTCTCCCCTCTTGGCCTCCTAACCTCTCCTCAGGGCCCAACACCCTCCCTGGGCAAAGTCCTTTACCTGCCACCATGGGGGGGCTTTCTGTTGCCATATTTGCTGAAGCTCCTTTGAAATGTTCCTGAGCTCAGAGCCCAAACTGGGAGTGATAAAATGGTAGGCACTTAACTATGACTTTCTGTCAACTGCAGGCTTCCTTTTCTCCTTATACTTATGCACACCCATTTTACAGGTGAAGGAACCAAGGCCCTGGTTAATAAAGGGACTTGCCTTGGAACACAGACCTAACTGCTAGCAGTTCCAGCTGAATATGGTACTTCTGGTTTCAAGGTAATGCTTTCTGCTCTTCCCACCTTATAACTTCGTGTGGTCTAATCTGCAAGGGGGTAATTTCAGTTCAGGTAAGGAGGCTCACTACAGGGAAAATGTGAACACAGCAAAGTCATTTTCCAACCACACTTGAAACAGTAGGAATTTAACTGCAATCAAAATAAAGATGAAATTCATATTGCTTCCACAGAGTCCCTACTTAGCCTTTACACCATCATTTTAGTTAAAGCACCTGAGAGACAGGATGAAGTCAAATAGAATATAGATAGATCATTTGCCTTTATCTTTCTGTTCTGAGCCTCCTATTAGCATTTCGCTGAGTGTGTATGTCAGGGGGTGGGGATTAGGGATGGTATTTGGGGGTTGGTAATATGTCATGAAATCATAAAGTTGAGGTTCTTTATATTTTCCTAATGAGAGGAAAGTTATTGTAACCATAAACTAAATTTTACTGCTTCAATCATAGTAACCGTGAAATAGTCCTCAAACACCTTTCAAGATAGTTGAAAATTACTATTCCAGATGATTTATGTTTATACTTTTTAAAACACATTTTAAGAAAAAAATATAAATAAAAAAGTCTTCTGAAGGAAAAAAGTACACAGGTTAGACAAACTGGAGGCCCCATGGGTTATGAGTAAAACTGAATTGGTGCCATATTTCTGAAAAGGTCTAAAATAAAGGAACCCAGGAGACCCAGTAAAAACTAAGAGAAGACCAATTGCACTTCTGACAAGGTTGTGAAAAAACTCCTGATCCAGCTGGATAGACTCAGCAGCTCAGAAAGATTTAAAGAGGAGAGGAGGAGGAGGGGAACAAAAACAACAACAACAACAAAACAAGACAGAAAAAAATGTGGCTAAGACAAGGATAAAAGAAAATGCGAAACAACAATGGCACTGGAGCTCAGCTGCAAACTAGCAAAAGCTGTGTGGGTTCTCAAGCAGCCACAATATTGCAGCCATCTAGCACTGAACTCGGCGAAGACATCACACCAAAGGCACTTGGCACCAAGTAACTTCTGGCCAGGGATTTTTTACATTTAGAAATGTAAGACCCAGTAACACTTAAGGAATTCTCCCTCTCGCCAGATAGCCATCCTCTGGCCCCGAAGCCATGTGACAAATGATCCTGAATACCACGTTGCCTTTTAGGCATCTGTTGTCTAAATCAGTGTAGAAACTGGAGGGAGAGACTGAATTCTGGCCCTTAGCAAAAGGGTACATTTTAGTGTCATAATGACAGTCTTGGCAGAACAGGGCATTCTTACTTGAAATGTCTCTGCCATACTGAGAGCTTTGTCCACCATAACCTGAGTCTGGCTCAGTTGAAGGGACTATCAGTTCTAAGTTTTAAATACACAAGCAACTATGTGAAAATTTCAAGAGCAAATTGTTTCTTGGAAATCCCACTTCATGAATGATTGTCTCTGACCACCTTTCAACACTTGAAAAGATTTCATTTTCATTTGTGTTATTTTTGTTTTAATTTTATGTTACCAAAATATTCCTCTCAAAATCACCATTTAACACTTTTCTGTTCTCTTAATATATTTAATGACACATGATCAAAGGCAAAATTGCTTTTGTGTCTTATGTGATGGGTGGTGTGTGTGTATATAATGGCACCAAAAAGGGAACACATTCCTTTTATCAAAGATGTTCACCTTGGTCACTGTATCCAAGATACTCTAAAGGACAGAAGCGGGTGAGCAAGAGACTGTTTGTAACCTCATGTGCAGGTCAGGGATAGTGGCAGACACAACATGTGCTTGCGAGTGTCCTGGCCACAGAGCCATCAGTACAGGCTGCCGGATCTGTGAGACAGCTTTAGTTTTGTTTTTTCTAGGTACATCTAGCGGTGTGCCTGGCTCGAGGAAATGCTGAAAGTGAATTCGACTCTGCAGGGCCTCAGCATATCTTATACCACGGTGTCCTACTTGCCCGAGAAAAAGAATTCATGGCTTGCTTTTCAGACTGGGAAGACCTAAAATTGTTGGAAGTGGATGAGCAATGTTACTGCTTAAACCTGAGACTAGTCTATCTTCCCCAGTGATTTTCCATTTGGGTTGTTATTATCACTCAAGGTTTTTTTTTTTTTTTTCTTTTCTGTTTCTTTTTTAAAGATTTTATTTATTTATTTGGCAGAGGGCAAGACAGCAAGAGAGAGAGCTCAAGCAGCGGAAGCGGCAGAAAGAGGGAGAAGCGGGCTTCCCACTGAGCAGAGAGCCTGATGCGGGGCTTGATCCCAGGATCCTGGGATCATGACCTGAGCTGAAGGCAGGCCTTTAACGACTGAGCCACCCAGACACCCCTTAAGTTTTTTTCTGACCACTAGCAGGAAAGGACTCAATGTCTCCAGTGTTCACACAAGGAAGAGGGAAGATACCACTGGTCAGTTTCGAACGCCACCTTATTTTCCTAACTATACGCAATTTCTATTAGAACTATGACTACACACACATGTAGAAACACACACAAACCAGCACTATTAACCTTTAGACATTTTCTGGAAACGATTCATGTTTTCCTTAGTAACCAAAGGATGACCCCTAGGGTAATGATGCCTGTTACAACCTGCAGTCCATAAACCTACGTGAGGATCTTTCCACTGCAGCCATTGAAATACAGAGAATTTTTAAAATGCACACATACCTAGCCTAAGTTCTTAAAAGTTCAACGTAATGGTTTAAGTATGCACTTTCATTTTAGAGTGAAAGTCAATTAAGTACCTGAAATTGCCCAAAGCAATTAGAATTATTGTGCCAAGGATCTGGATCATATCTCCAAGCAACCAAACAACGCGTATCCAAAAAAACCTAACAATTTCAATGCCTAGGATACAGCCTAAAGCAATTTTCTAACCTGTTAGAGGATCCTTTAAAGTTCACTGTTGGATTTATAAAAATCCTTGACTATTTCCTTCTTTAGTACAATGAAAATGAGAGAAATTGGGTGACAAAGTTGTCAAAGGAAAAAAGGGACATTATGCCGCTGTGCCTTAAACGTGACATCCTTCACCTAAACTGAAAACTAAGAGAAAACTCAGATTTTGCAAAAGAACGATTTCTTTTGTGAGTGAACAAAATTGTTAAATGTTTTTGCTTCCTCAAAACTCACAATTATAAATGATATAATTTCTGGTGGAAAACAAGTACAGAAGCTTCCAAAATTTAAAAGTACCCAAATTCTGGTCTGGAAGAAAACACATATTTATTCTGAGTAAAAATTCTGTTACATCAACAAGACACATTTTGACATAAAAAAAATACCTGTTTAATTTTAGAAACAACGTAGGGAGACAGAAGGGAAAAACTCACTGCAGCTAACCAAAAAAGAAAGAAAGAAAAGAAACCACTTCCATATTCATTAAATAGAATGTCTTGTTATTTTCACAGACAGTAAAAACTTTTTGACATCTTTTTTCGTCCCAGACTGGAGAGGTGTCAATGGATCTTTTTTGGTCTCTTCAGTGTGTAAAGAGTTTACAAACCTAACCAAATTTAGAATTAGTGGGAGTTATGCACTTATGTTCCTTATACATAAGAGAAGAAAAAAAGGCCCCTTTATGCCAGCTTTGAGTTCGGCTTGAATTTTTATGACTTATTTAGAAGCCCTAGGGAATGAAAAAAAAAAGTCTCTTAATGGAAATACTGACACAGGCTTAAATATAGTGACATGAACAAGCACTTCTATGAAACAGTACCAGGATGTGACTGACCACACCAGCAAGTCTGAAATGCAGACAGTTTCAGACAATCAATGACAACTGACTGAATGCCAGGAAAAAAGTAATGGCAAGCTAGAGAATCAAAATTTCAGGTTGATAAACTTGTTTTTAACAGGAAAAGATGTAAAAAATGTATGGGATCTTTACTCCAATATATGGAAGAGAAAGAAAATGTAAAATGTAAAATTTCTGCTAGACTTTCTCCAATTCTGTTACAGGACTAAAAAAAGTCATCCTTAAAAAGTCAAAGCTGTCCTATCAGTCCTGAGAGATGTGGTAGAAGAGTTGAAATCAGTGGATCTAAATCTGTGCTGTGTTTCTCAGATCTTACTCACAAGGCTATGTGCTAGATAGAGAAAACAAATACTTGTTTTTATCTATCTGCTACAGTTTTTATTCTTTGGCAGATTTTTAAAAACTAGCTAACCCTTTCCATGTACCACCCTTGCATTTTCCTGAAAGTCGCTTTTCTTACTTGAAAATCGGTTAGTTTCATTTTATACTTTCTAAGTTATTATTTTTAATCTCTTAAACATCTCATAGTTTTCAGCTACATCTTGTTTAATATTTTCCTCTGGCTTTAACTTTTTTGCAATTGCCTTTTTTTTTAAAGCCATTTAAACCGATCTGAGATCATTTTCTTTCTCTTGTCATGTTCACGGACACAGACCAACATATATCTGTGTACATTAAAATGTCTTTTACGGTTTGGAAGGCAAGCAGACCAAATCATTAAAACACTAACTCATTTAAGAAACAGTTATGGGAAAGACACTGTACTAAGTGCTAAGGGGGCTATAAAATGAATACAACGCCACTTCAGGGCTGAAAGAACTTTTAATACAAGTAAGGCAGTGAGCAGCAGCACAAAAGAGGGACAGAATGTAGCTGTAGTTCAGAAAAACAACGTGTCTAACCGTCACACAAGGACTACTCGTGTTCTAATCATTCTTAGGTACCATGTGGAAGAAACACAATGTGCAAGGACAGAAAACATTAGGACCAAACACAGTCCTAAAAAATGTGTACAGTTTCTAAACCAAGCTGCCATATACTTTCGATTTGTCTGTGAGCCGGGCTGTAGGTCTCAGGATTTACATTCACGTTTTTCAGACTCTCATATGATACCAAACAACAAAGAAAAGTGAAGGAAAAGCTACCCCCGGAGGAGGCAGCAAACCACTCATACCAACAGTTGTTCTTTTTGTTCTATTTTTGTTTGCCATTATTCTCCCAGTTTCTAACAGTAGATGGAACACTTAGGCAATTTCACTTAAATTTCGCAAGTGAATCTATAAGGGAAATTCAATGTTAACAACCGAGCTACTTTTAAATAGTCCATATGAACGTGTTTGGTCTTCATCACCACTGACAGACATTTAAAAATCTATGGTGTTTAGAATATCATGCTGAAGTTTTAATAATTCTAGAGTAACCCCACGCCTATCCAAAAGTCAGAACTTCCATAGATCTCATCTGTAAGATTGCCTCTTTGGAAGCAGTAATTAGGAAAGAATCTCTTCCAACATGCTCTCAGAAAGACAACATTTTTTATTCAAAGGTGTGAAGGGCAGATTTGGGATTGTGGTTAATCCTAAAATGACTGATTTGAAAGGGTGGAATATCATATAAAAAGCAACAGGAGGAGGTAGTTTAGAGAAGAGACGATATTGAAGCACACCCCACATGTTGCGTTTAATATCCTAAGCTTAGGAGAGCAGAAAATTCTCTATTTCTAAAATCAGTACTGAACTTTCTATCTGGAAATCTCACTTACGTGGAATACCTCATTCCCAGATGGTGTTTGATAGGTGAGGTATTATTGTACTAAGGATACAAGACAAGGAATTGGATAACCTTTCAAGTATCCTTTAAATGTCACTAACTGGGCTGGTTGATAGAGGGTTTTATTATTCTCTGTTGGAGTACACCAGCAGTCATTTGCATGCCAGGAAAAGGATGTCTGGAATAATCCAAAAGGGCAAAGCTTAGTTCTTTCACTAAAAACAAGGAAGTGACAGGCACAAAAGAGGAAATAAAAGAAGATAAAAGTATCCAAAACAGACTTACTGGTCAACAAAATCCCGTACAGAAACTAGCACGTACACAGAAATACACTATTTTAACAGCTGGCACCTGACAAAGTCTTCTCTTGACTACCAGGAGGCTTTCTTGAAGCTACCCACAAACACAAAACCTAAAACTGATGAAACATATAAATTAGTAGTGATTATCCACTGTCAAAAAGTTCTGCCAAGACAGCCCTTTAAATCTTTCTTCTGCTTCATTTAACTGTGGTTTCTTTGATGAGCAGCTTAACACAAAACACAGGGCTCTGGTGAGCCTAGAACAGGGCCTGTGCACAGTGGCTCTTAATAGACATTTCTGTATGTGGAGTGAATGCATGAAAGGGTACCGCTTATATGAGTGGATTGTATCCCAGAGATGTACCTGTGAAGTCAGCTCTTAGAACAGAGAGTGCACTTCTCCCAAGAAGTCATGCTGTAAATTAAGGTTAAATCCCAGGCTAATCCAGGGCTTTATGGAACTCATGGGCATACTTGGGTTTTACCACTGATAATGCCAGTTTAGATTCTAAAGTACATGTGTATGCAGGAAGAGAGAGAAAAAAGAACATCTCTCTTCTCCTGAGGGGCATTGTTAGCCAAGAAAAAATGTTTGGAAATGGGATTTAGCCTCTGGCATCCTCCCAAACTTACTTTCTACTTCCTAGTTCCTCTTTCCTTAGTAACCAAAATCCCTAGTTCTGTCATTTTGCTCCAATGGCGGCAGGCCATCCAAATGGACTCTACGTTCCAAAGAATTCCATGCACCAAATAAGTGACTTCTTTCTTCTCTCAATCAAAATCTCAATTTCTTCAGGGATAGTCACCTCAGTCAAGTGGAGGGGAAGCTAATCTAATTAATTCACACTAACATAGAAAAGAGTTCTATCCGCCTATATGTTTTGCCCCACCAGATGTGTCTAATTAAGAGGGATTTTAGACAGTTTAACAAGATGAAGTTTAAACATTCAGCCTCTGGGAGCCGGTTAAATTTATGAATTATATACTAGCAGAGCAATGGGGCTCAGAGAATAACCATTCGAATGTACCAGCCATTTATAAGTTGATCATTTGTGAGCTGCAAAAAGAAAGAACATAACAGGGACTTCCTCAAGCCAAGCAAAAGAAGGAGAGGAAGTCCACACGTTTTATTTCAAGACTTGCCCGATTTTCCCCTCGTCAGTACACTTCTTAGAACCTTTCCCCTCTCTCCTTTGGTAAAGAAGGACATTTGATAGGCTTTTGAGGGTAAATCAACTTGAATGCAAGTTAGGAAAGGCTCCAGTGAGGACTCAACTCTATAAGGTGGCCTAGGTGGCAGATGGCTCCTTCACAGATGGTCCCATCTGGAGAATATCAGTACTGATTCAACAGAAATAGAGGTGGATATTAAACCTAGAGTCCTCCTCCTGGTACCTTACAGAGCAGACCCACCCAAGACTACAGGACTTGAGGTCAGTTTGTAATAGGAACTCGCTCCATCAAATATCTGGAAATTGTCAACCATTAACCTAACATAATGAAAAGGACTGTAATTTTAATTTAGATAGCTTAATTCAACAGACAACACTGAGTGACTAACTTTTCTCGAGTATCATTTAATTGTATTTAGAAGCAATAACCTTAAAAATTCGAATTAATTTTAATATTATAATTTCTGTTGTCAGAAATGCTTTAGTCAATATTTATTGAAAGCCTAGTAGGCCCCCCTGAAAAGAGAGCTTTTTTTTTTCTTTCTGCATGATGGGGAGACTGCAGATTACAGAGAAATATTTAATGTTTACATAAAATCAATAAAAACATGTTTGTATTTACTTTGATGTTGTCAATCAAGTGGAGAGGAAGCTAATATGATTAATTCATACTAACATAGAAAAGAGTTCTATTGCCTCTATGGTTCAATTAGGAGTACGACTTCATAATCTAGCAGGCTTTGCCCTCCTAGAATTTAACAAGAACAAGTGAAATGAAATTCAGTGATACATTATCCTTCCACACACCAACTCTTTCACTTGGTATTTGATTCCATATCATTAATGAAATGCATCATAAGATAGCAAAAACAGGTGGAAAAACAGATACAGTTGTTTTTAGCATAGATGAACTAATAAATTACGTTTAAAGGTGATCTATTCTTGAAAAAGAATTTAAAAGATGAAATCTTTGTACTACTATAAAACTGGGGTGAGGGAGGGGAGTGGTGTTTAATAGCAGATTTAGAGGATTTCCATTTAGGTGAAGAAAGAAAGATATAACCAGAAGGAATTGAAGGAATTCAGCATAAGCCTGTATGCCAGAGAAAACCATAGCAGTTGCTCAGAAAGTATTTATTGAAATCCCCTGTTCTACTATTTATGCATGAGCGGTAACCCAGCTCAAACTGTAGCAACGTTGTCGCTCGGTTCCCCCAGAAGACAGCCCTTTATTGTTTTAGGCTGAGATTTAGCAGACCAGTTTCAGACCACCAGTCTTTCTCAATTCTTTATCCACAAAACCAAAAAAATTTATTCTGTTCTTTTTAAAGTTTATACACATGCATGCAAAACCAGAAGTTTATGTGTCTAGGCTGCTTTCTCATCACTTGCATAACTAAAAAATAGGTTTTTATTTAAAAATAGAACTTGGCACATGAATGGGCCGTTGGATATTTTAATAAAAATAAATGGCCAAGATCCTAAACTTCAAAAAGCATCAACTACCCAGGCATGCTATTCCCTCTTTGGTTTTCTATTTTATCACCTTTGAAAAGAGCATGAATTTTCAGGAGACTCATCACATTGGGTAAATTTCAAATTTGTTTTTACTATGCAGCATAAAGGAATTTATAAGAAATTCATAAAAATAATAGACCTTCAATTATTCCATCTATTCAAAATTAATTTTCATTGTCTCCAAAAATCTTGTTTTTGTCTATACATACTTGTACTGTCATAACTGCATTCAGTGTCTCTATTTTTAAATTGTTTTTCACTTAACCTTCTGTTACCAATATTTCTCATGCTGTTTCAAAGTCAGCATCAGTATCGTAAATAAAAATGTTGATTTTTATGCTATTCTAATCCGGTTTTGGATTAGGATAAGATTTACATTTTTAAAACCTGACATACTTCCCATATTTTTACATGTTCCAGAAAAATGCATAAAGCATGAGAGTTAATTATTTCTTCAAGGTTTGGAAAAAAATCCAATGACTCTATCAAATCATGTGTTTTGGGAATGGAGTTTACTAAAAACCTTGACTTTTGGGGTGCCTGGGTGGCTCAGTGGGTTAAGCCTCTGCCTTCGGCTCAGGTCATAGCCTCAGGCTCCTGGGATGGAGCCCCACATCGAGCTCTCTGCTCAGTGGAGGGCCTGCTTCCCCCCCTCTCTTTCTGCCTTTCTCTCTGCCTACTTGTGATCTCTCTCTCTCTCTCTCAAATAAATAAAATGTTTTATTAAAAAAAAAAACCTTGACTTTTCCTGAATTAGTGGTGTTTACAACTTTTCTCATTATAATTTTATAATTTAATTTGTGTGGGATAATACCAATTAATTTCATCTACACATTTGTATATAGTATATTGTCAAACAACTATACATAGTACAGTACCATTTAAAAAATATTTTTAATGACTTGTATTGATTGCTGTACCTCTTCACTACCAATGTTAATCTGAGCCAGTTTTTGCTTGTTTCTCTAAGTATTGTTTTCAAAGAATCAACCTCTTTATTTTTCAGCTTTCCATAGTAACTTTTTTGTTTTTATTCTTTTTCCAATTCTCTATACTTAAATGACTTGATTTCCTATCCTTACATATCTCTGTAAATAAAATTCATGAAGCTCTGAATTATCTCCAAGTTCTGCTCTGGTCACATTAGCTAGATGCTAGTGTGTAGTTTTAAAATTTTGTTATTAGCTAAATAGTCTTTTATTTTTACTTCTTCCTTGGCCAATTATTATTTACAAGACTAATTTTGTATCTCAGAGCGTTTGGAGTTGTTTTCATAATTGAAGCTGGAAATGCAAACAGAAAATGAGGTTAAGTCTTTAAAACTAGATTTTCTCTGAATCCTCACAGATAATATATCTTATAACCATTTGTGGACAGAAAAGTAAGATTTCTAATTAAATAATCTGGAATGTGTATTAAACAGACCAAATTTAAATTCTTTTATAAAGCTCTACTGTTCACATATCAAGCTTCCTACAAGGACTACCTATAATGTCATTTGCGTAGTGTTTAGCAAAGGGCCAGCATATTGTAACTACTCTGTGAATGAGTGGTGGCAGTACATGTAGTCGTCGCAGGCTAGTAGTAGTTATATTCCCCCTACCCCTTATGCAAGCTAAGCTGCACTACTGATCTAGGAAGAGTAACTAGCTATGTGTTCTTGGTCTGGGTTTTCTTATCTATGATATAACATGGCTGGACTAGATACTTTCTGAAGTTATTTCCAGCTCTAACATTTCTAAATTTCCTTTGTTGGCATTTTCAGGACCTGGACTCTATCTACACCAGATGTAGGTCACACATATCCTTTGTTCTGAAGCAACTTGCTCAAAACTCTCTGAAAACTGAAGTGAAGATAGAAATTTTTACCAAACTTACTATTCCATCAGAAGATTTTGGACAGGCAGAAATCGATTAATTATTTTTGGAATAAAAGTAAAAAATTCAAAGCTATTTATCAGCCCTACTTATGCTTTCCAGGAATAAAAGTAAAATTTCCAAAGCAATTTAAGCCAGACCTACACTTTCCCTTCACAAGAGCCTTGGCACCCAGGTTAATTTGTGTTCATTTTCCACCGCTAATAGCAATCAAGGAATTTAAGAGAAAAGATGAAATACAAAGTGTTTGCATGGATGGCTACAATTCAGGGCATTCCTCCTCCAAAAATGTATATTATTGAGATTAAAGATGGGTATTAAGGATGAAAACTCTCATCTTTATTTTTAAGGGTGAAAATCCCCAGTAGACCATCATCTACTAACAAGCACATCTGGTAATTAAAAACAAAAGCTTTCAAATTAAATTTTATGGGCTATCTGTGAATAATCTCATATAAAAGCAATAAAAAGTATGTCCTTATATCTGCTGAAATAGACCCCTTGCTGGGATTTTAGTTCTATTTCAAATAAGGTGTTACGAAAAGCACAGACTTACCTGTACGGTAGACAAAGTTGCCTTCGGTTTCTGATGATGAGGGAGACACCAATTCTTCCTCGAATTCATTGGAACTAAAAGATCCCGAATGGTTTCTTTGCCTTGTCTTTCCCATCATGGCAGCATTTGTGGCCATGACATGTCTCAAAGAGTCGTTAAGGTAACGATTCAATAAGCTGCTCTTGTATTTGGGGGGTGATACGTAGTCCTCACTGGCCCGTGACTCTGGCCTGATCACTCCAGCTTTTATGACTGAGCTCTCACTTTTAATCACAGGATGGTGAACTGGATTATTATAGCCCCCTTCATTTATGTGGTTTCTTGGAGGATTTTCTCCATCTAAGGGAGAAAAATATCAGTAGGTAGTACTTACATATACTTTTCCCCAGCCACCAAACTCTTATAGTTAATCATTAAATATATACATAAAGAAGGAATATTTAAAAGTATATAAAATTATCTTTGATACCCAAGATTAATTTTTAGGCAAGGAAGCAGGAATCTATATAATCTCTCCCTATGGTATTTTATTTTTAATGAATTTCACAGAAAATGTTATTCTGACACATGATAAATCTATAAACAAGAGGAAATAGCCATAATTCTGTTGGTCATTTATAGTATTGTAAAAGTGAAGTTACCTCATGCAGTAAAAAAGAACCATTATGGCACCATGATGTTTTTGTGGAGTCAACCTTAAAAATAGCAATTGAGGTGAACTTCTTATTAACAGAGGTAAAGCAAAATAAAAATATTAACAAACCTTCAGAACATGAATCATCGCTGCTTACACTAAGCCGCTCAGCGTTTCCTTGAACATACTTGTTGTACAATTTTATTCTTAAAGCCCAGCTTAAATCTGGCTGTCGAACAGTGTTCTTAAGCCGACGTCGTGCATTAGCAAACCAATTTGACACCTAAAAAAGTTTTATTTTTCAATTAACAAAACACAAAATATTACCCATCACATAATTACTTTCCCACAAGAAGCTAAGCCTCTCTCAGTATCTCTGATCATTAAATATTCTCAGAATGTAATAGTACTAGACAGTCATTCCATTCATTCATTCATTCAACAAACATGTGCACACACTACAGAGACTGAGCATACACTGTATTCTGGGAATAAAAAAAAAAAAAAGAAAAGCTTTTGCCATCAAATGCTCAGTCTAGTAAGAGAGGAAGGAGAAGGTACAAATAACTTTAATACAGAAAATAATGTGATGAATGGTTTAAGAGGCATTAAAATAAAATGATGCAGGAATCCAAAGGAATAAAGGGTTACTTTCAAGACTTCATGAAGAATTAAGTGAGGCATTGAAGGAATGTGTCCAGTATAATGGGTGGGGAAGTGTGTTCCCAATAAAGAAGATATGGGAAAAAATATAAGTCAAATTTGAGAAGACACCGTGGTGAGTGAGGAAAAGGGAAAAGTTAAAGATGACCTTGAATCATCCCTGTGTAATCAAGAGAAGGATAGTGCCATTTTGAGAAAGAAAGTAGAACTGTTTAAGGGTGAAATGATGTGCTTGGTTTGGGGAGTGATTAATTTGAGGTACTAGAAAAGCATGCAGGTGAGATGTGCAGCAAGAAAATAAAACTGTTATCTGAGACTTAAGGGAGAGGAAGAGCAGATGTGGGTCAAACACACAGAGGTGACAGCGGCAGCTTGGAGTAGGTAGAAAGAGAGATGATTGAAGACCAAACCCTTGAAACCTCCAGACATCAAAGGGGCAGGACTATAAAAGAGGACCTAGCAGAACAATCCGACACAGAGCAATCTGACAAGTAGAGGGAGAAAAATGCCAGTAACACCTGACTTTAAGTTGAAGGTCAAGTGCTTCCAAAGCAAATAGCTGAAGGCAAAGAAACAAACACTGCACAACAAGGTGAAATTACTTCATTGTTTTTAAAAGATGTTACTGGATTTCCAGAAGTTAAAATGGTACTTGAAATTTCCTTTAAAATATCAGGCTATCATCAGGAAAAAAGATATGTAAATAACTGAGGGGCCAAAATTTGCTTTTAAAAGAAATGAAATATGGAAATGAAATGAAATATGGAAAGAGAATTAATTATATCTTTCTGTCAGTTATTCTAGAACATGACTCCACATTATTGTAATGGTTTATGTAGCAATGCTTGCATTGGAAGTTTCTTTTTTTCATTTAGGTTGATAATATAAATACACAGTTTTTACACATTGCTAATTATTGAATGGACCTATGATGAATCCTACTTTTTAAGAAAACAAAACCACAATTCTTTTCCTCTTTGTCTCCATGGGTTTTAAAAACATGGTAGTTTCCCCCAATTTACACACACACACACACAATGTATATATACATACACAGAAAATATATCATATATTATACATATATATATTTTTTCAGTATTCATTACCTCCTAGTGCCTTAATAACAGTCCTCTTAATTTTATGTGCATTGATGTAGTAACTCACCATGACATTGCAGAAAACTTAGTCTTCAACAATATCCTCTTCCTATCAAGTTGTGCTATTATAACTACGATTTTAATCTGGGTTCAAATTTTAAGTCTTCCCCAGCCTCTATAGACAGACAACCTCTGGGACTATTCATTCAATAAACATATATTGAGTAGTTCGTGTGCTCTAGCCATGACATGATGGTCAGTGCTAAAAATCTTTAAGTGTTAGGATAAAATTTGTCCCTGCCCACAGGAAAGGATTAGCACAGAACTATGTATTAACTGGGAGACACTGGTGAACATTCAGTATGGAAGCACGAAATGCCTGGTCCAGTCCTCAAAACTCCCTCTATTCTCCAAGTCATGGCTGAAGTATTCATCCATGTCCTGGATAGTAGTAACTGGGAATTTCAGAACATTTTTTTTCTGAACTTCCTTATCTTCCATTCTATGCACTTGAATGAATCTTAACCACCATCATCATCAAATTCAAGTGTTGATATACCATTATGATTTAATTGCTTAACTTCTTCAAATCCTCATTAGTGTCCTATTACCTATAACTGGTATAACAGAAAGAGATCTGGTTTCCTGTTCTAAATTTGAGAAAAATGCGTGAATTTAGAGAAGTCACTCAACTTTTCGGAACTTCAAGCCCTTCATCTATAAAATGCATTGCCAACTCTAAAAACTAAGATCTGTGAATATAGTCTATGCTCTCCTACAAAATTACTCATTTATTCCCCTTATATAGCTGGTGCTAACCCACCTTCTGCTTTCGAGCAATCAAATGTGCGTGTTTATGTACCCTGAGGTGCAACTTCTCCTATGCCTATGTCACTTATATTTTTAGAATTCAACTTCAAAACACATTTATTACTTTCTTTACTAAATATCATATAATTCAGAGTATCCTTAAATCATAACTAACCATGAATTTTAGCATAACCATCACATAGTACAGTATAAAATTCAATTCTTATAGAGCCCCTCATATTTTATTAAAATGCAATAGCTTTCAAATTTACAAAAACATTAACATACCATAATTTTAACTACAAAAATGGGGACCATTAAGTGTCATGGTGGGATTACAGTTTTACATATATAGGGGTCATATCCTTTTTCTTGTTTTATATACTCAGTTCTTACCACAGTATATTAATTACAGATTAGAAAATTTTCCAGAAAGGTTTGCTGATATCTAACATGGGCTTTCTCTGACCTTATTTCAAAAGTTTGACTGGCAAACAACCTGCTAATAGATTTACTCTGCCCATATTTTATCACCAGAAACTTTATGTACAATTTAAGGGCTGGATATTGTCTAAGGTGTTTTTTGTTTTGTTTTGTTTTTTTAAAGATTTTATTTATTTATTTGACAGAGAGAAATCACAAGTAGATAGAGAAGCAGGCAGAGAGAGAGAGGGGGAAGCAGGCTCCCTGTTGAGCAGAGAGCCTGATGCGGGACTCGATCCCAGGACCCTGAGATCATGACCTGAGCCGAAGGCAGTGGCTTAACCCACTGAGCCACCCAGGCGCCCCTGTCTAAGGTGTTTAATATCTGCTTGCATTAAGTCATGTAAACAGCAAAGAGTTGGTTAACAAATTTGCATAAATACTGTTTTGCAATTTTTTTTTTTTTGTCCTGATGAACTAATGCAAACTCCATCTGTCTCACAGAAGATAAAAATACCAGTTCAGATTTTCTACCTTTAACTACTATGGATTCCTTCAGGTTGTCATGCAAATCTCATTAAATTCTACTTCACATGAAACAGGTCTCCTTACTATGGTTAGGTTCTGCAACAGCATTTTGATCTCAAACTCAGAGCTCAAGAAACGCTATATTTTATAGTGAAAACTTGGAGAACCAAATATCTAGAAGCTGGAAGAGAAAACTAAGTAATTTTCATCCCTGCTCTAGCCGAGGTGTTTACATTCATCATATTGACAGAGCAATCATTATAGTAAACCCAAAGGGATAAGCTGGCATCTGTCCACCTTTGAACATACAGAATTAACAAACTTATTCTGAGTTACTCAACTGAAATATTCAGAATCTCATTTCTAAGCCATGTAGTATAACACTTGGAATAACATAGAAAGACCAATCTAAGATTTTGTTAAAATATTTAATGGTTGCTATAATCCTTGCAGTTGATAACTACATACCTATCTCAGCAGAAGCACTCACCCGGCAAAAACAGAGCTATGTTAATAGAGGGGGTAAACTCTTAAAACTAGCAGTTTTAACCAGCGGCACGTGGACATTATCACAGGAATGTGAAACTTCTACAAGTAAAGGAAGCATTAACATCCAATCATTAAATGTAATCTCAAACTCCACACTCATTGTGCTCTTCATTGTGATCATGAAAAAAATCACCCTAAGGAGACATTTCACTCTTTTAATCCAGAAAAAATATAAATATGTTAAAAAATTTATACATGTGAACAATGGGGATCACTGGACCAGATATAACACCCATCTGCCCTTCTCTGAAAAACTTCTTCCAAGGCAATTATTCTGCAATAAGTTCTCTATATCCTACAATAATACAAAAGCTCAATTGCATACCACCCTATGTTATTCCACAATAAAGCTGTTCACATTTTGATAATACCAGAGTCTATTTTTTATAATGTTTAAGCAATGATCAGCCCTAGAAATTAAGCACAGTGGAATATTTTGGTTGGTTAAAGTACACACATGCACGTCATTACCTGTTAATTTTAGGAAAATGTTTATATCTCATTAGGAAATTAATAATAAATAACTCTTTCTGCTCCATTTCTCAGGGATAAATAAAATGTAGGTGTGGATTAATGTCCTTAGAACTTCTATTTATCAGAAAAATTACCTTTTGTGGTCCTAAAAATATTCCCTCCAGTAAAATTTCAGTTCCTTCCTTCTAGGTTTAATGGAGATTGCAGATCAGGTTTTATGTCTTTCCTTATCAATTTAAGAGTAACAAAACAAGGCAAAAGAACATTTTATGAAAAGTTTAACAATTTGACACATGGCCAAAAGGAAAATGTTAAGTGTTAAAGAAATTCTCAAAATACAAGATACTCTCATAGTTAAGGAATAAATTTATGATAACTGCTTATTAACATCAGTTACAAGAAAGATAGGAGGTACTGCAATAAATAGGAAATAGGACTTTAGAAGCAGAAATGAGGGCAACACTCCATAAAAATAAAATATGTCACATTTCTAGCTATAGTGAAGGTAATAAAATGAGTTATATTCATGCTGTGCTATAGAACCATCATATAGCATTGAGGATAATAAGCTCCCCTCTGCGTATTCAATGGAATGGATTTTAAAACCAGAATATCTTAGTCAGATTTCAACACATTCTCTAGTTTTCAGGATGGTGTTTTGGAAAGCTGCATGGTGATTATAATGGTATTCCCCAATCAGAACCTGTTCACTTTGCAGACATGTACAAACAGTTTATGGAAAGCACGGTGCTGGGATATGGAGGTATGAAGATGAAAAAGACATGATCACACTTCTCAAGAAGCCTGACTCCACAGGAGAAATTTATTCACTGGGAGAACTTGACTCATTAAATGGGGGTCTAATTTGCAGGGATCAAAAGTTTTATTCAGCTCCTAGCTTTCTATTTTTTCCTCCAGAAGTGTAAAGTATTTACACAACTCATCTGGCTTCCTATAGAGCCAGAATTTACTTAGATGTTTAAGGTATGTCTGACTTTGACAAACTCTCCCATATATATCAACATAAGTGCAGCTGACTCTTGAATAATACAGGTTTAAACTGCATGGGACCACTTACACATGGATTTTTTTCACCAATACTGTAAATGTATTTCTCTTCCTTATAATTTTCTTAATAACATTTTCATTTCTGTAGCTTACTTTATTGTAAGAGTATAGCTTATAATACGTATAATAAACAAAATATGTGTTAATTGACTGTCCATGTTATAGGTGAGGCTTCTAGTCAACAACAGGCTATTAGTAGTTAAGTTTTGGGGAAAGTCAAAGTTCTATGTGGATTTTTGACTTGCAGGGAGGGTTGGCACCTCTAACCCTGTGTTGTTTGAGGGTCAGCTGTAGATAGATACATATGCATACATATATACGCACACACATATACATATATATTTATACCCTACATCGATATCCTATTATGCCTAACTGAAAGTAAGCGGAGCCAAATTGGATTACTATGTTTAAAGTTCCTTGGCTATCCTATACATTTTGATTTTTTTTCCATTTATCACTATAACAGTCCAGAAACCAACTTCATTTACCATAAAAATTTGGAAATCATTAAGCAGGTATCTTATTATTACAAATAATTATCTTTACTCCATTAAAAATTAAATAATTCTGTGCATTTTTATTTTCTGAGGACTAGAGAAAGAGAAAGAAAATACAATGAGAATATAAGATATAATTAGAAAATTGTAATAGTATTACCAAGATCTTAATGCAGAAAGAATGGTTATTTGTATTTGAACTATCATTGTAGGTAGGAAATAATTTGGTTCTTTATTAAGATTACAACTACTTGTATTGCATCTCAACAAAACTACTGTACTCCCAAATTTAAGTATCTCTGCTAATAACAATGTTACCTTTCATAATTAAAAAATGTTCTAAATATGTCATTTTTGTTTGCTTTCTGTATGAAAGAATGGCAAGCATTAAGTATGCAACTGTATGATATACCAAAATTAATCTAATGTTTTATTGCTGACATCACAGTGAAACACTCAAATAGCTCTATAAACTAGGGTATTTTCAAAATAAATAGCATACCTGTTTTAAACTAAAATATGAACATATGCATTTATTTTCACAAGTCATGTTTTTCTGACTGAAATCACTGAAAATTCATAGTTTTATGTTAAACAGATATTAAGCCAAGAACACTAAATAAATTTTCCCCTCCAGTGCTGCAGCAAATCACTATTAATACTATTGCCTGTTAACATGAAGCAAAACAGATGTTTTTCTCTACAATTGTATTCCGAATATAAGCAGACAAATGCATATTATAGTTTTAATAAGCTTAAATACAAGTCAACGTTCATGCTTTGTCAAACTTTCCAGCAATTCCTAAAATGTCAACCTTAAATACTCTGGAAAGCAAGTTTTATTTTATCTAGTAGTTAAATATTATCTTTTATTTGGGGCCTCCCTCGCTATAAATTTAATGGAATGACCAAAACTTCACAAACGTGGTAATAATGTTGTGCTACTATAATATATGAAACTTCTCAGCTTATTTAGCTCCTCCTCCTCTTTCTGAATAAATTTGTTTGCACATATAAAAGTTCATGTCACCAAATTTATTAAAGAAGTCTGTGGTGTGTTGGAAAGAGCGTTTGATCTGGAATTACATTATTTCCAGGCCTACCTCTACAGCCCTTACTAATACTTGACTGCCACAGTGCCTTGGTCACATCATCTATAAAATGCTCACTGCTGCTCTGGCTCACCACGTTTTTGTGAATACCAAATAAGACTGCGTAAGGAAAAAGCCAGTCAGATGTAAAGGAACCCAACTTGCACCCTGTCTCTGCACCTAACAAAATAAACTAACCACTTGAACCGGGCCTCTTCTTTGACCCAGTAGAAAGGTATCAGCAGCAAAATCGTGTGGATTCCAGCTAATGCTCAGGATGCCTCTTACTTAAACATAAAAATCAAATCAAAACCCACTTCTTGTCCTTCCACCCTATGTCCTACCTAACTCTCTCAGTAAATGTAATTTTTAAGTTACCCTATACTTGATCTTTCACATGGGTGCCCAATGTAGAGTGCCTTTCTGCACGGTTCTCGAAGTTTCATCCAGGGCCAGCAGCTGTAGGACCATCCCGGAGAACTTGTTAGAAATGCAGACTATTGACCCCACGCAAACCTACGACCGAATCAGGCCTGGGGCGCGGGGCCCAGCTGTGTGAGTTCGAACCCGTCCTCCGGGTGATTCTGATGCCCACTCAAGGCTGCGTGAGGATCAGCGCGGGGCGCCCATCTGTACCCACCAACACAGACTCCCAAGACACCTTTTCATGACTCGAAGTTGACTGTCCCTGGGCTCCGTAACAAAACACCACGCAATCCCTCCAGAGCCGAGAGCCCCGAATCCATAGAGAAGACTGAGAGGAAACCCAGAAACTTCCTACAACCCCTCAGCGTCCTCCGAGGCAGCGGCCGCAGCACCGGGACCTGCCTGGCAGGGCCCCATCCCTGCCGAGCGGGAGGCGCCGGGCGCAGATCGGTGCGCGCCGCGCGCCGGCCGGCCCCTCCCTCCGCCGCGGTTACCTGCACCAGCGTCATCTGCGAGCCGAGCGCCAGGAGGATCTTCTCGGTCTTGGTGGGGTACGGGTTGTCACGGTGCTTGTAAAGCCACTGCTTGAGAGGCCGCGCCATGTCCTGCAGAGCCTGCCGCTTGTGCCTCACCTTCCCGCCGTTCTGCCTGGCCCTGGACACCGGGAGAGGAGGAGACCCGGGTGAGCTGCGCGGCCGGGCCGCCGCCCCCGGGACCCCCTGCGACCGGGGACCTCTGCGCCCGCAGCCCCGCGCCCCCCGCCCCGGGAAGGGCCGCCGCGCCCGCGTGCGGCTGCGCAGGACTTCCGGCTCGGACGCACTAGCCCGCCCCGCGCCTCCCGGCTGAGGTGAGGCCGGGGCTCGGGCCACACGAGTTCTGGGCGCGAATGTCCTTCCCTGGGCATCTCTTTTTGAAATGGCCTGGTTGTCGCCGGGCGTCATGTGGCAGTAGCCAGGGGTTAGAGGTTTAAGAGACGACGGTGAGGTGATCTGAGGGGAAGTGTGATTCGGGCTACATAGTTCGGCGCAGCAGGGCTGTCGCCCTCTCCACGCCCGCCCGCACCCGCGCCTTTGAGCGGCTCTGGCCTCCCGGGCAGGGTCAGGCAGCCGCCAGCTCTCGAACGTTCTTTTAGGGAACTCGTGCGTGCCGCTTGGGGCTTCCCGTCGCCCGTGGTCCCAGGAAAGGTCGCCCACCGGACGGCGGGCATAAAGCAAGGGATGATGGCCGTCCCGCCGCCCTGGTTCTTGGAGCTTTTTCCTTTGATCCTCTGGAAAAAGGGGAACTTTCCAAGCAAGTGTTTGCGGAGTAAGGACGCAGAACCTTAAAAGAAAAACCCCACTCTAGGGGCCTTTTTCCGACCGAAGGAGAGTTTTTAAAGTGTGGAAAATTCCGTCGGTGAGGAAAAGCACCCTCAAAGGGGAAAGGGGTCCAAGTAGCCTGGAGCCGGACGCTACGCGCTGCGCTCCCGGGCGGCTCCGGGAGGTGTCGCCGCGCGGCCGCCCGCGCGCCCCGCCACTCCGGGAGGCTCGCGCGCCTGCGCCGCAGCCTCCAGGACTTTTGCCTCTTTAAACACTTTGAAATGCAACTCCATCCGAAAGGACTGGTAGTAACATTTTGACGAAACCTAATCTCTATTTTACTAACCAACAACGCCGCAGAACAAGCAGCTGATGCAATCGCTCAGGTGGAGACGGCCAAGGACGGCCGCCCCTCCCCCCGCGGGGCGCTCAGGGAGCCGCCGCGACGCCTCTGCAGCCGGAGCTGCTGGCCCACCCGCGCGTTCCTGCTCCCCAGCAGCCCCTCACCCGGCTAAACCGAAACCCGGCCCGGGAGACCCGCGGCCTCCCCCTTCGGGCTCGCAGCGGGCCCAGCCGAGCCGCGCGCGCGCGCGTCCAGGGCGCCCTGCGAAGAGCCGACCTTGCCAACACCTTGGCGCGGGAGGTTCGAGGCCATGGCGAGGCCCTGACGTGACCTAAGAGGGGAAGCCCACGGGGCTGGCCTGACCTGGGAAGCCCCGACTGCTTGCCCTGCCCCGTTCCTAGGCATCCCGCTCAGTCCTTTCGGCCGCGCGTCTGCACCCGTGCTCCGGGGAGGGGCAGGTACCCCCTGTCCTGAGGTCCAACTCTCAGGGGACTGAGGGGCCGTTCCAGGGGTGCTCAGTTTCCGGCAAGCCTCTTTGGAGCTGTCCCGATGAACCGATTCCCCTATATTTTGAGAAACTAATGCCTTAAAAGGACAATGCTCGAGACCAGGGGCGGAGACCTGCCCTCCCGGGAACTCTGGGCCCCTAACCCACGGGCCCGGGGTGCCGCTCGCACGCCTGCGCAGCACCGCTCCCACCCCTCCGGGCTGCAGGCGGGCAGGGGACCCGGGAAGGTGAGCGTACCCTGTTCTCCGGTGTCTCAGGCCGAGGTTGTCCTTGAGGGGCGGGCCGTCCGGAATGCCCACCTCAGGGCGGGCGTGGGTACTGTCCAGGACGCCACCGTAGGGCCGGCTGCCCCGTTCCCGTTCCGGAGCGCCGCGGTCCTCAAAAAGCACGGCGCCGCTGAGCTTGTTGAAGACGATGGTGTTCATGGTGCCGGCTGGCTGGGGCTCGCCGCGCGGCCGCAGCGCCTCGAGGCCTGGCCGCCCGGAGCTCCGCAGGGCTCGGGTTCTGGGAGAAAATGATGCATTACGTTACTCGCTCAACGCTCACATCTCCATAGGTCCTGAGCCCCGGACTTGGCCAAGGCTCTGGGCTGGGGAGCCGAGGGGAGCTGCGACACCAACGCACCTGGACACTGGAACCCTTGCCTCTCCCCACCTGATCAACCCCCCCCCTCCCGGTCCCCGCACGCTCCCGGGACAGGTCCCTACCCTCCTCCTTGCCCTGGCGATCCAGTTCCCAAGGAACCTCAACCAAGAATAATTTCCCTGCCTGGGCAAAGGAAAGTAATTCCTAAATGAGTTCTTTTCTTGGTTTAAATCTGGAAGTACTGCACTCGGGTTAGCGGAGCGGGATAGGCGCGGAGGGCGTGGGGGGGGGGGTTGTTCTTCAGTTACAACGGAAGTCTAAGCATCTCCGAGCCCCCACTCGGGTTTTAAGGAGGGGTTGGAAGGAAGGGAAATTTTGGGGCAACATGAACAACTGCATCTGCAAGTCCCGTTAATGAGTCCCAGGCCACACGGGGATTCCTGGGATTTTCATGTTTTCTAGATTCTCGATGGTTTGGCCGAAACCCCGTGCGTTCTAACTCCGGTTAAGGTCCCTGGGGGTAGGGGTGAGGGCAGGGAAAGTTAGATGACTCCGGAGCTAGAAAGTTAGGTGGCGTCAGGGACAAATGTACCACATTGTCTCCCTCCTCAGGAGTCTTCTACCATCCCCCCCCAGCCCGCTCCAGGATGCGCTGGGTCCCGGAGGGTCAAAGGAGCCGGAGTCCCGGGCCTCCCGGGGCCCACTGTTAGTGCTGTCCTCTTCCAAAACGCGGGTATGAGCCTTAGCTCGGAGCCCTTTCTCACCCGCCCCTTTCTGGGGTGTCGGGGAACCATTTGAAGTTGCATAGGTGTTAGTAGCGGAAGGAGGCATCACGGTCCGCGCACCACCGAGCCTGCGGCTGCCATCCTTTTACAAAGCTTTTCAGCTCACCTCCCGGGTTGCGGCGGCCGGGAGCCTCAGGCCGCAGAGCGTGGGCCTTAGGTTCAAGTCCGCACCGCCGCCGAGCAGTGGAGTTACCGCCCCCATCACCCCGCCTCGCGCCTCGGGGTAGCTCCAGTTTCTTCCCGGCCGCCTCCGCACTGCTGCCAGCGCCCCCTCACCCCGCCCCGCCCCGGCGCAGCCTGCCACACTAACACGTACAGATCTGCCTCGAAGAGCGCCCACACTTGCCAACGCCCCCTGCCCCGCCCTCCAGCCACCGCAGCAGCGGCCACGCGCGACATTTGGGGCCGTGACCATAGCGATTAAGCGACAGGTACCGTCAGTATTCGTGGGGAAGTGAAGTCAGACTTCTGCTGGCTGCCCCGTGTGCCGTAAGGCTGAGTCCTCCCACGCAGACAGGTACGTGTCTGGAGTGTGCACACAGCCTCGGCGAAAAGTGTCAAAGCAAATTTCCGAGCTTGAAGCCCCTGTTCTAAGGTCAGGACTAGCCTTGGTTCTTTTTTTTTTTTTTTCTTTTTTTTTTTTTTTAAATCAGTGCGCTTAGTGCTTTGCGTTCATGCTGCATTATTTGTAAAACACACCCTTTTTCAGTCCCACAGTGTTTCCCCACCCCAGTCCGGTCCTCCCGTATTCAACGGCGAGTTTTTCTTAGCGACTCCGCTGAAAGGTGCCTTCCCGGTTGTCCCAAGCCCACACAGAGACCGCAACCACAGACACCCGGCGCGATCTGGGTCGGCAGGCATGCCGCAGGCGCGGTGGGAGAGGGCTGCAAAGGTCCAGGAGCGGAGTCCTGACCGGAAGGGGGGGGGTGCGTGTGAAGCTCGGTTCCTGGCCCTCATCCGGGGCCCAGGCGCAGTCCCCAGCGCTTCTTCTCTGCTCCTGTATTTCCCACTTAATCCTTACCCTGTCTCGCTCCAAACTATCGCTTGGGGAGCTCCCTCCCTGCGGAACTGCCCCGCCCAACGCCCGTGAACAATTTTAAAGCCAAGGAAGAGCGGCCAGGTGGGCTCCCAGACTCCTCGCAGACCCTCGGGCCAGCCTCGGACACCACCGGGGCGCGTGCCCACTGGACCTTGGAGGGAGGTGGGGGAAGGGCGGGGAGAGCGCCGGGGGCAGAGGGAACCAGCCGCTCGGGAGCCAGAGCCAAGTCTTGCATCCCGAGGCCCGGAGCAGGGACGCCGAGACCCGAGGGCTGTACCTGTGGCAGTGGGGCCGGCGGCCGGCGGCAGGGCGGCTGGCTCTCCCGCGTCGAGGCTAGGCGCACTCCCATCCCCGCCGCATGTTCTCGGCGCGGGCTCCAGCGCGCTCACCGCAGCCACCGCCGTCGTCTCGGCTTTATTTACCCAGACGGGCGCGCGCGGCCCGGGAACAGGAATACCGAGGCCTTCTCATGTTTCTTGACTGCCCGGCCCAGCCGGCGAACATCCTGCGGGCGCGGTATCCACGTTCCCGGGCCGGCGAGAGGAAGCCTCAGCACCCTCCCGGCCGCGGGGACTTCTGTTAACCCTCGCAGACGAGCCGCCGCTGCAAGCGCCGCCGGGGAGCCCCCGGCCAGCCCCCGGCCCGCCGAGTCCTCCACAGCGGGGCCCGGCCCTCAGATCCGCCGGCCTCGCAGGCGCAGAGCAAAAGGGGTTATTTCCTTCGCACTTAGGGGAGAAATCCGAGAAGCCGCAAGTAGCGCCCGGCTCCGGCTCTGGGACCTGAGAAGCTGCGGTGCAAATCCCGCGTCTTAGCTGGCCCGAGAGCCGGAAAATTAACCATGCGTAGCTAGGCACGAGAGAGCATTGCGACGCTCCCTTTATTTTCCTCGCGATTAGAGGGAGTGAAGTTAGAGCTCGGGTTTGTGCCTATAACGCGCGAGCACATTACAGGAGATGCTTGCATCCCGGGAGCTTCTTTTCTGGTGTCCCCGGGCTTCTGTGGTCCCGGCTGTCTCAAATCCAGGGACACGTTCGCCGGCCGAGGCCAGCGCTGGAGAGGCTGCGCTCGCGGCGGGTCATAAGGGTGGTGGCAGGCAAGGCTGGGGCGAGGCGAGCCCGGGTGCCCAACCCACTGTGACCCAGGTAGGGAAGAGAAGGCGAGCCCTGGGCCAGGAAGCTGCAGGGAGTGAGGATGAAACTTGCAAGAATCCTGAGCTGGGACACAGTGCAAGGAGAGAGAATGCCTCTCAGATTCTTTTACTGATGATCGTCCCCTTTCCACCGTCACCCCAAAGAGGAGAGTAGCGAAAGCTGTGATTTAGGTGCAAGTGGAAGCTCAGTGCTCCTGGCAGCCTTGCAGATCCTTAAGGAGCCGAGCACCAAGCTGCCCGCGTTCTTGCCGTGGGCCTTGTCGCCGCAGCGACACCTTCATCTTTTTATAAGAGCGAAAGTAGATTTTCCCAAACCTGAAAGTTATGGCATCATTTGTTCTTTTCTCCTTCAAGGTGGCTGGCCAGCTCGGAGGCAGGGGCCCACCTAAGCATCTTCCTTTTATGTGGCCTGGAAGTGGTTAAATATTTACATATATCAAAACTATTATTTCCAAGACTAATCACACCTTCTAATTTTTCCATTATGTTATCTCCCAAAATACGCGACAGTAAACCGGACAGTGGCACAACCTAAAACAGAAAAGGGCGAAGGTTTAAGTTTTTGCGCATTAGGCAGATAAGTATCATTTGAACACATTTCCCAATGTCCTTGTTTTCCTTTATGGTATGATTTGCGGTTGGAGCGTCCGCATTTTGTCATTGGCGCTGCACTTGACTTGCTTTAGTGTGAATTCAACGTACACATCGGTCTATAGTCCTCGCTGTGGGATTTAAAGTCAGGGATACATCATAAAATCTGAGCCACAGACTTGCGGCCACTAAGCTTCACAACAACTGATAATTGATAATTCAGGGGAAGAAAGACGGATTCTCTCCTATGGTCTCTATAACTGATGGTAGTCACCAGACATTATAATGAAATCAGCTGTAAAACGCCCCTCTGACATATATTTTGATCAGCTGTGCTGGATAAAACCTACAGGCATGTATGTAGTTGCTTGCAGTTTCCTAGTACAATACTGACTCATGGAGCTGTATGCTCTAATAGAAGCTAGCCTAGGACTGCATTTACACAATTTTAAAGAGCATTTTAAATTTTAAAAGAGCTTTTAAATTTTAAAAGCTTACCTGCATTTACACAATTTTAAAGAGCATTTGGGGAACTCTGACTTGAGATATATTTACATGTAAGATTTGTTTTCTTGAAATCTGATATAAAATACACAGCAAAAAAATCTTTCTGTAAAACTTTTAAAAAATTTGATTTAGAAATAATATACAGCTTAGTTTTAAGTCACTGAAAAAGTAATGCAGAAATACTTTATAGTTTATTAAAATCCATTTTAAAATGAAAAAACAGTGAAGGGTTAATTTTAAAATGAAGTAGGATGGAGAATCCCTATGTAATATACAAATGGGCATGTATTTTGTGATAGACCAAAATTTTATTTTTCCAAGTTTCATCCTCTGCATTAGTGAGGTTTCTTCTTTATTTTAATCCACAGATGAGACACAGTTATCATTATCTTAAATTTCACCTTTTCTGAAGATGAATTTTACTGAGCTTCTAATGTTATATTCTAATCTCAGTATGTGAAATGCTGTATTATAATCCTCAGAAATAAACCTTGAGGTTTTAGAAAACTTATCAGAAGATTTAAGAGAGTGTATAGTTTGTGGGATATAACCATATGCAGGGAAAAGAAAAAATAGCTATAGGCCAGAAGTCAGAAAATTTGAGTCCTAATCTGAATTCTGGTTAATTTTGTCTTGGTTTAGCCTATCAAATGAAGATATTAAGTTTTCCACAAGTTTTCCACAAATTTGCCATATGCTATTATTAAGATTTTTTTTTTTAATGTGAAAGTAACGTGTTACTGTTGCTAAAGCTAGAAAAATGTTAAGTAAGAACATTTGGCAGAAATCTTAATTCATTCTATTAGACCTGGAGTGTAGTTATAAATATAAGTAATTTTTACTTCCTAATTTTTAAAAAAAAAGCCTTCATTTTAAGCATTCTGATATTTTACCAGGGAGCCTGACATTTCAGAACAAATATTGGTTAAAGTTTTTGAAAATAAGGGCTGCTTTTAAACTCTCTTTTCTAGTTATTACTTATAGGCAATGAAATAAATTACAAAGCCAGGGAATGACTGTCACTTTCCGTCCAAATGTTATAAAATAGTAAATTTATGAAAAAATAGAAGGTTCACCTCACACTTGGCCAGTGTGACTTGTAGAGATACATGTTGAAATGCGTAAGTGGAACAACCGGACAAGTAGTGAAAGTCACAGCTGCAGAAACATTGTGGGGAAACCAGGAGAATGGGGGGGGGGGCCTCTCAATTTCTCACAAAACACTTGTGCTTTGATTGTAATTTAGCTTTAATTGCATGAATAACAGGATAAGTCCTCTCAGAGAGGGTCTTCTCCATAAATTCACTCACAATCAAAGGACAGAGTCTGCGTGAAAGTTCCTCTTCTGCCAGCTTCACCCAATCACGTTCCTGGGCGGCAACCACCAAGAGGCGGCCACTGCTGGTTTGATGTGTAGACTTTGACTCTTGTTTCGGTGCGTTCACATATGCGAATGCAAACAAAACATTATAGTTTAGTTTTATGACCTTCTGAAATAGATGAGACCATACCTTGTACCCTTATATAGATGTACACACTCACAGACATCCAGAATTAAACTAAAGCTTGCTTTGTCATTCAATTTCATAGGGAACTTTCATATTAGGACATATAGATGTAATACCGTATTTTAACTGTTACGTAATGCGCCAATAATCCATTTAGCCATTCCCCACCCTCCTTGCTGCCTTTTCAGTTTTCACTATTATAAACATTAAACACCTTGTTTAGGATTATCCTAAACACCTGTTTAGGATTATTTCTGTGTAAACATTTTTTTCCAGGAATAGCTACACCGACGTAGAATTGCTGCGCTGGAGATGTGGTTTTAAAATTTTGTTGGATATTTCCAAATTTCCTTCCAACCTGTACCCCCATTCCCTGACATGCTACACCGCATTTCTTATGTTTGGATTTCATAATGTTTGTCAGTCCAATGAGTAAAATAATGTCTTATTTTCATTTGTTTCACTTGTTTTCCTTTGTTTATGAGCCATTTGTATTTCTTAATTGAAGAAACATATCTTTATCAGATGGCTTGTTAATTTTATAAAGGTCCTTTATAAGTCATTTTTCCATTATATATATGCTTTATATATTGCAAATATGTTACCTGCCTTTAGCCTATTTTGTTTTTGTCTTTCAGAAGGTTTAAACTTAAATATAGGTCAATAGGTCTGCATTTTCCTTTATGAATTCTTGGTTTTTGTGTCTTCCTTACAAAAGCTTTTTATAAAAAAATTTTTCTTCCAATTCTTTTAAAAAATTGTTTTCACTTGGCTCTTTAATCCCCCTGGAATTAACCTGTATATCTTGTGAGGTATAAATGTAATTTGATTTTTTTCTTCTTCTTCAATTGAATAGCCAGTTATTCCTATGGTGTCTAATAAGGAGTTTCCCCCATTGATTTGAAATTACTTTTCTGGTACACATCGCGAATTCCTTTCCATGTGTAGATTGGTCTAAGAAGGCTTTAAGAGATGTTGCAAAACACCCAATAGACTGTAATAAATTTAATCTTCAAAATTTTAAAACCATCTTGCGCGCCAAAGACTTCCAATATTATTCTGTTTCTAATTTCAGAGCATGTCAAGTATCAAAATAGTAATATGCATGGCCTGGTTATGGTTCTAATTTAGAAGGCTAATTCAGTACTGTTCTAGGACAAAGTTGCCGTTTATTTTGTCGTCATCCTGCTCGAAGCAGGAGAGCAGTTTCAGGCAGCCATATTCTCCAGAGTGGAGTACGGGCTGCACAGAGCTTTGCAAACACATCACATAACCAAGTGGTCACTGGCCACAAGCAATATAAGGTTAGTTGTCAAAGTGGTGAGTCCCTGCCATCCATGATTTGAAAAGTAAAATGCGTTGTCTTTTTCTTGCTCAATTCTTTATGGAAAGTGAATTACTTTTTTTCATAAAGCAACCAGTCAAGATGAGAACCTTTGATCTGATTGCATATTAGTCAATTTCACTCTGGACAAAAATGCAAATATTTTGTTGCCACTATTTCCTTAAAACATTAGCTACATAAAAGTACAGAACTTCAAATCATAAACAGTCAGTAGAGCTAAGATCCAGAGGGGAGTTAATGTTTTTTTCTACTTCACAGAGCTGGACACAGGACCTGAAGTAACCTTAGGACACTACTATGTCATCTTTTTGCTTGATTCCAAAATATCTCCAGTAGCCACCAATGATCCTGGAGTCTCTACTCCATTACACACATGAAAATATACTATGTCCTGGGGTCCAGAGGGGAATCTGGAGAACATTTTGTCCTCAAGTGGTACGTTGAAATACAAGAATTTCTCCCAGGAGACTGTTCTATCTTGAAAATCAATTTGCTTGCACATCAAAACATGACCATTTGAATTAATACAGTGAAGACTTTTGATCACAAGCTAGTATGTATGACTCGCTGTTTGGAACCTAATGGACTTCACGTACTCAATAGAATTTTAAGATTTAATTTCTATATGTACTTCATGGTGTATCAAGCTTTCGGCCGACCTCCCACCTCATCCTTCCTTTCTGCTTTCTTTTTTATCCTGTTTTCATCTATGTGTAGGATATTTGAAAAAGTTCATCAAAGGAATGCCTGTGAGCAAAAGTGATGTGTTCAACTTCTGCTTAATGTGCTTAAAAAGAAATCGCTTGTCCTCCTCTTTAACTCTTCCCTGTGACCAAGGACTGGAACACGGATGTGGCAGTGACTCACATCCATGGATCAGGTAACAACTCAAAGAACAGCAGAGCCACAAGATGAAAGGAACCTGGGGCCTCGAATGGACCACATGGGCAAGAGCTTCTGGGCTTGGGCTCAGCTAATTCTTTCTAGAAAGGGCTGCATAGTAAATATTTTAGGTTTTGTGGGTCATAAGGTCTCTGTTCATTTCTGACACTGCAGTGCGAAAGCAGTCATAGATAATGCTTGACGATGAATGAGTCAATGCTGCATTTCAGTCAAACTATGTAATGGACACTGAAGATTGAATATTATGTAATTTTCATGTGCCACACAATGTGCTGCCTCTGACTTTTTTTTCCTGCCATTTAAATATGTATACAAACTGTTCTTACCTTGGAAACAGAAACAGACAGCGGGCTAGATTGGTCTGGAAGTTATATCTGCTGGCCGCCTGGACCTGGGCTACTCAGCTTCAGACTCTTATGAGAGAAAAGAGACTTCCCCTTCTTGAAGTCACTGAATTTTGGGGTTCCCTGGCCAAGGGAACTTAGCCTGTACCCTCCATGACGCACGTGTATGAAGTTACCACAATTGGGCTTAAGCAAAGTGCTTTTTAGATGGCCAGAGACTTCCACAAACAAAGAGAACTGGAAAGGGGATGTAAAGAAAGCGTGCTTTCTCCCCTCTCTTCCTGACAATGTATTACATGTGTTTAGAGAATTAGCCTAATTATTTTTACAATGGTTTTGATGCTGTTCTTTTTTAATTTTAACCCCTTTTTAAAAAAAGGGTATTGGTATGCCTTTGGGCACGGTATTGGTGTTTGGGTTTTGATGCTTATGTTTTTTTATGTCATGGAAAACGGTGTTTAACATATAAGGATTACTGTTTTCTGGCTCACTTCCTCCTGCCTCTCCCTAAAACCCCACAAAGTTCATACTATTTTTTTCATTTTTTAAAAAATAATCAACAGTAAATATTTAGGGACACCTGCATGCAAACTGCAGTGCCAAGATCTGCATCGAATGTGATTTAAAAGACATGATCCTTGCCTAGTTTACAAACTTGTTAAGAATGCCCCAGAAAACAAACATACCTCATCTAAAATGTTCAAAGGTGTCTGATATAAAGATTGCTTGAATCCAGTAATCTTTAAATCATCTGTAGAAATGCATGAGGGAGCTTGAAGACGATAGAAGGGCCATTTTATGTGTCTGCTAAAAATTTCGTGACCATATTACCAACATCCTTCCCGAAAACATGCAAAAAGATCATTATTTCAGAAATTTGAGCCTGATTGAAAAACAGCATTTTCACCTCTTACATCAGACTTTTTCAGGTTTTATGCCAAAACCTTCTGCGTTTCAAGAGAGATTTTTAGGGCTTCCATTGAAAAAACTATATGGGAAGAGTAAACACATGGGTTAGCTCATGATCTTTCCTTCCTCCTTCCCTTGTCCAGGACTTCCTGTAACCTGCCTTTGGCCCTCCACCTTTACATGCCTTTGGAAAACTGTTGAAGGGAGAGGAGGAATAGAGGAGAGAAGTTTTGTGAATAAACTTGTTGTACGTGGCAGTGAGGTAATTCTTGAGGCTTCGAGAGAGAAGCCCCCACCGCTCCTTAGCTTGAGGAGACTAATTCTTGCCCAAGTATCTGGGCCCCAAAGCCCCCCGCCCAAGAAACTGTTTTGGGGATGTAGTCAGGTCTACATCTAGAACTATGCAGTGATCCTAAGTAACTGATTAGCCATCCGTTTGTTTTGATATTCATTGATCTTTGCTAAGTGTACTTTGATGCTGTCGGCTGTCACAAATCCTGTTAAGAAAGGAGTGTGGACTACACAAGAAAGGGAAAAGGAAAAAAAAGGTGTGTATGCCAGTGAATTGTGCAATTTAAATAGCCCAAAGTCTAGGATAAGAGAAGCCTTGCAATATCCAAATGTCACAGTTTTTTCCTTGGACATGCGGTAGCAGTCAGCTCAAAACAGACTGTCCTAATACAGCTCTTCTGGACTCTTGTAACTGGGGACATAATTATGGATTTTTTTAAAAAAATTACATAATGTGCACTCAACACTTACTACACACCCATGTACAGTTCTAGGCACTTAACTTATGTAATTCTCACAGGCACCCTTTTTAGTAGGCACCCATTGGTGCCCACTTGATAGAAAAGGACAGGTAGGGATAGAATTGCCCTAAGTCTCTGGCTGATCTCTGGTGGAGTCCGGATTTGAATGCAGTCAGACAGGGGCCAGAGCCTGTTTGCTGAATCACCTAACTATAACTAGCTGCCTCTTTGCTGGTACATGTGGAGGGTAGAGAGAAAGCACTTTCAGTACTTGACTGCATAATTGTAGGCACAACTAAACTTGCGGTTGCACACTTGGCTCCAGCAGGAAATTGGATGCCAATGTGTTTGCTTTTCTTTCTGTATGTGACTTTCTTCCTAGGTGGGGAGCAGGTGGGATCTCAATGTCACCTAGGCTGTGATGACTTTGCATGGCTCTGACATCATGGTAAAAGGCTGTACTTCCTGTTCGTCTTCATGTGTGGGTTCATACTCAAAAGCTGTAAGTGCTGACTCTTCTGTGGGTTCTCTAAATCTGGAGAACATCCTTCCTACCAGGCAGGAAAGTGATTCAGCAATGAAAAAAAAAAATGCTTTGGAATAGCCCCAACAATTTGGAAAAGTTGCTTTGTTACAGGAGTAGACACAGCATAATTATACGTAGTGTATCTCAAATGGGGTCAAAACCAGTAGCTTTGACTGCGAAGCCTACAGAGATGATAGTGGCTCCAACGACGTCATGAGCTTCTTGTTGTTTTGTCTCTGTTTTGTTTTGTTTTGTCTTGTTTTCATTTGTGACAGTTTTTAGGCCTGCCTCTAACGTTTGTGTAGTCCAAGGCAAGAGTACAAATGAACGCCTACACACCATATGTCTAAATATTTAGAAGTTACAATTCAAGCTAAACCACTATTAAATAAAATACATCACATCCCTCTGCCTTGACAACTATACTATCATAAGGAAAAATCAGGAACTATGTAAAGTTATGATTTTTGTTGGGAAAATATCAAAGACAAGTCGGTTTAATTGTTACTGCACTTGACTGGATGTTTTGTTGTTGAACTGGCAATGTTGGATGAGTAATAAAATGAAAGAGACATAATTCGTAATTTATTGTGTATTTATTTAATCAAATTTATTTTTCAGGTCTTCATTTCAATCAAAATCACTGTGTTATTGTAATCAATATTCTCTCAAAATTTGTGCCCTGAAAGAATTCAAATAAAATGTAATTTTATGAAAAGTGTCCAAAATATGTCAAATATATGAAACATAGGAATATATTTTCATCAAGAATGTACATTAAAACAAATATAGACAATTTTAAGTTTATTTTAATATATATCATTATGAAGTGCTATTTTTATTCTAAACTACTTTGTATATAACATCCAAATAGAAAAGAAAAATTCATAATTAATATAGGATTTTAAATAAAGCTGAAATTTTATTTAACATTTTGAAAAATTAAGAACATTTTAGATAAATAAATTATTTGTTAATGCTAGTGTTCAAGGCATAGCTGGCTATCAGTGTAAAGCACTGGTATCCGATTTTGTGAATGGTTTGTGTAGATCTACACACTTACTAATCTTTGAGTGATATGAATTGTTTAATATTGCAAAATGTCCTTTCACTGCCAGGTTGCAATCATTGAAGAGATTGGCTAAACATTGAATACCTATGGAAGCATGTATTGGAAAAGCAAGAAAATGATGGCCAGCCTTCCTGGAAAACAAGTACCTCGTGAGGTAAGTCTAGATTGCACTCATGGGATTTGCTGCGGTGATCAATTTGTCTTTTCTCCTTGCTCTTGGAAGCAATGCTCACCTCCAGTATTCTTAGCAGGATAACCCAAACCTTTACCATTTTTGGATGGGATCACTTTTTCTTTGAGGACACACAGCAAAGAGGGTGTAGAAGCATTTCTATGGGCCCCGAAGGGTGTTGGTCACGATGGCAGATTTTTGGGTTTCAAGTTGAACTTTTCAGTTTTTACATATTTGTTTAGTTACATACTTACTTATTTATTGATCTTTTTCTACTTTATTAAACTTGGGCCCTCTGATGAATTCAAAAGAAATCACCCTTACCAAAACCTTTCCATCAGTGTATCCTCCGATGATTAACCCATAGTGCAACTCCTGAAATGACATTTTTAGGATCGTAAATGGATGCCAGCGAAACACATTTTTTAATGAACAATTATTACCGAGCTATCCTTTCAGACATAATGTCATCCCCGAGGATCGGAGGATTATACACTTGAGCGAAGTCAACTTTGCAAAGTATTCCCCTTAAGAGGAACGAGGAGACAGCTGATTATGGGCACTGCATCTGGCTATCACTTACTTGCCTTATTCATAGGCAATCGTTAGCTCCACAAAATGCTTTTTATTTCCTTCAACACCATGTTTTTCAACATGTAGACTATGAACTGCCTTCAGCAAGGGTACTGGTTAAAAATGCACATTCCAGATCCCAACTATATGATGAAAGTCAGGTTTTCTGGGCTTAGGCCCCATGGTGATGCTGACAACTGTGTTTCTCAAACCATGCTTTGAGAAAAAAAATTGATCTAAGACAACGGCACTCAGCTTTTTAAGTTATATACACTGATTAGTAAAAATATTGTGGGCTGGTATCTCTAATATATAATCATTTATTTGTAAATGTGTATGTGCACTCTTGTGGTATTATATCATGTAAACTGTAAAACACAAACAGAAACTTTTTTAAAAGGCAAAGTAAACAATATTTTAAAATAACTGTTTTATCTCTCATTGATACAAAAATATTTTTTGTTTCTAGCAAAATATAATTGTTAGTGAAAAATATATATTAATGTGATCACCAGGCTATTTTTAGTGAAAGGAATATAGTTTGAATTGCTTCATACTTTAAAAAATCTTGGCTTGGGGCACATGGGTGGCTCAGTTGAGCATTTGCCTTCCACTCAGGTCATGATCCCAGGGTCCTGGGATTGAGCCCCGCATGGGGCTCCCTGCTCAAAAGGAGCCTGTTTCTTCCTCTCCCACTCCTTTTGCTTGTGTTCCCTCTCTCACTGTGTCTATCTCTGTCAAATAAATAAATAAAATCTTAAAAAAACTAAAAAATAAAAAATCTTGGTTTGATAATAATTTAAGGATTGGGACTCAAGTTTGGGTTAATCGGAGCCTTGTTTTTCATGTCATCTCTAAAAAAGATACTTCAAGACAAGACAGGTTCACACAGGACAGGTTGATTTCTGGCTATATTTACCATTTGTCTTCAGCCCATCCACAAATTACAGAAGGTGTTTGCTTAAAATTATGCCTACAGGTCTTCCCTGATATCAACCAGTTCTTGTAAATTAATCACAACACGTTACATTTTAATTTTTAAAAACTTTAAATAATTCACTGAAACTCTGAGAGATTTTAAAATAGATATGAAAATTCTGTTTCCAACTTTTTGAAGTATGATAGGAGTTTCAGTAGGCAATACAAGTTGCTTTTAGGAACAAAAATCACACACTGATGGGTACATTTCTAAATCATGAGTGTCATTTGGAAAGCAGTTACTTTCTCAATTATTGTTAAATGTCATCTTTACCTGAAGGGGGCAGATGAAGAGTGTTTTATGTTTTTAAATAACAGTAAGGTAGATTCCCACCGAAAGTCACATCCTCAAGAAGATAAACAAATGACCATGGCTTAAAGCTAAAGTTTTGGAAGTGTAAAGGGAATCGTGAAAATCATGAGCCTGCCAAGAAGTGGGCTGAGGCTAGATATTGGGAGGCCTGTATTTTATGCCCACGCTTTCATTTGTATTCCCTAAAAATGGAGCAGTCATAAATGCTAATTGTGGACGTGGCCAAATTCTGTGGGAGGGGCAGGGAGGCCTCTGGGATGAACCTCAGCCTTGAGTAACTAGGGGCGTAGTGGAACCCTTCACTGAGAAAAAGAATAGTAACAAGAGTTGATAATTATGGAAATTTGGGTGTCAGGCACTGTGCAGGGTGAACCACTTTCTTACTACACAATGTTATGGGCACAGTCCTAGTATCGGGCTTTTATGGACGAGGAATCTGCATTCAAGGTCATATAGCTACTAAATAATGGAGCCAAGAATCTGGCAAGTTTAGGGACTTTGTTTGCAGACCTGAGGAGTTGAAATGCAGGTCTGGCCCCGGACCTACAATTATGACTCAACTCTGGCTTCCCAGTAAGATGGAAGAGATACTAGAGGGGGTCTGGGGACTGCATTCCACACACCCAGGAAGCAGACCTCCCTCCCGCTGCAGGTGCCATCTGCAATCTTAAGTCTGCAAACAGAGCAAAGGCTACAATATCTGAAATCATCTGCTGATCCCGTGGAACACTGATTTCCAGACGTCTTCAGCCTTCTTGGCAGGAATTCTCTCTCTCTGGTTGTTTTGGATATCATCAACTTCAGAATGTGTTTCTTTAATTTCTGTGATGTATAGAGATGTAGTAGTAGTGGCTATAGAGCACTTTCTAATATTATAAGTATTAGTTTGTGTTTTCTTGGAGCGTTTCTTCTGAATGAGTTGACATATATGCATCCATTCTATTCCAGTTTCAGTGGTTTCAAAAACCAGCCCTTACTCCCAGTCTAGGGAGAAAGAGGTGAGTGGGTAGGTAATTGAAATTGTTTATAGGGCTAGAACGGCTCTGACCTGAGAAGACAGAAGTTACCAGGTGGAGGGGTGGGGACTGCTGACGAGGCTCCATTCATGGGTGTATCATAGTACTTGAAAATAGATACCGGTGTTTCCTCTTTCATTTCTCACGTCTGTCCTTCTCCGTTCCCTTCTTCACAAATTTCCTTTCATTGCCTTTCTGTTTTTGCTTTTTTTTTTTTTTAAGATTTTATTTATTTATTTATTTATTTGAGAGAGAGAGAGCATGAGAGGAGAGAGGTCAGCAGGAGAAGCAGATTCCCTGCCGAGCAGGGAGCCTGATGTGGGACTCAATCCCAGGACTCCAGGATCATGACCTGAGCCAAAGGCAGTCGCTTAACCAACTGAGCCACCCAGGCGCCCTGCCTTTCTGTTTTTTTCTTAATTCTTTCCTTCCTTAAAACAGAATCACTGTCTTATGTTTAGAAGACATATTATTAGCATTAAACAAAAGGAGGATGAGCAAGTCTTCTCTAATAATCCTTACCAGGGATTAAAAGTGTTGCAGTAATCACTGCTAGGTACTAGGACGGTCTAAAACTCTAAGGACGTTGAATCATGACAATCCCTCTCACTGTGTAATGCTTACAGTTTTTTTAATAAAGAAATGTCTTATTGTTCCAAATACTGTATAAGCACCTTGAGAAAGCTAGAAAATTAGATAAGCAAAAATTAAGAGAAGAAAAGCTCTATATTCCTACTAGTGGAGATTATCTTTAATATCCTTTTGATTTGCTTTCAGATACTTTATACTTATGGATGTATTTTTTGTTAAAATGAGATAATACTTTGCAAGTTGTTTTGTATCTTGGGTTTCTAATGGTCTTTCCCTTTATGAGTTAAAATTTTAATCTTGTGTAATAGTCTATCCCCAATCAGATTTCTCAGTTATCCTCATAATACCCTTTAGAGCTAATGAGTCCTATGTATTGAATCTAGTTTTTATGGTTCTCAGATTTCTTTTACTCTAGCATCATCCTTAATTTTTTTCCCATTATACACTGACTTGTTGAATAGACCAGACCAAGGATCTTAACAGAATGATTCATCTTAATTTTGTCTGGCTGCCTTCTGGTGCTATCACTGAACTTCCTCCATTCACACTATTTTCTTATGCTGAAAGTTAGGTCTAAACTTTGGCTGGACTCTTGTTAAACATTTTGGCTAGGAGATGCCATAGGTGATGGTTTGTAGTTCATTGTGCTACATCAGGAGATTTGATGGCTCTGCCATTCATAGGGCTAAATTTGCACACCGGATTCGGGTGATGAAAATCCGTACACTTATGTTTTTCTCCTGTGACTAGAAAGAAATCTTTGTGGTATTACTTTGGCGCTCTGCGAAAGTCAGATTCCCCATAAATCATGCACTTAATGCTTTTAACACTACTTGACAGTCCTTGGCTGGGTCAATAATTTCATTAGGGATCAACAATGATTAAAATCTAATTCAGTCCTTCATTTTCTCTTAGTCGATGACATTCTTCTATGAGATAAAGCTTTTCCTCATCAAGTGGGGTTGTTTTGGATACTCTGTAATAGAGTCTAACTGGAGTGGTGGAATAAATATTTAATATTCCCTCTTAGATACATGTTTTCAAAGGAAAAAGCTTACTTAGTAACTGCCTCAAATGATGGCATCTGATTGCGGGGGCCAAGGGAAGAGGGCTTTTTCTTTTTTAAGTATCATTCTCGATTCATGGATTTTCATTGATTCAATCAATGTTTCTATACCCTCGAAACTTTTTTTGGTCTAAAAATTTTAAGTTGAGTAATTCAGCATCAGTTGCTTTACACTGCCGTGCTATTGAAGAAACAGATACAGCCAATTCTACCATTTTATGAATATTTTGAAAAAATGAGATTGACAAGATGGTGAAAATCCCTTTCATTACACATGACGAGCCACCTGGCTCAGAGTATGCCCTCCGCCCATTGCAGTGTGTGAATTTCTGTCTGTCAGCCTTGCAAGATGAAAATGAATTCACTCTTGGAAAAATGGATTTACCAAGGCCAAAAGGGAAGCACCATTTCAATAACTGTTCACTTGTACCATAGTCAAGATGTCTCTATTTGGGGGATCTTTCTTTCTTTCTTTCTTTCTTTCTTTCTTTCTTTCTTTCTTTCTTTCAATACTGATACTCATCGTCAGATTTTTTTTCTTATCCTTTAAAAAAATGAGTTGATAAACAGCTAACTACCAGCTTAATGGCACAGTTCATTCCATAGCCCATACCTTGAAAAGAGACATGTACTTATTTGCTTGTTATTCTGTATTCTAAAGTAAAGTTAAATCTAGAAGAACATGAAAATTATGTGTATGAGCAGTCACAGGTGAATGTGCACCGAAGTGTGTGCACGCACACACACACACACACACACACACACACAGAAAGATGTATTATTAAATTATAGAGTTACCCATAGTCTTGACTTCAGCACTGAAAGTCTCTGCAGTCCCAGGAAAACGGGAGGGTTGGTCATCGCAGTTGCTGTGTAGAGATCACATGGGATTCAGCAAAAGGTGAACCTAATGAATCTTCCTGTTCTTGACTGAGACATTTAATAAGGCTTTTAATTCAGGCATAAACTGATATGTCAAACGGGCAGGAAAAGAATTTATTACATACATTAGAATATGAATTCAAAGAAGTATCAGAAATGCACTCAAAGTCTTTAAAACTGCCAGTATGAAAGGGATCAAGAATCTTACTACTTATTTCTTCTTCAGAAGGAGTAATATAGCTGCCAGTATTTCTGAGTACTTCAGCCAAAGCTTAGAAAATGGAATGGCGGAAGGTACAGGGGCTTGAGTTGATTTTCACTATGGAATTTTATTTATGCAGAGACTATTCAATGGATGTTAAGTTGAAAAAGACCTCGAGGAGTCATAGAATCTATCTTTCCCCTTCTAGTCAAGGCCACAATTAGATCAGGATGGGATTCTACCCAATATATTTTTAAATACCATTAAAGAAAGAGATATTCCATTATTAATTTTATGCCTTACCTGAAACTCTTATCCTTTATATGGAACTAATTTTTTTTTTTTCCCCTGGTTGGTGCTGGAGATTGCGAATAGCCAGAAACCATTCTTTGACAGAGGTTAGATTATTTTTCAATTTCCTTTAGGTATTCTAATTCTAGAAGCTTTTAACTTTTCTTCAGAGTTTGCACTTTTAAACCTTGGGTTACATCTGTACTCTCCTCCAAATCCCCAAAGCGTATATTTGGGTGTGTTAACCATCATAAAAAAAGACATGAGTTTTTATATTCTTTCACTTATAGTACCATGAAACTGAAATATTTGTAGTGAGAATAGTATAATATAATAGCCTTTGTATCAGGCTCTTAATAAATTGATGTTTCAAGAACTGGTTTTATTTATCACAGTTTAATAGACTCTGTAGAACCTCCAAGTAGCTTTACAGATATGGCATCTTATCATTAAGGATTTATGACTAAAATCTCATTCTTCATCCTCAAGACCTGAGATAATAAGCCTTTTATCTTTCCGGTACTCCTGGGGATAAAAATATATGTTTAGAAAAAATAAAAAATTAAAAAAAAATAAAAATAAAATATCTGGGAAGAAAAAAAAAGTGCTTTGAGATCACAAAAGGGAAAGAATCTGATGCTATGAGACATATATGCTAATTTTAGTTCTTTTTCTGGCTTCCTGATATTTGACCTTGGTTATTGTGTTTGGTGGGTAGTTTAGGAATACAGAAGTATTTATTTTCTTTCTTTCTTTCTTTCTTTTTAATGCAGAAGTATTTCACTTAGGTTGTTGGGTTTTTCTGAGATTGAAAGAGCTAACAAAGTTAAAGGATATTTGCTACTGAATATCAATACAGAATAATTAAAAAGCAGTATTTCAATCTTGAACATGCATACAAAGTCACCTGTGAGATCTTATTAAAAATCAGCTTATGATGCAGTGTGGCCCAAGATTCTGCATTCCTAACTTGCTCCTAGGTGGTGCCAATGGTCCAAGGACCATACTCTTGCTTGCTTGCTTGCTTGCTTAAATTGAAGTATAGTTGATACACAATGTTACCTTAGTTTCAGGTGTACAGCATAGTGATTCTGCAACTCGATATGTTACCCTTCCTCACCATAAGAGTAGCTACCATCTGTCACCGTACAGCACTATTACAATACCACTGACTATATTCTCTATGCTGTAAGTCTCATCCCTGTGATTTATTCATTCTGTAACTGGAAGCCTAGACCTCCCACTCCCCTTCATATATTTTGCCCATCTCTCGCTGTGCTCCCTTCTGGCAACTACCAGCTTGTTTTCCATACTTACAGATCTACTTTTGCCCTTTTGTTTGTTTGCCTTTTTTTTTTAAGGACCATACATTGAAAAGCAAGGTTGTAAAGAGTTTAGCTAGAGCTTACTTCCGAATTTTTTTTATTAACCTAGAAAGAAAAATAGTACCCAATGAGATACTCCCTTTATAGGGAGTGTTGGGGAGATGGATAGAGATGGGAAAACTATTTTAATGGTATTACTGGTATAGAGAAGCATTTGTAAAAACTAAGAAAGCTATTTCTGTAGCACAGTGACTAAACTGTGATATAAATACGAATACTATATATAATGGAGGCTTATCCTGTAACTGGTGAGTATTTTAGTTATGAACTTTTAATTCTCACTATATAACTAGATTTAGACTTGTTTTACTTCCTTTTGATGTAATTAATTTTTCTCTATTTCATATCATGAATAAATGAAATTACTTGCTACAAGAAAGTCCATATACAGAAATGTGGTATTGCAAATACCAGAAACCAAGTACATTTTTATATTTTGTAATTAAAATTAACATTTAGATCAGGGCACCTGGGTGGCTCAGTCGGTTGAGCACCCGACTCTTGATTTTGGCTCAGGTCATGATCTTTGGGTTGTGGCTGAGCCCCTTGTTGGTCTCCACCCTGAGCATGGAATCTGCTTGGATTCTCTCTCTCCCTCCAGCCAGCCCCCCTCCCCACATTCCTACCTTATGTGCCTGAGCTCAGTCTCTTTCTCAAAAAAAATAAGGGGGGGGGTTGACATTTAGATCGCTTGCACCAACCCGATAGCCTCATTTCATATAGTGCTGATTTCAATTCATGGCCGTTTAGTATTTCAGTAAAAATCATTTATTGAGCAGCTCCTTATTTACTTACTGTTTATTTTGAATTCTTGCTTGATCTGTTAGGATTGATTGTGATTAACAGAAAAAAAAAAAAAACCAAGTGGTTTAAACTAGATAATAGTTTACTTCTTTCTTATATATTCAAGTGTCTGCCTGACATTCCCAGATGTCAACGATCTAGTCACCTTCTGTCTGTCTTGTTACTCCTCTAAGGCACGTCTTTCTGTCCCGAGTTACTACCTCATCCAAGATGGCTGCTGGAGTTTTCAGCACTGTGACCACATTCCAGTCAGCAGAAAGGGAGAAAAGGAGACAAAAATGCATGCTTCTTCTGCCCCCAAACTACTCTTTGTAGGCCTTACATCACATTTAATCACATGACCACACTTAGCTGCAAGCAGGGCTGAGAAGCGCAGTCTTCATTCCAAGTGGCCATGGTGCCCATCTATAAAATTTAGGATATTATTACTGTGGAAGAAGGATTGGCAAACTATGACCTGCCAGCCAAATCTGGCCACTGCCTATTTTTGTAAATAAAGTTTTATTAGGCCTTAACCACACCCATTCATTTACATAATGTCTGTTGTTGCTTTTACACCACAACGGCAGGGCAGAGCTGAGTAGTTGTGAAAGAGAGCATATGGGCCACAAAACCAAAAATATTTTCTGTCTGGTCACTTGCAAAAAATGTTTGTTGATCCCTGCTATGAAAAAAAAAAAAAAAAGAAGGATAACCTGCAGCTTCTGTTATCTTTTTTAGGACCCTTATTCAATTTTTAGCTCATTTATTTATTTAAGATTTTATCTGAGAGAGAGACAGAGAGAGAGCAAGAGCGGAGGGGGAGAGGCAGAGGAGGAGGTGAAGAGGTGAGGGGGAAGGGGAGAGGCAAGGGGGCGAAGCAGAGGGGGAAAGGCAGAGGGAGATGCAGGGGGTGCAGGGGGGGGTGATGAAAGGGAGGGAGAGGTAGAGGAAGAGAGACAGAGGTGGAGAGGCAGAGGGAGAAGCAGACTCCCTGCAGAGCTAGGAACCCTACATGGGCCTTGAACCAGGACTTAGAGATCACGACGTGGGCCGAAGGCAGACGCTTAACCATCTGAGCCACCCAGGTGCTCCAATTTTTAGCTCATTTATAAAAACCACTAGTGCCTTAAAAATGCGAAGAAAACAGGGTTTGAGTAAGAATTGTACATATCCTAGTACAGGACATTGGGGAGACCATTTGAGTAAGTTTCTAAAAATGTCCCCACATGGTACTGTCTTTTTCTTTATTTCATCAAGACAAGATTTATAACTGTTCCACATTTGGGTCTTGTATCAGTCAGGACCTAATTGATGTAAACGAATCGACTCTAGCTGGTTTAATCAGGAAGGAATTAAATGACACAGAAAATCATTAAGAGCTTAAGAGTGGGCAGGAGAGGGGCTCAATAAGTAAATTCTGGGTTGAGTTTTAAGAAAACAGCTCTCTAAGTTCACTGCAAAGCAGGACCCCCAAAAGAGCTTCCATCTCGTCCCTGATCAGGAAGCTACTAGCTCCAGACCACCACCAGCCCTGTGTTGTAGTCAGGAATTGCCGTAATTAAAAAGCCACCATGCCTCTAGCTCCAGAACTGCGATTCACTCAACAGAATCTGTGTCCTTCACTGTGCCTCAGGACACAGTGGACCCATGGAACTTGTGTGAGGACGCTTGGAACATCTGCTGAGAAAGGCATGATAAACTTCAACTGTCTCTGGGAGGAGGTCTATAGGAAGACATGGCACCACTGCCAAGGCAAGCCCTCCACCTTACTTCCAAATGCCCAATCCCACGCAGTGCCTGTGATTTGTCAAATCTAGATCACATTCGAATCCAAGCTGCAAGCTATGTCTGGAGAATGTGGGTCTTATGTGTCTAGTCTCGGTAGCCTGAGAAGGCCAACTAGGAAAAGGATGGAATGAATGGCGGGCACCAAAGCTTTATGCCCTGTTCTAGAATGGAAGCTCAGCATCTATAGGGGATGATGTCCTTGTTTGTTGATTCTGACAAGTCAGTATATCAGTCTATCCACAGTCTTCATGAACTTGGTCAAACCATAAAAATTTTCTGTTCTCAGAAGTATACCAGAATGAGGCAATCTTAGATTTGAAATAGGCATTTTTATTTTTTGGATCGGTGTCTGCATGTATTTTTTTTTTTTTTTTTAGCCAGAAAACGTGTTCTTCCGGTAAAATATCCCCCTGGAAACATTATGCATGAGTAAATAGATAAACTACTTCTCTCATCAAAGCAGTGGTAGGGCCAGAAAGAGTTTGCGCTCCTTGTCTATTTCAGGCACTTGCTTCAGTCTTCCAGATTCCCTCGAAGTTAGGTTGCCAACCACGTGACGGCATTCCTGCCGAGGATACATGTCACTTAGCTGGCCCTAAAAGCCCCGTGGACCCTCATTTCTTTCTTTCCATCGCGGCAGCAGTGGAGTCCAAAGATAGATACGGTAGCATCACACCGTGATGATGGCTGGACCACAGACTTACCAGATGGAAGAGAAGGCCTGCAGTGGTGTTTGTGGGGAGAGAAAGAAACCTTTATGGCATGCTGCCACTGAGATCATAGGCCGTCACAGCATCGCCTGTCTCTCTTGACTGAGATGGGCCTGAAGTCCTGCTGCCACCACCTCTCATTCCTTCAATCTATGCCTGTTCTTTTTTCTCCACTTTCTACCCACCTCCCCAGGCAACTCCACATAGCGATTTCTGGGGGTACAGTTTATAAACCGTTACTCTGGGCTTTTCAAGTATCCTCTCCTCTGGTTTTGGAGTGTAAACAACTGTATAAAAAATGAGTATATTGCTTTACGGGTAAATGGGAGTGGGGAAGGCAGGTGTTGATCTCTCATTGCCCTTCACTGAGAACAACCCTGAGTTTATGTTTTACACGTACAACTTGTACTACTCAGAAAGAGTGTGAAAATCACCGTTTTCAGGTTTTGAAATTATTATAATATGGAATCCAGCCTTTTCTGGAAATGGCATTGTTTGTCCAAGTGATACAATTGGGTATCACTTGAATCTGACTTTTCAATAGAAATGATGTTAAAATAGGCACAGATGGGCCTGATTGAAAGCCCAGTTGCTGATGGGGCGCCTGGGTGGCTCAGTCATTAGGTGTCTGTGTTCAGCTCAGGTCATGATCTCGGGGTCCTGAGATGGAGCCCCAGGTCTGGCTCTCTGCTCAGTGGGGAGCCTGCTTCTCCCTCTCCCACTTCCCCTGCTCATGTTTCCTTTCTCTCTGTCAAATAAAATAAAATAAAATAAAGCCCAATTCCTGAAATACAAATTACTACAGACACTGTATTTAACCAGCCTAGAAACAGTATATTTGATTAGCAATAGAATTAAAATTATATTATTTAAATAAATGGGAGCTGTATTAACCAATCTCAGAACATTTCATTTAATAAAGAGCATTATGATAGTACACCGTAACTAGTTAATCAGCCCATGAAAAGCAATCTCAACAAACAGTTCTCAAAATTCAGAGGGTCTTCTCTGAAAGAGTGACAGGTTTTGGGGGGAAGAGACCTATGGCATGCTTCATCCAGGAATTTAATGACTTTCTTTTTTTCCTCATCAAACTTTTCCCTGTAATAATCTTAGGCATTAGAGATCAAGCAGTTGACCTTACAGATACATTGAGGGTCAGACTGTTTCTGTCAGCTTCTCTCTGGGACCTTTGGTGTCCATGCATGTCTAGAAAGTCAGGAAGAAAAATGCGAGTGGACTGAATATAGGTCCCTCTGCTTTTACAGAGCGAGCTTCTAGGCCCTGTAGTCCTCAGCTCAGATGCTTCCTCTTCTGGGAGATCTTCCCTGACCGCCGTATCTGAAGTAGCAATTGCCTTCCTCTCCCATTACTTTCCAGGCCTTGCTTCACCTTGTTTTCCTCATACCACTTATCACTATTTGAATTATGTTGCTTATTGTCCTTTGTCTTCACTAGCATATAAGCTCTGTGAAGGGAGGGGTGCCTGGCTCAGTCAGCTGAGCTTCCACTCTTTTTTTTTTTTGCAAAGGGTTACCATTTATTATAGCAGATGTGAAGAGTAAACTACAGAGTTGGTTATTCCTTCAAAGAGTTGGATCAACTATCCAATAAGGCTAATTTCAACATTGATTCATGGTTTTCTAGTATGATTTTTTTTTCTTTTTTATTAACATATAATGTATTATTTGCCCTAGGGGTACAGGTCTGTGAATCATCAGGCTTATGCATTTCACAACACTCACCATGGCACATACCCTCCCCAATGTCCATCACCCAGCCACCCCACTCCGGCCCCCCAACCTCCCAGCAACCCTCGGTTTGTTTCCTGAGATTAACTCTCTTATGGTTTGTCTCCTTCCCAATCCCGTCTTGTTTTCTTTTCCTCCTCCATCCCCATGACTCCCCCACCCTGTCTCTGAAATTCTTTGTATCAGAGAGATCATATGATAATTGTCTTTCTCTGATTGACTTATTTCACTCAGCATAATACCCTCTAGTTCCATCCACATTATTGCAAATAGCGAGATTTCATTTCGCTTGATGGCTGCATAGTATTCCATTGCATGAACTTCCACTCTTGGTTTCAGCTCAGGTCATGATCTCAGGGTCGTGAGATGGAGCCCTGCAGTGGGCTCCACACTCAGCACAGAATTTGCTTGAGATTCTCTCCCTCTCCCTCCCCATCAGCCCCTCCTCTTGCTTGTGCACTCTCTCTCTCTCTTTCAAATAAATACATTAAAAAAAAAAAGCCCCCCAAAGGGAGAGCTTTTGTTTAATACCACTGTAACTCCAACAAATACATTGCCTGGTACATTACATAGTAAGTATTCAATATTTTTTCGGTTTCTCTGCCAGACACAAGAGGGCAATTTTCTCTGATATTTGCTGTGAGAACCTGGTAGGGCTTTTGGAGGTAAAGCTCATAAAAGTGCCACCTTCCCAAGTGCCACCTTCCCAAGGCCAGATCCTACTCTGGAGATTTAATTCTTAAACTTGTCCACCCAGAGGCTCCAGGGATTTGTCAATTACAACTTAGGTTTCCTACCCTATTGCTAGGTTCCCAGGAAGTTTTTCTTGGTGGGATTCACCTGTCTCTATAATTTCAGGGATAGAGGTTTGCCCTATGACCTCAGTTCTTGGATGGATCCCAGAATTTTTGTTGATTTCAGCTCATTCAGCTTTTTTGGGGGGTGGATAGGAGAGATGATTCCCAAGCTCCTTATGAGCTTGACATGGAACTGGAAACTATTCAATGTTTTTAATAAATAAGTGAATAAACGCTGTAAGAATTTATAGCTATCAGCAGGCTCACTACAATTGTTTACTCTAGTTTTATAAAACTGAACTTTATTTTAATCAATTACAACATAATTGTACGGGAATTCATACCAGTGAATGGCACTCCTCTGATGATTGAACTTTTTTAGGACATGGGATTGTTTGCCTACAGAAAGTGGTATATAAAGGTTACAGTACAAAAAAGAAAGTTACAGTACATTAACCAATAATTCCTTAACCTGAAAGCAACATATTCTAAATGTATTGATTATGGTATAGGCCAAGCTGCAATAACAGATTCTATAAATCATTGGTTCAACCATAATAGAAGTATATTTCTCTCACACACAGACTGGAAGGAGGTGGTGGCCTGGGTTTGGTGGGCAAAAGATCAGGTACAGACCCAGACTGAGTTTAAAGAGAATATGTAATCTGGATGCTGGCTGTTTAGTTAGGAAGGATTGCGTCTGATCCAAATATAAAGTGTGTATATGTGTGTATATGTGGGGTTCAGATGAATCAATTTAAGCATAGCATTTCATTTGAAGAAATATATCTCCAGCAGCCCAACATAAATAAAAAGACATTTTAATAGTTTATGTGCATTTCTCAAGAACTGTTAAGGAGATCTGTGCCATAGCCCACAACAATACTTTTAAAAATATCCTCTCTCCTCCACGCTTCTTTCGTACTCCGTATTTGTTCCAGAGTCTCCTTACAATCCCCCATTTCCCCTGACACCCACCTTTTATGGCTTTTTCTGTCTTCTTCCTCCTGCCTCCACCTCAAGCTCTTTCTTATTTAGTTCAATTCAATTTAGAATTGCACTTCTTTTTATGGTTTCATTTCTGCTTTGCTCATTACCTGGATTCTCCACAAGAAAGAACTCAGGGCTGACCCAGAAAGCAAATATCCTTTCCCTTTTCTTCACGTAGCTCTGGCCCAATTGCTCTCCTTGTCTTCTAATTCTGCATTACAAAAACACCAAGACCGAGGACTGGCAAAGAAAGACCTGCTCAAGGTGGTGGGGGAACAGTAGAATCTGCAGAGACAGGAATGAGGAGGCAATGAATACTTACACGTTAAAACGTCTTGTTTCCATCACACATATATCATTAAGAGCTCAAGTGAGGATAATGTGGACTGCTATAACTCTGAAACAGATGGAAAATCTCTCAGTTTAAAAATATTCACAAAGCTGGATTTATGCAGATGTTCCACCTGAAGGCAGAGCTGAACAAATTAATGCTCACAGCGGACTACGAAAGTCTAATCTATAAAGTGAAAAGGGAAGGGAAGGAAACTGAAAATTACTGAGCACTTACTCAGTATTGTGTTAAGCTCTTTAAACAATGTCGAGTCATTTAAAACCCCCGTAACCCTTCAGATCAGTGTTCTCGGCTTGGGGATCTGCGGACCATATTCTCAGTAGTATGTGAGTGCTGAGATTGAAAAATGCTTGTGTTTTTCTACCAAAAATAACATGAAAATGTTTAACACGATATCCTGACATTAAGCTTTTTTGATTGTTTTGTAAGTGCCTGACATTAAGCTTTTTGATTGCTGGGGGATCCATTTCAAATATGTCCATCTCGAATAAACATATTGCCAGCTGTATGACACAGCTACTAGCTAAACAACTAAGGTAAGGAGTGAGGTTGCCCCCACCTGCGAAGGTCCCTTTTCAGAAAGCTCTGAAACTGACTGCTTGAGTCACCCTGATTTTTCATTCCTACTCCTCAGTCACGTCCTTATGTTCTAAATTCACCAATAAAGAGTGAACCCCAGACACTAGGGACCCACACTCGAACACCAATAAAGTCAAATCTCCAGGTCCACCTTCCCTCCTTCTCTACCTATGACCTCACTATGTGTGGCCTCTGGATATGCTGTATACTCTCCAGGAACCCCAAAGTCCCCTTATGTTTGTTACTGAGGTGCGTCTTTCAATTGTGAAAACACAATGGCTTGTACAGCCGTAAACATTGGCTCTGGCCAGGGAAAACGTCTCCGGGAGCTTGCAGTAAGTAGTATGGGCCCAGGTAATTGGCCTTGGGCATTTCCAGCCCAACTCATTATTAACGATTGGCTGAAGCTGGCAGAAACACAGGAACATGTTCTAGATCATCAGAAGGATCATCTTATAACCAAATAATTATAACCAGAGTGTCACACCGTATCTCATTGCCACCCTAATTGAGGTAGTCTAATGAGAAAGGCACAAAGTCAGACTTGCTACGTAAATGACATGTGTCTACCAAGTAGAGGCTAAAAGACCTCATACTGTATGACATGAGTGATGACTTTGCAAGACTTCAAATTCAGAATGGGTCTAAGAGATTTGAGTCATCATCTGGCATATGGATGTAAAGTCATCTTCTAAAGAACATGCATCAGAGCAATATTAACATTTGAGCTGTGATTTGGTATAAACAAGAAAATGTTATCACAGTTAATGCTGCTTCCTTGAGTTTTATTGTTTTTATGAGTATTTGAACAAATTTACAAATATGTGTTGATTTATATCAGTGTGGCAAATTGAATTATTCTTCCCAATTTTTCACTCTTTTACTATTCTACCATCATATAGCCAAGATTGTGTCCTGTGACTCTGAAGCACTTCTTGCTAGAAAAGGCAGAATGTCATAGGAAGCTGGAAAAAAGGCAGCCTGTTTATGTGGCAGCAAAACATTTGGTGAGACGGTTGCTTTCAATGGCACAAAGGCAAAAAAAAAAAAAAAAAAATGTACCCAGCAAACCTGTGGCATTGAACAGGCTGCAGTTTGCAGCATAAGAAAATATATAACAGGAAAGTGATGAGCTTAGGAAAATTGACCAGTTTATAGACAAAATAGAGAACCTAGAAATTCCAGAAGCTGTAGGGTTGATAAAGAAAATTGTTTCTCATTTCCTTTCAGTGAAAGATAATATTGAAAAATACCTTGTGTTTGAAAAACCTACTAAAATAGCCTCATGGAAATGGCAGAATCCAGGCACAACCTTGTTAAGACAAACCTTAAGGCCATGTCTGGCAGTAGATACTTTCACCTGTACAAAATGACTTTGAGAAAAATGGTTATGAACCCAAAGTACTAGTAATTGAGTCTAGAGAGAGAGACAAGCCTCACAAAAATTACAGTGTGGATTTTGGCACATGGATTGGCTGTCATTAACTGTATCAAAAATCCAACAGGTTTTTGAAAGCTGTGTTTGCAAACATACCACTGTGCTGGATTAAGAGACTGACTTTGAGATGGACAAAAGAGCCCTGGGCTGCCGACTTTCTACAGGTGGCAAGTAGGTGAGAGAGCTGCTCATATTCTGTGATATGATTTTAGATGTGGCCCAGAAGGGTGGAAAAGAAAGGTCATGCTTGAGGCAGAGCATGGCCATGGAGAACAATGGACAGGGGCATTTTTCCCAGGGAGCAGAGCCAGGGCCTAATAAAGGACTTTACCTACTCTAGTGGAGAAAGTGGCTAATACCTTCCTGCTTCAGAGTGTCAAAGGACCAGCTGACCCCTATATGCCTCCCAATCTTCCTCTTTTCAAATAGGACCAAACTTGGGACCATCCACTAATAAGGCTGATACCAACATCAACGTGTGCTGCCTGAAAAAAAGAGCATCCTGCAGAATCAGACGAGGGATGAGAGGCCACTGGGGAATAAGAATGCAGATTACAAAACATTCTACAAAAGTAGAATCTTCTAGTGTTCGGAAGAGATTTTCTTGTTGAAGTTTTCCTTACTAGACTGTAAATTGAGTAGCGTCAGACCTTAATCACATCATGGAGGGGTGAAACCACTCCCACCACCCCAGCGATTTATGTTTTTATGTGGCTCATTATTAACAAACCTTTTTATACATGGAAGAAATGTGAAAGCTCCTTGGGGGTTTGAACAAACTGTCCATAAGATGAGCCATTCGGAAGCCCATGGTCAGTCACACCATGATGAAAGCCCTTGATCCCTTAAGTCACTGCCTCCTTTGGGTAGCAGAGACCAAAAGGCCACAGACCCAGAGCAGCTCCAGTGTCTCCCTATCCGTCTAAACTGCTATGTGGGTGCTGTCACACAGACAAGCAGATCACAAGAATGTGTTGTTTATGAGGATTACTTCCTCAAGGAGTGCTGTGGAGATACTAAAGCGGTATAAAGAAGAAAAGGAAAAACTAATAAGGAAAGGAGATTAAATCTTCTACCTCCAGCCACCAATAGTCAATTTTCTCACTTTAGAAAACTTCATTTCTGAAAGCCCTCAAAACACGCCCACTTCTGAATTCATTGGCCATCTCTTGGGAAAAGAACTCACCTCCTTCATATGATATGCTGGGACACAGTTGCTTCGGGAGCAGTTTGGAATCAGAGAAGGATGGTTATTCCATAAATGCAGGGTCTCTTTCAGGAAATAACGCAGAGTGGTTCAGGTTCAACAGGGGACACTTCTTAGAAAGGTCTCTCTTACAAACTCATGGTCCTGGGAAGGTCACTCTGGTTTGGAGGTTCTCAGCAGGTGCTGAGAATCCTGTGTCCAGGATTCTTTCTCATTGATGGCCTTGGGGACAAAGAGAGCAGCTGTTGAGCAAGGTCAAATTCTGGTCTGTAACACTGTGAGGAAAATAATACTTCAGACAAATTAAATTTGCATCAAAAAAATTCACAGATTTTTTATCAAATGTAGGCTTGCACAGTTATCTTTATTGCCTCTTTCCATGATCATAGGTAAGACCAGTTTATTTCCACCTTTTCCTTTTCTACACTCCTCCCAGCTTCTTTTTTTTTGGGGGGGGGTGCTAATCCAATTCTTTGTGTCATGGGGTGGACATGGAAAAGGAAAGTGGTTACAATTTTGGAAGGAGTGAGGGTATGGATCTTATTCTCAATGCAGTTTTTGTAATAGTTTTTCTTAAAAAATCACGTTGAGCTAAGATGTTCAAGACAAATTGATATGAGCAAGATGGCTATAAACACTGATTTTGCCAATTTTTAAAAATATTTGAATTTATCAATTAAATGAAATATCAAAATACTCTCAAAGGCCTGAAGTGACATGTCTAATTTTTTAAATTGAATTAGACTTTTTGTTCTCTCTAATCCTAAAGTTAAATGTGAATTGATTATAGTGACTGTTAGATATCTGACAAGATGTGACAAATTACTAATAAATAAATCTGAAATTAGATATAGTTATGTCTTACATAGACTACTGTACATATCCTTAATCTTTAGTAATTCTTTTTATTTTAAAATTCTTTTTAAATCAGGAAAATGAATCTGTTTTAATAAATTTATTTTTCAAAAAATAAAATTTTCTAAATAAAACATAGGAGTAATTTATTTGTCATTGGCCATAGATACAATTTTCTAGATGAAACAAAAGCAAAAATAAACTAATGGGACTACATCAAAATAAAAACTTTGGCACAGTGAAGGAAACCATCAACAAAACAAGGCAATACTGAATAGGAGAAGATACTCGCAAATGATATGTCCAATAAAGGGTTAATATCCAAAAAATGCAAAGAAGTTATACAATTTATCACCATAAAACGCACAAATAATCTCATTAAAATGGGCAAAATACCTGAATAGACACTTTTCCAAGGAAGACATACAAATTGCCAAAAGACACATGACAAGAAACTCTAAATCACTAATCATCAGGGAAATGCAAATCAAAATTACAAAGAGATTTTACCTTAAAACCCGTCAGAATGGCGAAAATAAAAAAGACAAATAGTAGGTGTTGGCAAAGATATGGAGACCAAGGAACCCTCTTACACTGTTGGTAGGAATGCAGATTGGGCAGTCACTGGAAAACAGTGTGGAGTTTCCTCAAAAAATTAGAAAGGGAAGTACCGTATGATCTAGTAATTCCACTACTGGGTTTTTCCCAAAGAAAAGGAAAGCATTCATTTGAAAAGGTATATGTATCCCTATGTTTATTGAAGAATATAGACATATCATGATGGGCACTGAGAAATGTATAAAACTGGTGAATCAATATATTGTACACCTGAAACCAATATGATATTATATGTTAATTATACTTCAATAAAATTTTTTAAATAAAACTTTTTTATTGAAGTATTTCAAATTATTTAATGATACATAAAAAATATCCAGTATCTCTCATAACAGTTTAAATCTTTGATGTATGTTCTCCCAGACATTACACACACCTCCAAATATAACTGGACTTTTTTTAAAGACTTGGTTTATTTGAGATATATATATATGTGTGTGTGTGTGTGTGTGTATATATACAGAGAGAGAGAGAGAGAGTGCACTTGCATGTTCATGAACAGGGGGAGAGGCAGAACGAGAGGGAGAATCAGACTCTCCACAGAGCTTCTGGATTCAGGGTTTGATCCCAGGACTCTGGGATCAAAACCTGAGCCAAAAACAGATGCACCCCCATAACTGACTGAGTCATCCAGGAACCCCCATTAATGGACTTTTAACAAGTTATCTCCCCCTACTTTTCATTGACATTGTTTCCAAAACAGTTTATGAAATTCAATTCATTATTCTAAAAATTATATAGTATTATATATACTAGAATTTATTTAACCATTCCTCTGTCAATTGGGCTCTTGCAGAAACCAGTATCAAAAAAGTTGTGGACATATTTCAAAACCATCACAATTACCATCAGAGAAGAGTGAATAAAGGTGGCAGTTCTTTAAGGAGGGAAGAAATAAGGGTGACAGATGGGGAGACAAATTATTTTTTCTACCTTCCACTCTTGCTTTGCTTTGTTCTTAAAAATGATGTACACTTGAATTTCATCAAATATCATTTCAATTATAGAAACAAATGTAACTTTTTTCTCCTTCAATGAGTTGGATTACATTCCTAGGTTTTTCTAATTCTGACACACATTGTTATTAGTAGGATACATCTTTACTATCATTCTAGATTATTTTTTTATACATTGCTTATTTGATTTTATACCTGTGTTCAGAGGTGAGATGGATTTCTTCCTTATTCTTCTATTGTCTTGCCTAGCTCTGGTATTAAAGGTGCTAACCTCATAAAATGATTTGGGTAGCCTTTCCTCTTTTTCTGTTTTCCGAAAAGTAAGCTATGTCTAGCTGTCTCTCTTGCTCTTCTTTTTGCTCTCCTTGCTTAGCCCCTTTTGGCCCAGGATGTCTCTTCATCTGAAAATTTGTGTTTCTTAAGTGTGTGGTGTTTTCTACCCGTGCTTCCCCCCCACCCCCCACCAATAGTCATATTTAGCCTCTGGCTCTGCAAGGAGCCCACAGTTACAGCCCCTCTGCTTTATTTAGGGAATGGTTTTCCAGGCTTTATTCTGCTGAAAATGCTGCATTTTCTGTGGAGCACTAGCCTAGTACATCCTCAAAGTTTTAAGTAGGCATTCGTCCACCAATGCATGATGCTTTTTGGCCCCATGGGTTTACTGACTCTACCCTAGGTGGCTGAGAGGGTTCTTGCTGGGAAGATAGTGATGTGATTCTCTGGCAGTCTTCTTCCATATGTGCTTGGACTTAAGAGCCATTCGCTTGGCGCTGGTTTCTTCATAAATTCAACCTCATTTTTTTAAAATTTTTTATTTTTTATAAACATATATTTTTATCCCCAGGGGTACAGGTCTTACTTTTGTACTATAAAACCTCATCACAATATCTACCAGTCCTTGGTTTCCAGCACTTAATGGATTTATTTTATTTTATTTTATTATTACGTTCAATTAGCCAACATATAGTACCTCATTAGTTTTTGATATAGTGCTCAAGGATTCATTAGTTGCATATAACACCCAGTGCTCATCAGAGCGCGTGGGATTTATTTCTTTAACTCTTTGTCTCCTTGGAAATTTCAATGAGACTTTGGGAGGAAGAGTTATAAAACTTCCTTCAGTCTGTTCAGCCTACCATTTTAGTCTGGTGCTACTATGCATTGTGCGCATAGAACTTGACCCCTGCACAAGCACATCCACAACTACGGAATTCAGAAACTATTACCTTTTAAGATATACATTAAAAAAATATCAGATGCATATTACAGAAACCCTGGAAAATGCAAAAACATGAAAAGAAGGGAAAAAGAGCCATTGCCCAAACACCTTGAAACAATTAGCTTTATCAGACCTGGGTATTTTCTTGTAATTCTATTAAGTATTTGTAATCATGTATATTTTTTGTATCATTTTTGGGGTTTTTGTTTGTTTGTTTGTTTTTTGAGAGAGAGAGAGAGGAAGACAGAGCATGGGGTGGGGGGCAGTGCAGGAGCAGAGGGAAAGGGAGAAGCAGGCTCCCCAATGAGTGCAGAGTCCAACTTGAGGCTCGCTCCACGACCCTGACATCACGATCTGAGCCGAAATCAAGAGTCAGAGGCTTAACAGACTGACCCACCCAGGTGACCCTGTATATCATTTTTATTTAGCATTATACCAGAATTCTTTTTTTGTGTTATTGCTTGCTTTGTAATAATGGTAGTGTCATTTTTTAAGTCATAATTTTCATGATTCTAAAATCTAATTTTTTTAGTCTGATATGACCTTCAGTGTTGTTTATAGCATATCATTTTTCTGTTTTTATGGGGTTTTCTAGTAGTCCTTGGGTTGGGCTTGTTTTATTTGGCGAGGGGGGTTGTGCTTTCCATAAGCAATGATTGCTCACCTTTTATCTTTGCACGATCTTTTCCACTATGTTCTTTGCTGCAGTGTAATTATTTATCCTCGCTATGTTATCTTTTTACTGTAGGCAGCTCTACCAAGGTGTTCTCTCTCATCTGGATGTGAGTGAATCGTCTTGATTTCCTTCTCATTTATCTGAAACCTCAGAATTCGAGGGCAAGGTGCTGGTGTTCCAAATGCTTTTGGAAGCCTGGTTCTCATCTTTAGTGAATGAGTCCTGATCTTTCTTCTATAATTTCAAGCCCTGTGATGGGATTCATTATATACAGGCATGGCATTTCTTATTCCCTTAGGTAATTTCTTTAAGCTTCACATTGTTCCCTCAACTCAAGCTGTAACACTTTAGCAAAGAGTCGCTTCTTTCACTTCCCTCAGTTCTCCCCAGCAGTAATTTACATTCTTCTCTGGCTTCTTTTTTTAAATAATAGGTTGGGGTTTTTTTTAAGATAAAATTTACATACACGAAATTATTTGCTTGAAAGCATACAATTCGGTGTTTTTGGTATATTCACGGTGCTGTGGAACCATCAGCACTATCTAATTTCAGCACATTTTCATTACCCCAAAAAAGAAACCCCCTACCCATTAGCAGTCCTTCCTCATTGCTGTCTTCCTCCCCAGTCCCCTTAGTTTCCTGGGAAGTGCCAGTCTACTTTCTATGGATTTGCCTATTCCGGACATTGACTATACATGGCATCATAGTGTATGTGACCTCTTGTCTCTTAGTGCGGTATTTTCAAGGTTCATCCATGTAGTATATGAGAGAGAGAGAGAGTTGAGAAGGAGCAGAAGGAAAGGGGGAGACAGAGGCTTGAGTATGGGCTGCCCTCAATGTGGAGCCCACATGGGGTTTGATCTCATGACCCAGAGATCCTGACCTGAGCCAAAGTCAAGAGTTGGACACTTAACTGACTGAGCCACCCATCTGGGTGCTCCTATCCATATACTTTTTTAAAAATGATGGTAACAATACTTACTATGAGAGCTACAGCCTTAACAAAATTCTAGGTGTACAATACCGCTTTGTTGTCTACAGGCATGATGCTGTACATCAGATCTCTAGAACTCATTCATCTTCCACAATTGAAAATTTATACACATTGATTAGCAACTTCCCATTTCGCCCTCCCCCAGCCCCTGGCACCCACCATTTCTATGAATTCCATTATGGTAGATTCTTCATAGAAATGGGGTCATGCAACATTTGTCCTTCTGTGACTGGCTTATTGAACTTAGCATAATGTCCTTAAGGTTCATCCATTTTATCACGTCTTACAGGATTCTTCTCTTTGTTAAGGCGGAATAATACTTCATTGTATTTATATGCCACATTTTCTGTATTCAAGTTGTTTCTTTATTCTGCTGTATGGGTAGGCCACATTTTGCATAATCAGTTAATAAACATTTGGATTATTTCTACTTTTTGGCTATTACGTCTCAGGGGTTTTAAGAGGGAACATCCCGGGGCGCCTGGGTGGCTCAGTGGGTTAAGCCTCTGCCTTCGGCTCAGGTCATGATCTCAGGGTCCTGGGATCGAGTCCCACGTCGGGCTCTCTGCTTGTTGGGGAGCCTGCTTCCTCCTCTCTCTCTGCCTGCCTCTCTGCCTGCTCAGTCTCTCTCCATCAGATAAATAAATAAAATCTTTAAAAAAAAAAAAAGAGAGGGAACATCCCACAGATTTTGATGCAGGCAGTCTTGGTTTGGGGTATGGGAGGGAAGGGTTGTGGGACTTTCCTTAGACCTCCGTGCCCCATGTCTCACTCAAACAATGGATTTGCCTTCTTTCTTCTTTGATTTCTTTCTTTCTTTCCCTCCCTCACTCCCTTCCTTCTGCCTCCTTCCTTCCTTCCATTCCTCCCTTTTCCTCCCTTCTTTTTTTTTTTTTTTTAAGAGAGCGCTAGAGAGAGAGAGAGAGAGAAAACACAAAGTGGGGGTAGGGGCTGAGGGAGAGGGAGAGAGAGACTCTTAAGCAGGCTCCATGCCCCGCACAGAGCCTGATGTGGGGCTCGATCTCACAACCCTGAGATCATGACCTGAGCTGAAATCAAGAATCAGAGCTTAACCAACTGAGCCACCTAGGTGCCACTCTCCTTTGCTTTCTGTTCCAGAAAGTCTTTGTTTATCACTGGGCTATTTGTCTGTGCCTCACAAGGGACTGCTCTGCAGACCCCTCTATGTTTCTAGTCAAAAAGAACAGGAATGGTGAGTCACCATTTTTGTTATGGGCGAGACACAGGCTTGGGCAAAAGTGTTCTCCCTTCTACAAGAATCTGCTGCTTTTCTTCTTCCATACTGCTTCCCTCTGTTCCAAATAAGACTCTCCCCAAACTGTGTAGGAGTCACAAGAATATTTAGGATTTCATGTACTCACCTTCTTCCTCCCTCTCACTTCCCACTGTTCTAGAATGGAAAGTTAGGAGCTCATCCAAATGACATAATTTACTGGTCTCTTTCTTGCCCTGACTGCCACCTTTCAAGCATTATTATATGAAGTTGGCTTTCTCTCTGAGCATTGCTTTTTTCCTTCTACTTGTAGCCTATTTTTGCTCATTTTATTAGTTTTAAGGGGAGGGACATTTTGTGATTTGGCTTTGTTTTTTCAAAAACTCTTCAGGTGATTCTCCAAAAACTGTTACAAACTATTTCCTTAATTGCTATTTAATAGTCCATGGAGTGAATGGAACATGATTTGTTCCAAAATTCCCTTATATTTGGACATTAAGTTTGTTTCCCTTTTTGGCTATTATAAATAATGCTCAGAAGAGAAATTTTTGCATAAATCTTTTTGTTTTGAGATCATTTCCTTAAGTTAAACTGCCAGATAGTAGTTATCTGACCAAAGAATACGTTGTTTTTTAAGGTCCTTGAAACATCTATGCCAAATTTTGTCCCCAGAAGATTATTCTCACTTTCGCTCCCAGCAGCATGGGTTGAGTATGCCTCTCTGATTAGATTTTTGCTCTTATTTAAGCAAAACAAACAACAAAACACATAACTAACTTCTTCTTGTTAGAATTTATAGCACTATGAGTTAGAAACAGCATAAAATTAATTGCAATGGCCTTAAAAGGCCTAAAGGTGTGACAAAGCTATTGTTACTTTATTTTGTGTATCTGTGTACTTTTTGATGATTACTGTTTACATTTCACTGAAAAGAGTAGAAAGATGCATGTTGGATCAGTGTGATCTAGCAAGTTTGGGTATACTTCAGTAGATTTTTCAGAATCTTTTCAGCTCGGTCTCTTTTGTTCTCAACAGTTTTATCAAGGTAGACATACATACTGAAACATACAGTATACTGCATTTTTTAAAGTGCACAATTTGCTAAATTTGACGTGTGTATAGACCCATAAAACCATCAGCACAATGAAGATAAAGAATATTTCCATTACTTCTAAGCATCTTGTTGGCCTTTGTATTCTTTCCAGATCCTTCCGGCACTCCCACCCCCATCTGGTTTTTTTTGTCACTGAAGATTATTTTGAATTCTGTAGAGTTAAATCATAAATCACATACTTTTTTTTTTTGTTTGGCTCTTTCAGTCAGTGTAACTATTTTGAAAGTCATCTATATTGTTGTGTTTCCAGTTTGAGGCCATTACCAGAGGGTTGCTATGAACATTCATGAACAAGACTTTGCATGGACACAGGCTTTCTTTTCTTTAGGGTAAATACCTATAAGTGAAAAGTCAAATGCTTAACTTCTAAAAAAATGGCCAAACTGTTATCTCAAGTGTCTGTACCATGTCCTGTCCTACCAGCAGGGTATGAGAGCTCCATTTCCTATACACCATCACCAGCACTTGGTATGGTCAGGTTTTTTGAGTTCAGACATTGTGATTCTAATGGATATGTAGTGGCATCCCACTGTGGTTTTAACTTGCATTTCTAACAGTGCTACTTTGGTGTTCTAAGAATGCACAGTGATATAGTGGAATTGTTGTGTCCCTTTATATAGTTTTGTGATGCTGGATAAATTATTTAATCTCTCTGTGCCTTGGTTAACTCATAAAAAAAAAAAAAACAAAAGATGAAAACGACACTATACACTTCAATAAAATTGTTATTAAAATTCACAGACATCGTGAATGTAAAATGCTTTGTAAACTACGTAAGTAATAGTTATTATCATGATGATGGTTAAATTGCTGCATGATTTTGGGCAAATCACTTCAACTTGTTTGAGGATTACTTTCCAGTTCTGTATATTGAGGCTAAATAAGCTGCCCTCTAAATTTCCTTCAAGTACAAAAATGTTTTTGTCTAAAATATATACTGATGTTCCAATATCATATATATATATATATACACATACATATATATAAAAACACATTTATAGAAAAGTATGCCTTAATGTGGGAAAATGATAGCTAAACATTAAAAAACCATACACACTTTATAATTTCTAATTATCTTAGCTATGCCAAATTTTAAAATTTTAACACAGATTTCTATTTTTCAGTGTCTTATGTGGAGGTGGTTACTACTAACTCCCTCCTTTGTTTCTGTGATTGCTCTGATCCAAAGAGAAAGAGGTTTAAGCATTTATATGTAAGTTCATCTTCTGTATTCTAAATCTTAAAAATAATATGATCATTTCACCAAATATCATTCAGTCAGTTAAGGCATTTTTGTAAAGTTTAAAAAACTCTGCTTGTTCAGATCAAGAGCCAGGCCAAATTTGGGGATCATAAAAGGTCTAGGAACCACTTCTGTTTGGATTTGTATATAAATGAAATCATTTAAAGGAACACCTAATTGGAATTGAGAAAATCAAGGGAACTGTGGTTTGAAGGTGTTGGAAGATTCCAGGCTCCCTGTTTTAATAATGTTTTGCCAAACATCTGTTTTATTGCTTAAAATCAGGTAAACAAATAATAAGAAATTTGATAGGAAAGCATCTCAAAATTGATTTTCAAGTTATTAAGAGATTTAAGGATATGGCTTGTTGTACCTAATTAATGTATTTCTTAGCAGTTGACTCAAACATAGTTATTCCCTGATAATTTCAGTGAATTCATTGATATATTTTTATATATTTTAAGTGCTTGGTTTGAAATACACTCAGAGTGACTTTTTTTTATTCAAGTTTTCTTAAATACATTATAATTTGTCCATATTCCATAGAGTCTAATAGCCATCTCTTAGTTTGGAGAGAAACAGTAGCAAGCAGGAGTCAGTTTCTTTCTTCATATTCTCTGGTATTTAGCAGATTGCAAGCTGACAAGGTTACACAACTGGTCTCCCATTTCTGCTTAAAAATTCTGTTTTTCCAATATTTTATTGCATCATTTCACCATCTTTCTTTAGTTCCAGTACTCAGTTTCAGGGCTTGATCTCATTGGATCTGTATTTCCAGCAGTTGTAGAATTACAGTGATGGCCCTAGTTCTGTCCCCCTGCCTGTCTTCATACCCTTGGCCATCTCACTGCAAGTGAGTGGAGTGACTGCTCCCATGCCTTAGTGTCCCGGGCTCAGCCAGCTGACTTGCTTTGGCTAATGGGATGTCAGCTGGCCTGACACAAGCCAAGTCTTAAAAAGGGTGTCTGTGGCTTGTTCTTTGACACCTTGGACATCACCATGAAAATATCTTTGAGTTATCCTGCTGGAGGATATGAGAAATGTGGGCAGAGCCAGAGTCATCCTGGTCATGTCCAGTCATCTGGATCAGGCACTGGACAGCTGACCCCCAGTTTTCTGAACTGGGCCAGCGAAGATCAGCAGAACTGCTCAGCCCATCCTCAAGTCACCCACAGATGCATGAGCAGTGAACACAACATTCTCTGTCAGTGACAGTCTGTGACTGTTTGTTGTGCAAGTTATTGCCACAGTAGATAAGGACACACTAAGTAAGTCCTGTTTCTGAGCAACTTCCCTTCACGTACACAACTTTTTTTTTTTTTTTAAACTAAACAGACTATAAAGTTAGAATGGTCTAGAACAAAAAGATACGGACATCATTAGCCAAATTTTGCAAGTATGCCAGGAATCCCCTGTGCTGTTGATAGTGAATAAGAAAAAGTTTAATACTTATATTGTTTGACAAGATGGATTGAATAATACCACCAGAACTTTTTTTAGGGTAAAAAGGTTAAAAGCCGGGCGCCTGGGTGGCTCAGTGGGTTAAGCCGCTGCCTTCGGCTCAGGTCATGATCTCAGGGTCCTGGGATCAAGTCCCGCATCGGGCTCTCTGCTCAGCAGGGAGCCTGCTTCCCTCTCTCTCTCTCTCTGCCTGCCTCTCCATCTACTTGTGATTTCTGTCAAATAAATAAATAAATAAATAAATAAAGGTTAAAAGCCAGAGACAGGGGGTGGTGCTTTTCTGACTTGAATCAATTCAGGTAGGCGTCTTAAAGAAACGTGGAGTTTCATTGTTAGTTTGCAGTGCAGTTCGATGATACAGTTACAAGGCAGTGGTTCTCAGCCCTGGCTGCATCAGAAGCATGGGGTAGAGAGAGTTCCAAACATGCCCATGCTCAGGCCGATCCCAGACCATCTGCATTGCCATTTCTGGGAATGAGGCCCAGGTTTATATGTTGTTTATCAACTTTCTGGGTTTTCTAATGTGTAGCCCAGGCTGGCAGATATTAGCCTAAGAGGAATGATTACATTATATGGTAGATAATGTTAAACATCTCAGTCTGACCTCAAAAAGTGGGCTCCTTAAAAAAAGGTAGTGCTCGGCCAATTCTATGGTGACGAGGTGCAGAGCAAAATGGGTGTAAAACATGAAACATATGGACACTGACTGGAAGGCCTCTGCTTTCAGCATAGGATTGAGCTCACTATCTTGTGAACATTGTTGGCACATAGGGTTTTAAAAAAGCTTTTTATTTAAATTCCAGTTAGTTAACACACAGTGTAATTCTAGAGTCAGATATAGAATATAGTGATTCCACAATTCCACACATCACCTGGTGTGCATCTCAAGTGCCTTCCTTAATGCCCATTACCTGTTTCACTCACCCCCCCCCCATCCCCAATCCATCAGTGTGTTCTCTGTAGTGAAGAGTCTGTTTCTTGCTTGACCTCTCTCTCTCTCTCTCTCTCATTTTTCCACCAAGGAGTGAAATCATATGGCATATGTCTTTCTCTGACTGACTTATTTCACTTAGCATAATACTCTCTAGCTCCACCAATATCACTAGAAAGGGCAAGGTTTCATTCTTTTTTTAAGGCTGAGTAATATTCCGTTTTGGGGGATGTTCAGTTTTATAACTTCTTTATATATTTTGGATACTAAACCTTTGTCAGATAGGTCATTTGCAAATATTTTCTCCCATTTTTCTAGGCTGCCTTTTAGTTTGGTTGATTATTTCCTTCAGTGTGTAGAAGCTTTTTATTTTGATGATGTCCCAATAGTTTATTTTTGCTTTTGTTTCTCTTGCCTCAGGAGACATAACTAGAAATAAGTTGTTATGGCCAGTGTCAAAGATGTTACCACCTGTGTTCTCCACTAGGATTTTTGATGATTTCCTATCTCATGCTTAGGTCTTTAATCCATTTTGAATTTATTTTTGTGTGTGGTGTAAGAAGGTTCATTCTTCTGCATATTGCTGTCCAGTTTTCCCAACACTGTTTGTTGAAGAGACTTTTTCCCATTGGATATTTTTTCCTGCTTTGTCAAGGATTAACTGACCATAGAGTTGTGGGTTCATTTCTGAGTTTTCTGTTTTGTTCCATTGACCGATGTGTCTGTTTTTGTGCCAGTCACATTCTGGCTTGATCACTACGGCTTTGTAATATAACTTGAAGCTTGTAATTGTCATGTCACCAGCTTTGCTTTTCTTTTTCAAGGTTTTGTTTTGTTTTGTTTTTTGTATTCAAGGGTCCTTTAGGGTTCCATACACATTTTAGGACTGTTTATTCTAGCTCCTTGAAAAATGCTGTTGGTATTTGATAGAGATTACTTTAAATGTATAGATTGCTTTGGCTAGGATGTTTGTTCTTCCAACCCATGAATGTGGAATGTCTTTCAATTTCTTTGCATCATCTTAAATTTCTTTCATCAGTGTTTTATAGTTTTCAGGGTAAAGGTCTTTCTCTCACCTCTGTTAGGTTTATTCCTAGGTATCTTATGGTTTTTGGTGCAACTATGAATGGGATCGATTCCTTAATGTCTTTTTCTGCTGTCAGCATGTGTTTTGATTGAACAATTTCTGCCTGTCTTATTCAGTAGAGCACACAGTTCAAGAATCTCTTAATTTTCCAAAGCCTTTCATTAACAATTGCTCCTTGAGCCCTTAGTCTACTTCCCCTAAGAAGGTACTAACCAGAGCTGGAAAAGGAAAGTATAGTGCCTCTAGAAATGAAGAACTTTAACAAAGATTTTAGGCTTGGAAAATGGCAATTCTGATTTCTGCCCCCATAGCAGGTTGAGCTGCTGTTTGAATAATTTTAATGGTAGCATTGCTTGCTAGAATAAGAATTCTAGCTCTAAATTCAGATAGGCCTGGACTCAATATCTGGTTTTATCTCTTACTAATTTTAGTTTCATCATTTAAAAAATGGGGATGGTAATGGTTACTTGCTCAAGAAGTTTTTGGGTGCATTAAATAACATGATGCAGAAAAGTGTCCCTTACAGTTCTTGGCACTTGGCAGTACTCAATAAACATTGCTTATAATAATGATAATAGTTGTTTTAATTACTATTATAAGGTAGTTGATTCTATTTTATACTGTTAGGCAGCTCCATATGATATTTAAGCCATTATATATTTTCTCAGAACCTCCAATGACTACAGTCATATTCTGAAATATTGGGGGTTAGGACTTCAACCTATGAATCTGGGGCAGGGGCACAATTAAGCCTATAACAAAAAGCTTCAGAATCTTGTCCCACAGTTTGATTCCAGAGCACAGTGACCAAGGCCAGAACATGGCACGAGCTGGCTCACTATGACAGGGTGTGTTGGAGGGTCTTTCCATTAGGACCCAGGGCTGCCCTGACTTGACTTCTGTCCTTCATGAGACCCTGTCCTTTGCTTTCTCTTCTTTTCTATGAGCAACTCCCATTTCATTGTGATACATTCCTTTTTCTTCCCTTGAAGCCAGCCAGAGTCAGTTTCTATTGTTTGCAATACAAAAAACCAAAAACCAAAAGCCAAAAACCCTCTAACTGACACATATCTCTATGTCTATTCCCCAAGTGTGGACTCTAGACAATTTGTGCTGAAAGCCAGCATCATCCTTTTTGAAGTCTTTGCTACCAAAACCAACGAATACCCAATTTGAGTTGGACTGAAAGAAAACTCCCTAACTGTATATGTGTGCCTGCAGATAGTTTGCTGTACAAGTAAATTAAATTACTTATATGCTTAATAGTAATCTGTTTAAAGAATATGTGCTGTGACAACCTCTTCGACCTCAGCCACAGCAACTTCTTCCTAGAAACATCCCCAAAGACAAGTGAAGCAAGGGGGGAAAAAATGAACTATTGGGACTACATCAAGATCAAAAGCTTTTGCACAACAAAGGAAATAGTCAACACAACCAAAAGACAACTGACAGAATGAGAGAAGATATTTACCAATGACATATCGGATAAAGGGCTAATATTCAAAATCTGTAAAGAACTTATCAAGGTCAACACCCAAAGAACAAATAACCCAATCAGGGAATGGGCAGAAGACATGAACAGACATTCCTGCAAAGAAGACTTCCAGATGGACAACAGACACATGACAAAGTGCTCAACATCACTTGGCATCAGGGAAATACGAATCAAAACCACAATGAGATACCACCTCACACTAGTCAGAATGGCTTAAATTAACAAGTCAGGAAATGAAGGTCTTGGCAAGGATGCGGAGAAAGGGGAACCTTCCTACACAGTTGGTGGGAATGCAAGCTGGTGCAGCCACTCTGGAAAACAGTATGGAGGTTCCTCAAAAAGTTGAAATAGAGCTAACCTAGGGCCCAGTAATTGCACTACTGGATATTTACCCCAGAGATAAAAATGTCGTGATCCAAAGGGGCCCATGTACCCCAATGTTTATAGCAACAATGTCCACAATAGTCAAACTATGGAAAGAACCTAGATGTCCATAACAGATGAATGGATAAAGACGTTTTGGCACATATATACAATGGAATATTAAGCAGCCAACAATAAAACACAAAATCTTGCCACTTGCAACAATGTGGATGGAACTAGAGGGTATTATGCTAAGCAAAATAATAATCAGAGAAAGATAATTATCATATGATCTCACTGATATGAGAAATTTGAGAAACAAGACAGGATCATAGGGGAAAGGAGGGAAAAATGAAATAAGATGAAACCAGAGAAGGAGACAAACCATAAGAGACTCTTCATCTCGGGAAACAAACTGAGGGTTGCTGGAGTGGAGAGGGTGGGAGGGATGGGATGGCGGGTGATGGACATTGGGGAGGGTATGCTATGGTGAGTGCTGTGAGTTGTGTTAAGACTGCTGAATCACAGACCTGTACCCCTGAAACAAATAATACATTATACATTAATTTAAAAAATTAGAAGGAAAAAAGGAATATGTGCCATGAAAGGATTAGGAGAAAATATTCATTTTTTTGAAGAAATTCCATTTATCATTGAAAACCCTCTAACTTAATTTTTTTTTTTTTTATAGTTTAGTTAACAATTGTGAAAGCTCCCATCATGAAGACCAGGAAAAAAGTTGGGTTATGGAAAAGTTGAGTTAATCTGATGGAGCTCAATTTCTGTATGTAAGAAAAGTGTGTGTGGGAATAAAAGATTTCAACTGAAAGTCAAATCCATAATGCTTGATTCACCAGGTAGTGACTCTTGACAGAGACTACGATTTATACTCAATGTCCATCCCCTCTCCCCTTTATATGGTATTGGATTATTTTAGCTGTACACATGGCCACCCAGGATAAAGGCAACATTTTCTGGCCTATCTTGCCGCCAAGTATGGCCATAGACTACAAGCAATTGGATGTGATACATGTAGAGTGATATGGGCAGCTTTTAAGGTTTGTACCCTGCCCTTCCCTTTTATTCCTTGCCATTGCTAATTATGGATCTAGTGAGCTCTCTTAGATGGTGTAGACAGGGGCAACACTCCAGAATAGTGCTATGCCAAAAGAGAAGGAACATAGCCAATCGCTAATTTTATGGGACAGACCCTTGGTATCCTTGTGTGATGGAGAAAAATAAGCTTCTCTTTTGCTCTAAACTCTGATTTAACCTACAGCAGTACCTATGTCCTATCTGACATAGTGGCCATGAAAATGTTTTCTATTCTTGATTAAGTATGGGGGTAACAGTGGAAAATTGAAATATAACCAGATTAGAACTGCTGTTAATGAGTTGTGCTCAGTGTGCTCAGTGAACAATGAATGTGTATGATACTCAGTTTTGTCACACGTTGAAAGTGAGAGGACGGCCCTCAACTTCAGTAAAAAATATTATATATTTCAAGTTTTCTTTAAAAATGCCAATAAAGAATGTTTCCATGATTTTAAGAGGTTTGCCAAAGTAGCTTGTATTGCAGTCGAGTGAGTTTTGTTAATGGCTGGATCCTATTGCTTCAGAGCCAAAAACAACTTAATTTTTTAATGTTCAAGAGAAGAAAAGAGAATTTCTTAAGAAAATCAAACTCTGGTGCAAACAGCTCTATCATGGTGTATATAACTCTTTTCAAACATCAAATACTCAATTTTTTTCCATCTTCAGAGGAAAAAAAATAATGACATCATATTGGGCACATTATAAAACCACATACATATGCTGTAACAGAAGTGGGAATGCTTTCCAGAGTCAAATGGAACCAAAGAATGGAAACCATTTGCCTCTAACTTCCAACTCGAAGCATACAACTGTCCAGCTCTTGAGTGTGGTATGTTCCTTGATTTAGTCTTTGACAGAATGCTGAAAGTTGTCCTCAATTGGAAGTTTCTCCATATTTTCAATCCAAATACCCAGGGCTTTTTGTCAGAGCCATAAAATACTTTCTGCCAGTTCTGATGACCTATAAATCGTGAGTTAGAATTTTCTTATCTGGTATAATAAAGAATGAAAAATAATACCATTTGAACTTGGAACCTAATCTAACACTTTAGCTATCCATTTTTGAGGTTGATGAAGAATTTTGTTGAAAAGATGGCAAATGTTAAAATCTTTCCAACAATTACATATTTTCTCTTTAATAGTCTCATGAATGCTTTAAAAAAAATTACCTAAAATGGATGACCCCTATGTCCATCCAGTGTCTAATAAGAAGAACTTGTGTTCCAAAAGCTAAAGAAAAATGACTTCTTTTCTCCAGAGCCTACATTTCCAGATTCCTTAGGGTTAAGATTCTTAACTGGGGTCCATGAATGAATTTATGAGTCTATGAGTTCACTTGCTGAAATGAAGTTCAAAATTTTGGAGGATTCAGATCCGTAGTTTTCATCAGGTGCACACAAGCATCCCAACCCCAAAATAGATTAAGAGCCTATAAGGTATTGGATAATAGGTGCTAAATAAGAGTTTAACACAACCTGGCTCTATACTACTAAAAGATTAAAACAGCTTAATTCTTTTGGAATGACAAAAGCGGAGTATCTGTTGCAACAGCCCATGGTTTTCAAAACCTTGTTATTTTTTGCCTCAGTGGTACAAAGTTGTGCTTGCTCTCTGTGATACTGAAGCCAGAGCCTTGCAGCGGCTGCTTAATGGAGAGTAAAACTCAAGACTGGAATAAGAGTTTGATGTTTACTGCATCAGTTTCGAAGTCCAGCTGTAAATATACTATAGTTGAGAAATGGAGCAATATAATCTTTTCAGGTTTGAAAAAACAGTCATGCAAAGCCAAAGGCTTTGAACTGTTTGCTTGTTTAAGAAGAAATCTATTTCAAGATTTGATTACCACTAACTCAGACAACTTTTTCATCACTAAGTCCTTTCAATTCCATATCATGTGTTTCAAATTTTGTCTGCATAACTTATTTTTGTTCTACTTCTCTGTCAAAAACAATGTGGAAATCCTAGGTTATATAATTGAGGACTTGGAGAGGCAATATACATCTAGCCAACTAAAATAAAATGAAAGCTATTATCATGAAACATGCTTAAGGAAGTCTATCCTTTGTTCGGGTAAGAGTGCCAACACTGGGGATCTTAGACTGAAGTCAAAGGAAACTAAAATGGGTTTTCCTTAATGCAGCCATGTGCAAAATCACTCTTTACCATACAGATGATCCGTAAAAATATTTGTGCATTTTTAGATTCCCATGAGAACAAGTCAATTTTAAGTAAAATAGTAATGTATTATTTTTAATGATATACCTGGAAGCTGAAATCATTCTATTCATCTTCCTTATTTGGGTTTATTATCATACCCATTTGACAAGTCAAGTGAGACCATCTTTGCACACTCTCTCTGTGTAGAATGCACATACAGAAGTGCTGATTTCTTTCTTCCTCCTTCCTGGTATCGGCTTGATCATGTAATTCATTTGAAGTACTGTTAGAAGGGAAAATGTTGCATGGCTTTGAACTAATGTGTCTCCTGTCTATAGTGTTTTAAATTCATGTTCAGGGGTTCTAGGAAGAGGAGGTTACCAATGTGCAGAGTTGTGAAGGGTCCACAAAGAGATAAGGCAATTTCAATTTCTTTGTGGAGGGGACAAGAGAGGAGTAGGACACTCTTTTGATAGCCGCTGGATAGAATTAGGAAAACATTTTTCTGTGGGGTGGCAGTGCAGAAAGGCTGACCATTACTGGATTGGCCATTGTATAAAATTGCCACAAAAATGCTTAATAAAGAGAAAATGAACAGCATATGGACTCCGGTTGAGGCTTCATGAAAACACTCAGGGAAGAAAAGAACAAAGGGCAGTCTTTCCAATGTATATGGAAGAAGTAAGATGTTTTTCTAAATTTTTCTATCACTGTCAGCATTTTGGATGGAAATATGCTGTAGGAAAAAGATTAGCTCCAGTTTGCTCAGAAAGAATTTTCCCTGAAAATAATCCTGTGTGTTTTTAATATGTCGGGTTACATTGCCAATCAGTTCTATTTGGTAATTTTCAATATGATTTCTTTTTAACCCATGAACGATTTAGAAGTGGGTATTAAAATTTTGGGGTTTATCGATGTCTTGGCTCTCTTTAGCTATTGATTGCATCTGTAATTTGAGTGCATTGTTTTTTGTTGAGTTGTGCTTTGTGGTCAAGGGTTGATACATTTTTGAAAATGTTCAATGCGTGCTTGAAATTTATATGTATATTCCATATTTATTTGCAGGACTGTATACATATGCAATGTATGTATCAGTTATGTATGTATCATATGTATGTATCAGTTATGCCAAGCTTAATAATTCCATTGTCAGATTTTCTGGATTTCTACTTAATTTTTATCTACTCGATCTATCTCTGAGAAAGGTGTGTTGTTAACCCTTTTCCGCTAGGATCTATATGACTTTCCACTATGATCCATTCACCTCATTGCCTGCCTCGTCTTGTTTTTCCTGCTTGTTTTTTGCTGCATATATATTGAGGTTATGTTTTCAGGTGGATACCGAATCAGAATAATTGTGTCTTCCTGGTAAATTTATCACTCTGTAGCTCTTGATTCTTAATAATGCTGTTTTGTGCATAAATCTCTTCAGTCTGTATGAGCTTTTCTTTGGTTCATATTTATCTGGTGTCGTGATCATCACCGGTTGCTCAACCAGCATCTCTTTACTGGGGGCATCCATCTTGTTCAGGTACACCTCTTTCTCACACAGCTGAGTGTCTCTGGTGAAGGTCTGACTGGCTTAAGGGTGAGTCCATTGTGTTTTCCAGTTGATTGATTATTGGGCATGAGATCCAGCGCTGGCCAAAATGAAGCGTGTGGGTAGGCAGGGAGCCTTTGGGAAAGTGTCTTTCTTCTGAACAAGAGCCATGGTCTCTTATTTCCACCCGGATGTTGCTGTTTCTGGTATGACACCCAGAAAGGCTGTGATCATATAGTTACAAGCCTATAAACCAACACGGGGATGTCAGACCTGAGAGGCAGAAAGCACCCAGGTCCTTCATGCAGTCATTTGCCTAATTTCTTTTTGTATATCCTTTTAATTTTTTAAAAGATTTTATTTATTGGAGCACCTAGGTGGCTCAGTGGGTTAAAGCCTCTGTTTTCAGCTCAGGTCATGATCTCAGGGTCCTGGGATCGAGCCCCGCATCGGGCTTTCTGTTCAGCAGGGAGCCTGCTTTCCTCTCTCTGCCTACTTGTGATCTGTCTGTCAGATAAATAAAATCTTTTTAGATTTTATTTATTTATTTATTTGACAGAGAGAGAGAGAGCACAAGCAAGAGGAATGGGAGAGGGAGAAGCAGGCTTCCTGCTGAGCAGGGAGCCTAGTGCAGGGCTCGATTCCAGGACTCTAGGATCATGACCTGAGCCAAAGATAGATGCTTAACTGACTGAGCCTCCCAGGTACTCTTATCCTTTTAATTTTTATGTGTAACTTTCTATGTTGTTTTCAATTTCTTTGCAATTTCTTTTGCGTTTTAATCTTTTGTCGAATGTATTAGGTTTTATTTGCTTTTTTCTTGATAATTTTTGAAAATTACAATTAGTTTTTCATTCCGCAAGCAGGGGTCTTTAAAAATAGGAAAATTCTTGATGTTCAACACCAGTTTTGTAAAAGCAAAAATTGATACATTTAAATGGTAGCAAGAATGAAATAAATCATTATGTATACACATAATAAGATGTTTATAAGTAATTGAAGTGGTAATATTGATATTCACCTGAAAAAAATTTTAAGGCATAGTGATAAAAACAGTTTATAAAACTCTATGTACAGTTGACCTTCTGTGACTTCCTATAGTTTATTCCCATTCCCTTTATATTTTAGCAGAAATTCTGTTACATTCCTGGTATGTAAATGCCATATATATATGGCATACATATATATATATATATATATATATAGCATTCCTAGTATATATATATGTATATATATATATATATATGGCATTCCTAGTTTCCACAACTAGTTCAGGCTTTCTTCTATTTTTATATTCCTTTGGTTCTATCATTTGCCTGAGTGGTGGTGTAAGAATTAGCATTTCTACTATAAGTTTATTTTTTCTTTAGTGTTGTGTTTCATTCATTCCTTCTTCAATAAATATTAGTGACTACTTACTAAATGTCAGGTTTTTGAGTCTAATTTTAAGGTTAAATATTTAAGCTTAACTGTAAGATTATATAGTCTATATACTAAAAACAAAAGAGGCTGGAAGACAGGGGCTCCTGGATGACTCAGTTGTTAAGCAACTGCCTTCAGCCTGGGTCATGATCCCAGGGTCCTGGGATCGAGCCCCACATAAGGCTCCCTGCTCCACACGAAGCCTGTTTCTCCTTCTCCCACTCCCCCTGCTTGTGTTCCTGCTCTCGTGATCTCTCTCTCTGCCAAATAAATAAATAAAATCTTAAAAAAAAAAAAGAGGCTGGAAGATAGAAGGGTTAGAAAATAAAAGCCCTATAGGGTAACTTTGCCCATAAATGACTAGGAGAGAGAATCTCTCATTCATATATTTGCTATGTTTCAACCAAATAAGTAGGGTAGAAAAAGCGAATTCAAGGAAAATAAAAGAATAGTAAATCTGAAGTTGTTTTTTTTTTTTTTCAAGATTTCTTTGAGAGAGAGAGAGAGAGAAACAATAGTGAGTGGGGAAATGGGCAGAGGGAGAGAATCCGGAGCAGAATCCCTGCTGAGCCCAGAAGTCCAACGCAGGGCTCAATCTCATGACCCATGAGATCATGACCTTAGTTGCAATCACCAGCCCAATGCTTGACTGACTGAGCCACCCAAGTGCTCCAGTCTGAAATTATTTTTAAGGTGTGACTCTTACTCTATAACTTACCAGGAAAATCCTGCCATGTCAATACCTCAGAAAACCAATAGCCCTATTTATTATCTATGCCTCAGTTTCCTCTGTAAAATGGACTAAAAAAATAACACTGACCCTTCTAGGTCTAGACTAAGGACAGAGTAAAGACTTGAGTAAACATAGGTAAAATGGGGTAATAATGACTGTACTATTGCATATTATATTGACATTGTGTATTACTAAATGATATTAATAAATTATATTATACAATGATATTACATTAATATGCCAGGCACTGTTGTACTTACTTCTCGTATGTCAGCTCCTTAATCCTCATGTTATCCTACAACATCAGTGTGATCATTCTTATTTCCCAATGATCTTTAGAGGCGTACTCTAAACATTTTCCTTTTTTTTTTTTAAAGATTTTATTTATTTATTTGACAGAGATCACAAGTAGGCAGAGAAGCAGGCAGAGAGAGAGGAGGGGAAGCAGGGTCCCTGCTGAGCAGAGAGCCCTACATGGGGCTCGATCCCAGGACCCCGGGATCATGACCTGAGCCAAAGGCAGAGGCTTTAACCCACTGAGCCACCCAGGCGCCCCTAAAAATTTTCCTTAAGAAATAATTTTTTTTTTCCCTAGCAATCTCAAAGATATCAAGACTAGTAATTATAGGAAAAAGCTGAAGTTATGTTTTTTATAGAACCAAAGTTACTGTTAATATAAGAAAAAATGCACCACACATTTATTCTCACCAATTACATTTCACTGAAATGAAAATAGAATTTAGTGAGATAATAACTGCCTACAGGACAACTATTTGCATTGAAATGTTTTCAGTTTTATTTTTAACTGAGCTGGAAGCACAAGAACATTTGACCCTCCCAAAGACCCATTGTGAGGTGGGTATTCACACACCTCCACGTTTAGTGGTACAATAACTGAGAAGAGTAGAAGACTGTGTAATACCTATTATACTTTCTAATATACAGAACTGTTGCTCTTCTTTAAGGCAGAAGTGGGAAAGATCCAGGCTGAAGTTTACCCCCTGTGTTCTCTAACCTGCCATGGTTGTTACATTATAGCCTTGTTTCTTACTATTTATCTACTTAGTCACCCAAACCAGAACAGCCCAGTAAAGGACAATCTATCCTGGCTACCCTCCTGTCACCTGCACTACCCGAGGACGGGTCTTACTGGCTCCTTCCACTGCACACTTCCCCACTACGTGGGGTTGGTGCAATGGAGGCCCCATGTTGTAGTCTCTGTAGGACCCGAGGAAATCAGCATAAAACCATCTCCTTACATAGCTCCTCAGGGACGGATATAGCTGGGTCTAAGGCAATCTCTGTTGTCATTACCTGAGCCAGTTCCATCAGCAGGAAGCCCAGACAGTCTACTCAGTGGCTTGAGGAAGTGAAACTCTTCTGAATGGAGTGGTATGAGGATATGACCTTCAGAACTGCTGCAGCTGTTTTGTAGCCATGAGGGAAACCTGATGATAATAAAGCCAACATACAGGAGAGGGACAGCCAACATAATTTCAGACAATAAAATTCAAACCCAGATGAAAGTTTACATGAAGATCATTCTACCTTTGGACTTTTGGTTACATGGCCCAATAAATTCCCTTTATTTTAAATGCCATTTTGAGTTAGGGTTTCTGCTCCACAACTTAATGCACCTTAGTCGGTGCTGACTGTGGTGCCAGGCAACAGGCTTGCAGAGAAATATATGAAATCCAGAACTGGTTATTTAGCCACATGGTAACATAGTCAATAATAACTTGGTTTTTATTATTGCAGCTGATTAACTGCTTCCTGATGTCTTTTGTGTCTACCCTACATTGTATTATCTTTCTCACTTTTGATGTGGTCCCCTACCCATTTGTGCTTCTTCTTTTTGTTCATCCTTGGTGATCTGGCTGGACATCTTTCCTTGGTTCTCAAAATTGCCTTTCAGAACTTTGTACAGTTCTGCTTCGCCAATTTGGCAAGCTGTTCGCTGTCCTGCACTTCCCATATAGTTTGTTCACCTGCCAAAAGTGTTTGTTCAAAGACCATCCAGCTCTTCTGGACTCCTTTCTTCCCATCAGGTCTTTTTTTTTTTTTTTTTTTTTCCTCTCATCTGTGCCCTACACTTGTTGAAATTTGCTTTCCCAGAACTGATTATTTTTCCCTCATCAGCTTCTTTCCTTTTCCTTAGGAAAGAAATTTTTTTTTTATTACTTTCACAGAAGTTTCAATTCTCTTAGGTCTTTATTAATCCTGCCATTATTGAAAATTGAATTAAAAAGGATTTGCCTTATGCTTCATTTTTTAACAAGTATTTATCTCCAGTGTATTTTAAATCTATTTTGCAATTTGTGGTTGACCCATTTTCTACAGCAAATATCAGGGAAGTTAGAAACCTGTCTGATCACCACACTGGGATATTAGGATTCCTGTCCTCATATAATTCTTGTGATGGATAAAATAGAGCAATTGTAAATATATGTTTATATTGTTTGCTTATCTTAAAGTCACTCTAGCAACACATTTTGAAAAATAAAAATTACCATAATCCCAAGAGCCAAAGCAATGACTTTTATTTTTTTACACATCTTCCCCCTACCCCCCACCCATACACACACACTCACATGCTGACATTATTTCTCTGTGTTCCTGGGGGGGGGGGGAACCCAGCTGTTTAAGTGGTGGCTGCAAAATTCTTCTGAGGGGAGAGAAATGTCTTTTTACTAAAAACAATTTAAGGATCACATTGATTGTAGAAAGATAGTCCTTAGGATTTGTACTGGATGGGTTCAGACTGAGGCACAGAGAGTTAAATGGTTCTATATAAGAGAAACAAGGAATTATAAATTATCTGCTAAAATAGCTGTAATTAATCCCTACTCCATCCCTTGCCTGCCATATGCTTACCTCTTTGCAATGTGACTTTGTTGCTCACTCTGTGAAGACTTGCTTTGCAGCAGAAGAGATGGTATACTAGTTATTCTAGGGTTCAAGAAGCCTGTGTACGTGTTCTTGTGCTCTTAGAACCCAGCCCAACCTCCATGTGCACAAACACTAGCTAGCTTACTGGAGGATGAGAGACTGCATGACAGATTCAAATCAGCCCATTTGTCCCACTGAGGCCCTACACATGAGAGAGCCCAACTACTAAAAAGCAGAGCTAACCTCCTTTTGACAATAGAGGCATGAGGGTGCCCAGCTGAGTCCAGCCCAAATTGCTGACCAGGAGAATCACTAGCTAAATAAATGATTGTTCAGAATGGTTTGTTAAACAACAAAAGCTAATCGATATAGAAATATCTAAATCTCTGAGGATAGCATCATGCGCGGAGGTTCTGGGAATGGGGAGAAGCTATGGGAAAGGAAAATCGGTGGGGAGGAAGAAAGAGCCCAACAGGGCAGGCGATGTAAGTGAGAGGTTGACTGTGAGAATGTCTGGGAAGCAGAGCTGAGGTTGGTATTACAGAGTAAGCTTTCTTTAGTCCTGCCTTAACCCCAGAATCTTCCGCAAATGACTCCCACTCATGTTTGCCTTGGATGAGTAGTATTTTTCAGAATCAAAGAAAACGGGTTGTATTTCATATCTGTGATCACAAGCGTATGAAGGGAGGAAGGAAAGGGGAGTAGTTGTCAGAAGCGAGACTTGGGTGAGCTGAACATCCAGAGGAACCAAGCAATGACGAGAATCATGCAGTAATTTGGAAAGATATGTCGCACCCAAGAATTCTTGGAAATATTAAATGGGTTTTGTTTTTATCTTTGTTTTTGCTCTATGTCAGATCAAGTCAGTTTCATCTAATTAGTGCATAAGATCATCCCCACGAACCAGAGAACTTTCAGCCACCATCCCCACGAACCAGAGCCATCAGGTTATACATAGTTTGTGTCTACCATACATCATTTGTTGCAAATGCATCATTTGTTTCAAAAGTATAAAGTAGCTGCCAAAAAATTGTATGGCACACTAATGCAGCTCTGGCATGGATATAAAGTCATTTTCATTGATTCATTGCTAATTTTTCTTTTAATATATCTGGAATCAAAAGAGAAATCTGCTCATCAGCCAGGTGACAACAAAAAATCTGCTCATCAACCAAAAGTCAGGTGACAACAAAACAAGTGTGAAGTTAAAACTGAATTCCTGGATGTATTTGAGGTAAAGGGAACAGTGCAGGCAAGATGCAGAGGCAGGACAGTCCCGCATATTGGGGGAAGAAAAGCAGTTTAGTTTGGCTGACTACAGTGGCCAGTTGTTTGAAATACCATATGATGTGTTTTTCCTCCCTATTATTTCCAGAGTCGGTTTTTTTTTTTTTTTAATTTGTTTGTTTGGTCAGTTGGTTGTTTTGAAAACCCTGAAGCCTTCCCTCCATTAAATGAAGAAGCTGAAGATAATTTTTTACAGCGAAAGGGATACTGAACACTATCCAGAACAAAGTCTTTGCTTAGCTTTGGGTTTCAGACTAGATTTTCAAAATAAAGTCTGTAGATAAAGAATAGTCTCAAAAAAAATTAGACTTTCAAATACTCTGCAGTGCTAGAAAGTCAAAAGAGTAGTGGCTTTTGTGCAGTGACTGAGACGAGGTCCGAAAGGGACTTCTGAGGTGCTGGAGATGCCCATTCAGTGATCTGTATGGTCTTGATCTTATATGAATGTGTTTGCTATGAGAACATTCATTGAGCTAGGCAGTTTTATTTGTATAAATAAATAACCGAAGGAATAATCAAGAGAAAAAAAATAGACTTTCAAGCAGTGAAAGCATGTCTTCTCAAACTTCTTGGAGCAGAGTTTTTATCTAAAGAAAAAATCTTTGGAGAGGTGGCCTCAGAAAAAGATGAAGAATATCATTAGAAAAAGTGCCCGCCCTACTAAGGAGAATAAAGCCCCTCTACTTTGGGAGGAGATGCTTGAAAATGCAAGGAAGAGAAGGAGAAGAGGTTGTCTGTGAACTCTTGGCCCACTTGGGATTTTGAAGGAAACAAAAAATATTAGAGATAGCCTGTCTTAGAGAATTTCCAGTGTCAGCAAAGCACATTAGGAAGATGCCCCAGCACACCTGTCTGTGGGGGTGGGAGGATGTTAGGGCAGCCTTGCAAGAATCCTCTCCCAGCTCTGTGGTGCTGGTAAAGTCTCCAGCACATCCCAGGCCTCTGGGAAGGCCTAGCAGTGGGGTAACAGGGATGCCACAAGAGACCAGGTGTCTGCAAGAGAAGCTCCTGGGATGGTGGCCTCTTGGCCAGGATCCATGGAGGACACCAGGCATCAGCACAGTTGTCATCACAGCACCCCAAATCCCAGCCATATGTCAGCAGCCACCAAAACAAGATGCACAGTGACTGTGATGGCCCCAGCTCCCTGCAGTGTACAGGGAGGCAGTCTGGTGATGAGACAAATACAGCAACATACATTACCTCGAGGCTCCTGACCTGCTGCCTCCCAGGAGTCCCCTGCCTACAAGGTACTAATGTGGGAAGGAGGTGAGAAAGGCAGGGAGCACTCAAGGGGGTAAAGCCTGAAAGATGGAGCAGCTATTCTAAATCAGGAGAGGCTGGACCCTTTCAACTGGCAGAGTTAAGTTTTTCAACCGTCAGTAGAAAAATATGTAAAAATCAAAGGAAGTTACATAAATTTTTGCACATCTGAATCAACATATGTGAATTTTTTTTGGACCAGAGTACATATAGAATATATTTGAAAGAGAATAGTGGGAGAGAAGACTGGGGAGATGAGTTGAAATTAGAATACTAAAGTATTCTTTAAGGGAAGGGAAATCAAAGACATTTAGGTCAGTTTCCCTAATATCTGAGCAGAAGGACCAGGACTACCTTGGATAATCTAAGAATATTTATTTATAAGGTTATTATTAAGAAAGTTTTTTTCCTGGAGGACATTATGCTAAGTGAAATAAGCCAGTCGTAGAAGGACACAGTGACGTTTTTCCATGACTATTCTAAAACAGTCAAATTCACTGAAGCAGAAGAACCAATAGTAGTTGCCAGGTGATGGGGCTGGGTGGAAATGGGGGGATAAGTCAGTGGTATAAAATTTCAGTTATACTACATGAATAAAATCCAGAAACTGCTATACAAGTCACTTATAGTTCACAATAGTGTAATGCATAATTCAAATTTGTTAAGAGGGTAGGTCTCATGTTAAGAGTTCTAATCACACACACACACCCAAACATGGCACAAGGAAACTTTGGAAGGAGGCGAGTATGTTTTATTACCTTGACCGTGGTGTCGGTATCATGAGTGTTTGCATATGTCCAAACTCATCAAATTGTACACATTTGCATGTTAATTAAAACTCAAGTTGTTTTTTTAAAAAAAGAATAAAGTGAGGGCTTTCCAATGTTCATAAGGGATTTCTCATTCCTTCTTTGGAACATCAGTCCTCTGCCTAAAGGGCATAAAGAGAAATATTCTTTCTCAGGAAATTATTCACAGTATTTTCCAAAAATGAAAATCTCACACAGCTACAGTCCAGGGCAAGCCCGTTTGAGCTCCGTTGGGCCCACAAGCAGAATCTGCCCAGCTCTGAGAAGATGGACTGCAAATCTTGGCAGGACCACATCTGTCCTGCACATTTGTCTAATGTATTCATTGGCAGAGAAGAAAAGAGTCTCCTTTACACCTTCAAGTTTATTGTTTTAGCTCATAATTAGTTCAGATTAAGAGAACAACCCAAATAAATTGACCTCAGAGATTACAGTGCATTGGCTTGTCTTCTGTTTTAAATCAGTGTTCACTGCTTCAACAAGACGGTATAACTGAGATGATCCCTTTATGCTTTGCACTGTGCAAGTGAAGGTTGTAAACAGCCACCAAAGCTTTAAAAAGCGACACATTTCCTTCAAGGGAAAACCTGGGGCTAGCTGTGAAATCCTCCTGATGTGTGCGCGACAGGCCAGCAAAACAAGGTTTGGCTGGTGCTGCCGTTGCCCTGCAGCAGAGGGGCATAAAGCAGGAGGGAAGCCGGAGCAGATGCAGATAGCGGATTTTGCAAGCAGTCGGGAAACCGGTCTCACCGTCTCTACAGGCCTATTTGTTTCTAAATTTGGATTGCGTCCACAATGCAAATTGCACAAATTCTCATGGCAGCACCCACTGAAGAAAGAGTTCTGAGAGCTCCAGCATTAAGTTTTCAGAGGCCTTCAGCCTCTTTTTCTCTCTACAAGTGCAGTATTGTACACGGTGGTTGCAGAAAAGACACATTTGCCTTTTAGCACAATCTAAACATCACACAGTGGAACTTATGAGAGTTATGTTCATATTTTTAAGGCCATTTTGATACTATTAGTGGCACAGTTGCAGGGCCTTACTATTTTTCCAAAAGTATGACTATACCTTCTTAAATGCCTAATTTGCACTCACTGAATCACACACTGGGAGAACTTGGCTCATTCAGAATTTAAAATATACTAAACCTACTGAAGCAGCTTGAGGGGATTCTTTGTCTATGAGTCAGTGACCGTGAAGCTGTTGGAATGTTTAGGGAACAGAGGTCCTTCTAGAGAGACGGCCTGAGTGTACCTCAAGTCCACTGACTCTGCTGGTAAGGATGCCGCAACTACCATTTCTCACTATAGATTTGAAGAGTTAGGTCTTCAAAATCACTGTATCCAAGTCAGCAATTCCACTCTTGTGTCTAAACCCAAAAGGACTCAAAGCAAGGACTTGAACAGATATTTGTACACCTATGTTCAGAGCAATAGCCAAATGATGGGGACCACCCAAATGCCCATCAGTGGGTGAATATTCCATTGTATACTCCTACAATGGAATAGTATCCATCCATGAAATGGAAGGAAATTCTGACACCTGCCACAACATGGATTAAACTTAAAGACAGGCTGAGTGTGATAAACCAAACAGCAGACCAAATACTGCCTGGTTCCACTTCTGTGACATTCGTAGAGCTGTCAGATTCATAGAGACAGAGAGTAGAATGGAGATTCTCAGGGGCTGGGGGAGGGAGGAGGAAGAGTTACTGTGTAATGGGGGTAGCATTTCAGTTTGGGTTTCTGGAGATGGATGGTGGTGATGGTCACACAACAGTGTGAATGAACTTAATGCCAGGAGACCGTACGTTGAAAATGGCTACACTGGTACATTTTATGTCATGTATATTTTATCACAATAAAAAAAAAACACTTAAAAATAACTGTACCTGTGACATCTGTGTGGTTCAGTGGGTTTAGCATCTGCCTTCGGTCAGGTCCTGATGCCAGGGTCCTGGGATCGAGTCCCACATCGGGCTCCCTGCTCAGTAGAGTCTTCTCCCTCTCCCTCGGCCCCTCTGTTCCCCCTGCAAGCTCTCTCTCAAAGAAAATCTTCTAAAAAGATAACTGTACCCCAAATATAATGCTGACTATAGCCTTCTAGATGAATTGCACTGAAATTCATACAAACTAGAATTTTAAAAGTCATCATGCCAGTAGAAAGAGCATGACTCTGAGAAATCTGTCAAGAGGGAAAGCAGCATTCAGACAAGACAGCCAATGATCTGACATAAACCAAAGAAATAATGAAAACTCATATAAATGAACACCAGTATTGATGAAAGAAACCCTTTAGCCTAACCAAGTGCGTAGGCTAAGACTTATCCAACATGGTACCCCCTTGACTTTATAGGACTAGTGAGCCCTTGAATTGTAGCTGGTCTGAATTGAACTGTGCTGCAAGTGTAAAATACACATCGACTTCAAAGATTTAGTGAAAAAGAAAAGGTGATGTATCTCAATTTTTATATTGATTAAATGTTTAAAGGAGAATATTTTGGATGCATTGGTTTAAACAGATTAAAATTAATTTCACCTGTTTTAACATTTTTAAATAAGACTACTGGAAATTTTATTTTATTCATGTATTTATGTTTTCATTACTTTTTTTTAAAGTTTACTTATTTGTTTATTTAAGTAAATAAAGTCTACACCTTATGTGGGACACAAACTCATCACCCCAATATCAAGAGTCACATGCTCTTCCTACTGAGCCAGCCAGGCATCTGTCTTTGTTACTTTCTAATTGAGCTATAATTAACATACATTCATTAGTCTCAGAGGTACAACATAATGATCCAGTATTTGTATATATTGTGAAATGACCACCTCAATAAGTCTAGTTAACATCTGTCACCATACATGGTTACAGAAGAGTTTTTCTTGTTGTGAAAACTTTTACGATCTTCTCTCTTGGCAGCTTTCAAATATACAATACAGTATTTTTTTTTCATATACTTCTTTTTATTTTTTTATTTTTTAAATTTTATTTATTTTTTTAAAATTTTTTCAGTGTTCCAGAAATACAGTACTTTTAACTATAGTCACTATGTTGTACATCACATCCCATCATGACTCATTTTATAACCGAAAGTTTGTGCTTTTTGAATCCCTTCACCCATTTCACCCACACCCATTCTCCACTTCTGGAAATCGCCAGTCTGTTTTCTATCTATGAGCTTGGGCTTTTGTTTTGTTGTTTAGAGTCCCCATAGAAGTGAGAGCATATGGTATTTGTCTTTCTCCATCTGTCTTGCTTTACTTAGCATAATGCCCTCAAGGTCCATCCATATTGCCACAAATGGCAAGATTTCACTGTTTTTTTTTTTTTTTTATGGCTGAATAGTATTCTATTACACACACACACACACACACCCCATTTTCTTTATCCATTCATCCATCAATGGACAACTTAGCTTGGTTCCATATCTCAGCTATTATAAAAAATGCTGAAATGAACATGAGGGTGTGTTTATATTTTTGAATTAGTGTTTTTGTTTTCTTCAGATAAATACTCAGAAGTGGGATTGCTGATTCTAATTTTTTGAGAAAACCCCATATACTTTCCCAGTTTTTATTTCCACCAAAGAGCACGGGAGGGTTCCCTTCACATTCTCACCAGTATGTGTTATCTTTTTGAAACTATCTATTCTGATAGGTGTGAGCTAATATCTCATTGTGGTTTTGACTTGCATTTGCCTGATTGTGAGTGATGTTGAGCAGAAAATTTTAAAATACAGGGTGGCTTGTCTTTTATTTCTGTGGAACAGCACTGCTGTAGAAGTATACCAGGGCTCTTCCTAGGATAACAGAATAGAGGTAGAGTTCATTTCATGATCGTGGATTCATTCTCTAATGTATAAGGGACTGTTATTTGTAACTTTAAAGATTTTGTCAGTTCTGCCAATGTTTTCTTAACATTTTTTCTCATACTTGTTCCTTTCTATTCCTTTTTTTTCTTGTTTTTCTTAAATTTAAATTCAGTTAATTAACATATAATGTATTATTAGTTTCAGAGGTAGAGGTCAGTGATTCATCAATCTTGTATAATACCCAACACTAATTCCATCACGTGCCCTCCTTAATGTCCATCACCCATGTACACCATCCCCCTACCCGCCTTCCCCTCCAGCAACCCTCAGTTTACTTCCTATATTTAAGAGTCTCTTATGGTTTGTCTCCCTCTCTGATTTTGTCTTGTTTTATTTTTTCCTGTCTATTCCTATTCCTCAGTCTTGATCCTCTGCAGCTTTAAACTGGATCTTGTATAACAAATGTTTATTGGTTTGATTTCCTATCCTATAATCTATTTGCTATACCCTTACCAGATTAACTTTTAGGAAATCTTTGTGTAGCTATTTTTTTCTATGCTCAAAACCCAGTGACTACAGTCTGGGGAGTTTGCAGATTCTGGATTTCCCAAAGATTCTGCATCAGTCGGTTGGGGTGGGACCCAGACTTTGCATTGTAACAGGTACCCCAGATTGTTGTAAGCAGGGGGTCTGAGGAACAATAGCCTGTAGGATTAAGCTCAGATTCCTCAAAGCAAGTTTCAAGACTCTTTTTACCTTCATAATCTGGCTAATCCAATCTGTCTGAGGGAGAATGGTAAGAAAACCTAGAAAACCACTGGAAGAAAATAGGCTTCTGTTCTGAGTAGCTTTGATACTTGCCTAATTAAGGCAAGTGATTTGGCCCTGAAGACGTCTCCAGCACTGCTATCCTATAACCCTACACTTACCGTTATGATAATCTACCTCTCCAGCATAATTTTTCCAGGTTTCTATATGAATTTGAGGAAGTCAGCCTCTTCAGTACTGCATTTTGTAGTACTGCTATCATAATATGAATCTACACAGACCAAGATATTTTGACATGTGCCCTTTTGCACAAATTATTTTCTTTGGTTTTCTAGTGATTCATTCTAGGCATCTTTAGGGGGGTGCGATGGTCAGGATTTAATCAAATACGCTCCCATTCTAATAGATAAAGATTATGATGTTGCAGATTTGTAAACCATATCTCGTTCACAGAATCATTTTGGTTCTTCTGTGTGTTTGCTGTTACAGACTGTCTCCTAAAAATCCACATGTTGAAGCTCTTAACCTTTAATCTCAAAATATGGACATAGCCTTTTAAGGAGGTAATTGAGGTTGAATGAGGTTAGGGGGCAAGGCCCAAACCTACTGGACTAGGGTCCTTGTAAGAAGAGAAAGAGACACCAGAGACTGGTCTCTCTTTGCATGCACAGAGGAAAGGCCATATGAGGACATATGCATCTGTGTGCAAGCCAGAAAGAAAGGCCTCATCAGAAACCAACCTGCTGGCAGCCTGATCTTGCACTTCTAGCCCCTAGAACTGTGAGAAAATAAATGTCTGGTGTTTAAGCCACTGTGGTATTCTGTTATGGCAGCCTTAGCAGACTGATACCATAGCCAATATTTAAAGTTTGGGAGGATGCCTGTAAAAATCTGAATTTCTCTTGAGAAGTTGTAAAATTTAGCTAGAGATGAGCAGTAATTCGTCTGAGAGAACTTTCTAGTTCTCTAGTTTCCACCAGTCCCTTTGTCTCCTCGATGTGTAGGCTGAAGGTCAGTTGCCAGTTGTGTTTCTCTTACTTATTTTTTATTGTTTTAATTGTACTTCCAGTGTAGTTAGCACACAGTGTTATGTTAGTTTCAGGTGTACAATATAGTGATTCAGCACTTCTACACATCACCTGGTGCCCATCACGACAGGTGCCCTCCTTAATCCCCATCACCTATGTCCCCATCCCCCCAACCCACTTCATGTCTATATTTCAAAAACAACATATCTAGCTCTCTCTACTCATTTATGTTACTTGTCTAGCTCTTGTGAACACGTTGGTTTATAATTCCTAATGTAATAGATCTACTGAGGAAGGTCAGTTTTCTTTCCAGTAGTGAAAAGGGATTTGCGTTTAACTATGCACATATCTGAACTCCATTTTTTGATCTATAGTCACTCTCTGTGAGCAAGCCAACCAGCTATAGATTAAGCCTGTATGAACCATATGACATACACTAATATACCTTTCAATCGTTAAAAATAAATTGGGGCATAAATCTAAACTAATGACAAATCTTAACTCTGAACATCATGAGCCAATTATGTAATTTGCAAAGGATGTCTTTTTATCAACTAATCAGGGTGGCATGAACTGAAGAAAGAAAATCTCCCTTTGGTCTTGACAGATGCAAATAAAGAATAAATTATTTTTACTTGAAAATTTGAAAATAATAGAGTTATAAGGATTCCATCTGTTACATGATTTCAAGTCAGCCATGACAGTTGTGCATGGAAAACATATTGCAATGCTAACTTTGTATCTTGCATTTATAGAAATTAAAGTATAAAACTTTTTTAAGAGGCAGAAAATGTAATAACCATTTGTTAGAGAAGTGGGAACGGAAGCCGAAGACGTAGAGATTTGAATGCAGAGAAAAAAGGAAAACAATTGCTAGAGGGCAAGGAAATTAATCGAACAATTAGAGCATAAAAGAAGAGCACACAAAAGGGGAAATGAGAAGTCTTTCATAGTCTACTGTATTTACTTACTGGTGGGCATAATTTTGTTGGGAGTGTATTTCTATTAGATTTATACAGGAAAAATATATTAGTAAATTACAGTATTGTTTGTCTTAGGTATCTATAATAGAGTAAACAAAACAATGTTTTATGAAGCAATCTATCAATGACCTCTTGAGTTATTTCATTTATCTGCTTCCTACATGCTTGGAAAATAGAATTCATCTGCTTAATTTACAAAAACCAAGTAAGAAAATGTTCAGAATTTACTACGGGCCACCCCAGTATGTTTCAATTATACCATCCTGTTAATTAGCTGTAGTTGAGAGCTATTGCAAATATGCATTTTGCAGAAGAAAAATATTTTGATAGTGGTTTAGATGTTGAAGCTATAATTCTTATTTCATAAAAAAAAAATAAAAACAACCCTGCTCATTTATTTTATCTATGAGTTGTGTATTCCATTTGTTAACTGAGGATTTCTTTTTTAAAATTAGTATTAGGAAGAACGCCTGCCTTAGAAATATCCAAATAATAAAAAAGTAAAATTCACTGGGAGTGTTTTTATTGGAAAAAAAGTAATTCATGTTCTTGTGAACAGATTAGAAAACAGATGAGCAGAGAGAAAACAAAAACCATTCTTATTGTACCATTCAGATATAATCATTTGTTTAATCACAGTTTGGTATATTGAAATTGTATCTTCTTTCATTGTGACTAGCTACATGTGTATAATTTTCTAAAAATGTGCCCCCACTGTGTATATACTGCTTCAGAACCTGCTATCCAATTTAACAATATTTTACGAAAGGCCTTCTATGTCATTAGCTAGTATTCTACAACATAGTTTCATTATGTGGTTGGACCATAATTGAATTAACCAAAATTTCCCCTAACATTTGTACCATTATAAACAATGATGTGGTAAGGAGTCTTGTAGCATTAACTGGGTACCATCCAAAAGGCACACAAAATTATAAAGTTTTTGGTGTGCATTGCCAAATTGCTCTTGCAGAGTGATTGTACCCATTTAGATAGACCCTAGTATGATATGAGAGCCTCTATTTTGCCAATTCTGTATTTTAAATAAGATCATAAGTGGGAAGTACATAATACAGTGCCTGCATGTATTAGCATTATGTACAATTTGGTTCTTTTTCTACTCCAGTCTCCTTAAGAGACAGAATTCTACCTTCTACATTTGGGTACACGAGAAAGTATTCTTTGGGTGGGCATTTAGTGCATTTGAGTCACTGAGATTCTTAAATTAGTGGGTTTCCCTATTGTTTTTGCTGAATTGTAGGTATAAACATAGCCTATTCCATTCCCAAGTCTTCCATGGAATGAGATTAAACATCTTGATTATTTGGACTGTGAAATTACCTTTTAAACCTAATCCCATTAGGTCAAAGAAAAAAAAGATTTACTCAACGAATCTCGGTTGTCTGTTTATCAACAACTGAGATTTTCATTTTCCTACATGGAAATAATGGAGTGTTTTGGATCATAGTCTCTTAATTCCATGCAAAGGCTTAGAGAGGCATAATGATAATACCAAAGTCTATCAGAATAACAGGATTTGCAATGCCATTCCCCAAGGAAACCAACATTCTGTTAACTGTCAGAACCTAGGAAAGTCTTAAAAAGAAATGAGCATAAGGAATAACACAGAGAACATTGGGAGAAGCAGAGGAGAAGTGAGTTAGGGGAAGTCGGAGGGGGAGATGAACCATGAGAGACTATGGACTCTGAGAAACAAACTGTGGGTGTTGGAGGGAAGGGAGGTGGGGGTTTGTGAGAGCCTGGTGTAGGTATTAAGGAGGGCTCATATTGCATGGAGCACTGGGTGTGGTGCATAAACAATGAATCTTGGGACAATGAAAAACTATTAAATTAAAAAAAAAAGTTATTTTTAGTGCAAGTCATCTCGATAGTAGCAAAAGAACATTCACTATGAACAGCAAAATAGTCATGGCAAGGAATTCTAAAAGGAAGCCCTGCAAACCAAAGACAGTGGAAGATCAAAGAATATCTACTTAAAATTCCTTCCTCCTTAAACCCCTTTCAAATTGAAAACCCGGCTATCACCCAAGAGTATATTGGATTCCTAGGATGTCCTGGGGAAGAATAAAACCTAAAAAAGAACTGTTGCTGAAAACTTATAAGGAATTAAGTTTGCCAGCTTTAAATAACAGAAAATAAATTATAACACACAAAATCTTACAAAAAACTAATAAAAAAAAAAAGAAAGAAAAGTCAAGTTCTATCACAGCATGTAGTAACAAAGAGATGGTGTGTCTGTTCCCATGCTTGTTCTCGGGTAGCTCTGGGTGTTTTCACTATCTTTTCTTTTCTTTCTTTCTTTTTTTTTTTTTTTTTTTCAGATTCAGTTAGCCAACATATAGAACATCATTAGTTTCAGATGTAGGGTTCAATAATTCATCAGTTGCGTGTAACACCCAGTGCTGATCATATCATGTGCCCTCTTTAATACTTTCACTGTCTTTGACATTATTCTAGTGAGATCAGAGTTTTCTGTGTTGTTGTTTCTCTCTCTCTCTCTCTCTCTCTCACACACACACACACACACACACACACACAAACAGAGCCAAAAATTGCCCTTAACCTCAGGTTCTCTTTTGTGGTACCTAAAAATACTACCTTTCTGGTAGTATTTTTCTGGAGTTTAAAATTTAGAATTTAAAAAATTCTTAGGAACATACAAGATTATTTTCATGTTAATTTCCTTGATCTGTTTCCAAATGTCTAGTTTCCTTTCAAATGACACGTTGCTTTCCTTTTATGCATTTATTAATCATAAAAAACCATAAACCCCAGCTTCTTTCTGTGAAGCATATTATAAAGGAACAGTCATTCACTTGCAATTCTTTCTATGCTGCTGTTTTCTACCTGCTACTTCCTGTGGATCCTCGGACCCCATAATTCCAAGAAGATCTTGAAATCTTAAGACAGTGATAAAAGCTTCCTTTAATAAAAATATAACAATAATGTTTGCTCATTTTCTATGGCAGTCATAATTTGTGATTTCTTTTTTTTTTTAAAGATTTTATTTATTTATTTGACAGACAGAGATCCTAAGTAGGCAGAGAGGCAGGCAGAGAGAGAGAGGAGGAAGCAGGCTCCCTGCCGAGCAGAGAGCCCGATGTGGGGCTCCATCCCAGGACCCTGGGATCATGACCTGAGCTGAAGGCAGAGGCTTTAACCCACTGAGCCACCCAGGTGCCCCTAATTTGTGATTTCTGAGATGTACCTTTAATGTTCGTGAACCATGGTAAAACAGTTACTTTAACATTAGAAATATGTTGAAAGTTAAAGGATTTATACTATTATTTAAACTCAGTTCTTTTTGTTTTGTTTTGTTTTTTAAACTCAGTTCTTAATTAGAATTAATTACCTTGTTCCTATCATCTTATATAACCTCTTCTGGAAAAGCAGAGAAGATGAACTGGTGTTTTACAAAACCTTAAAATGCTCAGAAATGTCTAATCTTTTTATCAGAGAATCTATCAGTACTATAATTTTCATCCTGTACAGGCTTTTCATTTCATACAAATTATTTACATTTAATTCAATTAAGTTTATGATCCTCTGCAAATTATGACAAACATAGACAGTACTTAGTAATTTTTTAATGAAACCGCATAGACTGCTCTTCAAAGAATTAACCGAAATTGTCAGTTTATGGAACTGATGCATGCAAAGCTATTTTCCTGGCTAGTACTGGATACTTTTGGACAGTCAGTTCCCAAACATTTTAGCACACCGAGGTTACATAGGCGATTCTTTTAAGTGGCCTCTAATGTTTCCATAACCTGATAAAATGCTATTAATATTTTGTGGCCACTTTAAAAAAAGGTACTTGGTGTGCTAAAAGCAAGTTCAAAAATTCAAAGCAATTTTATGTGAAGTAATATTATCCTTAGAGCAGCATAAATTAATTCTTCAATAAAAGAGTTGGTCAGTCCTGTGAGGGAAATAAAACATAATTGTTTATGCTTTGTCAGTCTAAAAGTAAAGATCCCACTCATTGCTTATGTTTTTGTGATTTGCAGTATCTGGTACAGTGACAGTCACACATTATCTTCTCTAATGTTTGATAGGATGACCTCAGGATGATCTCTCTAGGTCCCGCTGCTTGACTCTAAATTCTATTTAATAACAGTTCGTGAAATCAGCACGTCTCCTTAGCGCTCTCCCGTGGGTTGCAAGTGATCAAACAGACAAAACCGTAATGACAGAGCAGTCAGATAGGTTTAACAGAAGGGGAATTCTTAAGACATTCTCGAATGACTGTTGAACTGCACACTGGGAAAGCCATATCTTTTATTAAAATCATCACAAATACAAAAGTATCCTCCCAAATAAGTATATGTATTGTACACATATATTCTCAAATTCTTGGAAAATTATCACAAATTTATTGGTTTTACATTTCTTTATATGGCATATCCCTAAAATATTAAACAGGACACAAATACCTATGCAATTTGTGGGTGAATAGCACCCTTTGACTTTTTAGTTCCTGTGTTTTCATCCAGACGTTTATCTGTTTGTAAAAAGCATTTGCTAGTCACTGCTTCCTGGTCTAGGCTCCCTGGCCATGGGACTGCCTGGTTCTCTGTCACGTAAAATTTGGTAGCTGTTAACATCTGATCACATTTCAAGTGTATCTTGCCTTTTCTGTAGCAAGAGCCAGTCTGCGTATGTTGGATATACAACCGGCAGCGGCTTCCTGGAGGTCCTGGTCTGGCGACCCAACCATATCCAGCAGAAGCTGTGACATGTAAAAGAGGATAAAAAGGGAAACAAGTATAAATTAATTAATTAAATTAACCTCAAGGCATAAAGTTAGGCTTTGAAAACAATTTTCAATATTAAATGTCTTTTAAAAGTTACCAAAAGAGAAAAAGCACAAGAAATTCCATTTAGGGAAATGCAAATATAAATGGTACTTAACCAGGTGCAGGGATTTCTCTTGAAACACTTACCTTTTTATTGGTTTGGAGCCGAGCTAGACCTGTTTCTCCCTCTTTTTTTTTTTTTTAAGATTTTATTTATTTATTTGACAGAGATCACAAGTAGGCAGAGAGAGAGGCAGGCAGAGAGAGAGAGAGGGAAGCAGGCTCCCCCCATGGCGGGGAGATAGCCCCGCTTGATTCCAGGGCTTGATCCCTGCTTGATGCAGGGCTTGATCCCAGGACCCTGGGATCATGACCGGAGCCAAAGGCAGAGGCTTAACCCACTGAGCCACCCAGGTGCCCCAGCACTTTTTTTGGGGGGTGGTCATCTAACTGCTCTGGATCCTGCTTTGAAATTTCTCTTGCATTCATTCTTTCTGGCTTTTCTGCCTCCAGGCCAAGCGAACAGCATACCATGCCTAGACTATTAGGGTGCACCCTTAGATTTAATTTCTCTGTATTTCAACCCACTTGATCATGTCACAACCTAATTATGTCAGTCCCCTAAATGCACTGACTCCCAGGGCTAAATAACTACAGCCCAGTCTGTTAACTTGTCCTTTAAAGGATATTTGTGCTCTGACCTCAGTTTACCTTTCTAGCCATGCATCTTTCTCTTGCTGTATCCTGTACTCCAAGGTCACACACTTCCTCATTTCTTTTGTTTTTGTTGATGCCATCCCTCTTCCTAAAAGTCTCTATCAGCCTCTTCTCTGACTTTCTAAATTTTATCCATCTTTCACAACCTAGTTAACTTTTCCACAAAGCCTCAATTGATTTCCCTCAAGTAAGATTACTGTATCTCCCTCATCAGAACTCTCCCAGCAGTTTACTCAAATGCCTGTTACTATCCTTGTATCTTCCCTTTTATTTTATTTTTTTCAATTTTTGTTCTTTCTTTATTTAAGTAATCTCTACACCCAACGAGGGACTCAAACTCATGACTCTGAGATCAAGAGTTGCATACTCTGCCACCTGAGCCAGCCGGGGCACTTCTATATCTTCTCTTTTAAACCCAGATATTTGGATTAATGTTTTCTGTCCTTTTGATTGTAAATTCTGAAATTTATAATACCATACTGTGCCTGATACACAGTGGATGCTAAATGTCATAAAAATGAATTAGAACTTTAAAAATCTATCACTTAAGATTCCGATGAGTGGGGCGCCTGGGTGGCTCAGTGGGTTAAGCCGCTGCCTTCGGCTCAGGTCATGATCTCAGGGTCCTGGGATTGAGTCCCGCATCGGGATCTCTGCTCAGCAGGGAGCCTGCTTCCTTCTCTCTCTCTCTGCCTGCCTCTCAGTGTACTTGTAATTTCTCTCTGTCAAATAAATAAATAAAAATCTTTAAAAAAAAAAAAAAAGATTCCGATGAGTGGTTCTGACAAAGGATTTGAACATTTGAGTTGTATATTTTCCACACAGTACCATTTGGGTACAAATGTTGATAGTGAAAGAAAAGGATGACTTGACAAGCAAAGACATATTGTAAAGAGAAATGTTGTGAAACCTCTTAAATATGGCGGGATTAGGGGTTGGACTTTCATTCTGTAGGAAAGGAAAAGAAGTTATTTAAGCACTTCAATCAGGAGAGTGGCATGGTCACGTTTGTATTTTAGAAAGATAACTTTCACAGCACCATGCAGAGTATGGAATGTAGAGAAAAGAACTGATGGATCCTGCAGCCCTTCAGGTCAGAGGTGATGAGGACTGTATACGGGAGGACCCAGGCATAGTGCAGCCAGAATGAATTTGAAGGACATTTGGGGGTTAAACCATTCAACAAATGGCCCAAGGATACCTGGTTATCCAAATAGAAGAAAATAAAGATGGCAATCTCTCATCATACACTTACATCATGTCCAGGTGGATTAATGGTTGAAATAAGGAAGGAAAAATATAAAACATTTGGAAGGTTATAGATAAGAAAACCCTGATAAAATTGAGTTACTGAAGTATGTCTGGTTTCTCAGGTCCTTGACCTCCTCATTGTCCATGATGTTCACCACCCATCCACACCCCACTTCCAGGGACACAGCCTGGTCCTTATTTTTCATCACTCTACCATTCCCATCTCCAAACTCTCTGACCACTGTTTCTTCTGTGATCTAGCCATTGAATAGCTCCTACTTGTCTTCTTCATGATCTCCACCAGTCCACTGGCCTGTATATTTTTTTCTCTAAGCATCTCCTGTCTTCTCCTCCTCAAGAACTGGTTTAGATTCCACAGACCATCTTTTCATTGGCATTCTCTTACCAGTGTCTTAAACCTCCTCATGACATCCATCTGGCAAAACTGTAACTGTAAATGTGCATAAATCCAGCTCTGTTTTCCTCCCATTCCACCACCAATAACTGAGCCCTCCTGGAGGCAGGCAGATGAATACAATATAAATCCAACCTCTACTCGATTTTCATCACTGCTCTACAGTTTAAATATATCTCTCTCTAAGTACGTCACTTTCTTACCCTTGTCAAGGCCTATTTCAAGTCTTCTTCATTCTTCTCCAATCTCCAACTCTTCCTTAAAGCTCCCATTCTCAACAGATAATGTGGAAGGGTTCCTTCATAAACTTGATAGAAGTCATCAGATAGGAATTACTCCAACCAAATCTGCAACACTATCTGCATCTTACCACACTTTTTTCTTCTTCCTTCCAGTCATAATGGATATTTCTTACTACCCGAGGTTCACCACACCACTTGTGTTCTCTATCCAGTCTCCTCTTTAGGACATTTTACAACCATGTACCAATTCCTTCTTACTTTATCTATAACCTCTCTCTTCTACTGATTCCTTCCTGTCATCATTTAAACCACGTCTTTGTATCTTAACCAACCCACTCCCCTGTTCCCACCACCACTGTGATTCCTTTTCCTTTCTTCATATCAGGATTTCTTTATTTTTTAAAAATTGTTATTAAGAGAGAAGGGGGGGGCAGTGGGAGGAGGAGACAGAATCTTAAGCAGGCTGCATGCTCAGTGTGGAGTCCCATGCAGGCCTCCATCTCACCACCCTGAGAGAGTGACCTGAGCAAAAATCAAAAGTGGATGCTTAACCAATTGAGCCACCTAGCCAGACATCTTTAAAGTGTTTTCTGGACTCTCTCTCCAGTCATAAGTTCTATTCAGCTCACTCCAGGTTGGCTTTTGACTTCATCTCTCCACTGAAACAGCCCTCTCGAGGTCATCAAAAACTTTCATCTTGCCAAGAACAGTAGACATTTTTTACTCATCTTATTTGACGCCTTAACAATGTTTGATATAACTGATCATTTTCTCCTTTTTGAAATGGTCTATGCCATTGGTTTCTTATATCACACTGTCCTTATACCCATGTGTCCTCATCTTTTGACTCTTCAGGGATGGTTCTTTCTCCTCCTCCCCTCCATAAATTGTTAAGCTCCTTAGAACAAATTCCTCTTCTGTCTTCATTCTGTTTTCTCTCCCTAAAGGGTTTCTTTCACTACCTGCCTTCAAGTATCATTTATATGGAGTCATCTTCTCAATTTATGTCTTCACCGTAGAACCTTCTTCTGGAGAGCACACCTCATATCCAGTTCTTCTTAGACATCTCCACTAGACAGCCTCAGAACTGTCTTGAATTTAATATGTTACAGGTGAAATTTCTTTTTTTTTTCTATCTAAACCTGGGATCCCCCCCCCCAATATTCTCCTGTATCAGTGAAGATATCACCACTTAGTTCCTCAAGCCAGAAATCTCCTCACCTCACACTCACTCCCACCTGCATTCCATCCAACAATTACCATATCTTTGCAATTCAACTGTCTACACTTACTCATTGTCACCACCCCTATAAAGCCTACAGCAGTCTCCCCACTGTCCTTGCACCCTCTCTTGCCTGGTCCCCAATCAATCATTCGTACTGCATCCAGAGTAGTGTCTTAAATTGTGAAGTTCACCAACAAGGGGCGAAATTCTGGAGAAGCAAAGGGAATAAGACATGATCAGTTTTCTGAGATTCAAGAAAGCAAATATTCTTTTCTGAGTAAGGGAATGAGGGCTGTTTGGGGGAGCTCCTGCCTTGGGAGTTTTGCATTGTTAAAGTAATTTAAAAAGGAGGCCATTAGACAAGATGGCTCGAAAGCTTTGATGGTTGATGTAAGCAAACCAAAATCTAACCCAGAGTCAACACACTTAAATCTAAGAAAATGAAACCTGAGGCCAACGAATTACAAATAGTCAACGAGCCTCTCCTATATATACGGCGACTGCTTACCTTACCTGCCAATCAAATAATTTCCTTGCTTTCCTTCTGTATGTTCTTTATTAAAAACCTTCCCCTAGCTCCTGGAGGTGGAGCACTCCTCACCACTTTCAGTTTGGTACTGCTGGTTTGAAGCCTGCCTCGGTTTACCTTTTAATAGCATTACTGAGTGTTTTGCTCAGTAACCGAAGTGTAAGATGGAGGAAATAGGTTGTAGGATTGTCGTTCATGTGAATAGCCTTGTAGTCTGAGCTGGGCTAGAAGCGAAGTACAAACAGAAGGCTACTGAGAATCTGGGAGATCGTCTGGAAAAATTAGAAAAGGAGATCTCCGTGAAGTGAGAAAACAACGTTAGCAGAATTGAAGCTCAAGAAGAAGTTGAAAAACAGGACATTAAAGTCCGCAAATGGATTATCTGGAGTTTAAGATAAAGATTTTATCTACAGATAAAGTTGTCTTGGTTATTGACAAGGTCCAGGATGTGACCATGGGAACATAGTCCATAGAAGATTCCTAGGCAATTTTATGCACACAAACATGCAGACACATACAACCCTATGAACACATTTATTTAACTTATATTCTCATTTTCTCTCTTTCTGCAGAAAGAGCAAAGGTAGAAAAATCATGAGAAGGAAGAACAGAGTAGCCAGCTCTCCTTGCTCTCTCCTTGGTGACTGTAACATGTGGCTTAGATGTCTCGGTATTGTAACTCACCCTTAAGTCCCTTTTCTAGCTTGCAACTTTTAACTCTTGATCTATAATTCCATATTTTTATCAACTTATTTGCTTATACCTCATTGTACTGTCCTATAAAAGCTGCTAAAGCAGATACAAAGCTTAGACTATTTCTTCTAAATATAGACTTAACATGGACTTTCACCCACCACTCTTTTTTCACACGTACACATTTTAGTTGTCTACCTCCCTCCTTATAACCTTCTGTCACTCTTGAGTATTGAGTATGAGCTATAAATGTGGAGATTTTGCTCCTTTGCATCATTACAAAATCGATAAAAAAGAGCAGTCCCACTCTTGACGCCAAGGGAGCCTGATATTAATACTTCTCCATTCTCAGATGGACCTCTTTTTTTCTTTCAATTCTGCTTTCCAAGCTTTAAATTGGTTCTTTAATCAAAACAAAACATTCCAATTTTTTGAGTAAATTACATAATCCCTTGAGGATTTTAGAAGAAATTATTAATAATTTCCCTTTACATAATGTATTTTCTTCTCCCTTCTCCCAAGTATATGATGATCCAAAAGAATTCATCAGTTCCCTCATTGATTCTATTGTTTTATAAATAGAGCATTAAACTCTTCCAACAGCCTGAGTCACTTTAATAGACAATATTTACCACTATATTAATTTTTTATTACAGACATGTCATTATAATGAGTAATGTGTGATTACCTGTATGCTTTTCTGGGCCCTGGATGAGGGAAGGCCTGAGGCTACATGAAAAGCTTGATTTCCACAAGCAGTTGGGATGAATTGGTTTTCTACTGTCTGAGTTCTCTGTATATGTTGTTCAGCAAGTTGGAGGAATATACATTGCCAGTTTCAACAACCCCAGCTAATGTCTACCCCACAAGGCCAGCCTGCCTTGCTTTGGCCCTGGTCCTTGGTCTCTCCTCCAGTAGATTCTGGAGGTATCTGTTGGTATTTTTTAAATCTAGCAAGAGGTGAAATAGAATTCTAGCTGTGAACCAACCCAGGCTATCTGAGCAGGGAACTAGACCCTTGCCTTATGCAGTTCAGCTGCTTTCTAGGAAAGGCAAACAGTAGTCAAGGAGTTGGGTTTTGAGGTCATAGCTCCTTGGATTTGTATCCTGACACTTCCACTCACTGGTTGGGTTACTGAACCTCTAAACCCGATCTTCTTCTAAGTTTAAGAGGATTACCTGCCTCTGAGGCTTCTTATGAAGATGAGTGAAATTATAATAGAGACCGTGAAAAAAATGTGTGAACACCTGTATTCATTGCTTCTTCCTGTCTTTACATCAGCAGCTTCCCCTGCTCTCCACTTCCCATTTTGTCTGACTGTTCCCGGAGCCTTGTTTGGATCTGACCATGCAGGGTGAGAGAGGAAAAACTGCAGAAGCACAGGCGGGGAGAATTCACACCAGAAAGGTGGAGGATTCCTTGTGGGAGAGAAAGAAACAACACGTAGAGGAGGAAGGTGGAGAGAGGGAAGAGCTTCCACCCTGTTTTTGAATAAAGTTTGGAAAAGTTGGAATGGGGGGGCTTATTTTAGGAGCAAGTTTAGGGTGAGACAGATGTACTGAGTATAAAAAAAGATAAGAGGATTTTAAAAGAAGTTTAACAGTGCACGATTGTGCTGTTTTCAAGAAAGTGCAACTAGGATTAAAATTGCTTTCAACTGCTCTTTGGTTGCCAGGCTTTTGTGTCTGACTGCATTTCCATGTCAGGACTAGACCACAAGGCCGCTTGGCTTCATATGGGTTATGCAGTTGAATCACAAAAACCCATGCTCCGCACAAAGTGAGAGCTCCATAAGTGGTATTCATTATCATGGTGATTATTTCGCCAGTTCTAAAGTCTGGTTCTGGCTTCTATTCCCTGGAGCCTAGCCCTGGTTAGTTTGGGAGGAATGAGGAAGCAGGAATTTGGGCCCTAAGGTCAGGCTAGCCCTGTCAGCATTTGCTGCAGTCCCCACCTCATCTCTGGTAGACCCCTATGGGCACCAATGGCCCAGGCCTCACTTGTCATCAGCCATTGCCACCACGCTTCACATGGTTCCCTTGGAAAGCAGCCCTTTGGCCTGATACCTGCCCAAACCGGACCTGCATTTTGCCCAGTATCCCTCAGATCTTGTTTTTGCTCTGTGGTTCCCCCTCCTCTGGTTTTCCAAGTCAGTTGCCTTTATCCCCAAACCCTTGATGCCAGTTATATAATTTCATATTACATAAACTAATGAACTGTGAGTGTGAAATGTACTAGTCATAATGTTTGGCAGGCTGTTGGCATCTCGGTGTTTCACAGCGAGCCTGTAGCATGTTGGCTCTGCCGGGAGTCAGCAAGATAAAGGTTGCAGAGGACAGGATCTCTTTTTTCATTCACATGCTTTACATTAGAACAGAATGTTAAATCAATGCAAGACCCTTTTTATGACTCTACTCTGTAAATGACTTTTTCTAGGACCTGAGAAACTTTTACCCCTGAACACAAGAAGAGGACTACCAAACTTTGGGGAATTAATTTAGCCTCAGTTTCTTACATGAACCACAAGGTTTCATTCTGTATCACGTGTAGTGGTTAGTAAATGTTTAATCTAAAAGCTCAACTAGTAGAACACAGCTGTCCAGTATCTTAAAGGCCTAAAGTAGAGGCAAGGGTGAAATTAAAAATAAATAAAAGGAGAAAAGGATGTCTTAGAACAGTACTTGTGGTAGGCAGTGAGAGTTTGGTAGGCAGTGAGAGTTTCTTCCTTTAATGTACCTGGAGTGACTCTCTGGCATCAGGCCTGTGAGTTACCTAACACACTCATACCATGTGAAATGATTTTATTAGCTACCAAGCCCAGTAGGTGCCAAGCACTGTGATTTATTCATCACTAGTTCATTTATCCTGCTCTACCCATTTTCCTTAGCCAGGAACATTCTCAATCAAGGGTATAGTGTTGGAAGTGTAGAATATTCTGTGTGCTCAGGGTATGAATGGCTTGATATTTGAGAAGCGCTCCTGAGACTCTCTTTTGGTGATGTTGCTTTCTGAATTTATTGGTTTTCCTGCTTTTTATTTATAGCTGTCAGTGAATGTTACTCATTGCTTTGTTAATACACCCAGAGGCTGTGTTGATAATGCTGCTTTACAAATTGAAAAAGGATGTGCTACTTGGCCAAACCACTATCTGAATAATGTGTACTATATATGTGTCTTGGTTTTGAATCAGACTCAGGATTATATGCTTTTGTTTTTCTTAAGAGCATAGTAAGCAAACCAAGGCACTCAGAGGAGTGTTTTAAAATGAACAGAAACATTCACATAATAGACACTTGGTGCAAAATTCTGCATTTGAGGGGCAGCTAACAGAAAATAAAGAGCAGCATGTGTTTTCCAATCACTAACACACGGGGCAAGGTGAGGGCAGTTTTTAATACTTTGCGATAATTACAGAAAAGGCACTTTTCTTGGGAAGGTGACATGCAAATTGGGTAGAAATGATCTGTAGACATTTTCCAACTATAAAAACATTTTTCATATTACAAGGGGGAAAAAACACCTCAGGTTTACCTTTTTGAAGTGTTTGTTCCTTTCAAAAACTTTCCTCTTTTTAATCTTTCCCTCCCCCAAACATACCCAAAGACCTTAAATTTATTGGGAGTTTCATACATACACTGAAGGAGAGCTAGCCCCCTTGCTTTCAAAGTTAATTGCATAGAGCACTTTAAAACATCATTCAAACACATTACTTTTTATAACGTTGGCGTGAACGAGGACAAGGGGAGGGGCACAAAGCATGGTTTGTGGATGAGGCTAACACGAATACTTCCTCCAGAGACAAAGGCTTTGATCTCGAGGCTCATGCCCTGACGACGCAGCTGTGACCTACGTTTCACATCCCTGGGAAGGTGAGATAAAGGTAGCATGGGGATTGCTGTCTGCATTCAATTTTTACTTTTATATCTAACAGTTCATGATTTTTTATAATATTTCAGTTGTATGAAAAATATGTACCCATTTGAGTGATAACAGATTTTCTTGTGGTTTGACTCAACATTGTTTGGGTGAACACAGACTGGAAATATGAATTTTAATTAGAGCCGGATGAGTTCGGAAATACCTGCATGCACACCAAGCTTAGCAGGTTTTCCAGAAAGATCTTGAGTTCCCAGAGCTCATTTGAACTGTGGACTGTTTTGCTGTTTTCCAGTTCACGGGGCACTGCGGTGTGGTTGTAGCACTGACGTGCAGCCCGGCAACACTTCGCACCGAGGCTGCCCTGCACAGTGGCTTCCCGGCTCTCCAGGTTGGCTGAGGCTCCACCGTGGTTTCTCTCACCGCCCGCCTTTGAGCCCCGGTAATTCATTTCATATGACAGCTCACCAGAGCCGTGGGCCTCAAAACACATTTTACATTTGCTGGTTGGGGCAAAACCTTTGATTCTGTTTGGTCAGTGAAGTGAATCAAGGGGCTTCCCTTTTAGTGGTGTCTGTCTGCCTCCAGGTGACAGGAGCGTGTGCCCTATTGACACCATCTGAGGTTCATGTCCGCAAAGCTTGAAAGCACGGCCTACTGGTTTGATCTGGTGGGGCCTCTGTGCAGATGCACGTTTACACTTGAGTAGGTTGGCCCTCGGGTTTTTCTTCCACGCTGTTTTTCCAGGAGCCTTCCAGTAAAGAGCTCTTGCGCCTGGACGTACGCGCGCACGCACCCGCGCACGCACCCACGCACGCACCCACGCACGCACCTATGCACGCGCATGCGCAGATACGAGTGCCGGACCTACAGTACTGGGAAGTAGTAAGGGGATGTATAATAAAGAGAACCCTAACCACCGTCTAAAGAATGCTAGAAATTCTAGAAATGGACAATGCCTTGATGACTGGCAGCATCAGGACATTGCGGGACCCTGCGCTCTTCGTCGGAGGAAAAGGAAACGGTAAATCTTCACGCGCCCTCCATGGAAGTTCGTGGTGTCCTTCGGAATGGCTTCAAGTTGCCCTTTGATGTTTTTCCCCCTATCAATTATAAAGAATATTTGTGTATATGGGAGTTCCATGGCTAAGAATGCTATAGAAATGGTAGGCTAGGAGTGGAGAAAAAGATTTGTGAGGATAGGGTTGTTTAGGATTGCATTTTGCTATTGGGTAGTTCAAAGTGACAATTCTCTGGAAGTAAAAAAAAAAAAAACAAAAACCAAATAGTATGTTCTTATGGATTATGGAGTGTAGTGACTGTGAGTGCGTGCTTTGAGTTCATAGTCTGGGTCTGAATCCTGGCTGCTTCTAACCGTGTATGACGTGTGGTGACTCTCTCCCTGACCCCCAGTTTTCTTATCAGTAAAATTAGGATTGCCCATAGTACCTTTCTTAACAGGATAGATGTGGGATTAAATGAAATAGTAAATGTAAAAGGATTGTTCCACATGCTCATGCACGATGATCGTTGTAGTTACCACCGTTGGTATTATCTGGTATTGGAGGTTGTTGTAGGGTAGGGAGAATAAAATAAAATTATTATTATTTTTCTGTCAGCTCACTTTGTCAGCTTGAGTTCCAATCAGATCGATTCAAATAAGCAATGTTGGTCTAGTTATATTGAGAATATTTTAAGAGAGGCTTGTCACATCCTGTGAAGTGAAAAAAACAAGGGAAGAAAGTACCACTAACACAACTCTGTATTCATGGTCATAGATTGATCAGTTCCTCAAATTACAGTTCCCTCCTGCTTCAGTCTCTAGTCCAGAAGGACATTAGCCCTGATGGGTAAATAAAGGCATGAAGTAGCTATTAATAAAGTTGAGATAAAAGCATTAGATATGGGATATGTTTGCAAGGGGGAAGAAGTTGGATGAATAGGGAAGTGGTTAGAATTCTAAATATTCACAAAAAGGTAAGGCTAAACTATATTATTTACTAATTTATATTATAGAGAACCAGAGTTCACTCACACCTACTTTGCTATTAGACTAATTGAATAAAACTACTCTACTTTCCTCTTGGAAAAGGTTATCCTATAAACTCATTTATGAGTCTGATCAGAATGCGGATGCTTTTTTGGTCAGGTTTTCTGCTTGTGTCTGTTGGGCTGGAAAATGTTGAAGTTAGAAAATTCAGTCTAAGCAAAGGAACATGGAGAAGACCATACAGAAATGAAATACACTCATAATATTTTAAATGACTAATATTAATCTCTTCCCCTGCCTGACTTTTCCAAGACCTGATAAGAAAAATATTTGCACCCGGGTTGTGCCTGCTCTCAGAGGAAGACAGTAAGTTGGGAAAAGATGGAGTATAGGATAAGGGCCAAGGGGAATGTAATGGGGAAGCCACCTATGATAATCCCATGTTTATTATTATCTATAATATTGTACATAAAGGAGGCAAAATTTTATCTGTAAGAATCTCAGATCAAGGGTTGGCTCACAATAACTGCTATTTGTTCGCCATTATTTTTCCAATAGAAAACATACTACAAGCACTGTCCACTTATCTTGATGCTCATAGCAAGTGGCACGTGACAAAACATGTCCAGCACTGTATTGGCTGGCATGATGTCCTCTCATGAAGAGGTCAGGTTGTTGCTACCCGTAGAGGCTGAGAGTCATGTGGGTGGCACCTCTATAAGGAATGGCAAGAGGCCCACAGGGGAAGGTCAGCAGGGAAGTCTCTCTGAGTCTCTATGAAATTCTGCTTCATTGGTAGGTTCTAAGAGTCCCTTCTGGATAAATGAGAGACAGGGCTCACAGCAGTTGGGACCCCTGGCAGGTTGTAATATGGACAGGTTACTATAGGTCCCACGGAAACATAGTAGAAGGAATAGACACTGTATTTTCTGCCTTGGGTTTCACTGTGGCTTTCTTCTGGTTATTGTAGTAGGTCAAAGAACTTTTGTGTGGTAAAATGATCTAGGACATAAAGCAGTCAGGAACTTCATCAATATGTGGTCAAAATAAAATCAAGTATGAGTTAGAATAACTCAACATTCTCTTTGAAGATTTAATGATATTGGCATAGTCACATCCCCCCGTAGCTTCATGAAATATGTGCAGAAAAGGTAAACTTAAGATTCACATGTCTTTTCTCTTACTGGATTAAGAGTTAGTCTAAATACAGAATTCTAGGTTAGAAGTAATTTTTGAAGAATTAGGAGAGGTGTTTTTTTAAATTTTTTATTTTTTATAAACATATATTTTTAATCCCAAGGGTACAGGTTTGTGAATCGCCAGGTTTACACACTTCACAGCACTCACCATAGCACATAACCCTCCCCAATGTCCATAACCCTAGCCCACTTCTCCCAACCCTCCTCTCCCCAGCAACCCTTAGTTTGTTTTGTGAGATTAAGAGTCACTTATAGTTTGTCTCCCTCCCAATCCTATCTTGTTTCATTTATTCTTCTCCTACCCCTTAAGCCCCCATGTTGCATCATCACTTCTTCATATCCGGGAGATCATATGATAGTTGTCTTTCTCCACTTGACTTATTTCACTAAGCATGATACCCTCTAGTTCCATCCAAGTTGTCACAAATGGCAACATAGTATTTTGGTGGCTGCATAGTATTCCATTGTGTATATATACCACATCTTCTTGATCCATTCATCTGTTGATGGACATCAAGGTTCTTTCCATAGTTTGGCTATTGTGGACATTGCTGCTATAAACATTCAGGTGCACGTGCCCCTTTAGATCACTACGTTTGTGTCTTTAGGGTAAATACCCAGTAGTGCAGTTGCTGGGTCATAGGGTAGTCCTATTTTCAACATTTTGAGGAACCTCCATGCTGTTTTCCAGAGTAGTTGCACCAGCTTGCATTCCCACCAACAGTGTAGGAGGGTCCCCCTTTCTCCGCATCCTCGCCAGCATCTGTCATTTCCTGACTTGTTAATTTTAGCCATTCTGACTGGTGTGAGGTGATATCTCATTGTGGTTTTGATTTGTATTTCCCTGATGCCAAGTGATATGGAACACTTTTTCATGTGTCTGTTGGCCATCTGGATGTCTTCTTTGCAGAAATGTCTGTTCATGTCCTCTGCCCATTTCTTGATTGGATTATTTATTCTTTGGGTGTTGAGTTTGCTAAGTTCTTTATAGATTTTGGACACTAGTCCTTTATCTGATATGTCTTTTGCAAATATCTTCTCCCATTCTGTCAGTTGTCTTTTGGTTTTGTTAACTGCTTCCTTTGCTGTGCACAAGCTATTGATCTTGATAAAATCCCAATAGTTCAGTTTTGCCCTTGCTTCCCTTGCCTTTAAATACAAACAATTATAAGAACATACTATGAGCAACTCTATGCCAACAAATTTGACAATCTGGAAGAATTAGAAGAGTTTTGAAGGCATTGCTCCATTTTCTTCTTACTTCCAGTGTTACTGTTGAGGAGGCCAAAGTGTTCCCAAGTTTTGGTTTCTCTTGCTCACTATCTTCTTTTTCTCTCCTTTCTCTTTTGAAGATTATAGAATCTTTTTATGAGTATTATACTTAATGTCCTAAAATTTTACAGTGCTATATCTTGTGATAGGTCTGCTTTTATCCATTTTATACAGGATACCTGATGCACGGTTTCAGTCTGGTAATTCATGCACTTCAATTCTGGGAAATTCTCTCAAATTATTTCATTTCATTTCCTCGTCTCCATTTTCTCAGTTACTCTTTGTGGAACTAATATTCTGAAGTTAGATCTTTTACACTGGTTCTCTCATTTTTATCTTTCCTATTTTCATCTCTACCTTTTTTCTCAACCTTCTGAAAGATTTCTTTTTTTGTCTTTTTAATTTTTATTTAAACTCTACTTAGTTAACATACAGTGCAATATTGGTTCCTGGAGTAGAATTCAGCAATTCATCACTTACATACAGCACCCAGTGCTCATCATAATAAGTACCCTCCTTAATCCCCATCACCCATCTAGCCCATTCCCCATCCACTTCCCTCCATCAATCCTTTGTTCTCTATGGTTGAGTTTATTATGGTTTGTTTTCTTCTCTCTTTTCCCATATATTCATATATTCATCTGTTTTGTTTCTTAAATTCACATATGAGTGAAGTCATATGGTATTTTTCTTTCTCTGACTGACTTATTTCACTTAGCATGCATAATACACTAGCTCTATCCACATCATTACAGATGGCAAGATTTCATTCTTTTTGATGGCTGAGTAATATTCCATTGCATATATATACCATCTCTTCTTTATCCATTCATCAGTTGATGGACATTTGGGCTCTTCCATAGTTTGGCTATTGTTTAAAATGTTGTTAAAAACATTGGGGTGCACACACCCCTTTGAATCTGTATTTTTTATATCCTTTAGGTAAATACCTAGTAGTGCAATTGCTGGATCATAGGGTAGTTCTATTTTTAACTTCTTGAGGAACATCCATACTATTTTCCAGAGTGACTGCACCAGTTCATATTCCCACCAACAGTGTAAGAGGGTTCTCCTTTCTTCAACATTATTGTTCCCTTGTTGTTAATTATTAATTAAAATGAGGTGGTAGCTCATCATGGTTTTGATTTGTATTTCCCTGATGATGAGTGATGTTGAGCATCTTTTCATGTGTGTGTTAGCCTTTTGGATGTTTTTGGAAAATGTCTATTTATGTCTTCTGCCTATTTCTTAACCGGATTATTTGTTTTTTGGGTGTTGAGTTTGATAAGTTCTTTATAGATTTTGGATACTAACCCTTTATCCAATATGTTATTTGCAAATATCTTCTCCCATTCTGTAGGCTGCCTTTTAGTTTTGTTGATTGTTTCCTTCACTGTGCAGAAGCTTCTTATCTTGATGAAGTCCCAAGAGTTCATTTTTTCTTTTGTTTCCCTTGTCTCTGGTGACATGTCTAGTAAGAAGTTGCTATGGCCAGTGGCAGAGAGGTTGCTGCCTGTGTTCTCCTCTAGGATTTTGATGGTTTCGGGTCTCACATTTAGGTCTTCTTTCCATTTTGAATCTATTTTTGTGTGTGGTGTAAGAAAGTGGTTCAGTTTAATTCTTCTGTATGTTGCTTTCGAGTTTCCAAACACCATGTGTTGAAGAAACTGTCTTTTTTCCATTGCATATTCTTTCCTGCTTTATTGAAGATTAGTTGACCGTAGAGTTGTGGGTCCATTTCTGGGTTTTCTTTTCTGTTCCATTGATCTATCTGTTTGTTTTTGTGCCAGTACCATACTGTCTTGATGACTACAGCTTTGTAATATAGCTTAAAGTCCAGAATTCTGATGCATCCATCTTTGCTTTGCTTTTTCAGGATTGTTTTGGGTATTCAGGGTCTTTTGTAGTTCCCTTAAAATTTTAAGATGTTTTGTTCTAGCTCTGTGAAAAATGCTGATGGTACTCTGAAAGAGATTGCATTAGATGTGTAGATTGCTTTGGGTAGTACAGACATTTTAACAATGTTTGTTCTTCCAATCCATGAGCATGGAATGTTTTTCCATTTCTTTGGTCTTCTTCAAATTCTTTCATTCATTTCCTCATTCTTTTCCTCTTTCTTTTATTAATGTGATGTATCTATCAGGTTGATTGATTTGTGAATATTGAACCAACCCTGCAGCCCAGGAATAAATCCCACTTGATTGTGGTGAATAATTCTTTTAATTTGCTTTTGGATTTGATTTGCTAGTATCTTGCTGAGAATTTCTGCATCCATTTTCATCAGGGATATTGGCCTGTAATTCTTTTTAATGGGGTTATATCTGGATTTGGAATCAAGGTAATGCTGGCTTCATAGAATGTGTTTGGAAGTTTTCCTTCCATTTCTGTTTTTTGGGAACAATTTGAGAAGAACAGGTATTAGCTCTCCTTTAAAAGTCTGGTAGAATTTGCCTGTGGAGCCATCTGGTCCTGGACTTCTGTTGGTTGGGAAATTTTTGATTACTGATTCAGTTTCTTTACTGGCTATGGATCTGTTCAAATTTTCTATTTCTTTCTCTTTCAGTTTTTGTAGTTTGTACATTCCTAGGAATTTATCATTTCTTCCATTTTGCCCAGTTTATTGGCATATAATTTTGCATAATATTCTAATTGTATTTCTGTGGTATTGTGATCTCTCCTCTTTCATTCATTATTTTATTTATTTGGGTCCTTTGTCTCTTCTTATTAATTCTTTCAAAGAACCAGCTCTTAGTTCCATTAATATGTTCTACTGGTTTTTTTTTTTTTAAATTCTGTATTGTTTATTTCTGCTCTAGTCCTTATTATTTTCCTTCTTCTGCTGGCTGTAGGCTTAGTTTGCTGTTCCTTTTTTAGCTCCTTAAGGTATAAGGTTAGGATGTGTATTTGAGACTGTTCTTGTTTCTTGAGGTAGGTGTGTACTGTAATATACTTCCCTCTTAGGATTACCTTTGCTATACCCTGAAGGTTTTGGACTGTCATGTTTTCATTTTCATTTGCTTCCATGTACTGTTTCATTTCTTCTCTAATTTCATTGTTAACTCATTCATTCTTTAGTAGGATGTTCTTTAAGCTTCATATATTTATGGTCTTTCCAAATTTTTTCTTGTGGTTGACTTCAAGTTTCATAGTATTGTGGTCTGAAAATATGCGTGGTATGTTCTCAATATTTTGTACTTGCTGAGGGCTGACTTGTGACCCAGTATGTGATAAATTCTGGAGAATGTTCTATGTGTGCCTGAAAATAATGTGTATTCATTCTGCTGCTTTAGGATGAAGTGTTCTGAATATATCTATTAAGTCTATCTGGTCCAGTGTGTCATTCAAAGCCATTGTTTCCTTGTTTATTTTGTGCTTAGATGATCTGTCCATTGCTTTTAGTGGAGTGTTAAAGTGCCCTACTATTATTGTATTATTATCAGTGGGTGTGTTATTAATTGACTTATATGTTTGGGTACTCTCATGTTGGGAGCATAATATTTTAAGATTTATTTATTTTAGAGAGAAAGCGAGAACAAGGGATTAAGGGGAGGAGCAGAGGGAGAGAATTCTCAAGCAGATTCCCTATTGCGCATGGAGTTTTATGTAGGACTTGATCCCATGACCCATGAAATCACAACCTAAGCCAAAACCAAGAGTTGGAGGCCTAACTAACTGTGCCACTCAGGCGCCCATATAATTGTTATATCTTCTTGAGGGATTGATGTCTCTTTAGAAATTTATCTTCCAGCTCTTCTATTCAGTTTGTGCTCCCTGAATGTTCTTTTTCTTATAGAACCCTGTTTGGTTTTATAGATGCAATAATGAACATTATTGTTCATTTTTGAACATAGAAGTAAACATCATCTATGTTCACTTCTATGTTCACTTCTTTTTCTTCTCTCTGCTACACTCTGCTTCTTCTGAGGACTGATTTGTTTCTATTTTTTTCAGTTTCTGTCTTCTTTGTTCAAAACATCCTTCATATATGACTTACTTGTTGGATGAATGGAAAGTTTGAGCACATAGGGCTTGTCGACTGTATATTTTACTGCAGGGTAATCTGTGTGGTCTCAGGGCTGCTCAGAGTTGTGCTCTCCATGAAGACAACAAATTAAAGGGGCCCAAAATGTAGATCTCACTTGCTCACCAATTCATGAATGCTTTTTAGGAGCTACATCTTCCTAGAAGAAGGGTGGCTTTTTCTTCCCACAAAAGTGGGAAATGTTATCTCCTTTTTAAGTCTAACACCAGCAAAGCTACATCTGTCCAGAAAGAACATCATTTTCTAATTCACACACAACAGTTTCCCATAAGCCATCAAAGACCCTGGAAAGGCTAGCTGGAATTCTCCCCAGGTCAATATCTTGAAATCTTTTGTGTTGAGCTAGTCAACTTCTCCAAGGAAGAGATTTTCAAACATAGAGTAAGGGACTGGTTTATAGGAGTTTGGGACTGAGTAAAGCCGATAGTCCATTCAGCTTTCAGTGGTCACTTAATCTCCCATCTTCAGTAGAATATCCCTAACTCACAGTGGCTGTTGTCCTGCAGTCAAGAGACCCTGTTTTATCTTCTCTGGGCATCTGCTGAGTTGGGAAGAGCAGTGACTCATGTGGAATTGGGAAGGGACCCTTTTACTCAGTCTTCCTCATTATAGCCTCCTTCCTGAACCATACCAACCAATTCCAGAGGCACTTAGGGCTACCAGGTCCTAATATTTTGAGACTTCCACATTGCACACTGGGTTTGTTCTCAGTTTCTCCCACTATTGGCTTTGCATTCTGATTCTTGAAGTCTGCTAGGCATTTGTCACTCTTCCACTGAATTTCAATTTATAAAATTTTGTTATTTTCTCCTCTCCAATTCTCCCTGTCTTTGTTGGTCCTTTTTTTTTTTTTTTTTTTCTTTTTAAGTCCCTTGAGTGTAATGTTAGATTTCAGAAGGAAGTAAAATTAGATTCAGGAGTTTAATCTGCTACTGTACTTGGGACCATCTTTAGGTTTTCTCCAGACTCCAGGAAAAATGCCCTGGCTACCAACTCTGGACACAATGCCTGCATTTAACATGGATTATCTCCCATGAAAAGAGTCTGAAAGTCTATGTGGTTGTCTGTGTTCTATTGTTAGATCAGGTTTGGTTTTTTAAAAATAGATTTTATTTATTTATTTGACAGGCAGAGATCTCAAGTTGGGGGAGAGGCAGGCAGAGAGAGAGAGGAGGAAGCATGCTCCCCGCTGAGCAGAGAGCCCAATGCTGGGCTTAATCCCAGGACCCTAAGATCATGACCAAAGGCAGAGGCTTTAACCCATGCAGGCACCTCTGTTAAACAGTTTTGTGAAAGAATATTTAGAAATAAATTTTCTGGACGGAGGTTGTATGTACACATATACATACATATATGAGTCTCTAGCTCAGATCATTCAGCTGCCTGCTTGACATATGCATTTGGATGTATACTAGGTTTCATATGAAGAGAGCTCAACTCCTAATCCTTTCTTCCAAAACTTGTTTTTCATGGCTTCCCCACCTCAGTCCATGTCAGCTCATCTCTCCAGTTGGTTGGGCCAGAAACCTTTGAGTATCCCTGATTTCTCTCTTTCTCTTACTGCCTTTGTCCAATCCATAAACAGATCCTATTGGCTTTACCTTCAAAATGTACCCAGAATCTGACCTCTTCTCTTTACCTCCACTGCTATGACCTGAGCCACCATCGTCTGCTTGGATTTAAGGATGAGGCCAAGTTTTTGATATGCAAGAAAACCTGGACCTGACTTTGAAAGGTACAACTTAGAGAAATCTAAGTCACTCAGATTGACAATTTGGGAGAGTCTTTCTTTTTTAAGAAGAAAATGCAGAGAAGAGAAGAAACAGTAAAGAGATCCTGGGATAATGAATGCCTAGTTCAGAAATGGCCACAGGACTTTTTATGAACTACCAAATGTAATACTTGAATTGGAAGTTGTTGGCATTGCTGCAATATATATTCCCTTCAATTGCTACAAATCTTTGGTTTTTTTAGTTAAGTAATTTTTTTTGTTTTGCATACAATGACCTTATAACAATGTACTTGTTTTGTTTGTTGTTTTCATCAAGGTAGAAGTTAGTGGGGAGGACAAGATAAAAGGGTGGAATTCCAAGTCTATGCCAGATCTCTATAATACAGGAACAAAATGCTTACAAGAGTGAAACAATCCATAATCTGCATCAAATCATCAGATGCTGAGTGATACATAGAATTCCCTCTAAATTAGACATTGTCCAGGGTATGGAAAGCAGGGGGACGTTTGAGCCAGTATTTCCTACATGGTTATGGGAATGGCAGCCTTAGCTCACATCTGAGCTACTGAATATGGTTTTGTTTTGGTTTTTGTAACATGAATAAACTGTATCTAACGATGACATCTCACCTCAAAATAAAAAAAAATTAAGTGTGATCCAAACAATAATGTCACCTGTAGCCTCAGAAATTGACCTCCTCAGTTCTATTGACTTTTATTCCTATGCCGTATCAACTAGTCACCTATTCTTGTGGTCATACCTGGGCCTTCCTAATACCAGCAGCTGTTTCATCTCTGCCTCTGATTGCCCTCTAGCAGAAGCTCCAGGTTCTGGAAGAGACAGGCTGGGATTGAGAACACAGGAGACACTTGTATATGCAGTCTCCCTCCTGTTGCCTACCTTCTGTGATCCACCGTGTCAGCTGCTTTTCTGTCTCTAGGTTTAGCTCTTTTTTCTCTACTGTTCTCCTATCATGCCAATACTACAGATTGAAATCCCAGATCTCAACCAGGATTCTGGGTAATGCACAAATGTTCATGATCTCTCATCTCAACTGGTTCTCCATTCTGGCAATACATGTAGATCTCTTTCTCATCAGCTTGCTTTCTCTGCAGCAGCTATTTAAAACTTTCTCTACTCTCCTCAAATTACCTAACTTACCACCTTCAGTTCCTTGCTCTCAGCCTGTGCCTTTGCCTCCTACTTGATGGGGAAAATAGAAATCACAAAAAGGGAAATTGCCCAACGCCCTGCCATCTCATGTACAGATTCCCACTGCAAGTGTACCCATCTTTTCCCCATTGCCATCTGTCATATACAAGGTGTGTCTCTCCTCCAGGCTAAACTCATCTCCATGCCCTCAAGCTCTGTGTTCCCCCACCTCTCTAGTCCTTTGGAAGCTTACTCCACCATCATTCCCACTCTGATATTTTCATTGTCTCCCCTCTCTTCCTGCTCTTGCCAATTAACACATAAGCACACTCCTGTCCCGCTGTCTCTGAACTTAAAACAAACAAAAGAAAAAAACAAACAAACCCAATTGCCTTTACTTCCCCTTTCAGCTATCATTCTTGCTCCCTTTTGTTCTCCACCAAACTTCTCAGAGTGGCCTCTCTTGCTGTCTTCATTTCCTCACCTCTTTTTCGGAGATCATTAGGAATTGCTTTGCTCCGAATCCAGTAAACACTTTTTTTTTTTTTTACTATCTTTCTTCCCTTTTCAGTTGATCATGTCCTTGCACTCAAAGTAATCTTTCTTCTTGACTTCCTTAAAATAGCACTTTCCTGATTTGTTTTGATTGTTTTCTCTTTAATACTCTAATTGCTTGTTTGGGGTTTTTGTTTGTTTGTTTGTTTATTTTTTTTGTTTCGTTTTGTGGAATCTTTCTCTGCCCATTGTGCTGTGACTTAGGATATCATATCAACTCTTTCATTTTTTCTTTTCTGTATTTACTCTCCAAAGGAAATGTTACCTACTCTCATTATTTTATTATTTTAAAAACCATAACAAGTGGATTAGCAAGAAAGAAGTGAGACAAGCAAAGGAGAAGAAGAGCCAACAAAGAGAATGGAGGAGGACCAGGAGACTGTGGAATCAAAGGAACTAAGGAAGGGTGGCACTTCATGAAGATGGTAGGCTCAATATTATAATGAGACTTGGGGAGAGCAAGTAATTTGAAAAGACTGCCTTGGATTTGGACACTTGGAAATCCTAGAGATTATCGATGGCGCAATCTCTGAATTTTTGAAGGTGAAAGCCAATGACAATCATCTGAAGAGTCGGGGACAGTGGGAGAAATGAGGATCTCCAGAGAATGATACTCCTCTGAAAGGTTGGGTTCCATAGGATGTGATCAGTTGATGGGGCATTAGGAAATGAGTAAGTAGGCAAGAAGACATTAAGATTGAATATGCAGAAGTTAGAAAGAATAGTCAATGTCAGAATTTCCAGTTTTTGGAGATAAAATGAGATAATGAGTACAGTGGGTGAGAACAGCTAGGAGAAGAAACCCTCAAAGACCAGAGAGATGTATAGACTGAATGTAGCTACAGTTAAGTTGTAGGTGTAGGACAGAAGTCAGAGTATTTTCTGCCAGTAACCTCAATTTTCTTTTTAATCTTGAAGACAAGATCATGTGAGTAATATCCCTATTTAATAGATAGGTCTGTAATTGATACAAGATCATGTGAGTAATATCCCTATTTAATAAATAGGTCTGTAATTGATAATTTCACATAGAGATATTTTAAAACATTAAGGATATGCACTATTTATAAGAAGATATTTACCTTAATTACCTAAAGAAATCTTCATTGGAAAGATTTTGTTTTGGTTTACAACTTTGCTCTAGGAAATGCTAAGAATTTATAAAAATCTGACATCAAACTATAAAATTAAATTTTGCCAAGCTAGGAAAAAATTTAAAATTGTTTAAAATAAAAAACAAGGCCAAGCATTATCTCAAAATGGATAAATTAAAATAGTTAATAATTTCCACAATATTCCTCAATACGAGAATCGGCCTGAATTATTAATGTTATATTGTTTGCATTTATATTTATCTCCAAAAACTGGCACATTAGTAGAAGGAATTCAAAACCAAAGACATGTTAATATATAAAATACTTTACTGGATATAGAATTCATCCCCTGTGGGAGCAAAAATGGAAAGATATCCAGAAGAGATGAAGCTAAAGAAGCGAGAAGAGGGGAGAAAAAAAGAAGAAAAAAAACTAAAAACCTTTAGTGAAACCACTTTCCCAAATTTTATTTTGATTTCTTTTCAGCTTCAAGAGCAGCTTAATATGGAAAAAATAAAGCAAAAGGCTGGAGAGAAGAACCACAGTTTTTCTTCTTCAATGTCAAAGAAATAGCTTTCCCTGCTCCTACTAAATTGGAACTAAGCTCTTAAGGATGAAAATAAATGACTAATTTCTTGGGAAATAACCTTAAATGAAAGATTCTTTTGGCCCAATGGTTGCTTTTCTTAAACTCCAGTTGACTTAACCTCATTCTCAAGGCCCCTTCTGCTCTTCCTTTCATTGCACCCTCCTGGTATCAAGTGTGCCTGAAAAGTCTGTTTCGTCACTTGCTACATCCTTGGGAAGTGTTTTCCTTTTCTGATACAATTTGTGGGAAGGAATAAGTCAAATGTGATTGTGCTTAATTACTTAATTTCTCTTTTAAAATCTTATTTCTAATGTTTAAAATTTTTAAAAATGCAAACTAAAAAATAGGACCATAAAATTTACAAAGTAATGTTTCCACCAACTCTGACAAAAGCCTTCATAATCCTTTAAAAGTTTTTTTAATATATACCTAAATATTAATTTTAGTCTTCTCTTTTTAGCTAAAATTATATGAAATGATGCTTCTTAGTGTCATCTGTGTAAGAACTTCCAACTCCAGTGAAAGAAACAGAACTAATTTTATAACAAAATGAGCTTTCTTCCTCTCTGGCAAAGATTGTGTTCAAAATCATACCCATCTCGCATGATTTTTTGCGAGGTTAGCTATTTAGAACTTTAGGGCTGGCCCTAAGCATAGTATGTAGGCCAGTGATTAAAATTTTGTTTTCAGCAGTGAAAATCTTTTCTTCCCCTACCCTCAAACATAACCTTAGCTATCAAATGAAATTCACATATACATAAATATATGTATATAAAATAAAATGGAACATCTGAAGAGAGAGTAAAGCATGGGTTCCTAGAACTCTGCCTATTTCTTTTTCTTCATATAGACTCTCATGGTACCTTCTTTGATTCTCTGATACACACAAAAACCCCTCATCTTCACGATAGGAAGAGGGCCAATCTTTGGTCTCCATGGCTCTCTATTTCCTAGAATTTCTCTCTCACTACAAAACACCTCAGTTGAGGAGTAACCTCAACTGGTGACATAAGTCCGCTCACAGTGTGTTCATTCCACACAGATCTGCCCAATCTACACTTACTCTTCCAAAAACTGCCCCAAACCACCACCTGCACCACAATCCCAAAAACTCAGTCCCTCCATTCCAATAGTCTCGGCTAGACATTTGGGAGAACACAGTTCAAACACGTAGCTACTGAGTTTTACATGATGGATAGCCTTGCTTACTCTTCCCAGATTCATAACTTTGTGTTTACAAATTTTAGAGAAATAATTTTTAAGCCAAATACTTAGTTTACAGAACTTCAAATTATACGCCAAAGCAATACATTTAGGCAGCACAAATAAAAGTGTTCCCTTTAGGAAAGTCTTCTGGGCCCTCCTGAAGTGGTATATGTAGAAAATGATTTATATGTTACATTAGCCTGTCTCAGTATCCTGAGAGAACTGGAATGGGTCACATCCTGAAGCCGGTTCCAGGACCGGCCCAGAGATCCTGATCAAATATTTTCATGAAGTCATTCCTTCAATCTTACTTTAAAATCTACTTGGACTGTGTTACTAAAGTAGCTCATTTGTATCAATACTTACTTTATGTTAACCCACACTCTTAAATATATATCTTACACTTCTGGAAAGATTTTACTTTTAAATCAATTTTTTCTCTATTACATCTCTTTGGATGTGATAAGCAGGTTGAGCAGGTCTTTGTCAGTCAGGCAGAGGTGTTGGTGATCACCTGTAATGTGATGTGAAAGACACTACAAGGAAGGCACAGTCTAGCCCTCGAGGAGTGTACAGGGTGAGGAGCAAGGTACGATGCAGCTTGTGGCCCAGGGGAGCAGCTCCCTCTCTGCCTTGTGGTGGAGGCCCCAGGAGACAGAGACAGATGACTGCCCAACTTTGTGGTGGTTGTTCCCAGTGACTCTGGATGGGTGTGGGGGAAGATCTCTGTCTTCACACACCAAAGCCCAGGCTGGACATAAGCGAGAGCTCAGGCAGGCTGTCTAAGATGATCATTACCTAGTCTCCACCAGAAATGGCATTCCCTCACCCATTCCACCATTACAGACCCAGGGGAGGCAGCGAGGATGGGTATCACTTGAGAAGGATGGGGCTAATGATAGCAGCTAACATTTCAACAAAGATTAGTGTTTACCAGGTCTCGGGTATTATTCAGAATGCCTTCTATATGCCAATTCATTTAATGCTTTCAACAAACACAGACATCCTAGAAACTTACAAGATTACTGGTCCACCTTCTGGGGCACTCGAGGAGCCCTAAGCACCTTTGGTGAATTACCAGAATACATGTGACTATCAAAGCTAATTTTTCCTCCTTGAGCTTTATGTCTTCACACAGGGTTAAAGGACTTACTTAATGCATTCCAAGTGGGGACACTCATAATGCGAATCTTACCCTCTCCATGATCAAAAGCTCTCATGTATCTCTTTTCAGTCTATCAGTTTCCACTGACATATGCCATTACTGTGAAAATTATCTTAATGAGCACTAAAGTTATAAGTGTAACTAACTAATAGTTTAAAAATTATTTCAGTAAAGTCAAGTGTATATGAAAAAAGTCTCATTGCAAAATGGTTTTCCTAACTTGGCAATGGCAGGTAAAATCTGTGATGAAATTTTTACCTCAGTGCAACAGACGAGCTTTCTCTCTTGCCCAGGAGTGCTTTTTGAAGTTTTTCATGTACCACAAAATACATAATAAGGGATAGTTAAATTCACTCTGAACCCCAGCTACAGGACCATGACATATTTGGAGGTGACTTTGAGGTGCATTCCCAAATATGGTGCAACGCTTTCTAAATTTCCAGTCTGATTTCCTGCTGCCAGTTGCTTCTGCCAAATGCTTCTGACAGTGCGGCCAGTTTGTGGTGTCCCTAAAAATCATCAGCAATTTAAAAACATTAGCGCCCGGCAATAGTCATACTTTGCAATGATTGCCTGTATTTATCACCTTACTTTTCCAGGGTACGAATGGAAAAAAAAAAAATCACAGAGAAAAATTAAACTTCTCTAGCAGTGGGGAAAATACAGAGTTGAAAAATCAAATGCCTGATAGGATCCCAGCCCCTTTCTGTATTGTTTAAAAAAAGAAAAAAAAAAAAAAACTGAGGCACTGGGCTGATGTGGCTACGGAGAAGAAAAATAGCATAAATATGTATCCCTCCTCAAATGCTACTTAGTTTGTCTGCACATTGGCAGAGTATTTTGATATTAGGATATTATGGTTATGTGGTAGTACTAAAAATGGGGAGACGTTCGTTGTTTCATTCAACAAATAGTCACTATATTCCGGTTGGCGGCGGGAACTGGGCTGGAAGTGCATAAGTACATGAGACAGGCCTGGCATCTGCCTTCAGGAATTCTATAGTCTCCTGAACAAACAGTGATGTCCATACAGAGGAGGGGAGGCAGTCTTAGGGGAGCACAGATGGATGCAGGGGTACGTGCAAACTTCCCCGAGGAGCAAGAGTGAATCTGAAGCCAAAGGATGGATGTGAGCAATGCAAAGCGTCATATGGGCCTTGGGAGAGCATTCCAGACACAGGAAGAAGAGGGGCGCCACCTACTAAGGATCTGTGGTTTGTACAGAGCACAGAGGTGCCAACAGAAGAGATGAGTAGCATTCAGCCCCCCGCTCTTCTCTCAACTTGTGTATCCTGACACTCTCTCCCAGTGTCTCCCACCCAAGACCGTGTTTCTCTCCACACGAGTAGCATGCTTAACCAGCCATCTCCTAGGAGTATGTTAACTTGGGTCCGGGATAAACTATTTTCACATAGAGACCCCCAAACATAGTGGTTTAAACAACCTAGAAGTTTGTTTCTGTTTATGCAGCACCGTAAGTGGCCCAGGATTAGTAACAGGGCTCTGCCACCTTCAGTGGGTTGGCTAATCTCTGAGTCCAGAGCTGCCCCGTGGTCTCTACCCTTCAGCCTTCAGGAATAGGGATGGGGCCTGAGGATATACATGCATCTCTTTATGTAGGGTGAGAAACACAAGTAGTGTGCATCACTTCTCACTTCTCCTTCATGACAACTTAGTCACACGGTCACACCAAGATTCAGGGGAGGCTGCGAGATGTATTCTGTGGCCGGAAGGCAGGTGGTATGCTAAAGCTGGCTTCAAAGAGTGGAGGAGGGCTGTCGGTGGGCGTGCAGCCGTCCATGCCACAATGGCAGTGGGGGAAGGGGGAGGGGCACAATGGCAGAGAGGCAGGCAGGAGTCCGATCCCATGAGGCCTTGTTCAGAGCAAAGGAGACCACATTAGTGTTTTTAAAAAGGGCTGCAGCAGATTTATGAGTACAGTATTTGTTCACAGAAAAGGCTTTGCAAAAAAAGCCTTTATTGATCAGGGCAGACACATGCCAAGGTTTTCCACAGCTTCTCCCACTTAATTATCACAAATCCTTGTTTACCAAGAACCCAAATTCACGTCCAAGGGACACATATCTGAGTCATATGGTCTCTGAAGAAATGGACTGTGAGCTTTTAACAGATAGTTGTGTGTAGACAGGGACAGAAACCTGAAGTATCCTGTGCTATTCAGCTTTATACAGTCAGTGACAGTAAAATGTGCTCTAAGTTTACATATAGTCAGCAGCTCCCAGCAGAACACACAAGCCACGGTGCAGAGGTGGCCACATCAGCACATTCGTATCTGCAGATACAAGTGTGGCCTCTGCACTGTTGTCAAGCCACAGGAGAGATGAACCACCTCGAGGGGGCATGGCCCTGCCCACAGCCTCTCTGGGGAGCATCAGATCCCACCACAGATACAGGACCATCCACATGGCATTCAGGCCAACACCCAAATTCTGTCTACACTGGAAACATCGGGGCCAAAGACTTAGCTGCTGTTTGAGTTGGTTCAGGATACAGGAACTGGACTTGAATCCAGGAAGGAGCATGTTAGAAAGCCTCCTGTCCCATACCCACAGCCTTGACTTGGTAGAGTTCTACTCTTGTGAGGACAGCAGCATTCTGACATACCCACTGTGAGGGAGGGTCTCTCTCTATATGTATAAATGTAAATGTGAATATAAATATATATATGTGTGTGTGTGTCTGTGTATATATGTATGTATGTGTATATTCTTGTCATTTTTATCCTCTTGGTAAGTATTTGAATTACATATTATCATCCTTATAGAACCACAGAGCCTGGGGAAGCTGGGTGCGTTGGCAGCTTCACCCATAGCCAGAATTCAAACCCAGTTATGTCTGCCACCAAACACATGCTCATTTCCCTGCCTCTTGTTTTGGTTATTTAATTAGTAGCTTTCTTCCTCAGTTTTAATCCATTTTCTAAATTGGATCAATGGACTCATTTGGGGACATCTGTCTAAATTAATGTATTATATATGTCTATAGTCTAAAATGATTTTTTCAAAACCTCCCTAAATTAACATGCAAATCACTGGCTATATCCTATTAAAAGTACATTGGAAAATTCTGATGTTCTTCTTTTAAAAAATGGCTTGTGGCAAGCTTTAGTGCCTATAGCCTGTCTGGACCCTTGTCTTAAAGCTTCATTATCAAATCATTCTATTTATGATAGGACATCATTTCTTTTAGGATTTCAATCAATGAGTATGAAAAATACAGATAAGTCGTGGTGGTGGTGGTGATTTAATTATTAATGTTATCAACTGATTAATACATAATTTCTGGTTAATAATCAATTATTAATTGAATTGGCAGAGCTAAAACTTCAAATGGAGCTAAAACACAGAGGACTGATTTAACAAAAGTCAAACCTCACCAGGAGAGTTAAGTGAATCAAAGCTAAGCCTCAAAACTAGGAAATGGGTCTTCTCTCCCTTTAGCCAACAGTTTTTGAGATGCGTCTGCATTGTTGCATGTGCCCGCAGCTTTTTCTTTCTCATTGCTGGGTAGTGTTCCATCGTATGAATGTACCTGTCTTTGTTCAGCCATTCACCTGTGGAGGGACATGTGGATTTTCTCTGTGTTTTGGTGAATAGGAAGAAAGCGGCTGTAAGTATTCACAGAGAGGTTTCTGTGGTACACATACGTTTTCATTTCTCTTGAATAGATACCTGGGAGCGGAGGGTTTGGGCCATATGGTAGGTGCATGTTTAATTTTGCAAGAAGCCAGTGAGCTGTTTCCCAAGGTGGCTGAATCATGTTATATCCTTAGTGTAGGAGCATTGTGTGGGTTCTGGTTCCTCCACATGCTTGTCAGCACTTAGTACTGTCAGGCTTTGGAATTTTCGCCATTCCGAAAGACATGTGCCAGTGTCTCAAGAGGTTTTGGTTTGCATTTCCCTGATGATTAGTGGTTTTGGTCTATCTTTGCTGAAGTGTCTATCAGACATTTTGCAAATTTTTCATTGAGTTGTGTATCTTGGTATTGAGTTGTAATAATTCTTTTTTTTTTAAAGATTTTATTTATTTGACAGAGATCACAAGTAGACAGAGAGGCAGACGGAGAGCAAGCAGGGGAAGCAGGCTCCCCAATGAACAAAGCCCAATGTGGGGCTCTATCCCCTGGGATCATGACCTGAGCCAAAGACAGAGTTGTAATAATTCTTTATGTAACTTGAATACAAGTCCACTGACAGATATGTAAAAGCACATATACATGTATGTAAAATCAAAGACTTTGTGCTCCAGTTTGGCAAAAGAGCTGGCTGAACCCAGTGATACCCAAGTCAGGATCTTGAGTACCCCACTTCCAGATCCAAACTCCTCCACTGTGAGGATTTCTGGGACTTGTACCAGCAAAACTGAGAGGACATTTTGGTGCAAGAAAAGTATATTCATCCAGATAGATATCCAGACCTACAACCATTGGTTGTCAACATGCCATTTCACCATAAAGGAAAGCAGTGTCTTTGCTGCCTCTCCTGGTCTCAGTAAGCACGCTGCATGTCCACCATGTGGCACTCCCAGACCTGGCCCTGGCTGATAGTGCAACACAACTTAGATGTGTTTCTACTTTTCTTTGGCAAAGATGTCAATTTTCAAAGAGATTTTCCTTTTCACTTCTCTCTATGCTAAATGGGGGTAAAAATGATCCAGTCAACATTCTTATAAGTAGTTGTACTGACAAGTGATCATCTGAGAAAAAAAAAATACCTTTAGGAATTTATTTTCGCAGAAATTTGATCAGATTTCCCCCCCAGTCACAAAAGTATCAACATTTGTAGTAGTCAGTGTGCATATTTTAAGTTACTTCTTACCATAAGCAGAGGTAAAAATACTAAGTCCCATGTCATAAAGAGACCGCCTCAAACTGCATGTCAGTTTTCATTGCCATACATGGAAAATTAGGGGTGCTTTTCTGATTTTTTCCCTCCTTGGGGATTCAGACTTTAAACTTGGGCTATAAAGAATAATAGCTTCAACGTTAAAAATATTTTTCTTACTTTTACTTATGGGTAACTAAAGACCTAGAGAATGAAGTGCTTTTTCCCAAAAGCATATTGCAAACTAGGACATTATAAACAAGTCTTGACTTGTTAACCATAAGGATAAGCCATTATGTTTGATCACTCCTGAACCACAGACATAGTTGCTTTGATTTTGATCTGTATAAGCTATAATTAATTTGATTTTAAAAATGTAACTTTTGTTTAGCACCTGTACTTTTAAATTTGTGTCCAAAGATATTTCAAAAAGACATCTTGCACCATGGCAATGGGTTAGAAAATACAGAGAACACAGCTCCTAAGAACCTAAGAGTTTTGTATTTTTTCTTTTAATAACAAAAACTGATTGATCCAGAAGGAAGTGAAAAAAAGGGAGCCTCAGAAGGGAATGTTAATGCATGCATATTTCTGGTACATTAAAGACTCTGACGTGCTAATTCAAACACTGTTTACTTTTTGTATATAACAGGATTGCTGTTTTCAAGTGAAAAACAGAAGATATTTTCTGAGTGCCAAAAACTACTCATTCATGCAGTCTGAAATACCATTATTATTATTATTAATTCTTACGTCTAGCATCTGTGAATAGCTTCTTATACGAGAAAACCATTTTGGGTCAGCCGAAGGCCAAAAATAATGAGCTGGCCTCCTGCCTCTGTGTATTGAGTCAAGTAGCTGCCAATGAATAAAACTGATATTTTTGTTGTTGTTCCTGGGATAAATTTCAGAAAATGAAAACAAACAGTTGTTGGTGCTTTTCATATATTTCCAGTGGAAAGAATATATTTTTCACAGGTTTAAAGACTGACTCCACTATAAGTAACCAAACAATTACGAGAAGCCACCCGGTGTATTTCTGTGGTTTAGCAAAAGGGCCAAGTCGGAAGGAAAAGACATTCCCGGCATTTTCTGAAGCTAGATAAATACAGAGAAGAAATATAGATGAAAGATGGAACTGCTCTCTACAGTCCCTGCCAGATTCCTCGACTTTTTGGCATACTGATTGAATTTGGCAAATGTAACCAGTAACAATCTTTTCCATTAAAAAGAGTAGCATATACTTTATTTTACCATACTGTTTGTGCATTTTTGACCCTCCAGAACTGTCTCTCTTTTTTAAAGAGTGATTCCTTCTGCAGAGTTGGCTGCAACTTCGTTTATTTGAAACGGATCATTTATCACCAAAAAAAAAAAAAAAAAAGCTGCAGGGCACAGCTACTGTTGAACAGCTCCAACCTACAGCTCGGCAGGAAAAGTGGCTTTTTCTGGGACCGAAAGATGCTTTACCATGTGCCAACAGCATCTCATGCCAACCTAATGCCTTGATATCCAAACCTGTGTAAATGTGAGGAATCCTGAACTGTACCATTTAGACAACATAAGATACCCGGTCCTGTCATTTTCTTGTATTTGTGATCAGAAAAGCTCTAATGTGGCCTGATGTTCCTAATTTTGGTAACATGATTATGTTAAGAAAAAGAGTACCTCTCCAGCCCCAAATCTAAATTTCATGGACTCCAACACTTCTTAACCCTAAAAGTTTTTTTTCTCATCTGGCAGTGATACAGAATTAAACTTATTCGGAGAGGTAAGTAGCAATCTCTGAAAATCTGATGCCGGGGAGCAAGGACCAATTCAGGGAAGAAAGGCTCCCACCTGGTAGGCCTCTTATTCAAACTCCGATGGAAATGACTTTTTTTTTTTTTTTTTTTTACCTTTCATTGGTTTCATCTACATTAAACAAAAATACAAGATTAGGGTGTCTACCTGTTGCTGTGAATTTCTGAATGCAATACAAAAGACATGTTTTGTTTTTTAAACAGCCAAAAATTCAAGCAGCCATTTTATAGTTGGCAGTGATGTGTGTACATTATTGCTCTAATGTTATTTGCCATCTCATACACCCTTTCTTAATCAGTAAGTAGCAGCTAATTTAAAGCAAGGGAAAAGCATTAGCTTGGTGAGAGTGCCAGGTAAACCCTGTGGTTTCAATTTAAAGTTTGGAACCAATAGTGACAGATATAAAAATGAGAATCTGTAATTTGCCAAGTTTAAAGTCCCAAAACCAACATGTGAACGCTTCACAGGTTTATACATCCATAAAATGAAGACTATTTTGCATAGATTCAAAATGCTGAGGGAGTGTTATTTTTTAAACTTAAGATGACAGTATAATAATAGACCTCATTTAATCACAAAGTATTTGACCAATAAATAAATAAATAAATAAATGCCAAAAGTCACTGTTTAAATTTCAGAATGTGAAATCCATACCAGCAGTTGGCAATAGGTAGTTCTGAAATATTTTCAACAAAAATTATAAATAATTACCTTTCACTTTTTATATTTACATCTATTTATCTTACAAAGTTTGCTTCATGAATGGGTTCTTTAATAATAATAATAATAATAATAAAATAGAGATAGCTAAAAGCAGTTAGCAAGAATTTATAATTTTAACAAATAAGGCACAATACTTTATGTGCTGCCGAAGCGAGCACAAGGTACAACACTTTAGAAATACTGGGCAGAATGACTTCTGTAGACCTTTAAAGGATTTTCAATAATAACCTCTCAACTAAAGTACATATAACTCTAAAAAACACTCTCAGAAACAGCATGATAATAAAAGACAGTGAATGTCAACTGACCTAACAGTTTCTCATGTTAGTTGGTCCAGAAATCAAAATCCTGGCTGGTCACATTAGTGCACACCTTTTACCTTGTCTTCCCAGCCCATCAGGGAGGCACTGGGCTATCCCTGTCCCTCACCCCCAGGGCAATCCTTGAAAGCCATTCTGTAAACAGCACACTCTTTCCTTGTCTACACTGGATGAGAAGTGGGTACTTTTCCTGAATGGGGCCAATCAGATTCCTTTCCCTGAAGTTTCTGAATTGAAGGTGGGAATAGTATGTGACCTCACTGGGGTGACTAGAGGGTGAAGCTGGGGGACACCGTGGAGAAAACCATGGAGAGAAACAGGGAAAGACAACTGACAGAGAAAGAATAAATTGAAATGGAGACAGAGGACAGATGAAAAAAGAAGAATGTGCTATAAAACCTGTGAAACTCTGTCCCAGCACTTCTTCTGGGCTCTGCTGCCTGCTTTCTTCTCTTCTTGCCTCCTTCGCTTCTCTCCCTCAGTCCTCCCTTTCCTTCCCACTCCCTTCCTTCCTTTTCCCTTTCTCTTTCTTTTTTTAAATCTCTCTCTCTTTTCCTTCCTTCCTTTCTCTCTTCCTTCCTCCCTCCCTCTCCCTCCCTCTGTTTCTCTCTCCCTTTTTCTTTCCTTCCCCAAGACAAAGCTAAGAGTCAGGTGCTCAGCTGACTGTGCCACCCAGGTGCTCCCATGGCTCTGCTGATTTCTTGCTCATGAGATCTGTCAACCATCTATGTATTCTCTTTGGTGCCCAAGCTTATTTGAGTTATGTTGCTTGCAATTTATTGTATTCTTATTGGTCCTGTACTCTATCTGTGGGACTTGGGACACATCACTTAGATTATTGAACTAAAACTTCCCAATCTTTAATATGGGTACAGTAATGCCTGTATCACAGGGTTATTGCAAAGACTAAACAAAATAAGAAATAAAGCACTTAGCCTAGCAGTGACCACTCAGCAATCGGCTGCTATTTTAAAAAGAGATTATCCTGTAATTTACAGTTTAGAAAATACATACTGCTATCTATAGTACATACTTGTTAGTCAAGGGCAAGCTCTGCAATATCTTATTACTAAGCTTAATATTCTAATATTTGTTGATTATTCATTTAATGGGTGATTCAAAATATTTGGTGAAATTTAAAATGAAAAGGGCTATTATCACTATGGTTATTTCCCTCTTCATAGTAGAAACCTTGGGGGGAAAAAAAGATTTGTGAATAAATCCATACTTCTTCCCGTTCCCTTATTCTCTCATCTAAACTATAATGAAGTCCTGTTGAGGCTGCCATGTTGTCCTGCACTGACAGCTCACCACCTTCCTAGGGAGCTTTTTGCTAACGCACTTTCTGACCTGCTCCCTGTGCACCTCCGAGAGTGATCTTCAAAAACAAAAATGGGACCATAGCACTGTTATCATTAAAATTTTTCAATGGCTTCTCAGTACAGTAGAACAAAATCTCAGTTCTTTATTGAGGTCTGGCACTGCCCCTGTAATCCAGGCCCCCACCTCGCCAGCTCTCCAGACAACTCTTGAGTCCCTCTCCCATTCTGCCACTCAGCCTGCACTACCTTGATCTTCTTGCAGGTCCTTGGAAACACTAAGCACATTCCCACCTTATGACCATAGCACATGCTTTCTGTAAATTCTTCTCCTGTCTTCATTCTTTGTATCTTAGTGTAGATGCACCTGCTCCAAGATGCTTTCTCTGACCTCCTGGTATAAAGTATGTTAACTCTCTGTTATTGTTCATCCAACCTCATTTGTATCCTTCATAGCAGTCCATACACTTAGTAATTATTTTGTCCATTTATTTGGTTTTGGCCTGTCCCTTCTTATGGTGCTTGAGAAAGCTATGAGTCCCTTGGTCCTCCTCTTTCTTCCTGAATTCTGGGAGGGATGACTAGGTCAAGTCCTGTGTGGAGAATCTATATGCTGTGTCTTTATTCTACCCCTTTGCAAAGGGATACCTTTGTGAAGAAGGAGTCATTTCCTGGATCAGCACTAATCATATGTGGTCATTCTTGGCTATATCTTCAAGAGGTCTTGTGCCCGTTAGCTGCATATTTTCCTCTGATTTTAGTAAGTGAATAACCAGTATATGGCATATGGGAATAAAGTAGGGTGGAATCACCTCTTTTCACAAAGAGTTATCAATATTCAAGCATTTGAAGGATTAATTTGCTAAAAGGGAAATTCAGAAGCATATAAAATTATCTTTAAATGGATTCTATAAAGCCATAGGCTATCTCCAGATAGATTAACTTAAAGTAAATTAAAAGATAATTTGCTGTGGCTAAGTCTTTAAATAAATTTAGATGGTAAACTGAAAGGGAAAGCCAAGTCAGTTAGTGATTAAAATTCTTAAAAAAAAAAAAAAAAGGTTTATTTATTTATTTGAGAGAGAAAGCAAGGGGAGAGGCAAACAAAAGAGGAAGAGAGAGAATCTCAAGTGCGCTCCATGGTGAGGGACGAGCCCCGCAGGGCTCAGTCTCAGAAACCTGAGATCAGTACCGGAGCTGAAATCAAGAGTTGGACACTTAATCAACTGAGCCACCCCTGCGCCAACTGATTAAAATTCTGAACAAAAAATATTTATCCAACTTTTACACTTAAATTTTCATCTGACATGAAATCAGTATGGTAAAAATAATCATTTAGTAATAATTATTAAAACCAATTATTGGTCAGTGCATAAGTCCACCAAAATCATGTCAAGACTGCTCCTTGCAACACTATTTTAATAGACCTAATTTATTCTCACTTTAATATATAGAAGATTATTTAGAAAGAGTCTTGTTCAAGTTATCCATTTTTAAGTTTCTCAGAATGTTGAAGATGTACTATATAATTTATAAACAATCTGCAATTACATGTAACATATTGTATATTCTCTAGAACAGATGAGAAACTAGTATCTAAAATAAATTAGAAAACAGTATCTAGAATAAATTAGAAACTGGTGTCATAGTTTAAATAATAAAAGGTTGAAGCCACTTATGGAATATTAAGACTTAGCAGGAACAAACATGCCTGCACACAAATCAGTGCAAAGATATGCCGAGGGTTAGGAAAGATAGAGCTGAATCAATAATAATTTACAAGTCACTCCAGTAATCTGAGTAAATATACAAAATTTGAATACAATTATGGTAGACGTTGTGGTGGTCAGAATCCAGGATATTAGAATAATGTCCCCTTGAAATATGAAGCAAGCAATATAAGGACAAATAAAAAGTTGCTTTACGCTCAAAGTAGAAGACTTACGGACTTTCTTTTCTAACTGGTGGTTTGGGATAATACTATGAAATAAATAAGGGTTAGAAAAGTTGTAGTGACCACATGTTCCGATCCCAAATCAGGAATTTTAGCAATTTATATAAAAAGTTTTATGAGGGTATGAAAATTAAATTACATTTATACATTTAGCATACATTTAGGGTCCATCTAAACTTTATAGAAAATGTTAAAACCATATCAAATTTGAATAGTTAATAAAGGCAGTCACAGAAGGAATATTTTAGCAGTATTCAATTCCTTTTTCTAAGTTTAAGTGTATTCCTTATCCAGAGCTTCTCAAACTTTACTATGAATATGAACTATCTGGGAGTCTTCTTAAAATGCAGATTCTGATCCAGTGGGTCTGGGGTGGAGTCTGAGGTTCAGAACTTCTAACAAAGCACCTTGGTGCTCCTGTTGCTGTCTGTCTGGGACCACATTTTGAATAGCAAGTCCTGAGCCCTTGGGCTGTTGGGAGAGACCAAAAACAAAAGGCCCCAGAGCAGTTGCCTCCAAGCCACAAGCAACTTTGTTCATTTATCCCAGTGTTCCCTAAAATATTCCATGCTTTCATGCTGACAGGGAAAAGATTAGGAAGCAGCATTGCAGAAGACAATCATATAACATAGATTTTGATACACTTTCACAGGTAACAGTTGGATTGGGTCTGGCATACTGGGTCAGGTCTTCCTATTTTCAAAGTTTACAGCTTTGAGGATAGTATTTTAAACAAGTTAACATGTCAATTGTCTTCTTTCACATATAGGAACTTACATTTTTTATAATATTAGCAGAAAGTTCTTGTTTTCTTTTATGAGGAGCAACGAAAGTGCTCTAGGGACTTTGTCTTCACACTCGCAGGGGTGCCGCAAAGCACAATTCTACAACTTTGTGCCCATGACAATTCCACAGGGGCCCAAGCCACCCTTCTGCTGTTCAGCATGACATCATACACTGGAACATTCTCCACGCAGAGTTGTATTTGTTAGGTGGATTAGTTTTCAATGCAATGGCTTAATCATCCTCTGGTGTTCTTTCATCTTTTCCTTTGAGAAGGTTGATTTTTGTTTCCCTTATATTCAATATCATGGACAAACTAATGTAAATGGCTCCTGGGGATCAGTGGCTCTTAAACTTTTGTGTGCTTCTCAGTTACCTTAGGAGCTTGGTTGAAATAGTTTCTTGGTTTTAGTCATAGAGACTCTGAGCCAGTCAATTTAGGGTATGGCCCAGCCACCTTTATTTATCTTTTTTCAAGCTCTGTATTGCTTTTGACAGGTGAATTGTAGACCACACCCTTTGAGAAACACTGCTGCATCAGACCAGAGTACATGAGCATGGCCAAGGAGTAACTATTGGGAATGTTCCATAATAAAGAGTATTGTGTAATGAGAGATGAAAGCTCTGACTTGTAAGAAGTTACAAGGTCTTAGCTTAGCATGAGCTTTTTGTCCCAGGTATCCGGTTTGAACTTAGGTTTTTAATTTAATTTCTTTAGCTAGGGGATTTTCTTTTCACTGTATAATAATTAATGGCATTTATAGTACCTAGAAGTCTGTCCTTTGGTGATGGGGGGTGTTTTTCGTATAAAAATAAGATACATGAAAGGTGGGTAGTTACAAAGATCTTAGACTTTTAGAATAGAGCTCATGTAAGTGGTAGTTATAGAAAATTGACATAGATTAGTGTAAAAGGCTTAAATTAAGCCAAAGCTCTTGTATTCAGGTTTTCTACTTTCAATTTTCTTAATTCTAAAAATGCAAATATATACATATATGTGTATATACATACACATACAAACATATACAACATAAATTGCCATTAAGATTAACTAATATATCACTACCTTTGGAAAATATAGCTACTCTTCTTAAAGTCCATGAAATAATAGAAATAATTGTTTTGAAAAAAAAATCACAAAATCATCTGGTTTTAACTTCATATACTATAACTCTTACTAGTAATGTTTAACGGGCATAAATCAAGAATACACAGAAGCTACAAACACAGCAAGCAAGGCTAGAAAATCCTGAAAACTAAGGAGAGAAAGAGAGCATTTGGGCTGCAGAAGGACCACAGCATTCCACCATAAAACAAGTACGATCTCTGCCAAGTCCTCTTCCCCCTGTGTGCTTTCCCAGACAGCTGCTCTGTCTCCTACAGCAGTTTCTCAACCAGGCTCAGTCTTCCAAACACAGCCTTACACACCAGCACCCACACCCACACACGCGCCATTAAGACCCTCCTGCTTTACCCTGCAGTGGGCGTTAAGAGAACAGACTATGGAACCAGATTTCTTGGGTTCTTTCCTTATGAGGGGTGATTCAGGGCAAATCACTTAATTTCTATGTAACTCAGTTTCCTTATCTGCAAAATGGAGATGATTCCCATCACACTGGAAAATGGAAAAGACTAAATAAAGGGATATGTGTGAATGTAGCTTTTGGAATGGTGGCTAGGCACTGAGGAAGCCGAATAAAATGAAAATAGTATTACTTTCATTATTATCTCTTTTGCTGTACTTACACGCAGCTCTGTTTTTCATCTTTTCTCGCCTTTAGCTTTCAAGAAAGGGAGGGAAATGTATTTTTCTGGGATGTGGCAGTGGTGACGTAGCCAAAGCATGAGATGGATTCATTATAGTGAAGCAGAGACAAGTATTCTATTAGCCCAGACCGTCCTAGACACATCTGATTTTTCCAAAGACTCCTTGGATATTTGAGAAGACTGAATCACCTCAAGGGCAAAAGCATTGCCTAGAGCTCTCCAAGGAAAACTTAAAAAGAAAAAAATAAGGTGGCTTTAAAGAATCATTCTTGTATCAGATTTTTAGAGGCACTACACTTATAAGATGCAAAGAATTAAGATTAAAATTCTTAATTCCTCCTGAAAAGATTATCTTATAAACCTTTCTGTCAAAGCCAAGTGCTAAATAAATATGAAAAAGATGACTCCTACTGTGTTCCATAAACAACTATTAAAGGGCAGCATGGCCTAGTACAGTAATTTTCAGTTCTTTCTAAAGCAGCAAAAAGCTGTTTTGAAACAAGATCCCATGCATAATTTAAATATATAAAATGGAAAAACTAGCTGGTCTAAGTAAAGTAAGTGACTGCCCCTCACACCAAGCATTGGCTTCTCCCTTTGCCTTGAGTACTAGGCCCTGATGTCTCCCAGGGGAACCCTCACAGTCCACAAGACATGGTTTGAAATTTGCTCATCGAGTGAAAACAGCCCTAAACTAGACATTACAATCATTTATGATGTTATGCCATGTGTTGATTGTGTGGTTTTTGGTACCTCACTGATCTCTGGGACTTAACATTCCTTGTCTGCAAAATGTGTGTTTAAAATGGATAACTCACCTCTATCTGCTCTCACTTTCCTTGAATTTATTGTATAAAGAAAGTAGGAAAAGAAAGTTAATTTTCTTCATGCCAAGACAGGGTAACAGGGAATGGATTTATCTTCCCATCTGAGACAAAAATGCTAAAATCTGTAAAGCAATGGGTTTTAAGACATTGGACATCAGGCAACTGTGATCCCCAAGAGAAGGAAAACTCCAGAGGTGAGTCTTATGATTGTCCCAGCCTACTGCCTGGAGCAAGTTGTAGCACAGAGAGAGGAAAGCCCAATGAAGTGCAGCAGCTCTCTGAGCTGGGAGGCCAAGCTTGGGGATCTGTGATGACTGGAGTCTTCAAGCAAGATTACTGGAGGGGCAAGAACTCTCTGAGCACCAAACTCTGGAGATTTGCTGTCAGTACCCCTGAAACTTCAGTGCAGATCAGACGAGCACTTGTGTGTGTGGAAACCACGGACGCAAGGACAGATCATCTGGAACAATCTCTGAAGCTCATACAGGTCCACTAATGCCTAATCTCACCACCCAGTCTGAAAGACTTCCTAATTCATGGGTTTCATGCAGAGTAACTGTGAGTCTCTTACCTCAGTAGTGGGTAAGAATTAGCTATACTCTAGTGTTGTTAACAAAACATGGAACTGAAAGGAGCAAACTGTTTGTGAGTAACATAATGGCATCCTAGGAAAAAACTCAAGAATATTTACAGAAACTATCTAGCACTTGACACATTAAAATTTGGTGTCTTCCAAGAAACAGACTCTTAACTATAGAGAACACACTGATGGTTAGCAGGAAGGAGATGGGAGGGTGGGGAGATGGGGGAGACAGGTGATGGGGATGGAGGAGGACACTTGCCGCGATGGGCACCGGGTGTTGTATGGAAGTGCTGAATCACTGCATTGTACACCTGAAACTAATACAACACTGTATGTTAACTACACTGGAATGAAAATGAAAAATAAAAAATCCTCCTCTGCCCCAAGGTCAGTGTCTGACATGACTCATGATAAAGAGAAAAATCAACCAACGGAAAGCAAACCAGAAACGACACTAGTTACTAGAACTGGATTTCATGAGCTACAGGAAAGACTCAGCATGTTTCGGAGAGACATGAAAGATATAGAAAGACTCAACTTTAATTTTGAGAGACGCAATTCTGCTGAGACGTAAAATAAAGGTAAATTGAACATGGAAAAAAATAAGATTTTCTGAACTTAAAGGCATAGAAATAAAAACATTCCAAATTGAAACAGAGCCATAAGGAGCTGTAGGAAAACATGAAGTAGCCAAATATAGGTGAAAACAGAGTTTCCAAAGGACAGTAGAAAGAGAAGACAGAGCAAATAGTTTTCTATTTGAAAAAAAAAAAAATGGCTCCACATTTTCCAAATTTGCTGAAAACTATAGCTTATCTAAGAAGTTCAATAAGCCCAAGCATAAGAAATATAAAGAAAATAGTATGAAGGTACATCATAATCAAATTGCTCAAAATCAGGGAAAGTGATAAAATTTCAGAAGCAGTAGTACAAAAAAATGACATACACGTTAACAAGCAGAAGAATGACAGCAGATTTCTTCTCAGAAACAACACAAGTGTGAATACAATGAAGCAACATGTTTTACCGAAGGGAAAAATGTCATCATAAAATTCTCTCTACCAAAAATATTTTTCAAACACAAAGCCTTTTCTAGACATACGAAAGATGAAAGAATTTGTCAATAGAGCTATACTAAAAGAAATTTTAAAAGTTCTTTGGGCAGAAAGAAAATGAGACCAGATGGAAATCTGAATCTACAGAAGGGAATAAATAGCACTTTTTCGTACTTATTTAAAGCTCTTTAATTGATAATTGATTATTTACAGCCAAAAACAAGAACAATATGGAATTTATAATACATTTTATATAATACATTATATAAAAAGCCAGGAAGACAAATGGAAGCTTAGTGCTGTAGGATTCTTTTTTTTTTTTTAATTTTTTTTTATAAACATATATTTTTATCCCCAGAGGTACAGGTCTGTGAATTGCCAGGTTTACACACTTCACAGCACTCACCAAAGCACATACCCTCCCCAATGTCCATAACCCCCCCCCCCTTCTCCCAACCCTCCTCCCCCCAGCAACCCTCAGTTTGTTTTTTGAGATTAAGAGTCACTTATGGTTTGTCTCCCTCCCAATCCCATCTTGTTTCATTTATTCTTCTCCTACCCACTTAAGCCCCCATGTTGCATCTCCACTTCCTCATATCAGGGAGATCATATGATAGTTGTCTTTCTCCGCTTGACTTATTTCGCTAAGCATGATACGCTCTAGTGCTGTATGATTCTTAAACTGTATGTTTCTGTGTGTAATAGAACTTGAAGATACACTGTGCTGAATTTTATATAGATATATACACATACACTGTAAACTCTAAAGCAAGCACTAAAGGAACAACAAAGAATCATAACTAACAAAAACTAAACAATAAATAATAAAAACAAAAAGGATAAAATAGAATGTTAAAAAAATTTTAATTAAGTCAAGGTGACAAAAAGAAACGAATAGATGGGGAAAAGAGGGAACAAATAAAATCACATTTAAAGCCAATCATGTCAGTAGCACATTAAATGTAAATAGTGTAGATACCCCATAACCTCCTTTCAAAAGGCAGAATTTGTGATTTGGATTTAAAAAAAAAAAAAAAAAAGCAAGTCCCTACTAAGTGCTGCCGATAGTTAATAAATAAAAATACACAAATGAGGTAAAAGTTTAGGAAGAACTATAGGATTTAGTATGCAATTTTAACCAAAAGAAAGGAGAAAAGGCAGATTTCAAAGCAAAGAATATGACAAGGGATGAAGGCGATTTCATACATATAAAGGTGTTGTCAAGAGGACATACTATTCCTAAATACTTATGCACTTAACAAAAGAGTTTCAAAATCCATGAAGATAAACTGATGAGATGGAACGGTGAGAAAAGTGGGTAAATCCACAGCAACTGGGGTATTTCTGTAGTATAGTGGTTAACACATTTGCCTCACAAAATAATAGAACAAGTAGTTACAAAATCAACAAAGATGTAAAATATTACTGAACAATATAAACCAACTTGGCCTTATTAAGCTTTATTCAACTACATCAGAAACTCTTTTTTTTTTTTTTCCAAGTGCATGTAGAACATCAATGGGTTAAACCATATTCTGGGTCACAGAACAAACGTCACATTAAAAAAGTAGTCAAGGATGGGGCACTGGGTGGCTCAGTGGGTTAAGCCTCTGCCTTTGGCTCAGGTCATGATCTCAGGGTCCCGGGATTGAGCCCAGCATCAGGCTCTCTGCTCAGCAGGGAGCCTGCTTCCCCCTCTCTCTCTGCCTGCATTTGATCTCTCTCTCTGTGTCAAATAAATAAAACCTTTTAAAAAAGAAAAAGATTTTAAAAAGTAGTCAAGGAGGGGGCCTGGGTGGCTCAGTTAGTTGTGCGTCTGCCTTTGGCTCAGGTCATGATCCCCAGGTCCTGGGGTTGAGCCCCACATCAGGCTCCTTGCCCAGTGTGGAGTCTGCTTCTCCCTCTGTGCCTCAACCCATTTGTGCTCTTGGCTTTCTCCCTCTCAAATAAGTAAATAAAATTAAAAAGAAATAGTCAAGTATATAATGTATGCTCTCTGACTACTGTGGAAGTAAATTAAAAATCAGTAACATAAAAGCCAATGAAAAATCCTCAAATACTTAAAAGCTAAATATAACACTTCTAAATAATGCACTTCTAAAGTATTTTTAACCAGGGACGCCTGGGTGGCTCAGTTGGTTAAGCAGCTGCCTTCGGTTCGGGTCATGATCCCAGCATCCTGGGATCGAGTCCCACTTCGGGCTCCTTGCTCGGCAGGGAGCCTGCTTCTGCCTCTGCCTCTGCCTGCCATTCTGTCTGCCTGTGCTCGCTCTCTCCCCCTCTCTCTTTCTGATAAATAAATAAAATCTTTAAAAAAAAAATAAAGTATTTTTAACCAAATGAAAATAAAAACGTAACTTACCAAAATTTCTGAGATGTAGCTAAAACAGTATTAGAAGGAAATTTATATGACTAAGAATCGTTTTTAGAAAAGATTAAGGTATCAAATCATGTTAGTTTCTACTTTAAGAAAGTAGACATAGAAGAACAAATGAAACCCCAAAGTAATCAAAAGAAAGGAAATAAGAAAGATCACAGTAGAAATCAGTGAAATAGAAAAAGAAAAAAATAAGGAAACAAAATCTAGTTAAGAAGATCAATAACATGGATAGATATCTAGCCACACTGATCAAGAGGAAACGAGAAGACAAAACTTACCAATAACAAGAGTGAAAAAAATGTCATAACTACAGATTATAAATATATATTAAGAGAATAAGGAATGTTATGAACAACTTTATGCCAATACATTTGACAATATAACTTAGATGAAATGAACTAACTCCTTGAAAGACACTACCAAAGCTCAGTCAAGAAGATAAAAACCTGAACAGCCCTATCTTGAGTAAAGAAATTGAATTTGAAGTTTAAAACCTCCTGAAAACAAAAATTTTGGGTTCAGGGGGCTTCACCTGTGATTTTTACCAAACATTTAAGGGAGAAATAATACTGGCACTATAAAGTTCTCCCAGAAAACTGAAGAGGAAGGAACACTTTGCAACTCATTTACTAAAGCATTACTGTGATAGCAAAACAAGAGACATTACAAGAAAAAAAATACTACAAATCAACATCCCTCAGAAACACAGGTGTAAAACTCCAAGCAACATTTTGGTACATTAGGGTCAACAATGTATAGAAAGGATAACACATTGTAACAAAGTAGGCTCATCCTAAGAATGCTGGGTTGGTTTCATTTAAAAACCAAATAAGTGTGATTCTCCATAATAACAAATTCTAAAAGAAAAATCATAATATAATCTCAATAGATAGAGTAAAAAGCATTCAATAGAATGCAGTATCCATTCCTGATTAAAAAAAAAAAATCTAATCAAAGTAGTAGAAGGGAACTTACCCAGCCTGATAAAAGTCACCTAACAGGGGTGCCTGGGTGGCTCAGTTGCTTAAATGTCCAACTCTTGATTTCAGCCTAGGTCTTAATCTCAGGGTGTTGTGAGTTCAGACCCCATGCTGGGAGCCTAAAGTATGGAGCTTAAAAACAAAAAGTTACCTAACAAAAACCTATACCCAACAGTAAACTGATTGGTAAAAGACCAAATGTATTACCTTCAAGATAAGGAATAAGACTGGGACATCTGCTCTTAATTGCTTTTTTCTCAGTATTGCATAGGAGTTTTTAGCCCATGCAATCAAGCAAGAAGAGTAAATAAAAGACATCCAGGTTAGAAAGGAAGGAAGACAAGTCCTACTTCATAGATGACACGATTGTTTATGTAAGACACTGGCAATCAACAATCTATTTTTGTATGGCTCAAAAAATGAATAATGGTTTTTACATTTTTGTACAGTTGTAAATGATAACAACAACAATAGAAGAAGAATCTGCAACAGAGACTTTATGTGGTCCATAAAGCCTAAAATATTTATTATCTGGCCCTTTAGAGAAAATGTTTGCTGACCCTGGCCTATATAGGAAATCTGCTGGAATCTCCAAAAGTCTACTAGATCAAATAAATGAATTTAGCAAGGTTGTAGGATATAAGATAAATACACAAAATCAATTAAGTTTCTATATATCAGTGAATAATCAGGAAATGGAAATTTTAAAATTAAATCTAAAGTAGCATCAAAAATATTTACATAGGAGTAAATGATAAAAGATGTACAAAAAAAACCCTATGTGACAAAAATCACATAATATTGCTGAAAAATTAACACATAAAAATAATGGATATTCCTTCTTTGTGATTCAGATGACAATAATATTAAGATAGCAATTTTCTCCTGTGATGTATAGATTTAATGCTCATCCCAATCAAAATCTCAGAAAGTATTTCTTGTAGAAATTAACAAATTGATTTAAAAATTCATATGGAAATGTAAAAAACTAGAAGAGCCAAAATAACTTTTTAAAAATATTTACTTATTCATGAGAAACAGAGAGAGAGAGAGAGAAAGGCAGAAGCAGAGGGAGAAACAGGCTCCCTGCAGAGCAGAAAGCCCAGAGACTAGATCCCAGGACCCTGGGATCATAACCTGAGCTGAAGACAGACGCATAACCAACTAAGCCACCCAGGCACCCCCAAAATAACTTTAAAGAAAAAGATAGGAACCCTGATACCACCTATCTTTATGGCTTATTATAAAGCTACAGTAATTAAGATAACGTGGTATTGGTGTAAATACAGATAAATGGAACAATGGAACAAAACATATATTCAACTATTTTTTTTTCAGGATTGCAAAAGAAATTCAGCAGGGAAAGGGCATTATTTCAATGAAGGATACTCATATGCTCCCCAAATGAACTGTAATTCATTCCTAGGATCATAAAAATTAACTCAAAATGGTTCATAGACTTAAATGTAAAACCAAAAGTTACAGAACTTCCAGAAGAAAACAAAGATCCTTGTGACCATGTGTTATGCAAATCTTTCTTAGACATAAACACCAAAAGCATGGTCCATTTAAAAAAAAAACCCACAATATTAATTGGACTTTATCTACTTTGGAGATGAAAATCATTATCCTGATCTGATCATGGCTTTGTGGTTATGCATATATATGGCACAATTTGTCACATCAACACTCTAGATATGTGCATGTGTATGTCAATTATAAAACTATTACATATTTTAAGTTAGAAATGAAATAAGGAAAACATTTGATGTGTATATAATATTAGAGTTAAAAATCGATCTCACTGGAATCCTTAAAAATCTTTCTCACTTTGAAGGATAAATGCAAAAACCCAAAAAAGTCAATCAGAAACATGTTTATATATGACTCTATATTTGGTATCAGAGTATAGTTACTGAAACCTAATAGTGCTAAGTAATTTAATGGCATATCACCAAGAGACTATCTCCAGCACTCCAGGGAATATCTGGACTGCAAGAAAAGTACACAAGACCATAAAGATGCAGAAAGAGTATTAATTAACAAAATACTATTGTTTGATCAAACAACAAGCATGTGGACTGCAGATAGACCCTGAAGGTTCTTGGGTGATCTCAGCCTCTGAAGTCCACTTACTTGGCTCAAAAGTGTTAGTGATATTTTTCTTTTTGGTGCCAGGCTTCAAAGACTATGGGGTGTGTATGCTCCTTGGGTTCATCTTCCCCACTCTCCCGAATGCTATTTCATGTGCTCAGTCTGGGAGGCTGCCAAGACAGCCTCTGCCATTCCACCCAATGTGAACTGTTCCTCTCTCTCTCCGTTGGACCCACTTCTGGTTGTATTTTCTGCAATCCCTTCAATTTCCTGCCTTCCAGAAAGTTATAAGGCCCTAATGTAGCTTTCACCTGCCTGGTATAGACATTTGCAAAACAAATCCAATGTCACCATGGGGAAGGGAACTTAATGCCTTTCATAGGTGCTCATCGTCTTTCTATCTGATCACTTTTTCTGTCTTAGGAAAGGGCTTGTCTTGCTCAGTTTTTCCTGCAACTTCATTCCCTCCTTGTATTACTTTCTTATGTTATGGCTTTGTTATAATTAGCAGTAACTTTGGTATATCTCCTAGAGTCCTCATGCTTTCAACAGAGTTGCAAACAGATCGGCATCCGTGTTCACAAGTCCGATCTGTGTAAAATCATAAAGAGGAAAAAGATTGCATTATTCCTCTCATGTCACATTTACTAGGGCAGGGGATTTATTAGTTCATATAGAAGAGAGCCCTACCTGGAAAGACTCTAACACCAGGATTATTTTTCAACATAACTGAATCAGGAAATCCTTGTTGCCTGCTTAGCAGCATTTAAACACAAACCCTTTGGAAACTTCCTCTTCCTCTGGATTCTAGAACTCCTGGGTAACCTGTTAACTTCCTGAAGTTACTCTGACAGCTCTTCCTCCTAGCCTACATGCTCTGCAAATGTAAAGGCAGACATTTCCCAGGCTTCTCTAAACTTTCTGCCAAAAACAACTTGTCCACCCTTGTTCATGATTTATTAGCTCTCACTGATACTTCCCAATCTTCCCTTCTCCTGCCTCTAGACTTGTGATGTCCAATAAGAAAGCCACTAGCCACTGGTGAGAACGTGAAATGTGGCCAGTCCAAATGGAGATTTGGACTGTATAAAACACAAATACTAGATAGATAGATAGATAATAGTTTATATAATATATATACACAGATAATAGTATACATAATAGTACTGATTATATATGTAACAGTATTGACTATATATAATAGTATTGATTATATGTATTATATATAATATTCATTATATATAATATATATAATAGTATTGATTAAATGTTGAAGTAAAAATATTTTGGATATATAGGGTTAAATAAAATATATCATGGAAATTAATTTCACCTGTTTCTTTTTATCTTTTTTGAAATTCTAGCTCCTAGAAAACTTAATATTAGATACGTGGGTTACATTACATTTGCACTGGACAGCCCTTCTCTAGACCTGAAATTCAAACTGACCATTTAAATCGAACACAGTAGAAAGTGAAACCAATCTATTCCAGACCCTCAAGCCTGCTTACTATTATTATGGAATAAACATCAGCTGGCACGAGACAGGTTGTGTAACATCAGCTGCTGCTGTCAAGGAAATTGTATAATGAAGGAACTAACTCTAGAATGAATTACTTATGACCTGGGTGACAGGATGACTCTGGTAATTGTCAGTGTTGCTTGTGGGTAGGTGCAGCGGGCTTGTACGTAGGACTGGGATATAACACTGGAAGCTTTCTACTAGGAAAGCACAGTAGCAATTAGGAATGAAAACAAACAGGGATCTGCCAAAATAGTGGATAGTTTGTAAGCATTTGGAGTCAGAAATGTTAGCAGTTACACGTTGTGACATACTCAGAACAGGTATTGTAACCATCCAAAGGTGCCAGATGTTCTCTTGCATGATCTTGGCTTCTGGAATCTTCTTCTTCACCCAGCCCCAAAGCTGGAGTCATTTTTGATTCAACCCTTTCCTTACTCCCCATAGCCAAGCACGACACCAAACCCTGTTTAATCCATTGACACCGACTTGCCACATCCACATTTCTTTCCTCCTTAAAGAACACCAGAGGATGGCTTAGTTGGTTAGTGTCTGACTCTTGATTTTGGCTCCAGTCATGATCTCAGGGTCCTAAGATCAAGCCCCATATCAGGGCTGGAGCCTGCTTAAGATTCTCTCCCTGCCTCTGCCTTCCTTCTTCTCCTGCTTGCATGCACTCTCTCTCTCTCTCAATAAATAAATGAATGAATGAATGGAAAGAAAAAAAAAAAGAAAAGAAGGAAAAAAGAAATGAAAAAACCAGAGAAAGGACACACAGGTCCATTTGCTGCCCCCACGGTCCCAAGAGGGAGAGCTCAGGATTAGGCTTGTCTTTATATTATGACAGAGTCATTTACAAAAAACAACATCCTGTTCTTTGTAGTTATTCGTCAGTAGAAATAGCAGGCAGTTAGGAAGGCAAACAGGGGAGATGGAGAGGCCCTAAAGAGACCTTAAGATGTTGGGGGAAAGGGCCTACGGCCGAACAAACCCAGTTTTCTTTCTTTGCTTTTCCTTTTCCTGTCCCCTCCCCCTGTCCATTTTGGTTGCCTTCTTTTTTTAGTACATATAAGATGTGTGGGTGGGTGAACAGAGTTTCATCACCTTTACATAGTAGCCTACAATTCCTAAGTGATTTTGGATTATCCATTGACTTGCCTTAGAAGAAATGATTCAGAATTACATGTGCAGCTGAGCTTTATGTCAATTAAACGATAAACCTTATTAAACTTTAAAACTTTGAGTAGCCTAGAAATTCTATTCTTAAACTAACTGGCAATTAAGCATATGTTGTATATCAGACGCTATATCAGGCTGCTTAATTGTTTTACAGTTTCATTTTTTTAAAGGCCCTACTGATGGAATGTTAGATTGGGCAAGTCCTGTTCAGGAAGAGAATGTATAGATATATTATAGTCTTTGTGCTTCTAGAAGCTCTCCTACCTGTGTGTTGATTAAAGGCAAAGAAAATCCTGATGCACAATTTTTTTGGAAAAAAAAAAGTGTCTTTGAATTGGTCCTTTGCTATTACAGTTAAGACCATCAAGTTGCCATCTAGCTGTTTCAGTCAGCTCCTTTGCTGTAGTTGTGCCTTTGTTATTTAAGTCCTAAGTAAATAAATTAAATAGACTTGTGAATGCCCCTGATTATTCATGCACTGTACATTTTTTTCAATCAAATTCAAATTATGGAGCAATTATTCAACTAAGTGTGTCTTATACTCTTCAGTTTAGAAAAAAATCGATCTCCAACTTTCCTGCTGCATACACCATGCTAACACATGGCTCAACAGCCGCCATGACCCAACAAAAAGGCAGTTTTGTGTGTCCAAATACTCCCCATCAGTGAAATCTTATTGCTATAGAAGTTTCTTTCCAACCACCATATACCTCATTTGGACTGAACCCCAAAGTCGATCAATCAACAGTACCTTTACTGCTCCATTCTCGTGCATGGTGATGCAGTTATCCGCATCTTCCGAGAGCTGGTACAAGGCTTGAGCTGTCGCTCGATGTACATTGGGGTCATTTGATTTCAGGTAACGCACTAATGGAGCCACTGCTTTGTACTCGCCGAAGGCCACTCTGTTTCTCCCCCACATACAGCAGCGTGAAATAGCTTCTGCTAGATGGCGCCTCAGTTTATCATTATTCTGCACAAAGGAAATGGATAGTGGTATATGCGTTGCAATGAACGTGTGAGGTCATGTTTCTGTGCGAGATGTTTATTACCCAATAAAAGGCCAAGGAGTCAAGGGAGAGCAGCTAGGAGGCTATTCAGGTGGTGTCTTGAAAGAAATGAGTATTTTGGTGGTTCCTAATTGGACCAAGGTTCAATCCCGAGTTTTCTTTTTATGACTTCAAATATTTTTAATTTCTTTTTATTGACTACTGAATGTAGTCAATACAGTCAAACATGATAAAGTGTCAAGCATTTGTTATTTGCTCAAGGCTTGATTTCCTTTGGAGAAGGGGCTGTAGGGAAAAAAATAGGTAAAAAATATTGGACATTCTTAAGGGAGCATTTCATCTGACTGGGATACATGCATTAATTCTACACCTTCACCCCAGGAATACTTCTACATCAGGAATACACCTTGGTTCCCAACAGGGAGAAGGCAGTGCAGCAAACAATGACATGCTTGAGTCTCCCATTTCCCTTTCTGTAGCCTTTGTCCAGACTATATCCTTTCTTTTTGTATGTAATTAACTTCTATGGGTAGAATATAACTAAATACGATACAGTTTTCTATTTGTTAATTGTATTGTTCTCTTGATTGAGGCAACAACTTGGTGTCCTTAACTGAATCTGGCAGTTATTCTTAGGAACTCAGTGTCAGACTGGCCCTAAAAAGTCTTCTAAACCAAGCATCCTTCCAGTGACTAAATTTCTGCTCTATGATTTTCCTGCCAAGAGGTAGCCCAAGCTGTGCTCAAATACTTCTCGTCATGGTGAAGTCATTATCTCTCAAGGCTGCTTATTCTATCTGGCACAGCTTTGGATAAATAATACATTGGTTACCAAAGTCTCCCAGCCCAAGAATGCCTTCAGTCCAAGCTTGCTAAGCCTGGGGAGGAGTTTTTAACTTCTATAGTTGGCATGAACAGTGCCAACTATATGAACAGGTGGTGATGGAAGAGGATAGTTAACACTTCTATAGTAACATTTATATTTGCCACCACTTTACGACTTGCCAGTAACAAATAAGAAACAGCCTCTGTTTTCTAAGGATCTTGCATATTAAATTGTACCGTTAGAATACACTTCCACGTTGACTGGTGTCAAAGAAATTAAATGAGGTGACCAAAATCTCATACCTCATAGGTCATGGATATTAAGCTTGAATCCAGGTCTCTGGACTCTAAGCTTATTGTTTTTACCACTACACCATGATATCTTATGATATCTTGTGATAAAACACATTTAAAATGAAAGGGTGTGTTACTTACTGTATTTGCTAGTTTGGACAATAAAGGGACAACTCCGTGATCTGTAATTACAGCTAAATTTTCTTGATCTTTTGCTATATTGGTAATAGCAGCACATACACTTGCCAAAACTTCTTTATTATCTGATTTCAGTAAATTGACAACAAGTTCCAAACCACCAACAAAGGAACGAACCATTTCTCCAGCATCCTAGAGAAAATTAAAAACAAAAGATGTCATCAAAAATAATTTTATGATCAGCGTTTTTTTTAAGCAAAAAGTAATGATAAGGCTGTGAGGTATACCCTTGGCATAAAAAACAAATTCAGTTTATTTATTATATGTGATTTCTATGCATGTATGTAGGTATATGTATACATGCACAATTCAGCTTCAACAGATATTTATTGAACTACTATTATGTGAGAGTTACTATGCTAACTGCTGGGGATATAGAAATTAGTAAAATACAGTTGTCTTATTATTTGTTGTAGTTCTGTTGTATAAAGTCATCACAAAAACTGAAATAGTAAATACTAAACCACTATTTCTAGGGGAAATGCAGCATTAGGTTCCTGTGAGCCTCTGGTCACAATTTGTCAACTGATCAATATATAAGCTTGTATTTTGTGTGTTTTTGCTTAAAGATGTCTTGTCTCAAATAATGTTAATTCATTAACATTGAACTCATAGACACCATACTATAAGTCATGCCTAAAGGGGGTTTATCTAACACCCGAACTTAGGAACACTATAGAGCACTTGGGTACTACATGCGTGTTCCATGTCAAATAGTGAAATCACCAACAAAACCCACAAAGATATGAAAAATTGGTTTTAAGTAGACTACAGAGTGGATGCTTATTAATAATATGAGAGCTAAAACGATAGAGTGTCATCTTTTTCAGCCCCAGCTGAGAACATGCATTTTGGATGACTCAAATTTTTCATCTCTGTGTGCATGTTCAAGAATGACCACAGAGGTGTTGTGAATATTGATTTGGGGATGACAAAGATTTTAGCAAGTAGGCAAAAATTCCCAAACCAAATACATGAAGAATATGGATTGATTGTGTATACTCTTGGGCGATTATGTTGCTTGCAGTCCAGTGGGCAGTGGGGGCATTAAGAAATACGTATAATGGGGACACCTGGGTGGCGCAGTCTGTTAAGTGACAGACTTAGTTTTGGCTCGGGTCATGATCTCAGGGTCATGAGATAGAGCCCTGCATTGTACTCCACACTCAGCGGGTAGTCTTCTCGAATTTCTCTCCCTGTGCCCCTCCTCCCATTATCTCTCTGAAATAAATAAATAAGTCTTTAAAAATAAAGAAATATGTATAATGAACAGCACACTAAGAGGAAAGATTCAAGGACGGCTCCCCAAGAGGATGTTTGTAAATGAAGTCTAAAAGGTGAGGAGTTACCAGTGTGAAGGGGGTTCAGGGTGGAGAAATCATCATGAAACAGACCTGAGAATGAGAGGAGGGAACTTTTTTTTCTCTTTCTTAGTGCAGAGTAGCATAAATAAGAAAGGGAGAAAAGGAGAAAATGAGACTTCCTGAGATCTTGATGGGTCTTCGCTGCATGCCTTGGTAGAAACTATGGAGTTCATTTTAAGGGCACAAGAAAGCCACTGAAAAGGTTTAAGTGTATGTGTAGTGGGGGGGGGGAGGGGATTTTATCAATTTTGTATCACCATAGATCTCTCAGAATTGGATTTGAGTTTGGGGCAAAGCCTGGTGCTGGGAACTCGGAGGCTATTTCATGAAGTTCAGATAAGAGGTGGTAGAAGTTTGGAAGGAGGTTACGGTCTAGACCTGCAGGAAAGGGTGTGGATTTGTGTGCTCTGACCGGAGTAGATAAGGACCAGTGACTCAATGATGAGTCCCCTGTTTCTGGTTTGACCTAATGGTGCTAATGTTGGAAAGAGAGGGTGTTGTTTTGTTTTCTTGGGATGAGAAAGGATGGTACTTGATATCAGGGGCCCAAATTGGATGAAGTGCCTGCACAACCTTTATGCGGAGACAGCCAGAAGGAAGTCAGCTGGATCTATGTGTTTGGAGCTCAGGAAAGGAAACCAGGATGGAGTCATAGATTTGGAAGTCGTCAGCATAAAGACTGTAACTGAAGTAATGCATGTGAGAGGTGGGGAGTGAGGGAAAAGCGGGCTCTCTGTGCCAGGGCTGCAAGTGTGGGCAGGAAAGGAACTTGTCAGAGGAACCTGAACACAGATTGTTGCTCGGAAATGCTCACCTCCCCTAATGTATGATGGTGGCTGGTGATGTCCAATTATTTGGCTCCATAGCTTTCTCAAGTAACAAAATTTAATATCTTTTGAATGCTAATTATATCTTGGGTACTTCGCATAAATTGTTAGATATTATTTCCATTTTATATTAAAAAAACTGAGGTATCAAAGATGTTGAACCACATAGACTGTATCCCTCAAGGGGCCATGTTATAGTAAACTTAGTGAACTTTGTAATCATAAATCTGAACATCTCATCCCCATAACCTCCAAATTCTTCCACTGCTCTCCCCTGCCCTTAGGATAAAATCCAAACTCCACATGATGTTTGTGCCTCTGGCTTCCTTGTCTCACCTTCTATGCCTTGATCCCCCTTCTCTAACCACACACACAAGCCCTAAGACAGGGTCTCCCCACCCCCAACCCTGGAGTTAATAATCAGAATTCCAACACTCATTTTCTGAGAATATGGCCCATTAAGTCTGGGGTAGGGCCTGTAATTTTTTTTTTTTTTTTAATTTAAAAAAATCTCTCCTGTGATTCTAAACTTCAGCTGGTATTGGTAACATTGCTTAAGCATCAGTCCTTCAAGTTCATGTCCTCAAACATGCACTTGCAGATCTCCATGTCTTTGCATATGGCTTTTTGGTCTATTCTCCCACTAGTTTGGGACTTTCCATGTGGTCTCAGCTACTGACTAGGGTACGATTCCCTTTAAGGAGCTTCCTTGAACTTCGAGAGTGGGTTGAGCTGTTCTATATTATAGTACTTCCTACTGTCTGCCATAGTGGCTTATTTATTTGCCTTTGACCTAGAACATACATTCCAGGAGGGCAGGGACACTTTTCTGTCTTGTTTATTGTTGTATGCCCAGTTTCTTTGAAAGTTTCTATGCCAGTTTCTAAAAACGACACTGACTTAATTTGTAAACTCACAGCTACAAAAGGAAGCTTTTGCCAAGGACCTAACAAGTCAAACCAAACCAAAGTTCTGGTGTATGGTGAATGATAGACCCCAGGCAGGCTCATCCCAAATATAAGTAGAAAGCATCTTCTCCACAACACGCTTCCTCTCCTGATTGCTATGGGAAGTGTGTGAGCAATATTACTGGTCCTTGATCTCAGTATCACATTTAAATACAATCTCTGCTAAGACAAACTTTTATATTCTGATGTATTAATAAAACTATTTTGAAAATATTTGCCATTTTCCCCTAAAATTCTACAATAAAACTTTTTATATAAAACAAAAGGAATGATACTTTCAATTGTATTCTACACTGCCACCTTACTACATTTCTGTACACTAGGATACAACCAAATCAAAAGATTGAAAGAGTTAATCTATTAACCTTCAGTCAAATAGCCCAAATAATTTAGTCCAAACGGCCCTTTTGAAGCACTTAGTGCTTAGCTGCTTAGCGGTAGTTGTTGTAGTACTCTTTCCATGTTGTAGGTAAGGAAAATCTTAGAGAAATTAATTAATATGTGACAAGTGAAATGAAAAATGGCAGAGAAGAATCTGAATCCATGTCTGTCTGACCCCAAAGCCACTCCACTATACTGCAGTTATGTGAATCCCGACCACACACTCGGCCCAGGTGAAATAAAAATCATAATTCTAACCATATTCTTGGTCCAGATGCACATGGATACTCAAAGGGAAAAAAATGGCTTTTAGAATTTCAGGGAACTTCAAAATGTAGCCCCTGAATTCCACTTTTCAGATGATGTTATTTGTGTCAGTAAGCTGTCAGTTAAGGAATTACAAAACAAATTCTTTTTCTCAAGAAAGACTGGAGAAATTGCAGGAAGATGATGGTGGCATATTCTTTGAATCTCCCTAAGAAAACAGAGGAATTAGTGGCAGTAAAATAAAAACACAGTAGGGGACAAGTTATCTTTATGGACCCTCAAGCACAAACAGATTGGGACAAACCACCAAAGCTACATGGTCTAAGAAATCAGAAGACTGCAGAGAGAAGGCAAAATGACTTGTGAAGGCTGTAGAACCAGGGAGCTCAGTATGCCATTAGGTTTCCCTGGAAAGCTCAGGAATAGCACAGTGGACTTACCAGGCTCTGATTAATGGATAAGACCAAAATGCCCTCAGGTTTGACAGTGCTGGAGCATTCTATGGTCTGAGTTCTCTGCATTCGCAGTACTACCAACTGAAGGCTCCTTCTGGGTTGAAGCCCCATACCAGAGAGGAACTCCTGGGAGTTGCATCCAAACAGAACAAGGCTAGGACAGTGGGATGAAGGAATGATAGAGTTCAGGTAAAAAGAAAGGAGAGGAGCAAACGAGTCTGAGTCTACTCTCCATCCTTGGGAAAATAACAGAAGTGGGATCTTGAGAAGCATGAAATTAGAAATGAAACTCTGGCCCACATCTCCCTCCTAAAACAACATGTGAACTTATTTCACTTAAAAATGAGCAAAACAAAAAGACCATGGTCAATTTCCATATAGAATTGTTATACGAAAAAGTATTAGCTGAAAGAAGATCACAGAAGCAATGGAAAGAAAATATCAATTAGAATTATCAAAGCTCATAAGTTAAGTGATTAATCAAGAAAAAAAAACAGTTTTTAAAGGCAGGTGAAACCCATCTACAAAGAGTTAGCAATGGAAGAAAAATTCATTTTGAAAATGAAAAGCAAATTAGAAGAAGTACAAAAATGAGCATACATAATGGGTAATATCTTTAAATAAATAGGATATGTGAAGAATCTGAAATGATGGGGAGAAAGCTAACAAAAAATTCAAAGACTAGGCAGAGAAAATAGCATGCATATAGTGAGTTCTTAAGAAGGAAACAGAGCAATAAAATAGAGCAAAATTTTAAAGCTATGATTCAAAACTCTCTCCTGAAATAAATAAAACCTGAGAGTATATTTAAAAGTCACCCTATATACCTGGGGTGCTAAGAATGTGCTAACATAGAGAAATATTCTAGTACAACTGCTGGACATTAATAAAAAAGAAAAAAATTATTTGCTCATCTAGGCAAAAAGACCAAGTTACTTGTCAGGGAAAGGATAAGATATTATCTTAAGCCTTTTCAGCAGCAGTGTTTTTATGCAGAGGGAAAGGGAGTAATGTATGTAAGCAACCTCAAGAGAAAATGTGAATCAATGTTCTAGTATCCAGCCCAAATGACCTTCAACTATTAAACTGTTATAAACATGGAAGACTTCAGGGGATGTGTTAACACAGGCCCTTCTGAGAAATCAACTCAAAATTGACTATCAGCTCTCCAAAGAGACTAGAAAGACATCAACAGAAGGATGGCAGTTTTCCTAAAATGCCCTTCTGGCTTCATTTCCTTCTGGATGAGGTTTAAATCATTAGCATGATTGAAGTATTTTCCCAGTTTGGCTCAACCTCACCCTCTGATCATGTTTCACATTGTACCCTCCTCCCCCACCCTTTTAAAAAGATTTTATTTATTTATTTGAAAGAGAGAGAATGAGAGAGAGAGAGAGAGGGAGAGCATGAAAAGAGGGAGGGTCAGAGGGAGAAGCAGGCTCCCTGCCAAGCAGGGAGCCTGATGTGGGACTGGATCCTGGGACTCCAGGATCATGAGCTAAGCTGAAGGCAGTGGCTTAACCAACTGAGCCACCCAGACACCCCCATTGTACGTTTTTATATAAACTATATTGCAGTCCCTAGGATTACTGGTGTTCCCTAAAGTGCCATGTTTTTGTACATCTTTGACTACATCATTTTCTTTACCTGGGTGCCCTTCTAAACTCCTAGAAATTCCTACTCAGTCCTGAACTGACTCCTTTTAATAGTAGCTTAAATAACATTTCCTCCATAAAATCCACACCCCTCCCCTTCTCAGTATGGTTCACTCCCTCCCCTGCACATTCCTATAGAGGTTTTTCTCTAAAATTCATTCCTTCATTCTCTCACATTTGCCAAGGCTTGATTTTGTTTGGGTGTCTAACTCTCACACAGAAGCACCTGCAAAAAGTGCTTCTATACCCCATAGGTAAAACTCGACTGGATTAAGCCTATCTCAGAAGTCTCATTCCCTCTACCATTGTTTGTTTAGTGGTGGACTAGATATGGCCCAATGATGGCCAGAGAGTTCTGAGATGATGTCTCCTAGGAATTTTCTAGAAGTTTAAGGACTAATCACAGGACACACTGATAATGGCAGAGCAGAAAAAAGAAAACAGCCTGGGTCTTTGATGACATTGTTGAGCTGTTGAATCAACCAGGCCCAAAATCTGCTTTGTCCATTTAAAACCAAAGGCAACCTGTAGCCACATTTTTCATTGTATTGTAATTGTTTTCTACTGGGTCCTTTCCCTATGAATTTGTAAGCTCTTCAAGAACAGAGCCGCTTGGTCTTGTTCTTTGACTCTCATTTGGAATATGGTCTGGTGTCTGTTACACAGTAGACTCCAATAAATGTTTGGTGAATTGTGAAAAAGTAAAAGTAATGAGGGACTATGACTTTAAGATCCTTGGCCACAGTCCCAAGTGCTAAAAAAAAAAAAAAAAGCATTAATTATGTATTAATAATGTAACTATGTAAAAGAAATATAAATGGTAAGGCCAATTCAACCCCATAGTCCAGTGACTTCCTGGTTGTCTCACTGTTTTATCAGTAGAGACAGTGAGTCACAGCACTGAGGACGTACTGGGAGAAGTAACAAAAGTGATCACATCTGCTTCTGCTCCAAGAACTTCCTAAGGTGCATGGTATGAGATAGAGGAAGCCAAAGTCGCAATGAGATCATGGGCATGGCTCACCGAGGTCTTGTAATGTTTACAATCTGGGACAGTGAAATGTTAGACTCAAGCCCACGGGTCCTGCCAAAGTTTGTTTATTTGTTTGGAAGGTGAGACATTTCTTTCTCTCTCTCTCTCTTTTAACTTTTTAGATTTAAAGATTCTAAACACATGACATCTTGCCTCACATAATTTCTATGGAAAGGGAGACAGTATATTTGAGGATGGAAAAAGTAATTATTCTGCCAAAACTGTCTTTCACTAATGCTAAACGACTGGGCATATTCAACACATTTTCCACCTTCTCACATATCTTAAAAACTAGTCTTTGCCAATTTGCCACTGGTGCGATACTGGTTGTGCACAATTCAAATTTTCATCTTTAATGCAAAACCCCCCAGATAGAATAATAATAGTAATAATAATGATAACAGTCCAGCGTTTTGCAGTTTACAAAGGCCTTCCACATAGGTATCTCTTCAGATCCTCACACCTCTGCCTTCGGGAGGCATGAAATCCCCATTTTACAGATGGGAAGGGTCAAGGTTTATGATAATTAGTAACTAAAACTAAAAATTAACCTTATGTTGCCTGATTTCTCATTTTCGCTCTATACTGTGTGCTTAGACTTGGAAGTGCCAACAATTCGATTTACCAGATTAGACCTAGTTTATAAACAGAAGACTCTTCACAATTTAGAGGGCTAATAGTACCAAAGAGATGAAGCTATTTTGCCAATGACAGTTCATGAGACAAACAAAAACAGTAACTGAAAGAGAGAATATGAAGCACCTTTATACTGTTATTCAAGTAAAGCTGGAATGGGTGAGTAAGTAGGAAAATGTGTCACATTCAAATTAACCAAAATCAAGTCAAATACACAAAATAGGACCAAAAATGTAAAGTAACAAAATACTTTTGGTTAAAATTCAACTAATAGGAAAATATTAAGTCCTTATTTACAGGTTGATGAATAAAACAGAAAATTGGATGTTTTGGCATAGAGCAATTAAACTAATGGGTATGAAATTCCTTCTTTTGCCTCCAGCGAAAAGAACTGGCAGTTTTCTGATGAGGTGAGATATACATAATGCAACTTTAAAGCACATACAAGGCAAGCGTAACATGACTTAAGAACAAAAATTTTTAACCAGAAGGGCTATAAAAACACTGTTTTATGCCATACAGAGACCATACAATGCATAATACAGTATTTGAAAAAGATTTAAATTTAGCACATTGCATATAAAAAATTCCAAAAATGCTACATTCACATTGGAACAGCATGTCAGAGAAACCAAAACTGAACTGGCAAATCTTGTCCTAAAAGTATATTCGTTCTATCAAATACTTTTAAAATTCTAAATACAACATATATACAGAAGAATAGACCGTTTGTCTAGCTCTATTACAGTAAGATCCTTGTTCTGTTTCTAGGAGTTAACAAGTCCCACAGCTTAAAACAAATTACTCATTTAGAACTATCTTACATTTTCAAATGTAGTTCTTCAAAAATCAGAGTTAGGATATCATTTATTACCTTTTTCATTCTGAACTGAAGGAAAAGTAAATTAATTTCAGGTAAAATAAATGAATCAATACTCATAGTGTAGACTTACATAGGTGAAAATGCATTGTACTTTGAAGGTGGCTTTATCAAATCGCAAAAAAAATAAAGAGAATAAATGTAATGGTTCTGATTTTCTTTACTTCTCTAGCCTAATTTAAGATAATTTTCTTAGGGGGCGCCTGGGTCGCTCAGTGGGTTAAAGCCTCTGCCTTCAGCTCAGGTCATGATCCCATGGTCCTGGGATCGAGCCCCACATCGGGCTCTCTGCTCAGCAGGGAGCCTGCTTCCTCCTCTCTTTCTCTGCCTGCCTCTCTGCGTACTGTGATCCCTGTCTGTAAAATAAATAAATAAAATCTTTTAAAAAAATTTAAAAAAAAAAGATAATTTTCTTAGGCATCATAGAGAACTGTGATTTTTTCCATTTTCCTATGTCCTGTGTTGATACCGTTTTAGATACAATATTCTGTTAATGAGGAGGTCTACATAGTGAGAAACTATTGTGTACCCAGAGGTTTAGAGTTAATTAAAAGACATTCTTAACCAATGATGTCTTTTTTTTTTTTAAAGATTTTATTGATTTATTTGACAGAGAGAACAGCGAGAGAAGGAGTACAAGCAGGGTGAGTGGAAGAGGGAGAAGAATGCTGCCCACCGAGCAGGGAGCCCGATGTGGGACTCTATCCCAGGACCCTGGGATCATGACCTGAGGAAGAAGGCAGATGCTTAATGACAGAGCCACCCAGTTGCCCCACCAATGCTGTCTTTGAAAAAAGCGTATAAATAGTACAAGGAGCTGAACAAATGTAAGTCATTTTATTATGAAATAGCTATTACATAGATCTGCGTGTGCCTATATCTATGCTTATATGTATATATATTGAATTTTTTTTTTGAATTGCTGGTCTACTCTTTTCATTTCATGGGTACAGGTCTGTGATTCATCAGCCTTACACAATTCACAGCGCTCACTACAGCACATACCTTCCCAATCAGTGTCCATGATCCAGCCACCCTATCCTTCTTAGCCACCTCCACTCCAGCAACCCTCATTTTGTTTCCTGACATTAAAAGTCTCCTATGATTTGTCTCAATCTCTGGTTTTGTCTTATTTCATTTTTCCTTCCCTTCCCCTATGATCCTCTGTCTTGTCTCTCCAATTCCTCATACAGTGAGGTCATACTATAGTTGTCTTTTTCTGATTGACTTATTTCATTCAGTGTAATACCCTCTAGTTCCATCCACATCATTGCAAATGACAACATTTCATTTTTTGATGACGGCATAATACTGATTGGCTATTGTGGACATTGCCTTTATAAACATTGGATGCATAAAGCCCTTTGGTTCACTACATTTGTATCTTTGGGGTGAATACCCAGCAATTGCTGGGTCATAGGTAGTAATATTTTCGACTTTTTGAGGAATTTCCATACTGTTTTCCAGAGTGTCTGCACCACCTTGCATTCCCAACAACACATCCTGGAAAACAGCTGTCATTTCCACAATTGTTAATTTTAGATCTTCTGACTGGTGTGAGTTGGTATCTCACTGTGGTTTTGATTTGTATTTCCCTGATGCCGAGTGATGTTGAGCACTTTGTCACCTGTTTGCCATTTGGATGACTTCTTTGCAGAAATGTCTGTTCATGTCCTCTGCCCATTTCCTGATTGGATTATTTGTTCTTTGAGTGTTGAGATTGATATGTTCTTTATAGATTTTGGATATTAGCCCTTTATCTGATATGTCATTTGCAAATATCTTCTCCCATTCTGTCAATTGTCTTTTGGTTTTGTTGACTGTTTCCTTTGCAGAGCAAAAGCTTTTAATCTTGATGAAGTCCTGATAGTTCATTTTTGCCCTTGCTCCCCTTGCCTTTGGCGATATTTCTAGGAAGAAGTTACTGAGGCTGAGGTTGAAGAGTTTGCTGCCTATGTTGTCCTCAAGGATTCTGACAAATTCCTATCTCACATTGAGGTCTTTCATCCATTTTGAGTCAATTTTTTGTATGTGGTGTAAGGAAATGATCCAGTTTCATTCTTCTGCATGAGGCTGTCCAATTTTTCCAACACCATTTGTTGAAGAGACTTTTTTTCTATTGCATATTCTTCCCTGCTTTGTTGAAGATTAGTTGACCGCAGAGTTGAGGGTCCATTTCTGGGCTCTCTATTCTGTTCCATTGATCTGCATATCTGTTTTTGTGCCAGTACCGTACTGTCTTGAGGATTACAGCTTTGTAGTAGAGCTTGGAGTCCGGAACAGTGATGCCACAAGCTTTGGTTTTCTTTTTCAACATTCTTCTAGCCATTTGGGGTCTTTTCTGGTTCCAAACAAATTTTAGGATTATGTGTCCCATTCCTATGAAAAAAGTTGATGGTGTTTTGATAGAGATTGCATTAACTGTATAGATTGCTCTATGTAGCATAAACATTTTTACAATATTGGTTCTTCCAATGGAATGTTTTTCCATTTCTTCATATCTTCCTCAATTTCCTTCATGAGTATTCTACAGTTTTCTGAGTACAGATTCTTTGCCTCTTTGGTTAGGCTTATTGCTAGGTATCTTATCATTTGGGGTGCGATTTAAATGGGATCAACTCCTTAATTTCTCTTCTCTCTTGCTGTTGGTGTATAGAAATGCAACTGCTTTCTGTGCATTGATTTTATATCCTGACATTTTAATGAATTCCGGTATGAGTTCTAGCAGTTTTGGAGTGGAGTCTTTTGGGTTTTCCACATAAAGTATCATATCATCTGCAAAGAGTGAGAGTTTGTCTTCTTTGCTGATTCATATGCCTTTTATTTCTTTTTGTTGTCTGATTGCTGAGGCTAGGACTTCTAGTACTGTGTTGAATAACAGTGGTGAGAGTGGCCATCCCTGCCTTAAGGGAAAAGCTATCAGTTTTTCTGCAGTGAGAATGATATTTGCTGTGAGTTTTTCATAGATGACTTTTATGATATTGAGGTATGTATGCTCTATCCCTACACTCTGAAGAGTTTTGATCAAGAAAGGATGCTGTACTTTGTCAGATGGTTTTTCTGCATCTATTCAGAGTATCATATGGTTCTTGTTCTTTCTTTTATTAATATATTGTATCATATTGACTGATTTGTGGATGTTGAACCAGTAAAGAATCCCACTTGGTCATGGTGAATAATTCTTTTAATATACTGTTGGATCCTATTGGCTAGTATTTTGGTGAAAATTTTTGCATCCATGTTCATCAGGGATATTGGTATATAATTCTTTTTGATGGCATCTTTGTCTGGTTTTGGGATCCAGGTAATGCTGGCCTCATAAAATGAATTTGGAAGTTTTGCATTTCTATTTGTTGAAACAGTTTCACAAGAATAGATATTAATTCTTCTTTAAATGTTTGGTAGGATTCCCCTGGGAAGCCATCTAGCTCTGGGTTCTTGTTTGTTGGGAGATTTCTTGATGACTGCTTCGATCTCCTTACTAGTTATGGGTCTGTTCAGGTTTTCTATTTCTTCCTGGTTCAGTTTTGGTAATTTATATATCTCTGGGAATGTATCCATTTCTTCCAGATTGTCAAATTTGCTGGTGTATAGATGCTCATAATATGTTCTTATAATTGTTTGTATTTCTTTGGTATTGGTTGTGATCTCTCCTCTTTCATTCATGATTTTATTAATTTGGGTCCTTTCTCTTTTCTTTTTGATAACTCTGGCCAGGACTTTATCAATTTTATTAAGTATTTCAAAGAAGAAGCTCCTGGTGTCTTTGATCTGTTCTACTGTTCTTTTGGTTTCTATTTCATTGGTTTCTGTTCTAATCTTTATTATTACTCTTCTTCTGCTGGGTTTAGGCTTTCTTTGCTGTCCTTTTTCCAGCTCCTGTGGGTGTAGGGTTAGGTTGTATACTTGAGATCTCTCTTGTTTCTTGAGAAAGTCTTGTATTGCTATATACTTTCTCTCAGGACTACCTTTGCTGCATCCCAAAGATTTTGAACAATTGTATTTTCATTTTCATATGTTTCCATGATTTTTAAAAATTCTTTAATTTCCTGGTTGACCTACTCATTCTTGAGTAGGATGCTTTTTAAACTCCATGTATTTTAGTTCTAATTTTCCTCTTGTGACTGAGTTCTAGTTTCAAGGTATTGTGGTCTGAAAACATGCAGGGGATGATCCCAATCTTTTGGTGCCAGTTGAGATATGATTTGTGACCCAGGATGTGATTTGTTCTGGTGAATGTTCCATGTGCACTAGAGAAGAATGTGTATTCTGTTGCTTTGGGATGGAATGTTCTGAATATATCTGTGAAGTTCATCTGGTCCAGTGTGTCATTTAAAGCCTTTATTTTCTTTTGCTTAAATGATCTGTCCATTTCAGTAAAGTGTTTGTTAAAGTCCCCTACTATTAATGTTTATTGTTGATGTGTTTCTTTGATTTTGTTATTAATTGGTTTATATAGTTGGCTGCTCCCATGTTAGGGGCATAGATATTTACAATTGTTAGATCTTCTTGTAGAGTGTGATATAGTGTCCTTCCACATCTCTTATTATAGTCTTTGGCTTAAAAGCTAATTTGTCTGATATAGGAATTGCCACCCCAGCTTTCCTTTGATGTCCATTAGCATGGTAAATTGTTTTCCACCCCCTTACTCTAAATCTGGAGGTGTCTTTGGGTCTAAAATGAGTTTCTTGTAGACAGCATTTTGGTGGGTCTTGTTTTTTCAACCATTCTGATACCATGTGTCTTTTGATTGGAATTTTGCTCATTTACACTCAGAGAAACTTTTGAAAGATATGAATTTAGTGCCATTGTATTGCCTATATAAGGTGACTATTACTGTATCTTGTCTCTCTTCCTTTCCAGTCTGTGTTACTTTTAGGTTCTCTCTTTGCTTAGAGGACCCCTTTCAATATTTCTTGTGGGGCTGGTTTGGTGTTTGCAAGTTCTTTTAGTTTTTGTTTTCCTGGAAGTTTTGTTTTGTTTTATTTTAATCTCTCCTTCTATTTTTCATGGCAGCCTAGCTGGATATAGTATTCTTGGCTCCATATTTTTCTTGTGTAGTGCTCTGAATATATCATGCCAGTTCTTTCTGGCCTGCCAGGTCTCTGTGGAGGTCTGCTGCCAGTCTAATGTTTCTACTGTTTTGGGTTACAGATCTTTTGTCTCAAGCTGCTTTCAGGATTTTATCCTTGTCTCTGAGATTTGTAAGTTTTACTATTAGATGTTGGGGTACTGACCTATTTTTATTGATATTGAGGGGGATTCTCTGTGCCTCCTGGATTTTTATGCCTGTTTCCTTCCCCAAATTAGGGAAGTTTTCTGGTATAATTTGCTTCAATATACCTTCTGCCACCCCTTTCTTTTTCTTCTGGGATCCCAATTATTCTAATACTATTTTGTCTTATGGTGTCACTTGTCTCGAATTCTCCCCCTCATAATCTAGTAGTTGTTTATTTCTCTTTTTCTTAACTTCTTTATTCTCCATCATTTGGTCTTCTGTATCACAAATTCTGTCTTCTGTCTCATTTATCCTAACAGTCAGAGCCTCCATTTTTTATTGCACCTCATTAATAGCTTTTTTCATTTTGACTTGGTTGTATTTTAGTTCTTTTATTACTCCAGAAAGGGATTCTTTAGTATCTTCCTTGCTTTTTCCCTCACACCCAGCAGTATCTTTATAATCATCATTCTGAACTCTAGTTCTGACATTTTATTAATATCCATATTAATTAGTTCCCTGGCAGTCAGTACTGCCTCTTGTTCTTTTTTTTAAGGTGGGTTTCTCCATTTTGTTATTTTGTCCAGAAAAGAATAGAAGAATGAGAGAACAAAATGCTAAAAGGGTAACAATGACCCCAGAAAAATATACACTACACAAATCAGAAGAGACCTGAAACTGGGGAGGGTGGTTGTGGGAGAAAGGAAAAAAAAGAAAGAAAGAAAGATGATCAGGATGGCGAAGAGAACAGAGCCACACACTAGAGTTTGGGTGTATTTTGGTCTTTTAGAAAAAACTGCCTCCCAAAAACTGAAAGAAAAACTTATATAAATATACAAAAATAAGGGTAAATATGACAAAGGGATGGAATATGACCATAATGATGAAAATTTAAAAATATTTTAAAGAATGAATTGGTAAATTGGTTGATAAAATAAAGAAAGAAAAAAGAAAGGGAGAATGTGATCTGGCAGGAGTCTAGAAAAAAGCCATACACTAGATTTAGGATATTTTGGTCTGTTAGAAGAAACTGTATCCCAAAATTTTGAGAGAAAGAAAGAAAGAAAGATAGATATGTGTGTGTGTGTATATCTATATCGATCTATCTATATATCTATATATATAAGGTTAAATACAATGAAGGGATAGAATATGACTGTAAAAATGAAAACTAAAAAAGATTTTAGGAAAGGAATTTATAAGATGTTGGCTAAAATAGGAAAGAAAATTTCAAGAAAAAATTAGAAAAATTAAAAATTAATTAAATTAATTAAAAAATTAAAAATTAAAAGAATTAACTTTGAAAGACTAAAGAACCATGGGGGAAACAAGAATTTTATGTGCTGTATTCCCATAGTGCTGAAGTTTTGCAGTTCTCATTCTCCCACTTGGCCACTAGAGCGACATCCATCCATGAAGCAGACTTCTACAAGTTCCAATTTTGTGCTCCGCTGTTCTGTCACTTGCTGGTAGCTTGCTGACAGAGGCTCCCCCGCACCATGGTCTGTCTTCCCAAATGTCACCCCTGATTCACTTCTCCACATGTCCTATGTTCCAGAAAGTGGTTGCTTTTCTGTTCATAGAATTGCTGCTCTTCTTTTCTTTTATCTCCTGTTGAGTTTGTAGGTGTCCAGAATGGTTTGATAACTCTAGCTAAATTCCTGGGACTAGACAAAATTTAGGTCTCCTACTCCTCTGCCATCTTGCTCCTCCCCCTACTTAATTTTTTAATATTAAATATATTGGGAACTTTTTCCCACTTGTACTCAATAACACACAAATTAAAATGAGTTAAGCAGTTTCAGGTCAAGATCCAGTCAGATGCCTCCAAAGAGCAAGTTGTGTTGACCAGCCTAAGAACAACACTTGAGACCATAATCTTGACAGAAAAAAAAGTCTAACTATATGAAATACTATACTCTAAAAGACCCAATAGTCTTCCATTTATGGAGAGCCTGTTTTCTAAAAGTTTACTTGTTGGGTCTATTATATCACACTTTTCTATAAATATGTGGTTAATATCTCAGTTTGACAAATAAGAATCCATTTAACTCATAATGAACCTAAAATATAACATACTAACTATAACCAATCCTCATTGTCATGCATGTTCTAATATTTGAAGCCAGATATCTTGTCTCTCTCATCTTCTGTGATGTGTATTTTTAACCAATTTTCACGTAAAATGATTTTCTTAGGTCTCCCTTCTCTGTTATCAAAGTTTCTCTTAAAACACACCCAGAGTTTAACACAATTCCAGATGTGGTCTGACTAGAGCAGAGCACATTGGAATTCTTATCTTTCATGAAGTAGACACATTACTTCTGCTAGTGTGGCCAACCACATGCACTATTGCAGGAATTACATTACCCTATTTGTTCACATTAAGCTTTGAAGTCAGTCCAAATACCTATATCTTTTCTAAGTGAATTATTACGCAGCCAGTACTCCCACATCCTGCATTTATGGGATTTCCAGCTTCCTTTTATTGCATAAATTGGATTGAACAATTTTTACATAAAATAGATAAGATTTGAGATGTAAATTTCACTTTGTAAAAGAAAATTTCTATGTAAAACTTAGAGAAACTAAGCAAGCCACCTGGCTATTTTGAGGTAACTAGTTTATCTACTAGTTAAGCATTCTTACATTTAAAAAAATTCCTTAGGGAGATATAAAATATAGTTTTTGAGGCAGTAGTTCTCACACTGTGTTGTACATTAGGATTCCAAAGGAAATTTTTAACTTTCTCTAAGCTCAGGTTGGACCTCATACCAATTAAATCAGAATTATCGTGGTGGGGATCCAGCATCCATAGATAGCTCTAGGTGGCCCCAATATACACCAAAGTTTGAGAACCACTGGTTTAAAAGTTTAAGTCATATGGTGAGAATACCTGGGGGCACATTCTAGTTTCATCATTATTAGCTATAAGACTTTGAGCAAGCTATGTAACTTTGCTAAGCTTCTCTTTCTTCATCTCTGAAATGGAGCTAATATCATTTCTCTCTTGAGGGTTGTTAAAAGGATACATATAAAACATATAACAAGGTGCTTGGCATATTATAATAGCTGTTCCTACTGTTATTATATTTTCTAATACTTTGATAGTTTGCACAACAAAATATCAAATTAAGGAATAACCACTTGGAATTTATTTGATTTCACAAGTCATTTACCCTTATGAATATATTCAATATACATAGCTTAGCAACACAATTAGTACATGTTCAGTCCTGTTTAAAACCCAAACAATGAGTTGGGTTTTACAGTACATTCTTGATTATTATTAGATAATAAATCTATGTTTATTTATATCATCAAAACCACTTTCATTCATGCATTCATTCATTTGGCAAATTAGGACCCTCAGAAATAGTAAGATATTATTTTATGTTGTGGGATTCAAAATAAATAATTTGGTTTCACATTATAATCACGTGGAGTAATTTTTTAAAAAGATTTATGTATTTATTTTAGAGACAGAGAGCAAAAGAAAGAGGTGCACATGTGGGGTGGGGCGTTGGGTAGAGGGAGAGGGAGAGAGAGAATCTCAAGCAGATTTCCTACTGAGGACAGAGCCCCGTCCTAGGATTTTGTGATCATGACCTGAGCTGAACTCAAGAGTCAGACACTTAACTGACTGAGCTACCTAGGCGCCCCACCTGGAGAGGTTTTTTTTTTTTTTAGCAGTATGAATGCCTAGACCTCAATTTCAATATATAGAATATATATAGAATGGGGAGGGGCTCTTGCATAAGAATATATTTTTTAAAACTCTTGAAGGTAAGGTGTATCTAGAATAGAGAATAATTGATGTGCACAAATCAGATTGTGTTGTTATTACTTACAGGGTCAGAGCATTGGTGGTGATCTCAAGTGCCCACATTTAGTTTAAAACTAGAGGAGAGAGGACACTTCTGGAATCTTCTCTAACAAGAATTAGAACACAAGCAAAATTCAGCAAAGGTAATTTTTTCAGAACTCTAGAATTTAATGAAAAGCTTATAACTCATCGTGTTTATGCAACAAAAATGGCTGAATCTCAGTAAGAACAGTGAGTTTCTGGCATTTAAAAACTTTCCCTATTCTCATCTCTCTCACTTCAGGTTAGTAGTAACCTTGAAACCATGCTTCTGGGAAAACCTTCAGCCTAGCAGCCATAGGAGGGTAAGAATGGGTTTGGAGCTCCTCCCAAAAACCCCCATTCCAACAGAATGGTTGCAATTTGCCTTGAAAGACAACTTCTAAGAAAAGCTCCTAAGGCTTGTCTTTACTTCAGGTCTCACTAAGGAAAGTCTTATTCTCAGGGCATGTCATTAAAAAGATCAGTGACGATTATTTAACATAAAACTTGTTTGAGATGGTAATATTAGTTGGGACAAATAAGAGGCTGGCTAAAACATAGTTAAAAGGAAAATATTAAAAATGGGATATCCACAGAGGATTTTGAAAAATTCCAACTTATTTGTAGGGATCTGAAATACCATAAATAAGTGCAGGGCTATGGGCATAGGCAGAAAAGAACTGAGATAGCCCTAAATGCTCACCTCTAGCTGACCTTGAGGCTCTACACGCAGAAATGAAGGGTAAAGCTGTAAATTATTGGAGTGTTTGATGTGTGCCATAAAGCACACACAGAACAACTCACCAAAGGATGAGAAACCTAATGGTGCAGGGAATTTAAGAAACTCTCTGTCAACTCATTAGCTGACCAATGAGGTAACTGAGCAGAAATCTCAGTGGCCACAATGACAAGAACACAGAGATTATAGAACTAGTCCAGGAAAATCACTAACAAACAAACAACAGCAAAAACAGCAACAAACAGCAAAAATACACCTCTAAGCTGGGGAACATCTGGAACATAGAGTTCCAGAGATTCTATATTATATTATATTATATTATATTATATTATATTATATTATTGTATTGTGAGACATACAAAGGAAGAAGAACATATACCACAAAATATAACCAAGGAAAGAAAACAGTCAATAAAACTGGACACTAAGGAAATCTGTACCAGCTTGGACTTAATAAAGACTTTAAATCAGCTATTAAAAATACATTCCAGGAACTAAAGGAAACCATACCTTAACAATAGAAGTTTGAGACCATATCCTGGGAAGTAGGGAATATTAATAAAGAGATTGATGTAGTGAAAAGAAGGGCCATGTGTACCCCAGTGTTTATAGCAGCAATGGCCACAGTCGCCAAACTGTGGAAAGAACCAAGATGCCCTTCAACGGAAAAATGGATAAGGAAGATGTGGTCCATATACACTATGGAGTATTATGCCTCCATCAGAAAGGATGAATACCCAACTTGTGTAGCAACATGGACGGGACTGGAAGAGATTATGCTGAGTGAAATAAGTCAAGCAGAGAGAGTCAATTATCATATGGTTTCACTTATTTGTGGAGCATAACAAATAGTATGGGGGACAAGGGGTGTTAGAGAGGAGAAGGGAGTTGGGGGAAATTGGAAGGAGAGGTGAACCATGAAAGACTATGGACTCTGAAAAACAATCTGAGGGGTTTGAAGTGGTGGGGGTGGGAGGTTGGGGGAACCAGGTGGTGGGTATTAGAGAGGGCACAGATTGCATGGAGCTGGGTGTGGTGCAAAAATAATGAATACTGTTATGCTGAAAATAAAAATAAATAAATAAATAAATAAATAAATAAAGAGATTGAAATAACATATAAAAAAAATTGTTAGAAATTTGGAGTTGAAAAGTATAATAATTGAGCATGCAGAAGACACTCAGTGAACTTGCAGATGGGCCAGATTATCCAATCTGAGGAAACAAAAGAAATGAATGAAGAAAAATGAACACATCCTCAGAGATCCGAGACACTAGCAAGCATACCATCATACATATATGAAAGTTTTGGAAAAAGAGGAGAGAGAGAAAGGGCAGAAAGAATACTTGAAGAAATAATGACAAACACTTCTCAAATTCGATGTAAAACTTTAACCTATATATTTATGTATCTTAATGAATTTCAAGTAGGATAAACTCAGATATACATACCTAATACATCATAATCAAATGATGAAGGAATATGAATATTTTATTTATTTTTATTTGTCAGAGAGAGAGAGAGAGAGAGAACACAAGCAGGGGGAGTGGCAGGCAGAGGGAGAAGCAAGCTCCCTGCTGAGCAGGGAGCCCAAAGTGGGACTCAGTCCAAGGACCCTGGGATCATGCGTGACCTGAGCTGGAGGCAGATGCTTAACTGACTGAGCCACCCAGGTGTCCCACCCTTATATGATTTTTTTTAAAAAGTCAACAAACTCAGACTAAAAGGAAACTATTTCAACATAATGAAAGCCACATAGAAAAAAACTCATAGCTCATATCATAATCAATGGTGAAAGACTGAAAATTTTTCTTCCAAGATCAGGAGCAACACAAGTATGCCTGTTTTCACCACTTCTATTTGAAATAATACTGGAAGTCCTAGCCAATTGGACTACCTGAGTCCAATTAGAAAAGAAAAAGAAATTTTATTTTTAAAAAATATTTACTTGAGAGAGAGAGAACACAAGAGTGTGTGTTCAAATGTGGGAAGCAGAGGGAAAGGGAGAAAATCTCAAACTCCATGCTGAGCCCCATGAGGGGCTTGATCTCACAATCCTGAGATCGAGACCTGAGCCAAAACGAAGAGTTGGACTTTTAAGCAACTTGCCACACAGGCACCCTAAGAAAAAGAAATTTTAAAATCCAAATTGGAAAGGAAGAAAAAAATTATCTCTGTTCACAAAAGACATGATCCTCTATGTAGAAAGCCCTAAATTCTACAATAAACTAGTAGAATAATTGAATTCAGCAACACTGTAGGTTACAAAATCAATATGTAAAAATCAGTTGTTTTTTTTTTAAATCAGTTGTTTTTATATACTAATAATGAACAATATGAAATGGAAATTAAGAAAACAGTACCAATTACAATAGCACCTAAAAGAATAAAATACTCAGGAATTAACTTTTAGCCAAAGATTTGCACTGAAAACTGTAAAACATTGCTAAAGAAATTAGATACAAATAAATGAAAAGATATCCATGATCATATATTGGAAGATGTAATACTGTTTAGATGTCAATACCACCCACAGTGATCTATAGATTCAAAGCAAGTGCTACCAAAAGCCCATTCTTTTGCATAAATAAATAGATTCGTCCTAAAATTTATATGGAATTTTAAGGGACCCTGAACTGCCAATACAATCTTGAAAAAGAAAGACAAGTTGGACTCCTCAGATGTCCTGATTTCAAAACTTACTACGAAGCTATGATAATTAAAGGAGTGAGGTACTGACATATAAACAGACATGTAGACCATAGAATAAAATAGAGACCCAGATACAAATCCTTAGGTATTTATTTTGTCGAATGGCTTTTGACAAGGTTGCCAAGACCGTTCAATGGGGGAAAGGACAGTTTTTCAACAAATAGTATTGTGAAAATTGGATATCTACATGCAAAAAGAATGAAGCTGGACCTTAACCTTTTACCATATTAAAAAAAAAAAAAATTAGAATGGGTAAAGGACCTGATATAAGGACCTGTTATAAGACTGAACGATAAAAATTCTAGGAGAAAAGAATCGAAAGGACAATGAAGCTAAAGTTATGAGCATGTTGAGTTCAGGTCTAGAAGCAGGATAATATAAGTATTCTGGGCACGGAACTCAGATCTATTTCACTTCTTAAAAATAGGAGTACACAAGGGCTTCCACATTCATGAAAGGAGGCAGGAAAACATTACTACTAACTACTGCCTGTGGCTACTTCTTTTTTTTTTTTTTTTAAAGATTTTATTTATTTGACAGAGAGAGATCACAGGTAGGCAGAGAGGCAAGCAGAGAGAGAGAGAGGAGGAAGCAGTCTCCCTGCCGAGCAGAGAGCCCAATGTAGGACTCGATCCCAGGACCCCGAGATCACGACCCGAGCTGAAGGCAGAGGCTTAACCCACTGTGCCATCCAGGTGTCCCTGTGGCTACTTCTTATATGATGATGTGTGTCTAGAGAAATGGAGGGATTTAAACTTGTGACTAGAAACTTGGGTCTCAGATGTCTGAGTCCGTGAATTTTGAGATGGTACAATATCTGATGGCAACAAAGTACAATGTGATCCTGGGAGTTTCTGGCTGAGGTGGACATAATGATGATCAATTTAATGGATGAGATCATTAATTTAATTAATAATTTAATAATATTTAATAAAATAATTTAATAAATTAATTTAATTTCATAATTAATAACTATACTTTCAAAATAAGATGGTTAAATGGTTTCACAAATAGCTAACTGTTGGCAGGATTTTGTACATGCCTGTTTAGAATAGGCTATACCTCAGCATTATCAACAATAGCCAAACTACAGAGAGAGACCAAATGTCCTTTGACTGATGAATGGATAGAGAATGGAATATTATTCAGCCATCAAAGAGAATGAAATCTTGCCATTTACAATGATGTGGATAGAGCTAGAGTGTATTATGCTAAGTGAAATAAGTCAGTCAGAAAAAGACAAATACCGTATGATCTCACTCATATGTGGAATTTAAGAAAGAAAATAGAGGAACATATGGGAATGGGGAGGAAAAAGAGAGAGGGAAACAAGCCACAAGAGAGTCTTAATGATAGAGAACAAATTGACAGGGCTGGGGGATGGGCTAGATGGGTGATGGGCATAAGGGTGTGTATGTAAGTGATGAATCACTGAATTCTACTCCAGAAACCCATATTGCCCTGTATGTTAACTAAAATTTAAATTAAAAAAAAAAAAAAGGTTATAGCTTTGGTTGTAACTTTCCATTTGGTGTATTAATACCTCTGTCAGTTCCATCCTTTCCGGGACCAGCAACCTGCCTTGCAGCCCTTTTTGGAGTAGGGTCTGAGAAGCACATGGAATGAGAGAGCAATAGTAGAGCAAGAGAAGAATCCAGGTGTAAGCAACAGATTTGACTTTAGATGATGGTTCTTCCAGCTGTATTCTGAAAATAAGCTGTTTAACACCCTCACTATTGTTTTGGTCCTTCATGTCCCCACTTGAAAATTTGGCATACAGAAAAGATATTTGTAATACGGTTCACTTTAATCTTTTAGGATTTTAAGAACTGGGGGCCAGATAAGTATATTTTGAACGATTTGGTGACTTAAAAATGATAGCAGACCCCAACGAAGCAGGCAGAACACAAACTCAGATAACTTTTAAAGAGATTTTAAATTAAAAAAAAAACAAAACAAAACAAAACAGTGCAGCCTGTTTGGCACATTGTTGGACAGCTCTACGTTCTAGGGCCCAAACCTGATCAAATCAAAGCTCACAAACTGTGCTTATGGCAGTATTCTTAAGTATGAAACTATACCCCTACACATGCCTTCTCCAGCTTCTCTTTGGCTTCCTGATTGGGCATGGGTCATTGGACGGCTGAAGTTAAACAAAGAGTGATGTCAGATTTCTGTCCTGTTTGATCAGCTGTGTTCTGTCACACCTGGAGTTAGGAAGCTGGCCTCATCCACACTCACGACTCAACATTCCTGGTTAAAATTACCTAAGCATGTATTCCAATCTCACAGAAAGTAACTTTTTCTCTTCTCTTTTGGGGAATCATTCTCAAATGTCTCTGATTAGCTGCTCTGCTTGGAGGAGATCCTTAGGCCACTGGTTTTGAAATTACTAGCAATTATTTTCCTCCAAGATCAAAATTCAGAAACAGACATTATTTTCTAAACAAGTAGCAAAATTAAGTTTAGGAAAGTTACAAAGCCAAATGATCTCATGGATATATTACTGATTTGGAAGACAGATTGAGTTTTCTTCTTAATTCTACAACTGGCTTACTATACATGCAGGGTATTTATTCTAAAATGAGAATACCCGTTTTCTATTTAATTTTTAAGTGGTGGTTATAACATAATATTTTAATATAATTTGCCTTATAAAAAGGCAAACAAACAACATAAAAATGCAATGATATTTTAAGAAAGAAAATGATTCTTACAAACGTTGGTAGAAGACAAGAAAGTAATTAGAAGTGATATATCAATTATATATTCTTCATATGAGTTTCTGTATTTTTCAATACCTTATTGTTCACAGAGCACAAATTTGAGCTGACTTTCTGCAGCAGAGTTTTGCTTCTTAAGAACAAAGAATTTAATGCATGGATTTTTGCCAGACTCAGCTGTTGCATTCTTTACATCACAAGTTTGTAATACTGAACACCTGTTCAACCAGTTTTTCCCAAAAAATGTGTTTGATCATTCAGCTTGAAAGGAACAGCTTTTCACTTCCATTTACAAATCTTTCACACTTTTCACAAAGTACTTAATTGTCTGCAACCATACTTGCGACTCATGAAATTTACTAAATAACATTACTATAGAAGTCATTAGGCTCTCTATCCTTTGTAGCAAGCTTAATTGGAAAAAAAAACCAAAACCCAAAAACAACAACCAACAACAAACTTTCCCTAAGCCTGACACAAAAAACTCCCCTTAAAATGGTACATGGTTAAATAAAATGACTTAGAAAAATATGCAGTGAATTTTTTGTGGTTAGTTCACTTTAGTTCAGCCTTCTGTTCCTCAGTTCTCGATAGATTGAAGAACACTAGGTAATTTTCTGGCACGCGATGCTTATTTTCTGTCTTAGTGTTTCAAGTTTTATATATGACCATAAAACTGATTCATATTTCACATTCTGATTTCCCAGTCATATAAAGAATGGGCAAATAATTATTAAGCTTACCAAACGTACCTTTTTCACCAAGCACATTTTCTTTACCATTGGGAAGCTTTTTTTACTATTTTTTTACTATTATAAAATAGTATAACTATTTTATACTAACCTTCTCAAAAATGAAGAACAATTTTATGCTTTCTAATTAAGACACTGGTCTAGTGGTGAAAGTGTCCAAACTCCTTACCACGAAGATCTCACATTCCATTTGTTTTATGTATCTAACAACTATAAGGCAGCAGCAATGCAAAATTACATTATGAATCTTTGTCTCAATGATCCCACAATTCGCTCTCATTCCCTTATCAGTAACTTTAAATATTCCTTTGTGAGAAAAGATGCAATACATTCACTAGGACTGATTTTCACATCTCATTTTCTTAACAGATAGATCTGAAAATGTGTTCTAATATACTTGCTGTTAAAAATATAAAAAAATGGGTAACATCTGTTTTGAACAGTTGACATTTCACCATATCCATGCCACATGGACTCAAACCTAGTGTGCTTAGGTTTCATGATGCCTGACAGACGTGGCAGGGACCCTGAAATAGCCATAATTTGTCTGAAGGCTTGGCTTGTGCTCTCTTCCCATTTGTGGTGCTCTTAGCCAAACTGACAATGGCTGATTTCTGCCGCATTTCTGTCAGTGCTGTTAATCCAGAAAGGAGGTTCTTTATTTCAGAATGGTGCCAAATCCTATCATTCATAAAAGTTAATCAGCCTAAATGACTTGCAAAACATCTTCTGTGAAAAAAAAATGTAGAAATCCTTTCTTAAAAATAAAAGGCAATCTTTCCTTGAAAGTTGAGTCATTAACTTACCTGTAAAGGGGAAGGGTGGGGAGGAGGAGGGAAGAATGGACCAAAATATCTGGCAAGATCTCTTCTGGTTCCATTATTTTACTGCAAGCTGGATGCCCAGCATATTAAAAAAAAATGTGTCCTGCCTCTATTCTCCTTCAGAACTTACAATCTCATTAGAAAACAACTTTAATTCACCTAAAAACAACTGCGTATCCAAACTGCTACTTGAAAATGCTAAATTGAATATAATTGAGTGGGATAAGTTTTGGATGGTGTTATAAAATAAGACACATGACACTCCAAGAGTTCCAAGTACACATAACCTCCCATACAGGCATTGACAAGTATCTTTACCCATATTATTTCAGCTAACCCAAAAGGCCGTTGATTATAAAATGTACAATTATTTTACATACCACTATGGAAAACAGTGCCCTTTAACTTATGACACAATGTCAATTATAAAACACTCCCTGACCTACTCGTTTGAATTTCTACCAATAGGTCAGAGGTAACTTTACTTTCTCTCTGTATGTGAAAGAACACTCTAGAAAGGCTCAATTGTTTTTTCTAACCTCATTCTGTAGTTTAACACTGGGAAACTTAATTGCTTAATGCTATGCATTCATGTTAAGATGACTTTAAAAAGGCATACAAAATGTAATGTATACCTACATAGGGTTTGGCGAACAATGCTAAATAATATTGTTGACTTAATGAAGTTATTTGATATGCCTGGAGATTAAGTGAAATCACTAACTTTTAATATTATTTAATTATATTACATTGATCTTAACTTTTAATTTTATTCTATTCATGTATTGTCACAAAACTCTTCCAAGCAAAAAACTCAAATGTAAGTGATTGAGAAGTATAAACCCAGTCCACTTGCTAATTATTAATAACTACAACATATTCCACTCGGGCATTATTTTTACTTTATAGTTTTCAGAGAACAGGTCTTCCACTTCTTTGATTTAGTTTATTCCTAAATATTTTATTATTTTTGGTACAATTGTGAATGGGTTTGTTTTCTGCTGCTTCATCACTGGTATATAGGAATACAACAGATTTCTGTACATTCATTTTATATACTGTGACTTTACTGAATTCATTTATCAGTTCTAGTAATTTTTTTTTTGTGGAATCTTTCTTAAAATTTGAATGCCTTTTATTTCTTTATATTGTCTAACTGCTGTGGCTAAGACTTCCAGTACCATGTTGAATAAAAGACATCCTTGTCTTGTTCCTGACCTTAGTGGAAGAGTGCTTAGTGTTTCAAATAAGCATGATGTTGGCTGTGGGCTTTTCATTTAAGGCCTTTATTATGTTGAAATATGTTCCCTCTAGACCTGCTTTGCAGAGAATTTATATCATGAATGGATGTTGTACTTTGTTGAATGTGAAAAAACATCTTTTAAAGTGATATGATTTTTATGCTTTCTCTTATTTATGTGACATATCACATTGATTATTTTGTGAATATTAGCCACCCTTGCATCCTAGGAATAAATCCCACTAGATCATGGCGTATGATTTTTAAAAATACATTGTTGGATTTGGTTTGTTAGTATTTTGTTGTATATTTTTGTATCTATTCTCATGAGAGATACTGGCCTGTTGTTCTTTTTGTGGTGTCTTCTTTTTTGTGGGGCCATACTTTTTAACTATTTAATGGAAACCATGGATTAAACCGTGGGAAACTGTGATTTACCAGTGGATCAGAGGTAACTTAATTTTCTCTCTATGTGAAAAGAATATTTTAGAAAAGCTTAAGTTAAAATTTTTGTTTCACTAACCTCATTCTTCTTTAACACTGGAAATCTGATTGCATAAAACATTATGATGTGGACATACAACAAAATACTATACAGCCAAGGAAACTAGACAGGGATATGGAAAGACATATGCAGAGAATAAGAGAGATGTTCACAATTCATTGTTAAGGAAAAAAACCCTGTCTAACTCTTAATGATGGTTAGCCCCAAGTACTGAAATTATGGGTATTTTTTTTCCCTTGCTTTTAATTATAAAACATTTTTAAATTGTGAGAATAAACTCATAAATCTCCTTGTTTTTATTTACTTTCTAAATTTTACATAGTGAACATGTAACCATACGTAACCATGTAAATCTTGAGGTTTACAGCTCTCTGTAGGGGTTGCCCTAAAGAAAACAACCCTCCATTATTTGTGTATCTTAGATTTGGGCTATCTAAAACAACAGCCACTAGCTACATGTGGCTATTTAAGTTCATTAAAGTTAATTTGAATAATTTAATTAAGTTAAAGCTTAATATAATTAAAAATTCAGTTCCTTAGTCATACTAGTTACATTTCAAGTGCTCAGTAGCCAGAGAGGGCTAATGGTTGCCATACTGAAGAGCACATTTCCATCATCACAGAAAGTTCTATTAGATAGAGCTATCTTAAATCATAAACTGGGATCTGTATATGTAAGGAGATGCTATTTTTCAATATTATAAATGTGCATTCTTCCTTTTGCCTTTCTGAGAACATGACCTTTTCTATACTCTACCCCTGAGATATCCTTCTACCTTGGGAAGATGAGTTTTGTTCTATAAAGATGCAAGGAGAGAGACCAATATAATATTCATTTACCCTGATCCTAGAAAAATAGGATTTTTCAAAAAGACAAAAGAGCCTTGCAAATCAGGCTATTTTCTTGAGGAAAGATGTTCTAAATTTCCTTCTAATTTCACAGGCCATACCTGATATATGAGACAAACAATCTTCAAAATTTTTGCTCACAGGAGTACCTGGGGGGCTCAGTTGGTTAAGCATCTGCCTCTGGCTCAGGTCCCAAGACCCTGGGATGGAACCCCATAACAGGCTCCCTGCTCAGTGGGGAGTCTGCTTCTCCCTCTCCCTCTGCCTGCTGCTACCTGCTTGTATTCTCTCTCACTCAATCTCTCTCCCGTAAATAAATAAAGTCTTCAAAAAAAATTTTTTTCTCACATATCCCAATGCACTTTTGAAAAGATATGTATCTCTCTATTGCAAATTGACATCTAAAACTGTTCACCATAAATTCAGTCCTAGAAGATATATTTTCTGACATATAGGTCATCAAAATGTTTACTTTGAATATTTAGTTAATTCAATTTATGAATATGTCTTCTATATTACCTAATCAGAAATACCAGTCCTCATTAAAATAATCATCCAAATTATACTTACTGTCAACTAGGAAAAGTCTGACTTAAATTTTTAAAATTTAGATAAAGGTATTAATCCAGATCTTTTTGACAATTTTCTGACTTTTAAATTCAGTGAGGACAGACAGACAGACTGGAGGTTGTTTATGTATATGTCACCTGAATGAAATAACACATTGCCGTTTTCAGTATTTATCGGAGTTCTCCTGGCTTGCTCTCAGTGGACTCACTCGTAGGAATTATGCATTCTAGGACTGTCCTTTTGGTTGGCACTCCACAAGTTTTTGTACACTACTCAGAGCAATGTGCTTGTAAAATTAAGGAATATTTAGAGCTCTTCCTTCCTTCCTCCCTCTTCCTCTTTCCTCCCTCCCTTCCTAGATCTGCTACACAAATACCCTCTCCCTCTCTCTCATACCTTTCCCATATTAATCATTCCCTTAAACCTGAGGTATCTTCTGGACTTCATACAGTCTCCTTTTAACAGCTGGTAAGAGCTTCTGGTAAGAACTACTAACCTTCTTTATATCTATTTCTGGTAAGAACTTCTAACTTTCTGGTAAGAACTACTAACTTCTGGTAAGAACTACTAACTTCTGGTAAGAACTTCTGGTAAGAACTACTAACCTTCTTTATATCTATTTCTGCCCTGAATTAATTTCTCACCCCACTGCCATCTGACTTAAATCCTTTCTTCTCAATTAAAATGTCTATGAACGATGACCCCGTTTCTCATATTTAATGTACTTGTTTCAATTTTCAAAGGTAAATGACCTCTGGGGCAAATCATATTTTTGAATATTACTACCCCCCCATTCTTGAATTTGTTTCCTTTCTTGGCTTTCTTGTCACCCTCTGTGATAGATATCTATCTTATCACTCTTTAGTCTTCTATGACTTCTCTTTGTCCTTCTCTTCTCACTCCCCACCCTCTGCCTGTCCTCTATTCTTCAGACTTCAGCTACTTCTGACATGCTGATAATCCTCACGTAGACATCTCTTGTCCTGAGTTCCTTCCAGATACCCAGGTTCGTATACTCAAATGACTGGATATCTCTACCTGGATGAAAACAAACCCACCATCTTTGCCTGACATCATGTTCTACTCATGTTTTGTAAAGTTATTATTTCTTAATTGTCAAAGTTAAAATACAACAATAAAAACAAAATTTCAAACTCTCTCTTGACCTTCTCACAGCCAACAACCAATCACTCACCAATATCTGAATCTACTTTACAAGCATTTTCTTTCCTTTTTATTTTTAGAGAAACAGAGTGGGGAAAGGGCAGAAGGGGAGAGAGAGAGAGAGAGATAGAATCTCCAGCAGGCTCCATGCCCAGGGTGGTTGATCTCCCAACCCAGAGATCATGACCTGAGCCGAAATCAAGAGTCGAAGCTTAACCAGTTGAACCACCCTGCACCCCTGCAATTATTTCTTATACTGACTCTTCCTCTTTGCCCACACTGCTGCTGTGTTAGGTCAGATTCTAATTATTTACACCTGGCCACTGCACAAGCCTAATTAATCACCCGCTCATATCTTCTAACTAATTAATCTGCTCACATCACTTCTTGTTTTAAAATTGTTCAGATGTTTGTGTTACCTAAATGATAATGCATAGAGTAGAGGAGTGTAGTTCTTGGTAAAAGTAGTGAGCAAGCAGATATCATGTCCCTGTATGGTGACTTGGACCAGTGGAGGCCTTGGGGCCAAGGGCTAAACAACACATATTGGGTTGTGTTTAGTGTGAGTGTGGTTCAGTTTAGGTTGCTGGCATTGTCAGATATTCAGGACAGAAATCCTGGGCAGGGATAATGAAAATGACAGTATTGGAATGTCTCTTACAGAATGTATTATAACAGGTAGTAATAGGTAAATAGGCAGATTTGTAGTTAAAATCCATAAGAATAAAGGACATAATTTACATATAATAACAGCACTGTGTAGAAATGTTCTCTATACACAAAATAGTATCTCACTGATGAAACAAAATTAAGTTCTGTATTTAAATTTAAATTTTCATGATGATTGAGAATGAACCAGTATCTATAACAACCTTCTCCAGGAAAAGAAAAGAACTTTAGTATGTATTTACCCAATACTTTACACTAATACATTTTTGGACTCATCTGGAAATTTAGATTCAGATTGTTACTGTGATAATACTATCTGCTTTATTTTTATTTTATGCCATTACTTTAAAATTCTTTCTTAAAAATTTTATAAAATTTGAGAGCCATATTAGCAACACAAATTTATATTTAACTATTAATTCCAGTGAGTTATTTGCTTCTTACTGTTTCTATAACTAATGTTATTCTCTTTTTTAAATCTTTTGTTTTGGTGGAAAATAGTCTAAATTTTTTTTTCCAGAAAAGTTTTATGGGGAATAAGCTTCCTGAGTCTTGACATTTCTGAAAGAAAAATGTCTTTATTCTGTCCTTACTCCACACTCATTTGAATGCTAGTTTTTATAGGATATAGAATTCCAGGATAAAAATACTTTCCTCTGAAGACAGTAAAGGATTTGTTCCATTTTCTTTTACAATTTATTGTGAATGATGTTAAATCTAATACCGGTATGATCCTAGTTCTTATGTAACTTTTTCCTTTCCTTTAATTTTCTGGAAATGTCAAATTTGAATTTATATCAAGGTATAGATAACTTTCTTTGTTTTTCGTGCTTGACACTAAGTAGATCTTCTCAATCTGAAGACTAGGATCTTTCTTCAACTCTTTAATTTACAGAAACTTTCCACATTTTTTTTTTAAACTATTTTTCTTCCTTCCAATTGCTTTCTTTCCTTTCATGTATTTTCTTGTCCTGTTTTCTTTTTACTTTTACTTTGCATTCTTAGTTATTTACTAGACTTTATCTTTGAGATAATTACTCAGTCAGACCTACTATTAGTCTCTTCTATTAAATTTATTGTATATTATTGATTCATTTATTGGTGTGGAGGTGTGGAGGGGGAGAGAGAGATATGCGTTTTATGATATTATATGACCATAGAATCATCCTGTTGTCCATCTTCCTGTAGGTTGACATTTGAGGTGTTTTTATTTTTACATTATAAAATATTGTTATGTTATATTTTATATTTATTTTGCTATTATAAAAATATTGTTCTATTGATTAATTTGTAATAGGTCTCCTCTATTATTAGTACATATAACAATTCACTTTTTACAAAAGATTATTTCAGTCACAAATACTTAGGATGATATTTAGAGTCATGTTAAATTGATTATAGGAGTAAAATCCTTTTAGATAAAAATATTCAACAGAGAAAAATATCTCTATCAACAAGGATCTGAAAAGGCAATTTCTAAATCAACAGAAAAAAATTTTAAAGAAAATAGAAAGAGGTTGAAAAGAGTTATTTACAGAAAATAATAAAGTTTACAAATGAAGAGCTAAAATTCTTCCAGTTCAATCTCTTTTTTGTCATGTAAAAATTTTATTTATGGATTTTATAGCTAGTCTTTACTGATAAAGAAAAGTGGGATTCATGAAATTATTTTCCTTTTTCAAGGTAACAAAGAACTTAGTTATCTTTCACTGTCAAATTTCAGGCAATTTTATGCTTCTTAAAGTAGCAGGTAAATACAATTTTCTGATCACCCAAGAGATAAGAACAGTCAACTTCTCTTCCTCTTGACTGGCATACCTGTTTCAGTTGCACCAGCCAGGTACAACTTGTTAAGCACTGCCACCTGAGCCCAGTTTCATTTGGCATTTAAAAACTAACCAGGAAAAGGAATTGCTCAAAAATTATTTTGGCACAAACATTCAACACTCTTTTCTACCACGTAGGGCAGACCAAAAGTAAGTCAAAAGCAAGTAGTGACTTGTGGTGACATTATTCAATATAGTATTAGAGATTCTAGAAGGGATTGATTTATAGTCTGTTCTTACCTTAGCATTTTGGATGCAGGGACAGAGGGCCCAAGCTGCACTGGCCTTCACATCTGGGTGAGGATTTTTCAACAGAGACCACAACAAACGAACTCCATCTAAGCGATCAATTATCCTGTTGTGAGACCAAAAAAGAAGTAAAAACTGTAATTAGTACGTAGAAATGAAAACTTAAATGGCCTATCTAGCCATACAATTCTAATTATTCTCCTTTTGACATTTTGACTTTAGACCTTCTTAAAAGATTTTATTTATTCATTTGAGACAGAAAGATACAGAGAGAAAGCATGAGTAGCAGACTCCTTGCTGGGCTGGGAGCCCAACACAGGGCTCCATCCCAGGACCTGGAGATCATGATCTGAGCCAAAGGCAGATGCTTAACCATCTCAGTGCCACCTCAGTGCCCCTTAGATTTTCTTTAAAAACTTCAACAACAGCAGGTGAGCCTGGGTGTCTCTGTCGGTTAAGTGGCTGACTTGGTTTCAGCTCAGTTCCTGATCTCAGGGTCTGAGTTCAGGCCCCATATTGGGTTCCATGCTGGGTGTGGAGCCAACTTAAAAAAACAAAAAACAAAAAAAACTCTAACAACAGCAGGAACAGAGGTGCTACTGAACTGTCAGCTCTCTGATTTCAGTTTTAATTTCATGACACCGAAAGCAAGCTCCATGATAATTACGATTCACATAAACTTAAAATCAAGTCATGTAATTTTTTAATTAGCTGTACACAGACTGTTACCTAAATGTCAAAATACTGGTTTCTTTCATATAGTAACATCTATATACTTTCCAAAACAAATATTTATGCCTCAAAATGTGAAGTTACATTTTTTATTTGGTCTATGTTTAATTGACTTACCTTACTGTATGACATATTTTAAACTCCTCCAGTCCTAATCTAGCATTAGGAATTAAAATCATTACACCACAGTGCACCCTTTGTTAGGCATGGATAACACGTAACTTGTTTTCCATGTGCTCCCTTCTCAGCAAGACTAACATTGCAGACTGTGTTATAATTACTTAAACACACTGTAATCAAAATATCTTCATGACTAGCTGAAAAATGAATTATCATCAGAGTCATCTCTACACCATCTGTCTTCTGTTTATATATCAATCAGTCCAGGGAGCATAACCTTGCATTAAGGTCCATTGAGTACACTTGCAGTTGAGAAGGTGGCCAAATGAAACTTAATATCCTTTACAAACATGGCTTTGTTCAGAAAGATATGTTAAACTGAAAGCAGATGAAAAATGATAAAGAGCATCAAAACTCCTTTGACTTTTAATCTCAGGTTGAGTTAAACACATGTAGTATTTAGCCACAGATAGAATAAATACTACTAGCTTAGAATGCCATTCAAATTCTTTCTTAAAAATTGACATAAAGACAACTACATTTCTTGATTATCTGAGATGAGTTTGCCAGGGGGAAAAATATGCTATTTCAAAGAGTCCAAGTATGAAATCAGCTTTGCATAACCTTATAAATTAGTTGGTAATGCAAATAACTTGTAGTAAGGTACAGATTGTCTCTTTAGAAAATGACTTTTAGTAAGAAAAAAACACACTGAGAAAGTATTTTAACTTGAAGTTTAACTAAATAACTTTCCAAATCTGAAGCTGTCAATATCAAGCTGAGAGAGAAAGTTTTATTTCTGAACTGATGGAAACTGTAAAGAATGATACTGAGCACTTCGTAATGAAGGATTTACTTTACAAAGGTCAACCACCTTACTGCTTTACATATAGTGCTGAAAGCATAATTGCTGATCTTGGATCTCTGTATTTTTTCACATGCAATTTCTCAATGAACAATAGGTCTGTCCTCCCTTCTTGCAAATGTAGCAGTAAAATTTGCATTAGTAATATTTAACTGTACAGAGTTGGATATAACTTCACAGTAGAGCAGAAGTCATTTGCATGGCACACATTTCCAGATTTTTTTTTTGAAGGGATAATTCAGTGTGGATCCACCTCACCCCAGGCAAAATTTCACAATTAACTTTAAAAATTCACTGTTGACTGTAAAACTACATCTACTGTTCACAGTCATCACCCCAAACCCTAGGCAACTAACTCATCGGATGCTTAGTTGTAACAGAGGAGGATTGTGACCCCATCAAAGATGCCTTAAAAGACTCAGCACAGCACAGAGTAATAAACTTAGATGAGGGAAACATGATTGGAAGACATTTGCTTACACAGGAGCTAACAAAATCGGGGGTAGCAAACTACGGGATTTAACTCTGTCCCTTCCATCTCCTTCATTCTCTGTATCAAGTTATTTACTGCTGACTTCATAATAAGCCAAGTATTGAGACACCTGGGTGGCTCAGTTGGTTGAGTGGCCAACTCTTGATTTCGGCTCAGGTCATGATCTTAGGGAGATGAGATCAAGATCTACAGTGGGGCCACACTCAGCACAGAGGCTGCTTGAGATCTTCTCTCCCTCTGTCCTCCCCCTGCTCACCTGTGTGTACTCTCTCTCAAATAAATAAACAAAATCTTTAAAGAAAAGAAAAGAAAGCCAGATAGTCTCCCCTTACTTCCCCCTTCCTCTTGCCAGCACCCTAGTTCTGGTCTTTATCACATCATGTCAGGATGGTGGTGGTAGAAATATCCTTGGATTCGCGTCTTCAGTTTCTCTCAGTTCTACCCATCCTATGATTTCCTGTGAAATTAATCTTCCTAAAGGGCCTTTGGAGCTTCTGTAGTAGCTCTTTGAGAGCAGGTCCCCAGGTATATTATATTCTCTCCATCACACCATCTGGCACATTCAATCAATGTTTGCAGTCCCGGGAGAAAATTTCCAATGGCTTCCCATTACCTGTGTGGTATTAAAACCCTGATTCCTGTGGGGGCATCTGGGTGGCTCAGTGGGTTAAGCTTCTCCCTTCAGCTCAGGTCATGATCTCAGAGTCCTGGGATTGAGCCCTGCATCAGGCTCTCTGTTTGGCAAGGAACCTTGTCCCCACCCCCATCTGCCTCTCTGCCTACTTGTGATCTCTGTCTGTCAAATAAATAAAATCTTTAAAAAACAAACAAACAAAACAACAACAACAACAATGACTCCTAAACTCAGTATTTTAACATTTTCAATGAGCTGGTTTTTCCTCCTCATTCCCAATATTCAGGCGTTTGCTCATAAATGCTAAGCATACAGAAATACTGGATAATCTGAAGGGGCACGTGCACCCGAATGTTTATAGCAGCAATGTCCACAATAGCCAAACTATGGAAAGAACCTAGATGTCCATCAACAGAAGAACAGATAAAGAAGACGTGGTATGTATATATATACAATGGAATGCTATGCAGCCATCAAAAGAAATGAAATCTTGCCATTTGTGACGACATGGATGGAACTAGAGGGTATTATGCTGAGCGAAGTAAGTCAATCAGAGAAAGACATTAATCATATGATCTCTCTGATATGAGGAAGTTGAGAGGCAACATGGAGGGTTTGGGGGGTAGGAAAAGAATAAATGAAACAAGATGGGATTGGGAGAGAGACAAACCATAAGAGACTCTTAATCTCACAAGACAAACTGAGGGTTTCCAGGGGTAGGGAAAGGGTGGTGGAGTTATGGACATTGGGGAGGGTATGTGCTATGAAGTGTGTAAACCTGGCGATTCATAGACCTGTACCCCTGGGGATAAAAATATATGTTTATAAAAAATAAAAAGGAATCATTTTAAACAGAAAAACCACCAACTCAAAACACAAACATGTGAAGCATATGGCACTTCACAGGCTGTAAAAAGACACTTGTTTGCAGTAGAAGAGCTGAAACAAGAGAGAGTCTAGTCTTGTTCACCGTCAGCTGGACAGCTGCATGAGAAGACTCAGATTTTTCCCTGCCCTGCACAGGTCTGTGAATAACAGCCAAAGTGCTCTATGTATCTATCTATGTATTGATTTGGAGTCTACCAATACATTTTTGCTGGGATATGAATTCACAAATACAGAATCTTCAAATACAGAGGATTTTAAGTATTTCAGGAAAGTACAGTCTAGTGGGAGACAAAGAAACCATTATATTTCATTATGATAAATGCTAAAATAGTTGGGTGCACGGAGTTCCATCAGAACACAAAGGGGAGACACTACTCATGGACTACAGAAATTCTCTCAAAATATAAGCCTTTCCCTATGCTGTTGCCCTCTTGCTGTAATAGTCCGTCTTGTAAGGTCTGTAACAAAACGTCTCCCATAGATCCTCTGCTTTCTCCCACCTTGAGCCTCTTTTGAGTTTTGCTGTTCCCCTTTCTGATATTCATGACACAGTGCTTTGCCTTGTAGCCATGTGTGTATGCTTACCTCCCCCTTAATTATTATTTTTTAAATTTTTTAAATTTTTAAAATTAAAAAAATTTTGATTTAAATTTAATTGGCCAACATATAGAACATCATTAGTTTCAGATGTAGTGTTCAATAATTCATCAGTTGTATATAACACCCAGAGTTTATCACATCCTGTGCCCTCCTTAATGCCTGTCACCTCCCCCCTTATTGTTATAATTATTGTGTCATTTCCTTGACTGCAGAACTCATGTACCACCTACTATACTTCCAGCATGCTACCACAGCCAGTGAATATTGGTTAAATGGACATGAAACAAGATAGACTTTGCTCCATGAATCAAAAATCTCTCCCACCACAAATACATTCATTTCTAACCTCATTTTTGCAAAGTACCTATTCAAGTTCTAAATCTAACCATTAGAGTAAGTCTTCACTTGAAGTCATCTTTAGTTGAAAGTGCATTTTCATAGAATTTCTTTATAATTCTATTGCTTTTTCATATACAACAATGGGCTTATAGGTGGCATTAATTAACACCCACTGTCCATTGCAACAGGTTTATCTCCTTTTGTATAGTTTTAAAAATCTGATTGGCATCTTGCTCTGAATTCACTTCCAGTAGTAGGTAAGCTCTTCCCATTTTTTTTATCAGTTGAATTTTACATTAATTCTTTGACATTATAAACAAAACTGAATTGTTTTCAAAACTTTCAATTTTATCATAGAAGTCAAACTGTGTGGCTGGCAGAATAATAGTTCTAGAAGGATGAATACATATTCATACTCTGGCTATTAAGCAAACCCAAACAAACCAAAAATGATGTAGCTGCTTGTTATCTTTCTCAGTTTTGTTGTTGTTGTTGTTATAATAACATTTGCTAAGATTGTTAAGAAGTCTGGCTAGCTTGCCTGCTCCTTGAGGACATATATATGAAGAAAAGTGAAGAGTTTGTGCCCACACAATAGGCACAGCCACAGTAGAGTTTCTTTTTGGCAATGTCAATGCAACTATTTTGAAACTATAATTTTATATCATTTCTAAAAATTTCACAATTTTCATTGAGAAGTTCACTGATAAATATTATTATCTGACAGTGATTCCCACTAAATGTGGTTAGCCTGGGAAAACATGATATTCTTACACCACATTAATGGATGCAGCTGAAATCTATACATTTTGAAGCCAAGTTGGCAACTCAGTAAAAATGGAAACATAAAAAGGATGTCAGAATGAAATGATCATCTCCATGAAAAGCTATAATTAGAAAAGAATTTTACTTTTTTATAATGATTCTCTACATTTTTATGATTACCTCTCTAGGTATTATGTTAAAGACTCTATGGGAGATCAAATTTGAAGGAAAGAAATAAGTGTGACAGCCTCTGGAAAGCTATGTCTCAGAATTTCTTGGCCCTCAAAGCACAGAATGATAATCTATCCTTTCATAGCTGTATAAACAATATGATTAGAAAAGTCCCAGAAACATTTTCTCAGAAAAAAAAATCACTCTTACAGTAAATATTAAAAGTGTGCCTATCAGGTACCAGCTAATTTTTGAGGCACTGGGGATTTTTCCACCTTGAAAGCAAACAGAAAATCCCTGCTTTCTTGGAACTAATATTCTTTTGGGAAAAGACATAGAATAAAAATGAAATCTGCACATTATATGAAATGTTGAAAGGTGACTGGAGAAAAATGAACCAGAAAAGTGTGGTGGGATGGAGCTAGGAGGGTGAAGGAGACTGTCCATGCAACAGTGACATGTGACAGTCACCCTGAAGGGGTGAGGAAAGCTAGCGTGGAGCTAAGATGGGTACTCTGGTCCTTGGGGGTAGTCCCTGGCACGGAGAACCATCTTTTTCAATCAACACTAAATGAAAGTTATGCAGTCATCATTGTATTCATCCAGTATTAGTATTGGATCTTAGAGAACATCTACTGTTGTAGATGAGAAAACGGAAGTAGAGTGCCTAACCAAGCCTGTATGATGTGTTGGTTGTATAAACAAATAAAACATAATTTATCTTTTCTTTCTTCTCTGAAAAAAATATGCATGATTTAGATGAGTTCTTTAAAGGCAGCTGAGGTATGGTTTACCCAAAACAGAGAGCAAAATGCACCAATGCAAATATTAATATTTATGGTCACCACAATGATGAGACACCCGTTCCACTCACTATAACTTGTTTTATAATGTCTTTTTAATTCAATATATGTAACAGAAATCCTATGTCAACGAATATGACATAGAATATGGATTTATAATAATCATTTTTAAATAAACATATAATGTATTTTTATCCCCAGGGGTACAGGTCTGTGAATCTCCAGGTTTACACATTTCACAGCACTCACCATAGCACATACCCTCCCCAATGTCCATATCCCCACCACCCTCTCCCGTCCCCCCTACCCCCAGCAACCCTCAGTCTGTTTTTTGAGATTGAGTCTTTTATGGTTTGTCTCCCTCCTGATCCCATCTTCTTTCATTTTTTCTTTTATAATAATCAGTTTTAATGACAAGATAGTATTGCTGTACTATAATATATTTGAACAATCCTTTATTAATTGAAATTAGGTTCCTTCTGGTTTTCATAATAATGGAATAAAAATAACATTGCAAAGGCCATCCTTGCATCCTTTTGCAATGCACTGATTATCTTCTGAGGACAAATACTGAGGAATGGAATTGCTCAGAAAAGATTCTATATATGTTAATTTTAATACAAAACAGAGTGTTCTCCATAAAATTTATGGCAGTTTGATTCCACATCCACAGATAATAAGAAAACTAGTTACCAGCATCAGTAACTAACCATTAAGAGCAAAAACTTCAATTTTTTGTCTTAATTTCTCTTCTCCTTGTCATTATGGAAAATCCCAAACATACTTAAGTTTTTAATGGTAAAATAAACACCAATAGACACAACATTCAAAACCTAATAAGTCTGTATCATCTATCAGTAGGTGTGTATTCATTTTTTCTAAACCATTTGCAAGTAAGTTAGAGCTAGAACAATTCACAACTCAAATTTTCATCTTTTAAAGTACGTATGACCTTTTATGCTATCATTGTACCACTGTTATACTTGAGAAACTTAAAAATAGTTCCGTAATTTAATCAAGTATCCAGTTCAGAGTCATTTCCAGTTGCTCCCAGAACATCCTTTAGAGCTTTATAAACAAATAAAACCTGGTTTCAAACAAGGATTGTGCCCTATATTTTTGATATGTCTTCTTAGTCTCTCTTATTATAGAACATTTATGACATTGACTTTTTAAATACATCAAGTGCTACAGAGTTTGTTTGCCTTCTCAAGGTATCATTAAATTTTTCCTTCTATTCTCTGTGTTTTCTCTGAATAGGAAATTAGAACTAAAATCTGACTTTGATTCAAATTACATATTTTGGGCACAATACATCACAGTTGATGTTATGTACCTCACATCACACAACACGTTCAGAGGCTCATAATATCAGTTGTCCCACTCAGTGATGCCAAGTTTGGTCATTTAATTACCCTGATAACCACTATGTATCTTCCTTATAAAGATATATCTTTCTATTTTCACTGAATAACAATCTGTGTGGTGACACTTTGTCATTCTAAGAAGGTCCTGTCCCAATAACATTTTCCCTACCTTAAAGTTTTGGCATCTATTAATTATCCTTGCCTAAAATAAGTACTTTATTGGGAATTATAGTGATTTTTGAATTTTGTATACTCTATTTATTAACTGGCATTCTATTATAAAGAAGAGCTTCCTCTCATCAACTGGGGGCTTAGTTATCCTATAGAAAGGCAGAATAAATGTTTAATTCTTTCCCTTTAGTTACTAATTTGTTCAGTAAGGAGTTACTATAATGGTCATTACCAGTGGAAGCAAAGGATATTTTTCTTTTCTCTTTCGTTCTTCTTCAGTATTTAAAATCCTATACAACTGGATCTATCAATTATTTCTTTAATGATTTTGATCTTTTACTTATGCAGTCCACATCCCAACATAATAAAACTGGAATATTTCTTTTGTTCTCTTATAACATTTTATTTATATTTAAATCTGTTAATTACCTGAAATTTCTATAAGAAGGAAGTAGGTGTCCAGCTTTTTTTTTTTTTTTACAATCACTATGATAATATCCCCAAATTTAAAAAATTTAAGTATAGTGGATCTTTCTCCTCAGGCAAAGAAAACAAAACCAAAAATGAATATTAGGACATTAAAAAGCTTTTGTACAACAAAGGAAACTATCAACAAAACAAAAAGGCAACCTACCAAATGGGAGAAAATGTATCAGATAAGGGATTAATATAAAAAATATTTAAAGAAATTTAAATCAACACCAAAAAGCCACAAATAATCTGATAAAAAGAAAAAATAGGCACAGTACCTGAATAGGCGTTTCTCCATAGGAGACAGCCAGATGGCCAAGAGACACATGAGAAGATACTCAATATCACTCATCATCAGAGAGATGCAAACCAAAACCACAATGACATATAACCTCATACCAGTCATAGTAACCTAAGTTTTCATATGTATCTATGTAGATATATATTGAGTGTATCTATTGTGTTCCATTAATCTGTCCATACCTTCACAATTAGTTGTTTTCTTTTATTTTGGGGGGAGGAGAGGGACAGAGGGAGAAGGAGAAAAAGAATCTTAAGTAGGCTCCATGCAGGTTGTTAAGACAACCCTGAGATTATGACCTGAGCCTAAATCAAGAGTCAGGTGCCTCTATTCATTTGTTTTTAATAGTACAAATATGAGTTCTAATGACTGAAAAATAATCTACCAAATGGGTACCCCTTCATTGTATAAAATAAGTTGTTTCCTGATTAAGAGGCACTTACATAATTTGATTAGGATAATGTATTTTTTAAATGTTTATAATAAATTCAAAAGAAAGAAAAGTCTGCAACCAGAGACAGGAAAACTATTTTAAAAAAGACTAAGTGGAAATGCTAGACTTGAAAACTCCAGTGAGAAATGAAGAATTTATTAGATGAGCTTAAGAACAAACTGGAAATAGCAGAGAAAGGAATCTTTGAACTTTAAGAAAAGGTATATCCAAACTGAAAAATAAGGAGAAAAAGTAAAAAAAAAAAAATAGAGTCCAATGTCTGTGGAATATTAAATGAAATGATATCTGTACAATTAGAGTTTTAGGAAGAGAAGAGAGAGCAAGAATGAGACCAAAGAATCTTTGTGAATAACTGAGATCTAAAACTGATGGAAGACATGAGTCCACAGGTCTGAGAAGCTCAGTGAACACTAAACAGAAAAAATACAAAGAAAACCACACCTTCAGCATGTCAAAATCAAACTGTTGAAATCCAAAGCTAAGGAGCATATCTCAAAACCAGCTAAAGAGGGGTGCCTGGGTGGCTCAGTGGGTTAAAGCCTCTCCCTTCGACTTAGGTCATGATCTCAGGGTCCTGGGATTGAGCCCCACATCGGGCTCTCTGCTCAGCAGGGAACCTGCTTCCCCCTCTCCCTCTCTCTGCCTGCCTCTCTGCCTACTTCTGATCTCTGTCTGTCAAACAAATAAATAAAATCTTTAAAAGAAAAAACAGCTAGGGGCACCTGGGTGGCTCAGTGGATTAAAGCCTCTGCCTTCGGCTCAGGTCATGATCCCAGAGTCCTGGGATTGAGCCCCGCATCGGGCTCTCTGCTCAGCAGGAGCCTCCTTCCTCCTCTCTCTCTCTCTGCCTGCCTCTCAGCCTACTTGTAATCTCTGCCTGTCAAATAAATAAATAAAATCTTTAAAGAAAGAAAGAAAAGAAAAGGAAAGGAAGGAAAAGAAAAAACAGCTAAAGAAAAAAAGATATATCAGGTATAGGGAATTTAAATAAAAACAAAAGCTGACTTCTCACAGAAACAATGAAAGCAAAAATACCAGAATAGCATTTATATTATGGTAGAAGAAAAATAGCTGTTCATCTAGACTTCTAAACTGAATAAAAATATCTTTCAAAAATAATGGTAAAACCCCTTCTGTGCCTCCTGAATAATTCAGCCCCCAAATCATTATGTGTGGGAGAACAATGAAAAAAGGTAAAAGTGTTTTAGTGGCTGCACATGAGGTGTTAGAGCCAAAGAAGATGAATAGGGAATCTCTAAGGATAGGGTAAAACAGGCATAGGTTATCTGAGCAACCTCTAGGTGTGCAACTCAATATGGGAAGATAGAACCCCAGCAGAAGGATAGCTCCCCTGAGCATCAGCCTGTTCTGTAATGATGAGCCTGAACAAGGTGAGGAGGGTAACAACACAGAGGAGCAGGCTGGCATGGGAATTGAGCAGGTTGAGAAATGAAAACATACAAGGGGAAGGTGACCTGGCATGAGGTACCAGTGCCTGAATAGGATAAAGAGAATATGCAGAAGTCTGGGCCATCCAGCATGTTGAATAGGAGCTAAAGCAGGGTGAGGATAGCAACTGCAAAGGGGACAAGAGAGGGTTGAACATGAAGGGCTGGTTACATACAGGGAAGCGGGTCTAATAAGTACAGATGAGAGTCAGTTTCTTACTGCCAATGGAGGAAATTACAAATACATAGAAAAAACTAGAAATAAATGGATAACCATGGTGGACAATTTGAACATCTCTTTCTCAAGAGTTGATAGAACAGGAAAAAAATGTGTAGAGATACAAAAGACTGAACAACACACTTAACCAATCTGACCTAAGCAACATTTTAAAGACACTACACCAAAAAAAAAACCTGTAGAATACACATTTTTTTCTCCCATGCAAACAGAATATTTACAAAAATGGACCATGTGGCCAGGCCATAAAACTAAATGTGATAAAGTTAAAATCTCAGAGAATATAATCTCTGACATGGTTTTAAAATAGAAATCAATAGTGATATAGCCTCTGGAAAATACCCCAATTTTTGGAAATTAGGCAACATTTGTAGGTAACCCCTGGGCCAAAGAGAATTCAGAAAGAAATTCAGGAAATATTTTAAATCAAATTAAAAGAAAACATCTGTGCAATGTGCTAAAATAGTCTGAGAGGGAAATATATAGCTTTAAATACATTGGCAAAAGAATGGACCTATAATATCAATTATCACAGCTTCTACATCAAGAGAGTAGAAAAAGCGGAGGAGTCAAGATGGCGGAGAAGTAGCAGGCTGAGACTACTTCAGCTAGCCGGACATCAGCTAGATAGCTTATCTAAAGATTGCAAACACCTGAAAATCCATCGGCAGATCGAAGAGAAGAAGAACAGCAATTCTGGAAACAGAAAACAACCACTTTCTGAAAGGTAGGACCAGCGGAGAAGTGAATCCAAAGCAACGGGAAGATAGACCCCGGGGGGAGGGGCCGGCTCCCGGCAAGCGGCGGAGCAACGGCGCACAAAATCAGGACTTTTAAAAGTCTGTTCCGCTGAGGGACATCGCTCCAGAGGCTACCCGGGGCAAAGCCCACACGGGGTCAGCGTGGCCTCAGGTCCCGCAGGGTCACAGAAGGATCGGGGGTGTCTGAGTGTCGCAGAGCTTGCGGGTATTGGAACGGGAAAGCCGGCTACAGAGACAGAGCTGACAGTAAGCTTGCAGCTCAGGGTGACCTTGAACCGGTCGCAGGCTCGGTGAGCTCGGAGCGCGGCCGGAGGTCAGGCAGACGGGAGTAACTGGGCATTGTTCTCTGAGGGCGCACTGAGGAGTGCGGCCCTGGGCTCTCGGCTCCTCCGGGCCGGAGACCAGGAGGCCGCCATTTGTATTCCCGTCCTCCGGAACTCTACAGAAAGTGCTTAGGGAACAAAAGCTCCTGAAAGCAAACCCAAGCGGATTACTCACCCCGGCCCCGGGTAAGGGCAGTGCAATTCCGCCTGGGGCAAAGACACTTGAGAATCACTACAACAGGCCCCTCCCCCAGAAGATCAACAAGAAATCCAGCCGAGACCAAGTTCACCTACCAAAGAGTGCGGTTTCAATACCAAGGAGAGCAGCAGAATTCCAGAGGAGGAGAAAGCCAAGCACGGAACTCCTGGCTTTTTTCCTGTGATTTTTTTTAGTCTTGCAGTTAATTTAATTTTTTCTTTTTCATTTTTTTTTTTCTCGCCTTCGGGTAAAATTTTTTTTTAACTGTTACCTTTTTCTTTTTTAACGATTTTTTACTAGTTTATCTAATACATATATTTTTTTCTTTTTTATATTTTTCTTAGGTGTTTTCTTTTTTTAAAAAATTCTTTTCTTTTTTTTTTCTTTCTTTTTTCTTTTTTTTTTTTTCTTTTTTCCTTTCTTCCTTTTAGAACCTCTTTTTATCCCCTTTCTCCCCCCTCACGATTTGGGATCTCTTCTAATTTGGTTAAAGCATATTTTCCCGGGGTTGTTGCCACCCTTTTAGTATTTTACTTGCCCCCCATATACTCTTCTCTGGACAAAATGACAAGACGGAAAAATTCAACACAAAAAAAAGAACAAGAGGCAGTACTGAAGGCTAGGGACCTAATCAATACAGACATTGGTAATATGTCAGATCTAGACTTCAGAATGACAATTCTCAAGGTTCTAGCTGGGCTCGAAAAAGGCATGGAAGATATTAGAGAAACCCTCTCGAGAGATATAAAAGCCCTTTCTGGAGAAATAAAAGAACTAAAATCTAACCAAGTTGAAATCAAAAAAGCTATTAATGAGGTGCAATAAAAAATGGAGGCTCTCACTGCTAGGATAAATGAGGCAGAAGAAAGAATTAGTGATCTAGAAGACCAAATGACAGAGAATAAAGAAGCTGAGCAAAAGAGGGACAAACAGATACTGGACCACGAGGGGAGAATTCGAGAGATAAGTGACACCATAAGACGAAACAACATTAGAATAATTGGGATTCCAGAAGAAGAAGAAAGAGAGAGGGGAGCAGAAGGTATACTAGAGAGAATTATTGGGGAGAATTTCCCCAATATGGCAAAGGGAACGAGCATCAAAATTCAGGAGGTTCAGAGAACACCCCTCAAAATCAATAAGAATCCACACCCCGTCACCTAATAGTAAAATTTACAAGTCTCAGTGACAAAGAGAAAATCCTGAAAGCAGCCCGGGAAAAGAAGTCTGTAACATACAATGGTAAAAATATTAGATTGGCAGCTGACTTATCCACAGAGACCTGGCAGGCCAGAAAGAGCTGGCATGATATTTTCAGAGCACTAAATGAGAAAAACATGCAGCCCAGAATACTATATCCAGCTAGGCTATCATTGAAAATAGAAGGAGAGATTAAAAGCTTTCAGGACAAACAACAACTGAAAGAATTTGCAAACACCAAACCAGCTCTACAGGAAATCTTGAAAGGGGTCCTCTAAGCAAAGAGAGAGCCTACAAGTGGTAGATCAGAAAGGAACAGAGACCATATACAGTAACAGTCACCTTACAGGCAAATCAATGGCACTAAATTCATATCTCTCAATAGTTACCCTGAATGTTAATGGGCTAAATGCCCCTGTCAAAAGACACAGGGTATCAGAATGGATAAAAAAACAAAACCCATCTATATGTTGCCTCCAAGAAAATCATTTTAAACCCGAAGACACCTCCAGATTTAAAGTGAGGGGGTGGAAAAGAATTTACCATGCTAATGGACATCAGAAGAAAGCAGGAGTGGCAATCCTTATATCAGATCAATTAGATTTTAAGCCAAAGACTATAATAAGAGATGAGGAAGGACACTATATCATACTCAAAGTGTCTGTCCAACAAGAAGATTTAATAATTTTAAATATCTATGCCCCCAACGTGGGAGCAGCCAACTATATAAACCAATTAATAACAAAATCAAAGAAACACATCAACAATAATACAATAATAGTAGGGGACTTTAACACTCCCCTCACTGAAATGGACAGATCATCCAAGCAAAAGATCAGCAAGGAAATAAAGGCCTTAAACGACACACTGGACCACATGGACATTACAGATATATTCAGAACATTTCATCCCAAAGCAACAGAATACACATTCTTCTCTAGTGCACATGGAACATTCTCCAGAATAGATCACATCCTGGGTCCTAAATCAGGACTCAACCGGTATCAAAAGATTGGGATCATTCCCTGCATATTTTCAGATCACAATGCTCTAAAGCTAGAACTCAACCACAAAAGGAAGTTTGAAAAGAACCAAAATACATGGAGACTAAACAGTATCCTTCTAAAGAATGAATGGGTCAACCGGGAAATTAAAGAAGAATTGAAAAAAATCATGGAAACAAATGATAATGAAAATACAACGGTTCAAAATCTGTGGGACACAACAAAGGCAGTCCTGAGAGGAAAATATATAGCGGTACAAGCCTTTCTCAAGAAACAAGAAAGGTCTCAGGTACACAATCTAACACTACACCCAAAGGAGCTGGAGAAAGAACAAGAAAGAAACCCTAAGCCTAGCAGGAGAAGAGAAATCATAAAGATCAGAGCAGAAATCAATGAAATAGAAACCAAAAAAACAATAGAACAAATCAACGAAAGTAGGAGCTGGTTCTTTAAAAGAATTAATAAAATTGATAAACCCCTGGCCAGACTTATCAAAAAGAAAAGAGAAAGGACCCTAATAAATAAAATCATGAATGAAAGAGGAGAGATCACAACTAACACCAAAGAAATACAAACTATTATAAGAACATACTATGAGCAACTCTACGGCAATAAATTTGACAATCTGGAAGAAATGGATGCACTCCTAGAAACATATAAACTACCACAACTGAACCAGGAAGAAATAGAAAGCCTGAACAGACCCATAACCAGTAAGGAGATTGAAACAGTCATTAAAAATCTCCAAACGAACAAAAGCCCAGGGCCAGACGGCTTCCCGGGGAAATTCTACCAAACATTTAAAGAAGAACTAATTCCTATTCTCCTGAAACTGTTCCAAAAAATAGAAATGGAAGGAAAACTTCCAAACTCATTTTATGAGGCCAGCATCACCTTGATCCCAAAACCAGACAAGGATCCCACCAAAAAAGAGAGCTATAGACCGATATCCTTGATGAACACAGATGCAAAAATACTCAACAAAATACTAGCCAATAGGATTCAACAGTACATTAAAAAGATTATTCACCACGACCAAGTGGGATTTATTCCAGGGCTGCAAGGTTGGTTCAACATCCGCAAATCAGTCAATGTGATACAACACATCAATAAAAGAAAGAACAAGAACCATATGATACTCTCAATAGATGCTGAAAAAGCATTTGACAAAGTACAGCATCCCTTCCTGATCAAAACTCTTCAAAGTGTAGGGATAGAGGGCACATACCTCAATATCATCAAAGCCATCTATGAAAAACCCACCGCAAATATCATTCTCAATGGAGAAAAACTGAAAGCTTTTCCACTAAGGTCAGGAACACGGCAGGGATGTCCATTATCACCACTGCTATTCGACATAGTACTAGAGGTCCTAGCCTCAGCAATCAGACAACAAAAGGAAATTAAAGGCATCCAAATCGGCAAAGAAGAAGTCAAATTATCACTCTTCGCAGATGATATGATACTATATGTGGAAAACCCAAAAGACTCCACTCCAAAACTGCTAGAACTTATACAGGAATTCAGTAAAGTGTCAGGATATAAAATCAATGCACAGAAATCAGTTGCATTTCTCTACACCAACAGCAAGACAGAAGAAAGGGAAATTAAGGAGTCAATCCCATTTACAATTGCACCCCAAACCATAAGATACCTAGGAATAAACCTAACCAAAGAGACACAGAATCTATACTCAGAAAACTATAAAGTACTCATGAAAGAAATTGAGGAAGACACAAAGAAATGGAAAAATGTTCCATGCTCCTGGATTGGAAGAATAAATATTGTGAAAATGTCTATGCTACCTAAAGCAATCTACACATTTAATGCAATTCCTATCAAAGTACCATCCATCTTTTTCAAAGAAATGGAACAAATAATTCTAAAATTTATATGGAACCAGAAAAGACCTCGAATAGCTAAAGGGATATTGAAAAAGAAAGCCAACGTTGGTGGCATCACAATCCCGGACTTCAAGCTCTATTACAAAGCTGTCATCATCAAGACAGCATGGTACTGGCACAAAAACAGACCCATAGAGCAATGGAACAGAATAGAGAGCCCAGAAATAGACTCTCAACTCTATGGTCAACTAATCTTCGACAAAGCAGGAAAGAATGTCCAATGGAAAAAAGACAGCCTTTTCAATAAATGGTGCTGGGAAAATTGGACAGCCACATGCAGAAAAATGAAATTGGACCATTTCCTTACACCACACACAAAAATAGACTCAAAATGGATGAAGGACCTCAATGTACGAAAGGAATCCATCAAAATCCTTGAGGAGAACACGGGCAGCAACCTCTTTGACCTCAGCCGCAGCAACATCTTCCTAGGAACAACGCCAAAGGCAAGGGAAGCAAGGGCAAAAATGAACTATTGGGATTTCATCAAGATCAAAAGCTTTTGCACAGCAAAGGAAACAGTTCACAAAATCAAAAGACAACTGACAGAATGGGAGAAGATATTTGCAAACGACATATCAGATAAAGGACTAGTGTCCAGAATCTATAAAGAACTTAGCAAACTCAACACCCAAAGAACAAATAATCCAATCAAGAAATGGGCAGAGGACATGAGCAGACATTTCTGCAAAGAAGACATCCAGATGGCCAACAGACACATGAAAAAGTGCTCCATATCACTCGGCATCAGGGAAATACAAATCAAAACCACAATGCGATATCACCTCTCACCAGTCAGAATGGCTAAAATCAACAAGTCAGGAAATGACAGATGCTGGCGAGGATGCGGAGAAAGGGGAACCCTCCTCCACTGTTGGTGGGAATGCAAGCTGGTGCAACCTCTCTGGAAAACAGCATGGAGGTTCCTCAAAATGTTGAAAATAGAACTGCCCTATAACCCAGCAATTGCACTATTGGGCATTTACCCTAAAGATACAAACGTAGTGATCCAAAGGGGCACGTGTACTCGAATGTTTATAGCAGCAATGTCCACAATAGCCAAACTATGGAAAGAACCTAGATGTCCATCAACAGATGAATGGATAAAGAAGATGTGGTATATATACACAATGGAATACTATGCAGCCATCAAAAGAAATGAAATCTTGCCATTTGCGACAACATGGATGGAACTAGAGCGTATCATGCTTAGTGAAATAAGTCAAGTGGAGAAAGACAACTATCATATGATCTCCCTGATATGAGGAAGTGGTGATGCAACATGGGGGCTTAAGTGGGTACGAGAAGAATAAATGAAAGAAGATGGGATTGGGAGGGAGACAAACCATAAGTGACTCTTAATCTCACAAAACAAACTGAGGGTTGTTGGGGGGAGGGGGTTTGGGAGAAGGGGGTGGTATTATGGACATTGGGGAGGGTATGTGTTTTGGTGAGTGCTGTGAAGTGTGTAAACCTGGTGATTCACAGACCTGTACCCCTGGGGATAAAAATATATGTTTATAAAAAATAAAAAAGTATATTAAAAAAAAAAAAGGCCATAAGTGAGAAACCCACATGTAACATTACATTAAACAATGAAAAGTTAACATATTTTCCTCTAAGATCAAGAGCAAGATAAGACTGCCCATGCTCACTACTCTTACTCAACATAGTACTGGAAGTCCTAGCTAGAGCAATTAGCCAAGATAAAGAAATAAAAGGCATCAAAATCAAAAAGGAAAAAGGAAAATTATTTTTCCAGTAAATGATATATCCTTATATCTAGAAAGTAATAAACAACTAAAAAATCTGTTAGAAGTAATTAACAAAGTCAGTACAGTTGCAATATATAAAAATCAACATATGGAAACAAGCTGTATTTTTACATACTAAGAATGCAACACCTGAAAAAGAAGTAAAATATATTTTACCATCACGATGATGTTGGAGGCTATGGCATGGTTGGAGTCGTGGATCAAACCAGGCCCTGACTTGTGTCTCCTTTAAAGTCTGGATGCCTTGATAAGGGGTTAAGGACAGGAAAGTTGAGTAACACTGAGGAAGGGTCTGTGCTATGTGTCGTGCACTTGCCTACGTGACTTCCCACATGCTCTCCCTACAGAAGGGAACAATGTGGTCAGGGTCATGAATTCTTAGTGGTCCTTGTTGTTCCTGTACCTCCCATAACCCACTCCATGGTTGATTGTCTTGCTAATGGCATTAGCCGTGACTACCTGGCATCACGAGGTTTGCTTGTAGTTAATGCGGTCATCTGACTAGATACTGATGTATTACTCCTTCTATTGTGGTCTGCCTTATAAATGATTGTAAGATGTGGAATAAAATTGGCACTGTTGGATATCCTCCTCAGTGCTCCTCTTGCCCCCCCCCAAAAAAAAAAAAAAGAGAGTAGAAAAAGCAGCAAAAACTTAAACCCAAGAAGAGTAAAATAAATAAAATAATAAAAATGAAATGAATCATACTAATAAAACACTAGAGCAATTATTCTTTACTTTTTATGTAAAGAGTGCATATTTTAGACTGTGTAAAAGAGTGCATATTTTAGACTGTGTAGACAACATATGATCTCTGTTGCATATTCTTGTTTTGTAAATATTTAAAAATGTAAAAACCATTTTTACCTCACGTTATTAAAAAAAATGAACCATGAGCTGCTTCAAAGACTGATCGAAAAAGAAACACAGAGAGAGAATGCAAATTACTATTATTACAGAACTTGTAAGTGATAAAATAATAGAAATAATAATACAAGGACATTATAAATTAGTACACCAATTAGCTAAACTTAAATGAAAACAAATATATCATTGAGAAAAACAAATTATCAAAATTGACCCAAGAAGACATGGAAAACCTAAAAATACCATATGTATTAAAGACATATAATTTACCTTTAACACTCAAAACAAATAAATCACCATCAACAAAAATCCTTTCCACAAAGAACTCCCAAGTCCACATGGTTTTGCTACTGAATTCTAGCAAACATTTAAGAAAGAAATAATCCTACACAAACTCTATTTGAAAATAGAAGGGAAAGACGATCTTTCAACTTGTTTTATAAGGCCAGCATAACCCATATACTAAAACTTGGCAAAAATATTACAAGAAGTTTATAAATCAGAATACCTCATCAACATAAACACAGAATACAAAGCACCAACTAGTAAAATCCAAGGACAGACAAAAAGGGTAATACAACATGATCAGAGTGATTTTACCCAAAAAATGGAGGGTTGACCTTCAAAAATCAATTCATATAATTCACCTGTTAAAGAACAAAGAAAGTTTATCTGATACTCTTAAAAGCTGCAGAAAAAGCATTTTACAAAATTCGAAACCCATTTATGGTTTAAAAAAACAAACAAACTTCAAAGTAAACTAGGAATAAACGGGACTTCCTCAATCTGATAAAAAGCATCTATGAAAACCAAATGGGGGCGTCTGGGTGGCTCAGTGGGTTGAGCCTCTGCCTTCAGCTCAGGTCATGATCCCAGGGTCCTGGGATCGAGCCTTGTGTCAGTCGGACTCTCTGCTCAGTGAGGAGCCTGCTTCCCCTTCTCTCTCTGCCAGCCTCTGTGCCTGCTTGTGATCTCTGTCAAATGAATAAATAAAATCTTAAAAAAAAAATTAAAAAAAAAGAAAGAAAACCAAATGTATGCTACAAATAGCATACATAATGGTAAGAAATTGAGTATTTTCTTCCCAAGATCAGGACAGCACACAGATGTCTAACCACTCACTTCACAGAGGTCCTGGCCTATGCAACAAAGATAAAGAAATAAAAGACATAAAGACTGGGGAGGGGAAGAGTAAACTGTCACTATTTGCAGATAACATAATTCTATATGTAAAAAACTTACAAAATCTATAAAAATTGTTAGAAAGAATGAAGTTAGCAAGGTTGTAAGAATACCCAAAGATACACTTGAATATATACAGGTGTATCAAACAATCACTTACATTTCCATTGTTTATAACAAATAGCTGGAAAATGAATTAAAAATAATTAGCAATCACAGAAGCATAAATAAGCAGGACCCTAGAAAAAAATGTCATGAAAAATATCTAAGACTTCTATTTTGATAGCTACAAAATATTGCTGAAATTAAAGAAGACCCAAGTAAATGGAGATGCATGCCATGTTAGTGGATTGGCAGTCTCAATGTTGCTAAGATTTCCATTCTATCTAAATTGATCTAGATAGTTTCCTAACAACATTTATTAAGTGTTACAATAACCTATAATTTTGAACAAAAATAAAAGTCAGACAAAACAAACACATACTATAGGCTTCCATTTGTTTCCAAATAGAGACAGCACAAAACTATACTCTATATGGAGGCATTCTCAAGAATAAAATTATGAAAACAAGGCAAGATAGGAATTGCCATAAAAGGCAAGAGAAGGGCGCTCTCCAGAGAGAAGAGAGGTCGCAGTGTGTACCCTACAGTAAGGAAGAATAGCCGGAGTTTTTAGGGTAATGACAAAATTCTACTTCTTGGCTTGGGCTGCAGTTATATGAATCTTCCCTTTTGAATAATTTAGAAATATGTACATCTGCATCATGTGCTTTCCTTTATAAATATTACATTTCACAAAATAAATGTTTAAAAATGTGTTTTAATTTCCATACACGTATATATTCTCTCTCTCACAGGAAATGGTACTGCACAACTCATTTAATTCAGCTATTAAACTAAGCACACATCACAGCTGGCTGGATGAAAGACATAATGTGGGTAAATAAAGTCCACATCATCCTCAAATTAAAAGCCCCTAGAGCTTGTTTTAAAATGAGAAAATGAAGACCTAGAAGATGAAATTATTCACATAATTACTTTGCATTTGTCATTTTGGTATCACAGGTAAATCCACGTGCTTTTAAAAGTATGCAGATGAGAAACAACAAAAAGAACGTGAAAGGAAGGAAAAATAGATAAAACATATGCTATTTTATGTCTTACATAAACCCTAAAAGGTCACAAAGACTGGTTCTGTGGTAAAAGAAATATCTGGGCAGCCACAAAGAGATTAAGTCTCTTTTGTATACAAACAAGCGTAGCTTTACTTTCCCTCCTCTTTTAAAAAGAACAAATAAACCCAATGTAAAAATAAAAAAAACTATGTGAATGCAACATAATTATGTTGAAACCACAGAAGACAGGAAATTTAGAGTTACAGATTCCATGGTAGGTTTTAATTCTATCCTTGTGTACATGTTTTATAAAAGAGTCTTTCATTACATGATCACATAACACTATACCATGTAACAATCAGTTCAGCAAATGTTTATTTTACAATGTGTGGAAGGAAAATATTTTATAGGATAAACTGTAGGCAATTAGTACATTATTGAAGTAGATTGTTATGTAAAATTTCTGAAAATCCTGGGCATTTACAAAATATTAATAGAAATATATTTTTTTTCTTATCTTCTAAAGAACATGAAATTCAACCTTTTTGTAGGCAGGCACTTATATTTGAAAGCTGGCCTTCAGATTTTAAGGTTATTCTGAAGTAATGAAAAGCTTAGGGCATTAGGATTTTAGCATGTTTTGAATTACATATGCCAGGCATTTTACATAAAAGAACAGTAGAGACTGAAGTAAATCATGACAACCCCTGAGTTCACAATAAATCCCTAGAGCAGCCCTTATTGTCACTACTAGAGTTTGCTAGGGCTCCTAACAATTCATATACCTTTTTTCAAAAGGAAGGAAAGGCATTTATCCTGCTGCCTTTCCTGTATTAACTATATTTCAGTTTTTTATTTTTTAACAAATTTATTTATTTATTAGACAGAAAGAGAGAGGGAGCATAAGCAGAGGGAGTGGAAGAGGGAGAGGGAGAAGCATGCTTCCCGCTGAGCAGGGAGCCAGGGATGAGGTGGGGCTCAATCCCAGGATTCTGGGATCATGACCTGAGCCAAAGGCAGATGCTTAATGACTGAGCCACCCAGGGCCCCTATATTTCAGTTTAACCAGATAGTTAGCAATCAACTCTGGGATAAACCTAATAAAAATATTATTTTATAAAGACTATCCCCCCAAATCTCAAGACCTCCAGAAAAAAGGTCAAATAACTTACAAAAACAAAAGAATCAGACTAGCATCAGACTTCAAAAAGAAAAGTTATGAAGCAGCACTTTTTTTTACTTCAATGAAAAAAGTGGAAATATAGATTTTATATCTAGCAAAGTTGTCTTTTGAGTATTTATAGGAAAATAGCTTCACTGGATATTCACATGTGCTTCTGCACAGCAAGGAAAAAATTAAGTGAGGAAGCAAGCTATGGAATGGGAGAAAGTATCTGCAAACCATAAATCTGATAAGGAGTTAAAATTCAGAATATATAAGGAGTTCATATAAGTCAGTAGCAAACAAACACCTTGATTAAAAAATTGGCAAAGGAATGGAACAGACATCTCTTCAGAGAAGACCTACAAACGGACAACCGGTATAGGAAAACATGTTCAGCATCACTAATCATCAGGGAAATGCAAACCCAAGCCACAATGAACTATTGTCTCATTCCTTGTAGAATGGTTATTCTGCAAAAGAGAAGAGATAAAAAAAATTGTTGGCAAGGATATGAAGAAAAGGGAACCCTTGCACAATGTTGGTGGGAATGTAGATTGGTACAGTAATTATGGAAAACTGTATAAAGGTTCCTCAAAAATGAAAAATAGAATTATTGTATGATCCAACAATCCCACTTCTGGGTATATATGCAGAAGAAATAAATTCAGTATCTCAAGAGATACCTGCACTGTCATGTTCGTTGCAGCATTATTCACAACAGCCAGGATATGGAAACAACCTAAGAGTCCCTTGACAGATGAATGGAAAGAAATTGTGAGTGTGTACACACACACACACACACACACACACACACAAAAACATAATGGAATATTATTTGGCCTTAAAACAGAAAGAAATACTGTAGTTTGTGATGTGGAAATTTGGAAGACATTATGCTTAGTGAAATAAGCCTGACACAGAAGGACAAATATTGCATGATATCACTTGTATATGGAATCTAAAAAAGTTGAAGTTAGATGTCCATTGATATATGGATGGATAAAGAGATGTAGTATATATGTACAATGGAGCGTTATTCAGCCATAGAAAGAATGAAGTCTTGCTATCTGCAACAACGTGGATGGAGTTAGACAGTATAACACTAAGCAAGATAAAAGACAAATAGCATTTGATTTCAGTCATATGTGGAATTTTAAGATACAAATGAACAAAGGGGGGAAAAGAGAGAGAGAGAGACAAACCAAGAAACAGACTCTTAGCTATCGAGAAAACAAACAGATGGCTACCAGAGGGGAGGTGGAAGGGGGGATGGGTGAAATAGGTGATGGGGATTAAAGAGTACACTTATTGTGGTGGGCACTGAATAATGTATAGAACTGTTGAATCACTATATTGTACACCTGAAACCAATATAACACTCACGGTCAGCTACACTGGAATTAAAATAAAAAACTTAAAAAAAAAAAAAGTTGAACTTAGAGGAACAGAGTAGAATGGTGGTTACCGGGGGTTGGGTGGAGGAAATGGGTCAAATGTACAATGTTTCAGTTATAAAGTGGATAAGTTCTAGAGATATAGTGTATAACATGATAAATATACTATTAATAATGTATATTTGAAATTTGCTAAGAGAATATATCTTGAATGTTCTCACCACATACCCCAAAACACTAGTAACTGTGAGGTAATACACTAGTTAGCTAGTTAGCTTGATTGTGGAATTTTTACACAAGGTATATTGTATCAAAATACCATGTTGTACATCTTAAATATACACAACTTAAAAAACTGTCAATTCTATCTCTAAAAACTTGAAAGAAGTGAAAATACTCAAACATTTAAGAACTTAGAGAATTCTGTCTGCACCCATGAGCCCTTTATGAAGATTCTACTACGGGATGGGTTCTCAACTAAAATATGACTAAAACTTCAGCAAAAAACTGGTGTATGTTTGTGTGTGTGTGCACATATGTGTGTATATATACACATACATATATGATTAAACAAGGGGGGCAAGGGGAAGGGTAGAATAATGTTCAAATGTTATATGTAATGATAAAGTAGAAATAATGCACTTAAAAATGGGATGAAAGGGGGTACCTGGGAGGCTTAGTCAGTTAAGCATCTGACTCTTGATCTCAGGGTTGTGAGTCTACTTAAAAAAGGGGGGATGGTAAGGAAAAGAAAGAGGGAAAGAGAAAAAACAGAATATGACCATTGACTACTATATAGATAAGAGGCGGGAGTTAAAAAATAACCAATAGGGGCACCTGGGTGGCTCAGTGGGTTAAAGCCTCTGCCTTTGGCTCGTGTCATGATCTCAGGGTCCTGGGATCGAGCCCCGCATCAGGCTCTCTGCTCATCGGGGAGCCTGTTTCCCCCTTTCTCTCTACCTGCCTCTCTGCCTACTTGGGAGCTCTCTCTCTGTGTCAAATAGGTCAATGAAATCTTTAAAAAAAAAAGTACACTTATTAAAAAAATAACCAATAAAAACTGAGAAACTTAATAGCAAATAACTATATAACAGAAAGTTAAAAGAGGGCAGTAGAAAAATGTATAGGTGGAAGACAATAACTAGAATAAAACAAAAATGAAAAGCTTAAGTAACAAAAATTAGAGAGCAAAGACCACAAATCTTATAAAGCAGAAGCAAATATAACAAAATGTAAATGATTATGAAATATTATTACATTGTTGAGACAAACATATCAGTCATATCAGTAAGTGTGACTACATTTAACTCATTAAAAGAACAAGTGTTCTGGGGCCCCTGGGTGGCTCAGTCCATTGAGTGTCCAACACGATGTCAAGGTTGTGAGACTGAGCCCCGTGTCAGACTCCCCACTGGGCATGGAGCCTGCTAAACCCCATTTGCATGCTCTCTCTCACTAAGAAACCAAACCAAACAAACAAACAAACAAACAACAAAAACAAGTATTCTTAATTTGGCTTGTGAAGCAAGGTCCATCCATATACTGTTTAAAAGGGAATATCTAAAAGAAAATGGGTCAAGAAAGACTAAAAATAAAGGGTTGACCAAGATATCCCAGGAAAATGCAAAAAGTTAGACAGCAGGACTAAAGATCCTGATATCAGACAAAGTCAAAATCAAGCCCAAACTCATTGAGACCTTGGAATATTAAAAGCCAAAATTCACAACTATTAAAAACACTTGTGTACCCAATTATATAGCACCTACCCTTAAGAAGTAAAAACTTCATGCGATGTGAGAAAATAAGATAGAAGCACACTAATGGCAAGAGGTTTTAAGACGCCATTTTTAATATAAGATCATATGCACAAAAAATGGCAAGTAGAGATAGAAGAGCTCAGTAACATAATAAAATCGATCTTTAGAATATACATCAAACTCTATTCCCTGTAAACAGGGAATATATTTTCATTACAAGTACCTATACAACCTATACATACTTTGTAAAAATTTTACTTTGTATTAACTCATAAAACATAAGTAACTTTTGTAAAAAGTAGAAATTGAAAAAATCAACACAGTCTGACCAAAACATGGTAGAAGTTTCTCCTGTTACCCAAAATTAGAGTGTTCCTATGAAACCACTCATTAGCCAAAAAGGTGTAGAGCAAAGAATTACTATTAATTTATATGAAAAAGTTTCTGAGTATTCTCAGATCCCAAAGTAACCTCTCTTAGGCTTTTGTGATTCCTTAGGACACATCTTGCTAACAGATGCCCCAAATTAATTGAGATGTGACAGAGATGTTCGTAAGACACAGTTCAAAGATATGATGGCTTGATGCTGAGATGCTGAGTGTGGTTCCTAGGGAAGAACTTTGACGCTGCAATTCTTACTGCTTGTGTAAGGGCTCACCAGGAAACAAATGCTAAATGTTATTTTTGTTTTCTACCTTTTTCCATAAAAGCAAAAATCTTCAGATTCCTTTTGATTAGTGAAAACAGGTACTAATGTAGGTCTTTCATAAACGTGAAGTGGCATCATGTTACCTTTCAAATAGTGGGTGATACCTATATAATGAGAAATAGCTAACCAAAACAAAAAAATAAAAATGTTCTTCTTTGTAGAATTACAAAAAAAAAAAAAACACAAAAAACAAACAAACAAACAAAAACTATTAATAAGTCCTGGGCTAAAATTAGGAAAATATAATCTGAAATAAAAGAATTTCTAAAAAAAAAAAAGATAATGAAATCACTTTATATCAGTAATACAAGGAATATTTAAAGCATATCAAAGAAAATTCATGTACAAATTACTTTTATTATTTAAACAAAGAATGAAAATAAATTACATAACTTCCCAGCTCAAAACATTAGGAAAAAACTACAAAATAAACCAAAAGAAAGCAATAAGGAATTAATAAAGATAAGAGATAAAAGAAATTTATGAGGCATAGAATGGTACATCTAATTAATAAACTATTTTAAAAAATAGAAACACTATACTAGACAACTAGATCAGGAAAATACTAGAAGGAAGATCATATATACAAAAGCAAAGAAATAAGTGGTGAATAACCATTGAAAAAAGTCAAAATTTAAAAATCATAAGGTATTACTTCATAGACTACTAACTCAAATAAATTTGATAGCACCATGAAATTCATCATTTTATAAGGAAATACAGATTGCCATAAATGACCATTAGAGTAGGGAACATAAATAGAATAGATTCTGTAGAAGAACTAGAGAAAGATAATAAGGAACTAAACACACACACGCGTGCGTGCACACACACACACACACACACACACACACATACAGAGTAGGGTCATATGATTGCATAGTAGACTTCCACTGAACCTTTAAAACTTAGCTGGTCCCATTGCTCAATAAATTATTCCAGAGTATTGAAATGAAAGAAAACTTCCTAACTCCTTTTGTGAAGCAAGTATAACATTGTTACCTAGAGTTTATAGGAAAAAAGAAAACAAAAAACAAACCCAAAGACCAATATCAGTCATGTCTTAAAATATTAAGAAACAAAAGTATATATCATACCAAGAAAACAGAACATTATAACCAAATGAAACTTATTTCTGGAATACAAGTTTGGTTCAGTGTTTGGAAACCCATTTAACAGCATTTACCATATTAGTAGATAAAAGGGAAAAATCATAATGAAGCATATAGAGCATAATCTCCATAAGTGTTTAAACAGCCTTTGACAAAATTCAATACTTTTCTGATTAAAAAAAAAAAATGAGTACTGTGAATTGTGTAAGACTGGTGATTCACAGACCTGTATCCCTGAAACAATACATTATCTGTTAATTTTAAAAAGTAATAAAATAAAAATTGATTTTAAGTTAAACTTAATATGATAAAATATACATACGTTAGTCCTCAAGACATTTTTTACTTACTTGAAAAATACTGGAGGCATTGCCACTAAAATCGGGAATAAATAGGGCAAAGAAGACCACTATCTATACCACGATCCAACATTATGCTAGGAAATTAGTTAACAAGAGAAATTTAAAGAATAAGAATTTATAAAGAAGAGGTAAAATTTTCTCTGGAATGCTCTAGAGCAGAGGTCAGCAGATTTCGTGGTAAAGGGCTAGATAGTATTTTAGTTTTTGTGGGTCATTTGGTCTCTGTCACAACTACTCAACACTGCCATTGTAGCATAAAAGCAGCTGAAAACAGTAATAAATGAATGAGCATGACTGAGATCTGGTAAAACTTTATTAAAAGATGGGATTTGGCCCAAGGGCTATATTGTGTCAACCACTGCACTTAGACAATTAACAATAAAATGAACTCAAATGAGAGAATTCTGTAAGGTAACAGCATATAGAATTAATATATAAACTTCAGTAGTGTTCATAGAGACAATAAATTGAGGGACAAAATGGCAGAATAAAAAACATGTATGCCATCAACAAAGACGATGAAATACGTAGGAATGACCCGCACAAAAATTAACAAAATCCACATGAAGGAAACTACTCTTCACAGTGAAAGAATGAAAGTTCAACAAATGAAGAGTTCCTATGATTTCACTATGGCTCTGGAGAATGACAAGGAAAGCTGGATGAGGGGTAAATGGGAAATCTCTGTACTCTGTACCCTCTTTCTTGCAACTCGTCCTTAAGTCTGGTGCTACGACAAAATAAAAGTTAAAAAGAAATATTTTTAAAAAGTGAAGTTCCTGACATGTAGAAATAAATCATATATATATGTGTGTGTGTGTATATATATATATATATACACATATATATATGTGTGTGTGTGTATATATATATATATATACATATATATATATGTATATTAAAGACTTTATTTATTTGACAGAGCGAGAGGGCACAGGCAGACAGAGCAGCAGAGGGAGAGGAAGAAGCAGGCTCCCCACTGAGCAGAGAGCCCGATGCGGGCCTTGATCCCAGGACCCTGGGATCATGACCTGAGCCGAAGGCAGAGGCTTAACCAACTGAGCCACCCAGGCGCCCCTAAATCATATATATTTCTTAAGTTTTTAGCTTCCATATTTTTTAGTTTGGAATTTTATAGTATTTTAATAGAAAATTACTTTCCCCAAAACTCAAGTGTTTTTTGCAATGTTGGTGTGATTTCATATACCTGAAAGCCAGATTACCTCCAGAAGAATTCTATATATTTAAAATAGATATTAAAAGTCAAGAAGAGAAAATTCAGCACAAATAAATCTACTTTTTCATGAACTTAGTGTGTCAGAATACCTATTGTTCCATTTTAGATCCTAGGGAAGGGCATAATCAATATGAAATTACTTATTTATTTTTAAGATTTTTATCTTCTTAGTTGACACAGAGAGAGAGAGAGAGAGAGCACAAGTAGGGGGAATAGCAGAGGGAGAGAAACAAGCAAGCTCCCCACCAAGCAAGGAGCCTGCTGCGGGGCTCGATCCCAGGACCCTAGGATCATAACCTGAGCCTAAGGCAGACACACTTAAGCACTGAGCCACTTGGGCACTCCCAATATGAAATGATTTATATTGAGTTTCTAGAAGCAATGAATTGAAGTATTGAAAAAAGTCAACAGAGCTTTAGGAAATCATTGGTTTCTTAAAAACCATTTTTGATTCAGTAGCTAAACTGTTATTATTAAGATCTTTCTGATTCTTGTTAAAAATATATATAAGGAGAACTGGGTATGCATTCTATTGTACAAAGTTAATAAAACTGTGAGTACATGTTTATCCCGCTATGTGACCTGAGTCTTAGCCACAGCCACAGACAAATCACTAAAACATAAAACTGCTAGTCGTTAAAATAAGTTCCTAACTTATGAATTACATAAGACTTAATGGGGGAGAGGTAATTGTTTGTCATTTCCTTACGCTTTAACGGAAAGCTCAAAGATGCAATAAATCCTGCAAATCTAGCAAGAACAGCCATGTCTGAAATATGATGCCAAGAGCAATGCTGTTTGGATTCTTACCAAACTCAAAATACTGTTTTCTGAAACTGCCTTAGTGCGTTTCTAAAAACATTTGTGGGAAAACCGTATTTACAAGTACAAACGGATCCATCGGCGACCTTGTTGCACAAGGAAGGACCATGTTGTCTTTCTCTTAGGAGGCCTTCTCAGAGAATTTGTCAATCTTGAACACTTTTTTCTTTGAAACACTTTCTTTGTTTTTTCAATACCTCGTTTAATTTTCTTCACAACTCTGACTGATCCATCTCAGTTTCTTTATAGGTACTTTGGTATGTTCCTTCTTCCTGAAAGACTGGATTCAACAGGCTTCTGTTCACTCTGCTTTCCCTTCTTCACAATCTTTCATGTACAGCCAGACTCCAGTTACCAAATATTATAACACTATGTCTGATCCGCATCTCTGTCCCGAGCTTTAGACACGAATATCCAACTGACTGGTTACCGTCACCACGTGAATGTGTCATGGGAACCTCCATGTCCTCCCAAACATACCTGAATTCACCATCCATCATTATGTAATAAATGTTGGTTGGGTGCTTACCTTGAGCCTAGGACTGCAGCTGGCACTATAATGATGAGCAAATTGACTTCATTTCTCCTCTAGTGAAGTTCATTCTTCCTTCACTAGCCCTGCACGCATATTCCCTATGTTGGTAAGTGATACCGTTATCCATCTAGTTGCCAAAGTTGGAAACCTTTATGCATATGATCTCAAAGTAACATACTGTACATCTTATACTTACACAATGTGACACATCAGATTTATTCAATTAAAAAAAAAAAAAAAGGATGCCTGGGTGGCTCAATGGGTTAAGCATCTGCCTTTGGTTCAGGTCAGGATCTCAGGGTCCTGGGATCCTGCTTCCTCCTCTCTCTCTGCCTGCCTTGCTGCCTACCTGTGATCTTTGTCAAATAAGTAAATAAAATCTTAAAAAAAAAAAAAAAAGAAACCTAAATATCATCCTGCGCTTCTTCTTTAATAACTCATGTTCAGTCATTGCCCCAGTTTTATTCATTCTTTCCCTTTATTTCTCTTTAATCTGTTGCTTTCTTTATTTTCTATTCTATTATATTCCACTGGCTTAGTTTAAGCCACCTTCACCTCTGGCCTGCAATGATCCCTTAACATGTCCCTTTGTCTCAGGTTTTACTTAAAACCCTTCATTAAACTCAATCAACTTTAAAATAAAAAACATATGTATTACCATGATACAAAAGCCTGAGTTATAACTGCCTATGTAAACATGTAAAATGTCAATGTCACACCCTCCAAGCTCCTAACTGCGGGTTGGAATTTAGAGTGAATTATTCACCAGGTAGGGGTCACTCTTCTCAATTTATAGCCAATTAAATAACATGATAAATTTGATGCAAAAAAAAAAACCACAGAAACAAGGAACGCATCTATAGATGAGTACAGACACTAGACAGTCTGGATTTAATTGTCTATTTACATATTATCATTTTAAATTGCTATTAATCAAAGCTACTGCTACATGACAAACACTGACCAACATTTACCCAGCACTTACTATGCATCAGGTCCTTGACACACACTGATTCGTATAATCATTACAACACCCCAATGAGACAGGTGTCCTTACCATTCCCAATTTTATCTATGCGGTAACCAAGGCACCAAGTAGTTTAATAATTTGCCAAAGGAAGCATTTGGTAAGTGGTAAGACTGGCATCTAAGCAATGGCTCCAGAACCAATGTTCTTTTTTTTTTTTTTTAAGATTTTATTTATTTATTTGACAGACAGAGATCACAAGTAGGCAGAGAGGCAGGCCCAAACCACTGAGCCACCCGGCACCCCCCAATATTCTTTTTTATTAAGATTTTTTTATTTGGGGGGAGGGCAGAGGGAGAGGGAGAGAAAGAATCTCAAGCAGACCCGCTGCTTAGCACGGGAGGTCTACTCAGGGCTCAATCTGGGGACCCTGAGATCATGACCTGAGCCGAAACCAAAGACTGGACGCTTCACTGACTGAACCACCCAGGCTCCCCTGGAATCTGTGTTGTTAATCAGTATACGATACAGAACAAAAGGGGATTGTGCAGGGTATTAAACAAGAACTGAGATTTTATAAAGATGATACATATTTGCCATATGGATTATATAGAAAAATAGAAAGGAAAAAAAAGAAATGATCACAAATCCTTCCATTCAGAAATAATAATCTTTGATAACTGATGTAAATGATTCTGGATCCTTGTTTATGTCTGAAGCTGGAGAACAGGATGGATGGGTAGATAAGAGAGGTAGAAAATGGATGGATAGATGATAAACAAATAGATAAGATGTTGTATATAGACCTCCTGATTCATTTATATGAAAGATGATAAAATTTGCACACTGATTCACCCACCTTGAATTTGTTTTTGTTTTTATTGTTGTCAGTTGTATTATTAAATTATTATTAGTAGCATCTATAAAATGTAGATGATTCCCCTAATGATAACTCCTCCATTATTTCTTAGTCTAATATTTAATTAAATTTCAGTGGTTTCCACTGATACCGTTTATCCATATATCCATATATCCATATATATATCCATATATACCATCAAGAAGATGTGGTATATATACACAATGGAATACTATGCAGCCATCAAAAGAAATGAAATCTTGCCATTTGCGACAACATGGATGGAACTAGAGCATATCATGCTTAGCGAAATAAGTCAAGCAGAGTAATTTCCTTTTTTTAAAAGATTTTATTTATTCATTTGACAGGCAGAGATCACAAGTAGGCAGAGAGGCAGGCAGAGAGAGAGAGGAAGAGAAGCAGGCCTCCTGCTGAGCAGAGGGCCCTATGCGGGGCTCGATCCCAGGACCCTGGGATCATGACCTGAGCCGAAAGCAGTGGCTTTAACCCACTGAGCCACCCAGGCACCCCGACGTTGAGTAATTTCTTGATTGACTTTCTGTAATTCGCAGTTTTTTCAAGAAGGGCTAGTATGGAACTCACTAATTCCTTGTGTGATTGAGAATGTGCTACTACCTTCATATTTGAAGAACAACTTGGATGTAACATTCTTGAGTAATAGTTTTCTATGTCAGAATGTTAATCTGAGGCATTTGATCCTCCCTTCAATGTCTTTTGACCTTTAAAGAAGTTGTGGAGAAGGGTGAAGACCTTCTGTCCTCATGGTTTGTTCTTTTGCCTAGCTATACTCACTTTCCCTTTCCTTTTGAAACGCAAGCAGATTTATCAGGATGCATTACTATTGGCCATTCTGTATCAATATTGCTGGGGTCTTTTTGGGTCTTCTGACCTACAGATTCACACAAAAATTTTTCTTCCATTCTTAACTTTAATTAAGATCATCGTCCATTGGTTCCAAACTCTTCTTAAAGAATACCCATTATGGGGACACCTGGGTGGCTCAGTTGGTTAAGCGGCTGCCTTCGGCTCAGGTCATGATCCCAGCGTCCTGGGATCGAGTCCCACATCAGGCTCCTTGCTTGGCGGGGAGCCTGCTTCTCTCTCTGCCTCTGTCTGCCTGTGCTTGCTCTTGCTTCTCTATGACAAATAAATAAAATCTTTAAAAAAAAAAAAAAAGAATACCCATTATGTTTAAGTTGGGTCTCCTTGAGTTCTGTATTTATCAACTCCTTTATTGTAATTTTAATATATTCTTCATTTTATGTTTCCTATATGCCACATGCCTGTGTTTGCGATTGTTTATCATACTTCTTTTGCATATATTCAGGCTTTAAGTTCAATAATTTTTTATTTCTCTTTTGAGCTCTGGCTACTAGCTTGTCACAACAATTTGTTATTTTATAAAGTCTTTTTGTAAAATTTGATGTGATTTCTTTTGGCTCTTTATTAAGAGGTAGTATACTGCCTTAATAGCCTTGTGATTGTGGGGAAATTATTTGTCTGAGTCTATCTGTTTCCTTTTATGATGGAATTACCTCAAAAACAATCCTATGAAAATCTGCAATTCTCTTTACCTTGTGAACACATCTCTTCCATTCAGTTTTGAGCATTCAAACAGTCAATCTGGCTTACTCCAGACCTCTAAAAATGTATAGCTTCATTGTGTTGCAATCCGGCAATCATCATCTCTAGTATCCCTTTCACTCCAAAGGGTCTCCAGCAGTCTCCTTGGGCTAGAAGACTGTTGTAGACAGTATAAAATGACAGGTCCACATGACTTTTCCTTAGGCTCCACTTCTGGTGTTTTGTAATGCAAAACTAGCTCTCTGATGGGAAATTTCTCACTTCTACCAAGGCCTATTCACTCCCCTAGTCTCTGCCATGAAGACAAAAGAAAAACGTTGGCTATGCATTTCATAGCCATGACACTTATTTGGGGGGAAATCTCAAGATACGAAGAGGCATGTGTTCGCTGTCAGCACATTACATGCAGATCAGTAATTTACCTACATTCTGAAAGTGTGTTTCACACATAAGGTTTGGAACTGTGGAGATTTCCTTGTTGTTGTTTTTTCCCCTATTTTTCTTCTTTTTTGTAGTTTTCATATTATTAAGCAGAAATCAAATGTTTTATAAAATTATTCAAACTACTACCATGTATTTACAAATAAATGCTGATTTACTGCCATTTCATCATCTACTCTAGCATTTGAAAATTACTTGTCTGTCTCCCCAACTCAGTCAAAAGTTCCTTGAGGCCTACTGTTTATTACTGAGTTGTTCTTTCATTACATTTTGTTGCTTTAAAACCTACATTAAGATTTGGAATAAGAAAAGCACGTAGCTGTTTTCTCAAGATTTTTCTTGAATGGGGTCAAGTGAAAAATCAATAAATATAATAATTTATAGTTATATTAAAAAGGGTTTGAAAGCTTGTTGTGAGGGGCACATGGGTGGCTCAGTGGGTTAAAGCCTCTGCCTTCAGCTCAGGTCATGATCTCCGGGTCCTGGGATCGAGCCCCAGATCAGGCTCTCTGCTCAGCAGGGAGCCTGCTTCCCTTCCTCTCTCTCTCTGCCTGCCTCTCTGCCTACTTGTGATCTCTGTCTGTCAAATAAATAAATAAAATCTTAAAAAAAAATAAAAAAGAAAGCTTGTTGTGAAAGTAATGTAATGATGAGATTTAGAAATAATTTGTGGGTGTCAACTAGATAACCTAGTAATGACTTATGTGGAAAACATTAAATCTGAGATATAGAATAGAAGAAGGGGCTTTTTTTTTTGCAAGAATGAATTCTAATCTATATATATGAAATGTGATATGTTTACTATTTATAATAGGAACAGAATAGAAAACCCAGAAATAAACCCACAATTTTGTGTTCAGTTAGTCTTTGACAAAGGAGGAAAGAATATGCAAAGGGAAAAACACAGTCTCTTCACCAAATGGTGTTGGGAGAGCTGGATAGTTACATGCAAAAGAATGAAACTGGACCACTTTCTTAAACTATATACAAAAGTAAACTCCAAATGGATGAAAAAACCTAAATGTGAGACCTGAAGCCATAAAAATTCTTGAAGAGAATGCAAGCAGTGATTTCTGACATCAGCCATAGCAACATTTTCTAGATATGTCTCCTGAGGCAAGGGAAATAAAAGCAAAAATAAACTATTGGGACCTCAGCAAAATAAAATCTTTTGCACAGCAAAGGAAACAATAAAACTAAAAGGCACCCTACTGAAAGAGAAGATGTTTGCAAATGACATATCCAATAAACAGTAAAGAAGATGCGGTTCATATATACAATGGAATATTACTCAGCCATCAGAAAGGATGAACACCCACCATTCACACCAACATGGATGGAATTAGAGGGGATTGTGTTAAGTGAAATAAGTCAAGCAGAGAAAGACAATTATCATATGGTCTCACTCATATGTGAAACATAAGGAATAGCGTAGAGTACCACAAGGGAAGGAAGGAAAAACTGAATGGGAAGAAATCAAAGGGAGACAAACCATGAGAGACTCTAGACTCTGGGAACCAAAGTGAAGGTTACAGAAGAGAGGGGAGTAGGAGGGTGGGGTAACCTGGTGATGGGTATTAAGGAGAGCATGTGTTGTGGTGAGCACTGGGTGTTATACACAACTAATGAATTGTTGAGCACTACATCAAAAACTAATGATGTACTACATGCCTTCTAACTGAATACAATTTTATACACACACACACACACACACACACACACACACACATATATATATATATATATAGAGAGAGAGAGAACTCAACAGTCAAAATTAAATAAATAAAATAACCTAATTTAGAAATAGGCAGAAGACATGAACAGATATTTCTCCAAAGAAGACATACAGATGGCCACCAGACTCATGAAAAGATGTTCGACATCACTCAGCATCAGCGAAATACAAATCAAAACCACATTGAGATACCATCTCATACCTGTCAGAATGGCTAAAATCAGAAATGAGAAAAAAATAAAAGGTGTTGGTAAGGATGTGGAGAAAAAGGAACACTCTTGCACTGTTAGTGGGAATGCGAACTGGAGCAGGCACTCTGCAAAACAGTATGGGGTCCCTCAAAAAAGTTAAAAATAGAACTACCCTGTGATCTAGGAATTACACTATTGGGTATTTACCCCCAAAATACAAAACCACTAATTCAAAGTGATACATGCACCTCTGTTTATTGTAGCATTGTTTACAGTAGCCAAACTACTGGAAGGAGCCTAAGTGTCCATCAATAGATGAATGGATAAAGAAGGAATGGTACACACACACACACACATACACACACACCCTGGAATATTATTCAGCCATAAAAAAACTAAAATTTTGCCATTTGCAATGATATTGATGGAGCTAGAGCATATAATGCTAAGTGAAATTAGAGAAAAATACCATATGACCTCACTCGTATGTAGAATTTAAGAAACAAAACAAGTAACAAAGGAAAAAGGAGAGAGAGAGAGAAAAACCAAGAAACAGACTCTTAACCATAGAGAACAATCTGACAGTGACCAAAGAGGAAGTGGGTGGGGGAGATGAGTGAAACAGCTGATGAGGATTAAGAAGGGCCCTTATCATGAACACAAGGTGATGTATGCAAGTGTTTGTTGAATTGCTACATTGTATACCTGACACTAATGTAACACTGTACATTAACTCTGCTGGAAGTAAAATTAAAAACTTAGTAAAAAAGAAATTAGTAATCATCAAGAGATAAAAAGATGATTTATGACACAGTCACACAGTGATACAGAAATCATACACTATTAACAAGGCAGACAATGGCAAAATATATATGAAATGTATGTAAAAAAACAAGCAAACATACCTCAAGGTGGCTTCTCAGGCAGAGCTCACTCCCATCCTAGGGCTTTTGTGTTCACTACTCCTTGTCAATGTGTTTTCATCCCTCAGGTGGTCTCATCTCAAAGGTCTTTTTTTTTTTTTTAAGATTTTATTTATTTTATTTGGCAGAGAGGAGATCACAAGTAGGCAGAGAGGCAGGCAGAGAGAGAGGGGGAAGCAGGCTCCCTGCTAAGCAGAGAGCCCGATGCGGGGCTCGATCCCAGGACCCTAAGATCCCAGGACCTGAGCCGAAGGCAGCGGCTTAATCCACTGAGCCACCCAGGCGCCCCTCATCTCTCAGGTCTTGATTCAGATAACCTCCCAGGGACTACTGTCCTCTCTCCCACTTTCTCCTTCCTCTTTCCACTGTAGCTAAAGTAACCACCTCCCACTCATTCACTCTCTTTCAGTCATGCTCTTTTCTTTTCTTTATAGCATTCAGCATTATCTGATATCATTTTATTTAAGAGTTTATAGTTTAGGGGTGCCTATAGTTTAGGCACCCCTAAACTCAGTGGGTTAAAGCCTCTTTCTGTGGGTACACTACTTTCAGTCGCTAGCACAAAAATGCTTGATAAATATTTGTTCAGTGAATAAGGAATAAACAATATAACTTTAGACATTTAACATTTGCAAGGAAAAGATGAAGCTTGAGAGGCAGGCTGGGGTCAGGAGGCAAATGTTCTGAATAGCAGGCTAAGGAACTTCAGTTTGTTTTTTGTTTATTTTTTGTTTTTTTTTTAATTTTAAAGATTTTTATTTATTTGACAGATCAGAAGTAGTCAGAGAGGCAGGCAGAGAGAGAGAGAGAGGAGGAAGCAGACTCCCCACTGAGCAGAGAGCCTGATGTGGGGCTAGATCCCAGGACCCTGAGACTATGACCTGAGCCGAAGGCAGAGGCTTTAACCCACTGAGCCACCCAGGCGCCCCTTCAGTTTGGTTTTTAAAGCTTGAGAGGTCACGGATGGTTCTTTAGAAAACAACCCTATAAGATCTACAGTTTAGAAGAATTAATTTCAGTGCCATTCAGGAAAGATCTGGAAGGGGAGAACTATGAGATGAGACCAAACAAGACTTGCTTCAGTAGTCCAGGTAGAAGGTGACAGAAGCTCAAATGAAGGCAGAGAGCCAGAGGATGCATTCAAAAAATGTTCAGAGGCAGTTGGTGGTGTTGGCAGACATGAGTGGACAAAAAGTAAGCAAGAGCCAAAGATCAAAAGATATATATAAAGCCATTTCTAACAAGTGATTATTATATGCTAATGAATGCTATGTGTGTGTGTGTGTGTGTGTGTGTGTGTGTTTAAAGATGAATACATTAGAAAATTGTTTTGTAGGCACAGTGGATGTTCTTCTCTTGGAAGTTATCCCAAGTAAGACTAGTGTTCCTTGGTGTCTGAAACACCAGAGCCTCAGGCTCCAGGAACCAAGTCGGAAGAGAGTTACAGAGGCCTTAGCACTTTGGTCCCAGACATGTGGTGAGATGGGACTCACATTAACAGAGCTCCAGGGCTGTCTTAGAGTTGCAGGCTTCCGGTAAAGAAAGGGGACCTGACCAAATACAAATGAGTCACAAAGGCCAGGAGAGTGGGCAGATGGAAGGAGGCATGACCAGAGACTACTGGCATCAGGTAGAAACTTCCTGTACCAATCAAATGGTGAAATAGATAGGAAAAGATACTTATCAGCAGGGCTGTATGTATGGTTCTGGGTATATGTCTGTGGGAACGGTGCTCCCTAGAGTTGTGCGGGTCACACACTGAAGAGTTGAATGAATGAGCCGAAGAGTTGAATGAATGAGCCAGTCAGAATGAAATGGTATAGGAGATATATAGGAGAATCATATCATATAAAGATTACAGGTGTGACTCCTGGATCCAATCAACCATCTCAAGAAACGCTGCTAGGACTGAAGGGGACAGAAATGGGATGAAATGAAGAAAGATTGTCAGATTCAGTCTATAGGACAGGCCAGTAGAGCCATCCAGCTGCCCAATAATGTGGTGTTATTTCTTACATAGCCAGGATTCCTGGGGGGCCAGGAATCAAGGGATGGAAATGAGAGTGGTACCTACTACTGACTCGCATCACTGGCGACCCACTAGCAAATGTTTTTTCTTCTTGTTCCTGTGACCTTACACTTTGCTGGTTTAGAGGTCTTGGTTCCAAAGCAGGGAATGCTTCCACCAGGAGACCCAACAACGATTCCAGTGAACTGCAAGTTAAACCTGCCTCCCAGCCACTTTGGCCTCCCCATGCCTCCAAACTAATAAGCAACAGAGAGAGTTACTGTGTTGGTTGGAGATTCTGATCCCAATTATCGAAGGGAAACTGGACTGCCACTGCACAATAGGGGTAAAGAACACTGTATCTGGAAAAGAGGAGATCCCTTAAGGCGTCTTAAGTATTACCATGCCCTGTGATTACAGTTGATGGAAAACTACAACAACCCCATCTAGGCAGGACTACTTATGGCCCAGACCCTCAGGAATGAAGGTTTGGGTTACCCCACCAGGTAAAGAACCACAATAAACTAAAGTGCTTGCTGAGAGCAAAGGGAATATTGAATGGGCAATGAAAGAGGGTACTTGTAAATACCAGCTATGACTCCATGGCCAGTTACAGAATGAGTATTGTAATTGTCATGAAGATTCCTTCCTTATTTTGTTATGAATATGTCTGTGTATATCTTTTTCCCCCTCTTTTATCCTTTTATCATGTAACTCAAGATATATTAACTTTATGTCATAGTTTTTAAGAATGGTCAACTTTACATCAGAGTATTTAAGTAACAGGACATCAAGGAGAAGAGTAAACATCATCTAAGAACTTTGCTTCCTCCTCTGGGAAAAGGGTTAGTGAGTTTTCAGTGACACACTGGATAGTTATCTAGTGTTAGGCAGGGATATGGCCTTATCATCTCTCTATAGAGATTAAGCATGGTTTAAGGAGATGCATGAATGGGGACCAAGTTGACAAAGGATGGATATGCGATGGTTAATGTTTATCTGTCAACTTCAACTGGTTTAAGGGCTGCCCAGACATTTGGTTACACTTTTGTTTGAGAGAGAGAAAGCACATGCCAGCAGGGCAGGGAGGGCCAGAGGGAGAGGGAGAGAGAGAATCCTAATCCACGCTGAGGAGGGGTCTCATGACCCTGAGGTTAAGACCTAAGCCAAGATCAAGAATCAGATACTCAACTCTCAGATGCACTCAGATACCCGTAGTCAAAAGTTAATTTGTATATTTCTGTGAAGGTGGCTTTTGGGATGAGATTGATACTTAAATTGGTGGACTTTGAATATAGCAGATTATCCTCCATAATGTAGGTGGGCCTCATCCAATCAGTTGAAGGCCTTAATAGAAAAGGGCTGGCTGCCTCTAAGCAAGAAGGAATTCTGCCAGCAGACTGCCTTTGACCTCAAAATGAAGCTCCTTCCTGAGTCTCCAGCCTGTCAGCCTCCCCCATCAGAAGGGGGAACTTTGTCAAGCCTCCACAATCATGTGAGCCAATTCCTTAAATCTGTCCCCCCTATGCCTCCCACCTTTCTCATCCTGTTGATTCTGGTTCTCTGGAGAACCCTCATGCAATAACTTTGGCCCATATGGTTCCTCCCTTTCTGGGCTTCATATATATATGAAGTATTAGTATATACTTCACACACACATATTTCTTATAAATATATGTAATCTATACACAAATACACGTTTATGTGTATGTGTGTGTGTGTGTGTATAAAATCTTGCTATTATGCTCAAGTTGTATAAAATTTAAGTCTTTTCTTCCTAATTAGAGAGGAATTTGCTCAAGGACCAAGATCACAGCTTAAAATCCTTTGTCTTCCTCCCTCATTGGTTTGCAGCTCTTGTTAGGTGCTCAAAATACGTTTGCTGAATTGAATTGAAAAACAAAGAAGATACTAGGGGAATGCTACCTAGTACTACCTAGGGTCTCAGTTAGAGAGAGAGAAAATTCTTCCTTAGGAAGCAGAGAAAAATTTTGTTGATTGTATGAAGGTTTCTGGGTGGGATATTAATTACTGGGAATGTTAAATCCTCCCGATATTAATTACTGCGAATGTTAAATTCTCCCAATAAGCCCAGTCTCAGCCCTCTAGCTCATCCAAGGGAACAATCTGGCTCTGTTAACTCATGATTGGTCAACTTGCGGTTATTTATATGGAAATCCACTTTACTTTCTCACCATTTGTGCATGCCAATTCTAAGTGATGACACTGTTCTATGACAACCTGTGTATTTCCCCTAAAACTCTCAAATAAAATCTTTCTGTGGCTAGGCTACTTACGCCATACTTTCGGGTTCTGCTGCACAAGCACCAACTGCTTTTGTGACGTTGACAAGAAGAGTTTGGTTTATTCCTACAAGGAGGTTCACAAGTGGTTGAATGCCACCACATTTCCGGACAAGGACTCGGTTTTCATATTCCTGACAACATTCCCCCAGTGCACCAACCACGTTCACAAGTACTTCTTCAGGCTGGTCAGTTAAAAGTCCCACCAACGTCTCAATGGCTTTGTATTCCCGAAACCTGTGCTCATCACAAGAAAAAGGGGGAGGAAAAGAGGAGAACAATATTACTTTTGGTGTAAAATTAGCTAATATTAATAGCACAAAATTGCTGAATGACAACTATACGCTCATTCAGTCCTTACAAAAACCCTATGATGCAGGTACTACTACAATCCCCACTATCAGAAAGCTAATTTGAAGCTTTGTAAATAGTGAAGCTGACATCGATATCCGGCCATCTGCACCTTTAATCTCTATATGGTACAGACTCTAAGAAAACTACAACTTCACATCAGTGTCAGTGATTCTACTATGCTATGGGTGTGCTCGCTTCGGCAGCACATATACTACTATGCTATGGGTGTTTCCTCATGTCACAGAAACTATTTAACAGGAACAAAACAACATAAGACTACTTTGTGTTAAATAAGACAATTTCTTGTTAGCATCATCACACTAAGGGGCTCCTGGAGGGCTCAGTCAATTGAGTGTCCAACTCTTCTTTTCAGGTCAGGTACTAATCTCAGGGTGATGAGATTGAGCCCCAAATTGGGCTCTGTTCTCAGAGGGGAGTCTGCTTGAGAGTTTCTCTCTCTCTCCCCCTTTGCCCTTCCTCCCACTCATGTGTACTCTTTCTTTCTCTCAAATAAACAAATAAATCTTTGAAAAAAAAATCATCACATTGAGACAAAGAGTTGCCTCAGAATATCCATCATTGAGTATGAGAACTCTAAAAGTACACAGGGATAAATTTGAATATTAAATAAATCTGGGGGTGCCTGGGTGGCTCAGTGGTTTAAGCCTCTGCCTTTGGCTCAGGTCATGATCTCAGGGTCCTGGGATCAAGACCCGCATCCGGCTCTCTGCTCGGCGAGGAGTCTGCTTCCTCCTCTCTCTCTCTGCCTGCCTCTCTGCCTACTTGTGATCTCTGTCTGTCAAATAAATAAATAAAATCTTAAAAAAAAATAAATCTGATGATCATAATGTTTACAAGTACTTTAAAAGTTAATGAAATCATTTGAAAATGGCTGTTCTTTAACAGATTAGTTAGCATTTCGCTGATTTATCTTGTTTATCTTTTAAAAAGGAATAAAGAGTGGAACCACTTCCATCTATAAAGATTCAGTGGGAAATTCATCCCTCATCTTCTTCAATTAGAGTTGCTTGTCATTTATATGGCTGCCCGTAAGTAAAAAGAGCCCATTTACACAGATAGATTACATGAGCAAGTCCCTTAGTACTTAGTACTGAGTGAGGCGCAAGAAACCATTGCCAGGTGGTGGGATGGGAAATAGAAGTCTTTCATTTAAAAAAAATACCTTAATCCTGCCAAATTAGTCTAGAATGTATGTGTATGAAAACTAGAGGTGTAGCATTAGGATTGACTCTATTAAAATAACATTACAGGAATGTGTTTCAGTGGCCATATTTTTTATGCATTTACACTTTATTTAGAAACATTTATATCTTAATGAGAGAAGACGTTAGTTGAAGGATACACAGTGTAGCTTCTGTGAGCTAAGAATACAGCTCTTCCTCAATGGCCATATTTTTATCACAGAATAACTGAATGGCTTCTCTTACTTGGTCACATTCTCTTTGCTGATGGAACATTTCCATATTGCCCCTGTGACCGCGGCCAACCGTTCTTTATTGTCAGTGTTATTGAGCAGACTGGCCAGGGGTTTAAGTCCTCCATGAAGTCTCACCAGGTCACGGGTTTCCTTATCTTCGGCACACTACGCAAAAAGTCAGGGCAGAGGCTGTCAGTGATGAGGGCATATCGAGCTTTCAGTGATTGCTAACGAGGCTGTCATTCTAGTGGCTATGAAACTTCTTTTCAGAGAGTATCATTTTCTGAAGGGGCCTCCAAGTAAAATATAATTCTTCTCTGTACTGGCAGCTCTCTGACAGTGTCTCTCTTCCCTTACATGATTTTGGCAATGTCTAGAAGTTTTTACATACTGAGAAATTCTGCCAAGCCATTCTGAGGTAGTGTGTGCTTTCACCAAGACAGAAAGAGAGGTTGGTAAGAGACCCAGAATGCCACATGCGTGGATGGAGGATTTCTGCAGTCATGCAACCCACAGTCTTAGGAAAATATAGTGAAGACACATGAGTGATAAAGCTTTCGTCTGATCTTCAATGACCCCCAAAAGCTAAGAGATGAGTATTTCCCTAATAGAGTTTCTATGCTCAGAGCAGTGAGTATATCAATAGCAAATGATATTATATTCACATATGTTTATCCATACATTTGTGTCATCCTTTGAAATAAATATGTACTGCACAGACATTCCCAGCTGACCACATTTCCCAGGTTACAGAGCAAAAAGATGATAAATTTAGTGTAGATATATTATCATCCGAGGCATACAGTGGTCTCTGAGGCCACATGATACAGGTGCATGTGATGCATCATCCCTGAGGGCCACCAGAAGAAATCCTCACTGGAATGCACCACAAGGCATCTGCCATGTTTATCTTCTATTTATGACTTTCGGTTTTGGTTCAGTTGCAACTTTTAAAAAATTAATCCCTATTTCCAACCAATCCTTTATAGTTACTCATACGGGGCATATATGCAAGTCAAGGCTATATATCCTCGTTATGAACTGAGTTCCGTTCCCTTAAAACTGATATATGTCGAATCATATAACCCCCATGCCTCAGAGTGTAACCATAATTGAAGATAAGGTCTTTAAAGAGGTAATTAAGGTTAAACAAGATCACTGAGGTAGGCTCTAATCCAATATGACTGGTGTCCTTAGAAGAAGAAAATACTAGGATACAGAGGAAGGAACATGTGGAGACAGAGGGAGAACAACATGTGAACGTGAAGATGGCCATCCATAAGCCAAGTGCTTAGAAGGAACCAATGCTGTTAACAGCTTGATCTCAAACTTGTAACCTCCAGAACTATAAGGAAATGAACTTCTGTTATTTAAGCCACCCAATGTGTGGTATTTTGCTATGACAGCCCTAGAAAACTAATACAATACTCTACTGACATGAACCTTTTTCTCTGACTCTGTCTTTTTGGGGTACCCTCACCGTGCATGTTTTAAAATGGATTCCTCTAGGAAACTTTCTCTGATAGGTAGAATCTAGAAACTTCCTCTGATGACCAATAACCAGCCATCTAATTTGTCAAAGCCATCTTTTCGTCTGTTTTCTCGTATACTATGAAATGCATAACTCACAGAAAGTTAATGAAGATTAAAATACATTAATAAAAGGATAAAACAGGAATACACATACACCCCCACACAAAAGCACACACTCAAGGGCAGGGATTGCATGGAGCACTGGGTGGGGTGCAAAAATAATGAATACTGTTATGCTGAAAATAAAAAATAAAAAAATAAAAAAATAAAAAATAAAAGCACACACTCCATCCATCTTGTTTTGGCAGAAGGTAAAGTTCCCAAGACCAGCATGTTTGAATAGGATAACTAAACAGCAATGTAAAGGCACCATGTATATATTTAGCTATTTTACACTAAGGAACTTGTTTGAGGAGACAAAGATATAGAAGTGGCTTCCAGAAATGTGAATAATCAAGACAAGTTGGAGCAGGTTTCTCTTTTACATATACAGGCATCTGTCATTAGCACAGAACAGTGGCTCACAGACCTGTATGTGTGGAAAAATCCCTTGGGGTTTCTTGTTAAAAATGAGGATTCCTGATTCCAATCCCCAGAGAATGAGACCTCACGTTAACTATCTAAAGTCCGCCGTACCTGATAGATGGCCATGGCACAGTGTTCCTGCAATTGTTCATTCTCACTATTTAGGTTCTTTACCAAATTTTCAATTATCCTTTCTGCTTTGATTGCAGCTCGGTAGTTTTCCTAGGAATACAAATTTAAATATTGACATGCATAATACATGAATAGAAGTATCTATATGTACTAATAATTATGCCAAACAAACTTTCTTAATAAACACTAAAGTCCAAGATTAACACAACTATATAGTAAGAGAATTTAGTCAGCATTTTCAGAAATACATCACACAGGTACCAATTTAATGTTCTATTAGTTTTAGCTTCTCTTTCTAAAAGACGACTGACTCTCAAAAAAAAAAAAATCCTTAGCAGTCATGATAACCTTAAGAATTGTTTTTCAGCTAAAGAAAGTTAAGGTAAATGAAAGCAAGGGAAGCAGAGCTGGCTTGAGTACCTCTGATGCACATTCTTGTAATGTCCCCACCACTGGAATTAGCATGTTCTCATGCGAAGTCTTCAGTAAGCCAGCCAACAAAGGAATGCCGCCAGCTTTACGAATGGCTTCTTTATTCGCATAACTCTTACTGCAGCTCCATAATGCCAGCGCCCCACAACGAGCTACTTCCACGTCTCTGGCATCATACAGACTTGACTGAGCCGGTTCTTGTGAATTGTGTGCACAGTCGAGTAGAGCGACCTACAAGAACAGATAATATATGATGTACATGGGAATCTTTAAAATAAAACAATGTACCCTGCAAATAGCTACAGGGCTGCTATCAGGCTAACCTCCATCAAACATAAGAATACTTTTATGGATTAGTTTTCATACTACACAGTAGTCAGTGAAAGCAAAGAAATAAACCCTTCAAAATACCTTCCTCCAGATTTGGGAGGCTTTATATTTCCTTCCTACAAGAAATTTAATCTCGCCAAGATTGTACTAATATAGCTGTAACATTGAGGTTAGGAAGAATTGTATACTACATCCTCAGCCCTGGTATCTCACAAAATGAGGCTCCCTAAAGCCATTAGGACTTTCTAATGAGAACGGAATGGCCTGTATATTCTCAAAACCATGGGACCTCTTCCGAGGTTATGGTTCTCTACCTGTACTACTGAAACCAACCGATCCACATGGCATAGCACCACAATCTTTTCTTTTCTTTCCAATAACCAAAGCCACCAGAGACCTTAAGGGAAAGGCAATTTGTATAGAAACAGCAGGATGTTAGGGTGCTCCACAGAGGAAATGAAGTCGGGGCTTCCAGGGCTGTTTTTATCCTATGCATGTCTACTCCATTCTTTTCCCTCTGCAGGCCAGGTTCCATGGATATGTCCACATAATCGTGACCACCAATCCTGAGTTTAGAAAAGAGTAGTCCAGACTGAGTAGAACCTCTGATTCCTAATTCCAAATTCCTGGGAGAGAAATCTGGTGGGACTGGCTTGAGTCAGGTGGATACTCCGCTGTACATTCATCATGTCAGGGACATATGTTTATTTATATTGATGTTCCTGCCACCTGTGTTTCTGTACTTGACATTTCAATAAATGTTTGAAATGGTTTTCAGTGAAAGAGTCAAGTACACCATACATCCAGAGGTATGTGGAAATGGCCACAGGGGTAACAACACTGAATCTTAAAATCTTTTCCTACCTGGATGTGTTCTCCACGCTTGCTCAGACACCCAAGTTTCTATTGGGTGTGTCTCTTCAGAGACTCAACCCCATCTAAGTGCCCAAACACTATGGCCACTATACCCCTTCCTGCTTGCTCTGATCTGACCTCCATTCCCTTGCTCTGATGTTGTAACCGGCTCACTGCTCTGTACTGAGTGACCTCCCTCACTTCCAGTTTTGGCTGGGGACTCATGTGTGTATGTCACCTACCCTCACTTAGTTAGCAAACCAAAAAAGGATCCCTAATCCTGGTCTTTCTCAGATGTGTTCTCAACCTAGCAATTATGAGTCTATTAATGCCTGATCCATTACCGTGCTTCCTGTTTCTAATTTAGCTATCATTTAAGATTATATTAAAACATGTGGCATTATCTAATGGACTAAGTAAGTGCAGTTGTCCAATTCTAGTTCCTTGAATGTGATATATAAGACTCCCATAAAAATAAATTTTAGTTTTAAGTTACATTATTCATTCTTATAATTTAATGTGAGAACTTCCATTAAACAGCCACATCAGTCAACCGTATGACTTCATTATTTAAGCAGAATACTGATAATCACTGTAATAATTACCTTTCCCCCAACATTTTATTATGAAAAAATTTCAAACATACACAAAGGCTAAAAGAACTATATGGTAATTATGCAGCAAATCATGTATTATACCACCTAGATTCTATAATTAACATTGTCATATCTGTTTTATCACATAGCTAACCATCTACTTATCCACCTACCCAGCCATAAGTCTGTCTTATTTTTGAAGCAAATAATTATATTCTATAGTACTCCATAGATTACATGTGGATTCAGAGGTCCCCAATTTACAATGGTTCAACTTATTTTTCAACTTCACCATGGTGTGAAAGTGGCATGCATTCAGTAGGAATCCTACTTGGAATTTCGATCTTTCAAGCTAGCAATATGCAGGTTACACTCTTGTGATGCTGGGCAGCGGCAGTGAGCCTCAGCTCTGTCAGCCACACCATCCCAAGGGTAAACACTGGTGCACTTACAGCCATCCTGCACCCATACAGCCATTCTGTTTTCACTTTCAGTACAGTTTTCCATAAGTCACAGGAGACATCAATACTTCATTATAAAATCAGCTTTGTGTTAGATGATTTTGCCCATGTTTAAGGCAAATACAGGTATTCTGAACACATTTACGGCAGGTAAGGTAATCCAGGATGTTCAGTAGATTAGCTGTATTAAATACATTTCTACTTATGATATTTTCAACTTCTAATGGGTTTATCGGGACATATAACTCCATTGTGAGTCAAGGAAGAGCTGTACACAGAATCTCTTAATTTCGGAAGACATGTCACTGTGTATGAATTCACCTCAAATGCATATTGATTCAATACATATTTATTAACCCTTCATATGTGTAAGATACTGGGCTACGTGTTGTGAATGACACTGAGATGAATAAGATATGTCTCTCCTCTTAAGGAGCTTTGAGCACAGAAGTGGAGACCGTCCAGTATGGTAAAAGCTGTAGGAGGAACATGGGATCTACTGTTCCTTCCAAAGGCGGATGAAAAGGCACTTCCATACTGCCCTGTATCTCCTTGACGTGAGTGTTGAGCAGAATGCTCACTTCTTTCTTTCAGGGATAGTTATTGATAGAACCATTTTTTTTAATGATATAGGTAACACTTATACAACATATTGGCAAATGTGGGAAATTATGGAGAAAAATTGATAGTTATTTCAGAGGAAAGTGAAAAACTGTGAGCTGTGAACAGTTTTGTGTATTTATTTCACATTTTTATAAAAAAGCTGTTACAGACTTATGAGGTAAGTCTCTGAAAATTTTGTTCATAGGTGTCAGTCAGTTTTTGATCCTGTCAGAGTTTTATATAATATTATTTATATGTTTATTCCTTGCCACTAAATATACTTTAAAAATGCAATGCTGATAGCTGACTACATGTTTCCTGGAGGCATTGTTCCTGGGACTTTCTGCTCTCATATTGTAAACACGCTGTTTTCAGTAACAATGAGATGACTAAGCATCTGCAGGTCTGATGGTCTCCTTGGGGGGCAGACCTCATAGTGAAGTCACCACGGCAGAGAAAATGGATGACCAGAGCCCTTTCTAACAGGGTCTCCACCCCCGCCCCCACTTTGCACGTGCCACACACAAATGTATTCCCACCAATGCGGTAGGTGCAAATTACATCTCTTTTTTAAACATATGTTTCTTTGAAAAAGAAGGTCAGACATGTTTTCTGGCCAGTTGCTAATGTAAATATACAACAATAATTTTCAAGGGCATTACACAAAAAGAAGGTTCCCAGAACACACATATTTAACATCCGGAAGAGGCCAGGAAGGACAGCAAGGAGGTGACATTTTGGTGGCGGGGGTGTGCTGGTGATGGTGCCAGCAGTACTCACCAGTTTGGTGATGCCCCCATGGCGTCTCACCGCCCGTCGGGCTCTTCTAAACTTGGCCACATTTGCGATTGTCTCAGCTGCCAGGCATTTCAGACTCTTATGTGGAGAATCAAGTATATTAACCATAATTGGTAAGCCCCCAAGGTCAACAATATTACGTCTGATTTGCGGATTATGACTGATTTCCTTCAGGATTTTTAATGAACCAATCTAATGAGAAAATAGAATTTAGAGGTGAAAATAAGGGCTTAATACATAACCAGTGCTAGAGTTCTAAAAATTCCAAGCTGGCCTCAAATCCTCCCCCAGTGACGTTTTTTTAAGGAAATACTTTCGATTCCCAGGTATTACCCATAGCCTCCTTACTTTTCTCCAATTATGCAGACAAACATTCATCATTTAAGAAGCACATACTAGTGGGAAAGAACCAAAAGATAAACAAGAACAGCCAAGAAGAGAAGAGCGGTGAATAGCCAAAGGAGCACGTTCTCAGTGAGACTAGCAGGCAAAGTCAAGAACGAGGCAGAAGTGACAGACACATATCAGTAAAAAAAGCAGCACGAGGAGGTATGGATGAGGTTCATCACCCGCATCACGTAAGCCACTCACCTTACACTTGACTTCGTCTGTATCAAGTAAATTTATCAAAACTTCAAGGCCTCCGACATCCCTGATCGCCAGCTGGCAGGTCTCCTGCGCTAAGTTGAAATCCTTCATTGAACACAACGCAATCACTGTAGCTGTCTGATTTCCTCCCTACAAAGAAGCCAAGCCACAAAAAGGTTAAATAAGATCGCGCATCCATTGAAATTTACTTAATGGCTATGAATCCACGAACTGGGAAATGTGTCTCCCCATACATGGTACGTTAAATTTTTTTAAGTTCTCTGAGTGGCTTATAATTTGTTAAATGAATCATGTAGAGTTGAAGCATGAAAAAGCTTTACAGAGTATCATAAAACATTATTCCAATTAAGAGTCAGTATTTAAAGGTGGTCTGTCTGCTTTACACAGCAAGGGCATTAGGCAGTATTAGTACGTTAAAGAGAGTCAAGGGGCAAGCCTTGAGAGACCCACGGAGGAATGTAAGTTTTATGTCGAGGTAACAGGCAGTCCCTGTAGTTCTTGAACAGAGTACTGTGCAGTCCAAACCATGTCTGGAAATGATTCTCACAGATGTGTGTGGAACAGTCTGGAACAGGGAAAACCTGGAGAAAGGGAAACCATGTGGGAAGTGGTACAGTGATCCCTCCTGGGACTGGGGAGTAAGTGGGAGAAGGGCCATGGGACTGGGAAGGGGGAGGTGATTCCATTAAGAACAGCAGATGACTCAGTGTGTGGATAAAGGGGAAAGAAAAAAAAAGAAGAAGAAGCCTTCAGTATCGAGAGCGCAATGCTGGCCCAATGTAGAGAATCACACAATCAACGTCTGCTTAGCAAATCACCAGATGTCAAGGGTAGTGGGGAATGGCTCCTTTAAGGTAAAACAATCTGGGAGATTTTTAAAAAATGAATGATGAATCAGTGAAACAGACCCGCCAGGAAATTATAATCAGAATTCACTTCAGGAGTTCTTGAGTGACGTCCACCCATCATTAATGTTTTGAAAACCTTCTGAAGGACACTGCATAGTACTTATTATTTCTCCTGCTTTTAAGACTGAATGGTAACTAAGAGTTCCAGTGTAAGTGCTGAAATAGTTCATAAGTCACAAGAGCAGGGGGCGCCTGGGTGGCTCAGTGGGTTAAGCCACTGCCTTTGACGCAGGTCATGATCTAAGGGTCCTGGGATTGAGCCCCATGTCAGGCTCTCAGCTCAGCGGGGAGCCTGCTCCCCCTGCCCCCCTGCCACCGCTTCTCTGCCTACTTGTGATCTCTCTGTCAAATAAATAAAATCTAAAAAAAAAAAAAAAAGACACAAGAGCACTATTTCTAATGGAGCTAAGAGTAAACTGTTTCTGTAAAAGGTGCTTATGAAAGACTGCCTTGGATCTTGACCTCAAAACATAGTATGAATGGCCCCAAATATATCTCTCTCTCCTTTTGGAGGAAAAGACACCTACAAATTATGTTTATTCTCGTTTGCTAATTATCACTTGATATTGTTATATCTATCATATACACATGTTCATAGATATAGTATATACACTTAAGACAAAAATGGAAATTATATTCAAGCTGCCCAAACCCCTCCTACATATCACACATGCACACATGCAAATCCTCTTGTGAATTCAACACAATGTGTTACTTTTAAAACAAGAAACTGAAGTGGGATTATTAGAGGGCAGGTATCAAAAAGATGAAAAAGTACAGACTTCAGCCTTCCTCTTAACCCTTCCAGAAAAGTCCCTCTACATCTCTAAAAATGTGCAGACACCACACTAATTTTCTTTCTGGGTAATCCAGGCTGTCCTCTGCATTCAAGATTAAGTTGAGAATGGCAAAAGCCTTCATTTTCTTATTTACATTGAAAATAATGAGTTTTGTTCTTGTAGCTTTTAATGACTTTTTCTCAATATTGAAAGAAATTTTTAACACTGCCAATTGTCCTACAGTTGGTTTTGAAACAAAAAATAGTAAGTCTTTCACTTATTACTTTCAATTTTATAATCTCCCTTGTTTGGGGGTACAGGACCCTCTCATAAACACACACAGTAGCACTTCTGGTGTCTTACTTTTAGAAAAACAGAAGACAGGTATTTCATAAACCATAGAGAAGAATCTAACTGCTAACCGAAATTCAAGAAAATAATATAGAAAAAAGAAAAAAAAATGAGAGAGAGCCAGAGAGCCAGAGAGAGACAATTATTTAACAAGGCCCTTTTGCGGAATTTCAATGGGTTAGAAGGAACCCAGAAATTCCCCTGGGGTACCCAAAAGAGCAGAGCTGGGCTCCCACATTAAAAGTTTAAAAGTGCAAACGCGGAGCTTCAGACAGAGTTCTTTAGGCAGTGGCTTCAGACTCAAGTGTGACTTGAAAGCGAGAAGACGTCAAAACATGTCATGCCTCACTCAAGCCAAGAGAGTCCACCCACGCATGTCAAACCCTGAAAGAGAATGTGCTGTCCCGACATTCTTAGTTCCACGTGATGGAGGACCTTCTTGACTGCTGTTCTTGCGTTGTATTTTCTTTGGTAGCATTTTTCTACTTACACATTCGGCACAGTCATTGTTTCCTATTTCATTTTGAGGGCTCTTAAATTTTTCTTTTCTAGATTATTTCTATCTTTCATACTTTATTTCATCATACGCATCATAACCAATGATACGACATTTTTAAAGAGTCTTGTGATTGTGGTAGATGCCCAAAAGGTAAGAGGTTATATTTTCCTGAGTTATCTCTAAGCCAATTTTGAAGCCAAAGGATGGAAATTTACATTTATCATTAAGAAGTTAGATCCTTACAGAAAAAAAAAAAATTCTGTAAATCATCAGCTTTTTCTGAAAATCTGGAAACATATTCATAGGCTTGAGAGATTTTTTTTAGAACAGTTTTATATTAGGGAAAGTTAGTTTTTCCACATTTCAGGATTTAGTTCTACTCTTGTCACTGACCACACTCCCCAAAGGATTATAAATCTTTCAGAATGAATACCAGGAGGATGGGAGCCAAAATATTCAACATACAGAGCCACAAATGTTAGCCAATTGCTATTCTTTAAATACCAGCTATGTCAAAGGATTTTCAAATGTTTGTTCTGCTTTGACCAGATGCCATAAACATCTTACTAAGGAGAAGCAGTGCAAATATGCTCATTTTTTCAATTAAATCTCCCCTGAGAATGTAATTAGTTGCCAATACTTATTTTCACATTTTATCACGTATTTGCATTTGTGAACTTTAAAGAGCTGGAGAAAACATAGTAAAATATTATTTTACTAGCTTCTGAAGGGTTTTGAAGAATGCTTCCAATAAGCTTTTCCACTTCTTAAATTAATACAAGTCTTCTGCTCGTTGTCTTCCGCCCCTGCTTCTCCTCAGACATCTCGAGGCTCTGTCAGCCTCCGGATACTTCGCAGTTTGCATTCCTTTCTAGGACCAGGAGGCTTATGTTCATTGTCAAAATCACGTTTCCAACACGCAAAAGTTGAATGAATGTTGCTTTCCTTCATTTTCCTCAAAATTTCTTTTAGAAAGAGAAGTTCAGTAGAGGACACTTTTCTAAATAATGTTTCTCATTGTTTTAAGTAAATCTTTGAAATAAAAAAGTATTACCATATCTGGTATATAGATTTAAACCTCCCTCCAGTCCCCTTACTGCTGACAACAGAGAAATAAACATTTACAAAGATGAGATGAAGAATGTATTTGAGACTAAATCAGGGAGCCAGCTGCCTCCAACCACTTCTTAATTCTTTTATTCAACAAATTTGCCCACTTATTATTCACTGAGTCTGATTCCAGCAACTAGAGACATCCTGGAGGATAAAAACAGACCTGGTCTTTGCCTTGTGGAGCTCATCAAGTTTTGTGGAGAAGAAAGATTTTAATTTTTGAAGCCCATCCAAATAAATGAAAAACACTGAGCAGTGCTATCCGGAGAGCAGCATGGGGCTATGGAAGCTTGCAGTAGGGGACTTTGGGCCTGGACCTCAGGAAAGTTTTCCCTGAGGAAAGCATGTCTGGACTGAGGTGTGGACAGAGTGGGAGCCTTCCCTGGAGGAAGAGGAGGGATGTGATGAAAGACATGCCAGTCAGAGGAAACAGTATGTGTAAAACCCCTGTGGAAGCGTGGAACGTGGCCTGTTTAAGACCTCACGAGGGCCAGTGTGGCGGAGACTCAGAGCATGGCAAATGGTCCAAGACCAGCTGAAAAACTAGGCGGGCAAAGGAATCTGCTGGGCCCATAGGCCAAGTGGAGGATTTTAAACTTTATTCAAGATTGATAGGAAATATTCAAGGATGTTGTTTTGGGGAAGTGGGGGAGGACTCACATGAGTTGAGCACATTTTTAAAAGATCATTCCAGCGGAAGAGCCTAGAGGGGGCAAGGAGGGGACAAATGGGTCATGTGGGGACCATGCAGGTCACTGCAGCCCTCCGGGCAAGAGGTAATTGGGATTAAGAGGTCAAGGTGACTCATTATGTATCACAAAGACTTCAAGTAATGTGCTTTAGAGAAGGATACTATAAAGCTAGCAGACAAAGCTCTGGTGGGCTACGTGCTCACAGGGCCATGATTCGGAGCTTCCCGTCAGAGTCCCATATGGTAACAGTGAGATAAGAAGGCAGGCAGAGGCACAATCCGGAGTGGGGACCCCTCTGTGCTCCCCACTGTCTGCAATCAAGGGGCAGCAGGTGAGACCCGGTGAGGTGACACAGCCATCACACAGCCATCCAGCTGGCTTTCAGTGTTCTCAGCGTTTTTTCCTCCAAACATGCCACTCTGAGAGCAAGAAAAGTGAAGGCCCGCCAGTGACTATTTATTGATGATGACAGAGGGCCTGGCACCCAGCACAGAGGTTGGCTTACAGATACTCTTCATCTCCCAGGGTCAGAGACAGTAAAAAGTCAATGCTCAAAGTGAGTTGCATATGACCACGTAAGTCAAGGTAGTAAAATGCATTGCTTTGCCTTCTGTTTATTTGCAAACCGACTTTATACTGATGATTCAGCACTCATAAACCTCAGACTCAAGCGATGAGACTCAAGAGGACTCCAGGAAAGAAAATGAGAAAATGCTGTGCCAGAAGAAAAAAGAAATTAGACTCAGACTGTTGCATTACAAGCTTGCTGAGAATTTTTATTGGGAATGGGTACGGAACAATGCAAGCATTCCCTACACATTCCTTTTAAATAGACATGGAACATTTACCGAAATAGATAATCTGCTGGAATGTCCTAGTCACTGCAATGAGGAAAAAGTTGTAGCAAATATGACTGTCTTCCTAAAAAATTCAGAAGAGTACACTGAATAATTATGATAATTAATAGAAGTAGCTCAATAAAGTGACTGGATATAAGGAAGACATTCAAAAATGAATAATTCCCCCAATATACTAAGAATGATAAATCAAAAGATGTAATTTGAAAAATATTCCTATGCCACTATTGGTAAAATAATAACAAAAATATCAAGGAGTAAATCTCACAAGAAATGTGTTGAAAATATATGGAAAAGAAGCTATTAATTTTTACTAAAATACATCAAAATTTAAAAATAAATGAATGGTCATACCGTGTTGCTGAATAGGATAATTGATGTTATTAAAATTTGCAGACCCACAACAATATGGTCAATTAATCTTTGACAACGCAGGAAAAAGTATCCAGTGGAAAAAAGACGGTCTCTTCAACAAATAGTGTTGGGAAAACTGGACAGCAACATGCAAAAGATTGAAAGTAGCCCACTTTTTTGCACCATCCACAGAAATAAATTCAAATGGATTAAAGACCTAAATGTGAGGCAGGAAACCATTAAAAATCCTAGAGGAGAACACAGACAGCAACATCTTTGACATCGACTGTAGGAACTTCTTACTAGATATGTCTCCCCAGGAAAGGGAAAGAAAAGCAAAAATAAACTATTGGAATTTCATAAAAATAAAAAGTTTCTGCACAGCAAAAGAAATAGTCAATAAAACTAGAAGTCAACCTATGGAATGGAAGAAGATTTTTGTAAGTGACATATCTGATAGAGTTAGTATCCAAAATCTATAAAGAACTTATAAAACTCAACACCCAAAAAACAAATAACCCAATTTAAAAATGGGCAGAAGATACAGACAGGCATTTCTCCAAGAAGACATCCAGATGGCCAACAGACACATGAAAAGGTGCTCAACATCACTCATCATCAGGAAATACAAATCAAAACTACAATGAAATACCACCTCACACCTGGCAGAATGGGTAAAATTAACAACACAGGAAACAACAGATGTTGGCGAAGATGTGGAGAAAGGGGAACCCTCTTACACTGTTGGTGAGAATGCAAGTTGGTGCAGCCACTCTGGAAAACAGTATGGGAGGTCCTCAGAAAGTTATAAATAGAACTACCCTATGATCCAGCAACTGCCCTACTAGATACTTACCCAAAGGATACAAAAATATGATCCAAAGGGGTACATGCTCCATTATCAACAACAGGCAAATTATGGAAAGAGCCCAAATGTCCATTGATTAATGAATAAAGACGTGGTGTGTGTGTGTGTGTGTGTATAATGAAATAAGTCAGAGAAAGATAAATACCATGTGATTTCACTCATATAAGCAATTTGAGAACAAAACAAATGAACATAGGGGAGGGAAAAGAAGGGAAAACTAAGAAACAGAGCCTTAACTAAGAGAATAAACTTACGGTTAACCGAGGGCAGTGGGAGGGAGAGAAGGGTTGAGTGGGGGATGGGCGTGTTGCGATGAGCTACTGGTGTTGTATGTAAGTGTTGATTCACTTAAGTAGTACACCTGAAACTAATATTACACCATGGTTAACTAACTGGAATTTAAATAAAAACTTGAAAAATATTACAATTTACCTAAAAGTAATTTATAAATTCATATAGACCGACCAAAATCCCCAACAGCATTTTTGAGGGTTTTTTTTTTTAATTCAATTTGCAACTTTTCTAAAAATGACCTGGAATGGAAAATATGCAAAAAGTAGTTTAAAAATTTTAAGAAAGCTCTCTGGCCGATCAAATATAAAATACACCGAAGTTACAGTAATTAAAACAGCATGGAACTGGCATGGGGAGCATTCAAATAACTCAATGTAATATAGATCCAGAAACAAACTCTCACATACGAGATGACAATACTTGATAAGGGTAATATCTCAGATCACTGAAAAAGTGGAGGAATGAATAATCTGTGTTGAAACAATGGACTCCCCATCAAAAAAAAAAAAAAAAAGAATAAGAAGAAGTAAAATTCGATCCCAACCTCACACTGTCCCTATGAAATAACATCAAGATGGATTCAGGATCTGAACATTTTTTTTTTTTTAAGCTATAAACCTACCAGGAAGAAATAGAAAATTTTTTGTTCTCTTAGAATGACTTCAGAAAAACCTTCCTAGCTCCTAAGACACAAAACTTTATAATAGAGCCATGAAGAAAAGTCAGTATAGTACAATGTACAGTTGTACAATGTACAATTTAAAAGTTTTCAAAGAGAAGAGTAGATAAAAAGACACGACAAACTAAGAGAAAATATTTGCAAATAATATAACAAAGGATTAATTTGCATTAAGAATCAAAAGACAACCACAGAAAAATAAGCGAGGTATACAATACAATGGCTATTAGACACATAAAAATATTTACCAACCTCACTAGTAATCAGGAATATGCAAATTCACACAAGATACATTCCCCGCCCAGTTGAAATTGACCAAAATAAAAAATAAAAAAAGACTGTAGGGTAGTGAGAATTTGTAACAGTGAATCTTATTTCTAGACAAACAATTTTAATACTCTGGAAAGATTTTAAAGACCATCGATGCCTAGACCTCATTTCAGACCAATTTGTTTAAAACCTCCACGAATGTGACCTGGGCATCAGGGTCTTTGTTTTGTTTTGTTTTTAGGAACCTGACTGATTTCACTCTGCATTCAAGGTTGAAAATCACTGATATTTATTAATTAAGTATAAATCGACATTTACTTTGTGTAAGGAGCCATCAAAATTTTTTATACAAACCAAGTCGGTTGGTTGATTACTTTTCATTATTTCCCTTTCAATTTAAAAGATTTTGGTGGAGTACTCAAACTTTGGTGTGCGTATATTTTTTTGTTTAAAATCCCTTTACTAAGGTGGAATTGATACACAAAAAATTTACATATTTATGTAACCAATTTAATGAGCTTGAGCATCTGCGTACACCTGTGAAACCATCTCCACAATCAAGGTAACAGACGCATCCATTACCTCCAAAAGTTTTCTTATGCTTCCTCCTTTTTGCGGTATTTACACTTACCATGCGATCAAATACCCTCTCACATATTTCAAATATACAATTCAATATTATTAACTATGCTGTGCAGCTTTCCAGAGCTTGTGAAACTAAAACTTTGCACCTATTTAACAACACCTCCCCATTAGAACTATCAAAATTTGAATGCCCATATTCTTTGACACAGGCAATTCCACTTCAGAGAATCTCTCCTACAGAAATAGGCTACATATCCAAAGAATATATAAAAAATATCTGCTGCAGCTATGTTGTAATAATAAAAGTCGATTTGGGGGACAAGGCAAAATGTTACCAGTAAGGGAACTGTTACAAGAGTTATTGACAGATACATATAGTAGCCTACTACGTGGTAATTAAAAGGACTGAGGCGGATATGGAAGATCACTGAGAAGACACGTATATACAATACAATAAGACATACAAAAATCAAAATGTCGCATAAGTAGTATGACTTCATTTTGTGTATAAAAATTATATATGTGTATGTATATACACAGAAACATCTGGAAGGGGGCTTTCCCTGTTATTCTTCTGCACGGCTTAAATTTTACCAAGGGCATATATTAATGTATTATTTTTATAAGATTTTACTGATTTAAATACAGGAAGGACTAGAAGAGGAACACATGCTTCTGCTAAGCCCTGCATGTCGCAGAAATATCAGGAGGCCACAGCCAGCCACATCCACCCAGAAGGCAGGAGCTGGGAAAGAAACTGCCGCCCTTGCTTGTGTGGAGTAGCACAGGCTAGTGGACCAAAAAGAAACCTGGAGCTTAATACTTTTCCTACAAATACACAACTTCTAATAATGAGTACAAGAGAAGTATATGCAGGAAGTAATATAAAACGAAAAGATCACTTATACCAAATCTGGTACCTTTTACTCCTGAACTCTTATATTTATAAATTCTTCAGTGTGCTTAGGCTTCTAGAAGAGGACATGAATATGTGTTTTTAAAATAAAAAGTAAAGCAGACTAGAGCATTATGTAAACTGGGACTAGGCAATGTGACTTTCCTACAATTTATTTAGCCTCTCAAATAAATTTGGGGGAAAGCATACTTTGAGGAACAAACTATAGTGTAGCTGCCAACACATCAGGGAACAAATTCCCCCAAAAGATTGAATACATTTTCAGAGTACATAAAACTGAACAGAATGCCACATAAAACTTAGATAGCAAAATTCTTTGCAACCAAAAATCATATGAGTAGCTGGATAGACAATATCATATCACTATACTCTAGCTGGACGAGCCCACAATATGCATTTATGAATGAATGAATGAATGAATGAGTTAAAGCTTCAGAAACCTCCCTTGAGATTTTTAATGTTATTTTTCTGTAGGTAAGTTGATGTGGTTGTACAATGCTAGCTAACGGTAGTATAAGCTGTTACGATTCAGTAGTGTTACTTTATCATACTTAGCCAATTCTCTTTGCCTTTCTCCACTCTTGTTTATGAGAGCCACAGGGCAAAAATAGTTTATATCTCAAAGACTAAAAAGCTTATTAGTTTATCTGTGGAGTATAGATTCCTCTGTGGAGATGAGGAGCCTCTCCATCACTTCCATTACCTCCTTTGTCATAAAAAAAAAGGGATAATTTTCTTTTGGGCCATATATAAACACACAAGTTACACACATCTCAAGTAATCCAAATTCTTAAAACGTGTTCATGACATACACTGCAGAATTTAAGAGTGCATTTGCATAAATGCAAACTCTACTAAGAAATTTTTTAGATGATGCAATTTAAAATATCTTACGATTTCTGACAGGCAGTGGTTTTGGGGATCTTTTTTTTTTCTTTTTAATACAAAACTCTCTTTTGTCATGGAGACATTTTCTTTTAAAGTTAACCCACATCAGTGCATTGTTTCATTGTTTCTCACGAAGGTGGGAGTAATTTTCCTTTCTAACTACTGGCGTTTATTTGAATATATAAACAGTGACCACTATTTTCCATTTTTGAAAGAGTCTGCTGAACACGACTAACACGGTCCTATCACCGTCTTCTCCAACTCTTTCATTTAGCAAAAGAGCAGATTCTCATACTGCCTTCCAGAAATGAACATTGAAGTCCTTTGTTAAGAAATGCTCCCTTTTGGGATGCCTGGGTGGCTCAGTTGGTTAAGCATCTGCCTTCAGCTCAGGTCATGATCCCAGGGTCCTTGGATAGAGTCCCATATCGGGCTCCTTGCTCAGAGGGGAGCCTGCTTCTCTCTCTGCCTCTGCCTGCCACTATGCCTGCTTGTGTGCTCTCTCTGACAAATAAACAAAATCTTAAAAAAAAAAAAAAAAAGAAAAGAAAAGAAAGAAAGAAAGAAATGCTCCCTTTATAATTAGTCTCTCACTCAAATGAAGAAAACCAAGTGAGAGAGAAAATAGGAGCACACAACAGCCAAGCCTGCAGGCCCTCTGGGCCCCGAGTTTCTTGACAGAGGGACAGAATAACCAGGCAACAGGCAGTAAAGATAGAAGCCTGGACACCAGCCTGGCCCGCAGCCGCCTCGCCTTCTGTGTGGCCCAGAGTGAACTATTTCTCAGCTTTTCCACCAATGAAACAAGGGTCACACTACCTGCTCCTCCATACCCAAAACCCGAGTAATGGGAAAGGAATTTAATTAACTGTAATTGATTGCAAAGTACATCAAATTCCTGCAGTGAAAAATCCTATAACTCCCAGTTACCACTTAGAAGAACTCCTTAACCAATTAAGATGGGTGTGTGTGTGTGTGTGTGTGTGTGTGTGTGTTTTTAATCAGTTCCTGAAAGATCATTAAGGAACTGAACACCACAAAAGGAGTCAAAGGTTTTAAAGTTTCAAAATGTCTCTGTGGTGAATCCCTTTCCAGAGGGGACATCCAAAACATGCCAAGGACAGAGCCCACAGTGTCTCTTGGGAAGTCTTGTGGAATTTCTGATGTGCGTCTTTGAGATGTCATGAAGTAGATGTCACAGCTAAGCGCGGGGTGGGAGAGGTTGCTGGGGAAGCCATCAAGTACCTTCACTTTTCATGGCCTGAGAAATCTGAATTTGTAGATCCCTAACAGAAGAATAACTAGCAAGACTCCTGGCACACATGCAAGGTGAAATCAACACCAGTGTTTCATGAGTTTGATCAAATACGACAACACAATTAGGCACTGCCCCTCACCAACACACGGTGGGTGGGGGAAGAGGATAAACGTGTGTCGACGCCCAGCTGCGATCACCCGCCGCCACTCAGCAGCCTACATTAGCCATTCTCCACTGAGTGACACGGGTCCGGGTCCGGACATCATCACCATCCCCCGGGGCTCGGGGATGAAAATCGCAGAGATCACAGACTCAGGAACGAAATCACATTTGGGAATTGGCAGTAAGAAGCGCATCGTTTCCCGATTTCATAGCTAGATCCCTAGGGTCTTAGTGTGTAGGAGCTTTCAGCTGGAAGGAAACTAAAAATGAACTTTTTTTTTTTTTTTGCTTCAAACTTTCCAGCTTAATTTTTTTTAATCAGTCTTTTTTATCTACTGGCTAGTTGCATAAAATTACCAAATAAAGTGTTACTTTCGCTAAGATTTTTTTTTTTTTTTTTTAAGGCTGATGAAGCAGTCTGTAAGATGGCAAACGAATACTTAAGGAAAGACTGCCTTCGGGATAACACTGGAATTCTGATCTAAAAATACTACCTTGGTTGCACTAACTCGAATGGGAGACAGCCGCTGTCCGAAGTGGTATAAAGAGGTTATATTCGGTCATGAATAAAAAGACAAAAACAAGCCCAGAGGCTCCACCCCCTCATTCATTTCCCTGCTTCTGAAGCAGTCCTTCGGTTTCTAATGAAGACCCTGCTCCTATTCTTCATTATGCATAATTCATGCCTCATATACTCAGTCCTTGATTTCTACCTACAGCACGGGCGTTTCTCTTTGGGTATTTCACTCTCTTCAAACTTAATGTGCCCCAAACCAAAGCCTCCTCATAAACTGGCCTGTTTTCTTTGCTAGCCATTTCTTTGCTGCTTCCAAGGACATCATCCTATTCCAGGACCCAGTGCAACCCCCTCACCCCCTCCCCTTGCTGGCTTTCTGTCTCTTCCCACTCTGACTCATTCTGCATACCACCTGCTGCTGGACTCTGCCTTCATCGTCCTGACGCCTGGCTGAGGTCTGATGAAAATCCCAGGTGTAGAAATAGGCCTCCTGTAGGGAGGAGACACACCTGGGAACACAGCCCTGGGGATTAACCCTAGATTCTTCCATCATTGCAGCCAGGAGTCAGGTAGAAGAGTGGCTGAATGAAGCACTTCAGGGCCAGACAGCTACAAGCTGCTGGCTAGTAATCTCCCATCTGAGCCTGGAGCTGATGTCAGAATAGGACTGACACCTTATCCTCAAGTGACAAGGAAATGCCTACAAGGGAGATAAGGCATGATTCTAGACCCACGCTCTGCCATCCCTCCAAACTACCTAAAATCTTGACCAACTGCATTCTGGGCATCACTCTATAATCTCCTCAATTTTCTCTCGGATTTATTTATCCTACAGTATTAAGTTCCATCCCCAACCCTCCTTCAACCTCCATAGAAATGGATTTCAGTAGGCTTGCAACCTTGTGTCCGGAAATTCATTCTTCAGTTTAATGACATGTACACTGTGTACGCGCTGTGATTGAAAGGCAGATCTACTTAGAGTTACAGCCTCTCAACATTTTCTCTCACTCTACTGAACAGAACCTATTTGTACTAATTTAGAATACTATAATACTTGTGACTAATCTACATTTCCAAACAAAATAAAATTCTGCAACTCTCTGATTTCACAAAGGCATTCTCCACATAATTGGTTGAGTAATGAGTAAAATGTCTGCGTTTTTACAAAAACTCACAGAATTAGTGTAGGGCACACATCTTAACAAACGATCTTCCCCGATCACTGGAATCGATCCAGAGCAAAACATTTTTAATTGCGAGAATTTAAAGCAGCCCTGGCCAGGGGGAGAAAATAATATTCACAGAAAGCTAGCAAATATAGCAACAAAACGGCATATCTACAAGAGAAAGGGAACAGGAGAAGGAGGAGAAAGAGTAAGAGAAAGTGGGGAAGACGTCAACAGCAGAAGGAAAGACTCTGGCTCAGAGGGAGGAAAAACAGTTCTCTAGGAGCTGAGCATGAAGAACAGCTCAGCCTCACCCCTTAGGAACCTACTCTCTCCCCCTCACACATTCTGAGCAGAGGATGGAGAAGTAGGCCTGTGCTCACTGGCTAGACACCCCGCAAGACACAGAAATGAGTTTAATATGGTCCTTCTATTCACGTAGCTGACGGGACAGACAAGCTGAACCATAAAGATAGCAGAAGGCAGAATGTAAGTGTTTCTCGCTAAGGAAGTTGAAAAGGTGGTTTATTGCTTCATTTAGAATTAGGGCACAGTGTCACCAGTCATTTGGGGGAACAGAAGTTGGAAGGTTGGTGAGTAAAAAATGCAAGGTCTTCATTAGTTTAAAAATTAAACTGTGTTCTAAAAATCCAGATTAAAAGAATATATATGTATATAAAACTTGTAAGTTGAAATGAATGTATGTCAAAGCCAAATAATTAAATACAAACTCCCTTTACTTACATGCCAAGATCTGAGCTCATAGCTTTGGATAAATAACAAGCTATAGTTCGTTGACCTGTTTGGGTATTAACGAGCTCATCAATTTTTTTTTTTTTTAAACAATCAGACATTGCTGTACTTGGAAAATGGTAAGTAGAAAGTCAGGTCAACATTAACATTTCTCTGCTAGTATAAGCCTACATTTAAGGCACAAGTTTGCAAATTAAAATGTCAGGTGTATTTATTTTGAGATTACCTGGAGACATTGAATTTTGCATTTCATAGACTTTTAATATCCTTTCGTGTCCCCACATAAAACATTTATCTGTGTCAAATAAGCTTGAAATCATTTGTAGATATACTTTTTCTTTTATTGGCTATGTTAAGAATATCTACCTGTGGGAACTATAATAATTCCAAGCAATTTACTGTCTGGCCAAAAGTATCACATTTGCACATGATTTATTGATGAGTAACTTGTGCAAGCTTAAGTAGCACTTCATCAATAAATGTTTTCCTTAGCTGTTCTGGGACAGAAATAGTGCATCCCTTTTTGGCTTCATATTAAATGGACTTATCCTAAATAGTTGAAAAACTCAAGACAGTTATTCAATAGTTAGGCTATTATGAGAAACTCTCATTGCCATGTTCACTGGGAGGATCTTATTAAGGATGTCATTCACTACCACACTCACTGTCTGCTTCATTAAGTCCTCGGGGAGAAAATTCTTTCTGCTCTTAGTCCCAGGATCAGTTACATGCGTTGGCAACTGGGCTATTTTTACCTTATGAGGGTAAGAGCCTTTCCCTCACTGTATTAACTCACTACAGTTCCCTCCTTTTATTGGTTACTAGAAAATTTAAAGCAAAAATTGAGGGCCAGATGTGCAAGTCAAGAAGACTCCACGCCATATGTTGTCTGCAGTAATAATTTGTAATAGAAGTCATAGTTATTGCTAACAAGTCTTGAGTACTTTCTGCAAAGCACTTAACGTGTGTTGGATTTTATTTGAAATTCATAATAATCCTAAAACATGAGAACTTTTATTTTTGCCACCTTGACCAGTGAGAAGACTGAAGCTTTGAGAGGTCAGTGAACTGCCCCAAGGCTGCTGAGCCAGTAAGAGGCCAGACCACGGACTCAAGCAGAGTGTTTCTAGCATGGAAGGTCATGCTTCTAACTGCTCTGTTAGTCTGCCGCCTGGCCCATCCCTGCTTCTTCCCCCATTGACTATTTCCTGTGACTAATGGAATAGAGTTAAGAGACCAGAATTCTTTGGATAAACACCAGGGCTCTTAACAATCTTCTTCCAAAAGGTGATGTCTGAGCCGCAGCACCCATCTGGCTCAAGGTGTTCCAAGGCTGGGTGGCAAAGTTTTCTAGTGCCATTTCTTGCCAGAGTGACATGTGCTTTATGAGAAAAGAGAGAATGGGAAGATCCACTGTTCAGTGAAGGAGCAGGGGTACCATTGGGAAGGTCTCCTGAGTCTGGACATTGGTGATAGGTGTGGTGGGTTCGGCCAGTGTTTTGACTGCATGGTTTGTAGGAGAAGATGCCTACCAGGGGGCTGTGTCTGACCATGGGGCCTGAACTGCAGCTTGTGCTCCTGCTAGAATTTCCAAATTCCCGATAGGTATGAATATTCAAGCTCCTGGAATAAGAAATCAAAATTCCCCCAAATTCTCAGGAATTCTTGAAATAATTAATTCCATGTCTTTTCTCAAATTTTATTTGTATGCTTTTAGGTAATAATGATGACCATAATAGTGAACATTTTCCATAATAATAAAAAGTAAATCATTTTTTTGTGATCAAGATGCTAAAAATTTCAGAGATTTTCTATTAAAAATTAAAAAAACCCTTAAATGTATCATTTGCAATAACATGTAAAAATGAACTCTACCTGATATCTGACAATACTAAAACAGGGCAAGATGACCACAAAATCCCAAGTCAAAGCCATTTTAAAATTGAAAGATGATCTAAAAATATTTACTATTTATAAGATATTATTATTATAAGATGAAATTTTAAAACAAAACATTAACTATCCCAATGGTCTTGATTTTTGTTTCACGACAAATATTCCAAACACACACAAAAAATTTCTTTTATTTTGCACTGACATTGGTCAAATTGTTAAGAAGCTTTCAAAAGTATAGCCAAGGGGGGCATTAGGATTTGCTTCATAGAAGCTCCTGTCCTTTTTTAACAATGTAAATATATTTTTTTAAGATTTTATTTATTTATTTGACAGAGAGAGATCACAAGTAGGCAGAGAGGCAGACAGAGAGAGGAGGAAGCCAGGCTCCCCACTGAGCAGAGAGCCCGATGCGGGACTCGATCCCAGGACCCTGAGATCATGACCTGAGCCGAAGGCAGTGGCTCAACCCACTGAGCCACCCAGGCACCCAACAATGTAAATATTTTATTTGCTTGCTCAGGTTCTGGTTTGGCCATTGACTATGTCACCATGGAGAATTAGAATACCTTTTCCCAATTTCCCAATTTCTTGACTAATTTTTCTTGGATTCAAGATTCAGGAAAACAGAATTTTTTCTGAGAAATGCAGGGAATTGCAGCTGGGGTCATGCTAAGAAAGGGGGCATATTTTTCTTGCAAAAGGAATTTTTCTCAGCTAGGCTGTGTCCCCTGCAGAGGGTGTTTGTTGAATTCACAAAAATGTGCATATAAACTATTTTACCTGTCAGCTTTGAAGGACCTCAAAGGCATCAGAAAAGTACCCTTCAGTAATTTAAGAGCCACATAATATCTTTACATATGCAAAGCCACTGGCAAATGCCCTTGGTTCATTTGATCAAAGACGTAGAAAAGCTGGAGGAATTATGAGGTAACTAAAAATGTTGTCTTTACAAGTACTTCTAAACTACAGCTTTAGACTTGGCCTACCTTAGACACCACCAGTATCAGTTATCCATTAATATTAATCTGGGTTTTGGCAAATCATTTCCCTTGCCCTGCTCATATTCAAGTCTTAAATACATTATATAGGCCATTATTATATAACATGTTTTCATACATGTTACATTGAGAGAAATGAAATGGAACTGATACATATCTTAAGCACCTACAATGTACCAAACATTATGCCACATCTTTCAAATATGTTTCCAACCCTAAAGAATTCCTATAGGGCAGGTATTAACTTTATTCCATAGGTTAAGAAAAATAAGGCTCAAAACCACAACCAATAGCCATACTGCTAGTAAGTGACACAGCCTAGAATTTAGTTGTAGTCCAGCTTCAAAAAAATCCAAGCTCTTGCCGCCACACTATACTACAAGTTGTAAAATGGTGGTTAAGTCAGTATCTGCTCACTACTGTGGCCCAGGGGAGAGGGCTGGTACCAGGCAGCCTGGCTGCAACATGAGAACTAACCTTGCTATCTTCAGGGTAATTGGACCTTCCCCCATGCACCTTATTTGAAAGAAACATAATAAACTTGGGAGCAGAATATACATTTTTGGCAGAAGAATTAAAATAATCATTGTAAACACAATACGAAAGGTCTGTCTTACCTTTAAATATTTCACCAGCTTCTGAATTTGCCAATATTCCGATGGCAAATCTGCATTTGCTTCCTGACGATGATCAGGTGGTTCTTCATCTTCCTCACTCTCTGAGGAGCTCTCACTGATAATCTCCTCAATCTTCTCAGCACTCTTACTAAGAGCAATAACAACCACCACATGTAATAAATATATTTATGCTACAACATGGATGTAGTTATAATCATTAATATTTCAGCAATATGAACATAAGCAATGAAAAAGATACCAACACCTGAGTTCTAGAAGATCTTTGGTAAGATCTAAGTGAGGAGATAAATGAACCCCTGTCTCTATATCAAGTACAGGTCATTATTATCGCTTTGCATGCAATAACTGTAAGGAAAATAGTAAGAAATGTACAAGGGCATCAAGTATTTGTCCAATGGCTGTGCTGTACAAAAGGGCAGCACCAGACATAGTGGCTAAATAACCTGGGTTATTTGTGTTTATATTTACTTAAATTTAGTTATTGAATTGTATTTGTATTTATTGACGTTTGCTTACTGAATTGAAACAATACAATTAAATATTGAGTTTCACCAGTTTTTAACATTCTCTGATTTTTAAAAAATTTCTCAAAGGTGCTGTGGCAGAGAGAGTCAGGCAGAATGGCACTGTTGTGCCATCTGCGCTACAGCGGGGAGAAATTGCAGTCCCGAACTGAAGTGCCTGTTCAATTCAGCAAGCTATGTGATGGGTGTCGGGGTAATGTATTCTCTGGTTCAACAAATGGCAGGAAATCGGTTAGAGAGCAAAATCTGGTAGATAAGGCTGACTTAAGAATCAGTGTAACGTAATTCAAAGGTATGAGATAGAAATATATTCTAAATTAACCTGTATTCCCTGGAGAATCTGTAAATGTACTTTCCCTTAGACTAAAAAGCTTCTGGAGTTAAGAGCAGAGTGCACTGAGTTTACCCCCCTTACCCCCACATCACATTAAAAAAAATCAGTACCCCAGAGGAAAGCTGTTCTCTTTTTCCATTGATGAATCTGTTGACCTATAACTTTAAATGGCTTTCCCTATTTTATAAGGTTCCCATCCTGTCCTGCCCCACAGCAACCATACATTCAGGAGGTAAAAAGAAGCAAACCTCAATATTTCTTTGAGCTAGCGACTCCACCTTAAGAAATACTTCTCTACCACATAATTATATCCCCTCAAGCAAGAAGAAACATGGAGAAGTTCTAATTTTTGTCAGAGTCATGGTTGTTGCTTGGATATACTACCCCTTTACCCTTATCTATCACTCTAGACTTCTCTGACTCACTAAAATTTGATTTAAAATTGAAACACTTATGGCCAAACATTTATTTCAGAAAAGATGAAGTAGATATACTTTTCCTTAATCCTCCCACTAAGTACATAAAAATCCTGGATATTGCATATAAAACAAACATGAGAGGGCTCTAACAGGTAGAAAGAAGAAGAAAGACTCTATCGAGATCTGCGGACTGGAGGAGCAACACAATGGTGAGTTACTTGGATTTTCTTTTTGTCTCATGTATCCCAGATTGGGTCCTGGAGAAGAGGGTGATGCAGAAACACCAGTGGGCACAGGAAAAAAACGACCTAAGAAAAGCCTGCTCTTTCTTCTCAGAGGACCAGAAAAAGAGCAACTTAATAAGAAAACTTTTAGGCAACAAATGATCTATTCTAGTCAACACCACAGAAAACACAGTGGCCTAACCCCACTTCTGCGAGCAATGGCCAAGCAGAGAGCTTGGTGTTCTAACTTTGTCAGACTACAGCAAAGCTCTCTAATCCCCATGTTGGGTGGTATCAGAGGAGGCCTAATGCCGAGTCAGGACTTTCACCAACCCCAACCCCCACTGACAAATTAACAGGGTGTTCCTCCCTCTCACAGACAGGGTGGTAACAACAGAGCTTGAACTTCCTTACCACTAAGAAATAATAAGGAGCCCCTCACCCACCTCCCCAAGTGTCAATGCAGGCCTACTTGAAAACTTGTAATTCCTTGTCTCACCTGAGGAGGCAGCACACACCTTATCCCACCAATGTGGTATCCCAGAAGGCCTGCTAAAACCCAAGATTTCAATAAGATCTAGAAGAACTAAGAGAATCATAGAATCTCAAAAATTGTTAAAAATTACCCATTCTCTTACCATGCTCCAAAATGGAATAGATTTAAAAAGACTTTCATGGTAGAGGGGGTTAGAGAGAATGGAGGGAGAAAAAGAAAATCACAGAATGAAAAACAAAGAATGAACAGAAAAATATATATATATATAATGACAAATTCAAGCCCTAAAATAATAATGACATTGAAGGTAAATGATCTAAATACACCAGTTGATAGAGTTTAGCTTAATAAACCAAAAAGAAAAAGGGAACCAACCAAATGCTACCTACAGGGAACTCATTTCAAATATAATGATATTATTAGTTTGAAGAAAAGGAGAAAAAAAAAAAGACCATGCAAGCAATCAAAGAAAGCAGAAGTGGCTCTATAATATTGGAGTAAGTCGACATCAATAAAAAGAAAAACGACAAGGGACATAGAGGGAAATTACATAATCATGGAGACGTATCAATCCCAAACATGTACACACCAAACAACAGAGTTGCAAAATGCATGAAGCTAAAATAGAACTAAAAGGAGAAACAGAAAAATTGCCATTATGGTTGGAGACTTCAGTACTACTCTCTCATTAATTTATGGAACAATTAGACTGAAAATAAGCTAGGAGATAGAAGAAACCAACACCACCAAGCAATGTGATTTAATTCACACTTCTAGAACACTCCAACAGCACCGGGTTATATCCATAGCTCCCTGTCTTTCAAAGAACTCTTCACTAAGAGGTTATCTTATAGGTTCATTTAAAGATTTTCAACATTATCATTTTTATAACCAGTAGCTGTCAGTACAGGTGTCTGAGGATCCTGCTCTAATGGAAAGAACACTAGTCTTGTGCATGTGAACTAGGCCAGGCTTTAAAGAAGGGCTCATGTTAACAGACACTTACCGGACTAACTGTGTTCTTCCTGCGGAAACAATTGGTCCAGACCTTTCAAGTTTTCCCCCGTGTCTTTCCTCTTGGGTGTCTCTCAGTACGTTTTTGTGACTGCAAATATATTAACTTTTTAAAATTAATTTATGTGGAGTAATAGGAAATTAAACATAGAAATATATACAAAGATCCCACTGTTTTCATGCACCCCAAGGATGTGTTTTCCTAATACAGAAAACTACACAAGTTCCAGCCCCATCTGACACCTGTGAGGCCCCTTCTGTCTTTCCAGCACAGCCATGTACTTTCTATAGTGGAGGAACTTTTCACCCCCCATTTCTTTTATGAGGAACAGGCGGCTGTCACTGTGCAGATCCGCCACTCTGAGCCTTCTACTCTCAGTGCTTCCTGCCCTGGGAGAGAGCTGCCTGGTCTCTTCCCGACTCCAACCAACTCCGCGGCAGTGCCTGGATCTGGTTGTCCAGCTGTTCCCAGGTTTAGCACAGGCCTTGGTACATCGCCATTAGGTAAATTCATAATTGAAAAATGTCAGCACCTGGGAAAGGGTATTTTAAAAATTCACCTCCCAGGTAACAGAGCAGCCCATTTATGTGTCATTTTCCCACTCCTTCAAATAGAGTCACAAAGATAAAACAGTTCAAGATTATGAGAATTAGAGGAGCGAGAGCATCTCTCTCCTCGGAACTTCTTCAAGCCTGCTCTCTGGGTTTGCTTGCAAAACATGATCAGCCTGCGGTTCTCAATCCCTGCAGGTGAGGGTCCCCTGTGACCAGCTGGAAGGCAGTTCTTTCTTTCTTTCTTTTTTAAATTTTATTTATTTATTTGACAGAGAGAAATCACAAGTAGACGGAGAGGCAGGCAGAGAGGGAAGCAGGCTCCCTGCTGAGCAGAGAGCCCGATGCGGGACTCGATCCCAGGACCCTGAGATTATGACCCAAGCCGAAGGCAGCGGCTCAACCCACTGAGCCACCCAGGCGCCCCAAAGATGGTTCTTTCTTAACCCAATCAGGTGACTGCATGGAACATTAAAAATGGGCTGAAACTTGTAAGCCTCTCTGCTAATTTAAAAAGTGCTCTTGATGTCACACTGGGTGTTAATCTGTGCATTGGCGCCTATTTATAGAGGGCCTAAATGGACCTAGTCTTGTATCTGTCAGACATTCATCAAATCAGTGTCCACTTCTCTTAGGCCTGTTGATTTTTGGAGGCTCTAGCTTTTCCATGGTATTTACTTAAAAGTTCTGTTAAAAGACACTGTCTCTCTCAAGACTTCCCTGATTAACTTCACATAATTTTAATCATTCTAAATTCTCCTAGAACTTACTTAATCAGGTCCCTACTGCTGTGTTTACATGGCCTGTGAGATTTCTCTGTGTCTTTTATCATCTTTTTCACGTGACATTTGCCCTGACTGAGTGAACTGGGTTCTGGTGCCCACATGTGACCCTCTTCGTGCCAAGTCCTTCTACCTGGAATATGAAGAGAAGCAGGGAGGGATCAACCTGTATTTTGGACGGAGATGTCAGTATCTCCTCTGTACGCTATTGCTCTGACATGAATCTAAGCTAAAAGTTAGGCAAACATGGTTACTGAGGATGTATCTGAAAACCCCTCGTGCAAATTTCTACATACTCTTTGAAATCGACAGTGGCCTTCCAGTTTAAACTTGGCTCTAATCTTTTGGTCATTTGATTCTTCCCAAAATTAATTTGGTTCTTCTCCAGCGCACTCTTGCCTGAAGCAGGAAGAGCTTTCTGAAGGGTGGGTTCTTCTTCCTTTTTAGGTGCCTCATTAAGCTCCTTTTCTTTGTCCCATTCTTCACTGAATCTAACATCCTTTATGTACAAAAAACAAAAATAATTTTTACAGTGATATCGCTTCTGAATTATCTGGTACTATCTGAAAATTAACACTGGTGATAACTTCAGAAAAGGAAGTCATTGACGCATCTAACTTGTGCTGTTTAAGACATACACTGGGGAACGGCCACCTTAGGATACTGGTTCCTGTTGGAGCTAGTCTGACAGAAATGTCATGTTCCTAAGCTTGCCTCTCCCTCCCCCTGCTGCAGCACATAAGGGTACAACAGCAGGGCTGGACCTATTCCTGCTCACCACCACCAGAAAAATCTAAACTCAGTGTATTGAAGGGGACACATCACGTACAAATGGTTGAAACCAAGGATAAAGAGAATATCTTGCCAGAGACAGAAAACACAGAGGGAGAAACAAAACAATTAAAAGAGACGTATCCAAAACAATGCAAGTCAAAAGAAAAGAGAATAAGACCTTTAAAGTATTAAAACAAAAGACCTGTCAACTCAAAATTCTAAACAGAGACCAAAAAAAAAAAAAAGCTTTCAAAAATAAAGACAAAATAAGACTTTTATTGATGAACAAAAGCAGAGAATTCACTGCCAGAAGGCCCACCCTAGAGAAATATCCATGAAGTTCTTCATTCAGAAGGAATATCATGCCACATCTACACAGAGAAATGAATATCTGTAGAAATTCTTTGAGCTGTTTTTGATCATTCTAAAATACAATTGACTCTCTAATGCGAAAATAGTGAGAAGGACCTGTGTTGTGATGAGCACTGGGTGTTATATGCAACTAATGAATCGTTGAACACTACATCAAAAACTAACGATGTGCTTTATGTTGGCTAATTGAACATAATAATAAAAAAGTTGTATCAATGTGTTGAGGAGTTAATACCATGCAAAAGTAAAATGCATGACAATAATGGCAAGGGAAGGGAGAGGCATTGAAGGTGCACCGTGTAAGGTTCTTAAACCAGTCATGAAACGGTAAGATAGCATTTAAAGTTGGACAGGATAAACTAGAGATATACATTAAATAACTGAGGGAAGCAACCATGAAACTTTTAAGAATATAACTGACAAAAAACATAAATAAAATAGAATCATTTCTAAAAGCTCAATTAATACCAAAAGGGCAAAAAAAGAGGAAAAAAGAACAAAGAACAAATGGGACAAATAAGAAAAGAAGACAGTAAATTTAAATTCAACTCTAACGGGGCACCTGGGCGGCTCAGTGGGTTAAAGCCTCTGCCTTCAGCTCAGATCATGATCTTGGGGTCCTGGGATCGAGCCCTGCATCGGGCTCTCTGCTCGCAGGGAGACTGTTTCCCTCTCTCTCTCTCTGCCTGCCTCTCTGCCTACTGGTGATTTCTGTCTGTCGAATAAATAAAATCTTTAAGAAAAAATAAATAAAAAATAAAATAAATTCAACTATCACTAATTACATTAAATAAAAATGATTTTAAAACTTCAGTTAAATCATCAGACTGGATGAAAAAGGAAAACCAAGTATTTGTGGTATTAAAAAACCCACTTTCCATGCAACCAACAATCAAAAAATGCAGGAGTGACTACATTAAAAATCAAACAAAATGGACTTCAAAACAAATCCTATCAGACCTGAAGAGGGAGATACATAACGACAGAGTCAATACAACTTTGTGTATTCACCAAACAATAGAATTTCAAAATACATAAAGCAAAAGTAAATCCAGAATTATGAGACTTCAAAACTCCTTGCTCAGTAATCAACAAAATAAGTACATAAAAAATTAATAATATAGAATACCTAAGTAATACTATCAACCAAATTGACAAAAGTTGATACAATGTACTACACAACAGCAACAGAACTTCCATTCTTCTCAAATGCACACAAAAAAAGAATCACCCAAAATGACCACATTCTGGGTATAAAACAAATATTCACAAAGCTAAAACAACTAAAATCATACAAAACATCTTCTCTTAATACAATGGAATTAAACTAGAAATCAGTAAAAGAAAGGTAACTGGAAAATCTTCAGATACATTAATTTGCATGAAAACATATCAAAATCTGTAGGATGTAGTTTAGGTAGTATTTATAAGGAAATTTACAGAATAAAACTTTATATAAGAAAAAATAAAGATCTCAAGACAATGGCTAATTAAGAGCTTAAAAATTAAGCAGTTAAATAAGAAGAGCAAATTAAACCTAAAAAAATCAGAAGGAAAAAATCATAAAGACCAGAAATAAAAAGGAAAGCAGCCAAACATAAAGGCAATCAATGAAACAAATAGCTGTTCTTTTAATAAAATTGATCACTTCAGGTGCTTGGGTGGCTCAGTTGTTAGGCTTCTGCCTCTGACTCAGGTCATGATCTCAGGGTCCTGGGATCAGCCCCCCATCGGGCTCCCTGCTCAGCAGGGAACATTTTTCTCTCTCTCCCACTCCCCCTGCTTGTGTTCCTTCTCTGTCTCTCTGCCTCTGTCAAATAAATAAATAAAATCTTTTTTAAAAGATCAATCACTTCTTTGCAGACTAATCAAAAATAAAAAGAGAGAAAACTCAAATGACCCATACTAGAAATGAAAGAGGGGTCATCACAAAAGATCTCCCAGACATTAAAGGATAATAATGGAATGTTGTATTTGAGGCCAATAAATTAGATAACTTAGGTAAAATGTATGAATTCATCAAAACACACAAACTACCAAAGCTTAACAAAAAAAAAAAAAAAAAAAGGAAATCTGAATAGTTATATATCAAAGAAATCAAATTCTCTGTATAAAAATACTCCAACAAGGAAAGCTCCAGGTACAGATGGGTTGACTGGCAAATTCTATCAAACATTTAAGAAAAATAATACCCAATCTACACAAAGAATTCCAAAAAGAAGAAAAATAAATAAATTATTTCCCAGTTCATTTTTTGAGGCCACATTGCCCAGATACCAAAACCAGACAAAGGTATTAGAAGATAACTACTAACCCATATCCTTCATGATTATAGATGCAAATATCCTCAGTAAAATATTACCAAATTTCATCCAGCAATACCAAGCAGGGTAAGCCATAAAGATCAAGTGGGATATTGATTGAATATCCCAGGGTTGAATGTTACTTCAAGACACAAAAATCAATGTAAATGGTCATCAACAGACAAAAGGATAATCATGTGATCATCTCAAGAGATGCAATAAAGTCATCACCTCCAAGTAGCAATGGGTTCATCTCCCATGGGTTAAGTGGAAACCCCATGGAAAAAAATGTAAGAAGGCACTCGCTCCCTCCCAGCCAGGGTAGAGTCAGAGTAGGTTTCATGGAAACTGAATTTCCACCCCTCTCCAATGGTGATGAGGCACCCTACACCACCAGAGTTGTCAATGGAAAATAAGTGAAGAACTCAGACTTCACAGAACCTCCAGACTCCGCCGCCAGTGAAGTGCCTAAGAAGGCCTGTTAAAAGATTTAAATAAAAACCAGAATTTCACAACATAAGGCCCCAAATGTCCAAGATAATAAAAGATCATTCATCCTACTAAGAACCAGGAAGATCACAACTTGAAGGAGAAAGGATGATGCACAGGTTAAAGCTTATACCAAGATGAAATAGATGTTGGAAAAATCTGATAAGAATTTAAAGCAGCCATCATATTTTATATGCTTCAGTGAGCAATTATGAAGACTTGAAACAAATAAAAAACTAGAAAGCCTCAACAATTAAACAGAAGATATGAAAAACAACCAAAAAGAAATTTCTGAAATGTATAAGCTAAAATAAAACTCACTGGGATAGGCCTAGCAATATGATGGAGAAGACAAAGGGGAAGAATCCATGAGCTTTCATGAAATTACCCAGTATGAATAAAAAGGGGGAAATTCATTGGAAAAAAAATGAAAAGAGCCTCAAGATCTGTGAGACTATAACAAAAATTCCAAAATTCATGTCATCAGAGTAACAGAAAGAAAGGAGGGAAAGAGTCAGACTAAAAATGTATTCTAACAAGATTTGAAATTTTCTCAACCGTGGTAAAAGACATAAATCTAAGATGCAAGAAGCTGAGGAAATCCTAAACAAATGAACTCAAAGAAATCCATGCCAAGACGCATGATGATAAAAGAAAAACTACAACAGCAGAAAAGAACAATGGAAAAGAATAAAAGTGTGGCTAAATACTTTCACTCTGCTCTTGAATTTTCTAAGTTTGATGGTTGAAGCAAAACAATGTCTCATACAGTTATCAATGTATATAGAAGAAATAAAGACAATTACAAGAGAGGGTAAGAGGATTTAAAGATTTTTATTTATTTATTTGACAGAGAGAGATCACAAGTAGGCAAAGAGGCAGGCAGAGAGAGAGGAGGAAGCAGGCTCCCCGTTGAGCAGAGAGTCCAACATGGGGCTCGATCCCAGGACCTTGGGACCATGACCTGAGCCGAAGGCAGAGGCTTAACCCACTGAGCCACCCAAACGCCCTGGGTAAGAGGATTTAAAAGGAGATATGATTTCCTTTTATTGGTACTAAAATTGTATTTTTTTCAGTCTCATCAGTATAATAGTATTAGAGCTTTTGCAACAAGTTTATGTTGAAAGAGAAATGACAAATTCTCACGGAGTATATTTGCAAAGGAAGAGTATGTTGACATTTTTTCTTTTTGTGACATATCAGGAGTTGCAAGGGATTGAGTCATGCAATTACTATTTGAAGGAGACATGGTTTCTATGCTTCACTCAAACTCGTATAATGTCAAACAGCAGATTATAATTAATTATGTTTGCATGATATGGTACAATATCCACAATAAACAAAGGCACAAAATCTATACAGAGAGGTATACCAAGACACTATGGATAAATTAAAGTAGAATTCTAAAAAATGTTCAAGTAATCTACTGAAATGCAGGGAAAAAAACAAAACAAAACAAAAACAAAAACTAAATGGAACAGAAACCAAAGTAAACTAGCAAGTGTAAACCCTAACATATCAATAATTAAATATAAATGATCTAAATACACCAGCAGATACATAAATAGAATTTCACAAATTTATTTTATTTTTAAGATTTTATTTATTTATTTGACAGAGATCACAACTAGGCAGAGAGGCAGGCAGAGAGAGAGGGGGGGAAGCTGAGCAGAGAGCCCGATGCAGGACTCAATCCCAGGACCCTGAGATCATGACCTGAGCTGAAGGCAGAAGCTTAACCCGCTGAGCCACCCAGGCACCCCACAAATTTATTTTATAAACAACTGAACTGAATGCAATCTACCAGAAACTCACTTCAAGTATAACAATATTGGTAGCTTGAAAGTAATAGGAGGAGTAAGATAGAACATGCAAACAGTAGTTAAAAGCAAGGTGGAGTGGCTATAAAAATATCCAATAAAAGTAGACTTCAGATAAAGAAAAATTACCAAGGAGAGAAAGGGACATCACATAATGATAAAGTGATCCGTCTATCAAGAAGATATAGCAATCTTAAATGCATATACAGAGCTGGAAAAACAAAAACAGAACTAAAAGAAAAATCCTACAAATCCACAATTACAGTTGAAACGTTTCAAAACCTCTCTCCAACAACTGCTAGAAAATCAGCAAAAATGTGGGAGACCTTAACATCAAAAACCACGTTTTAATCTACAAAGTAAAAATAAGAGAAGAAATAATAAATATCAAAGTGAAGTGGGGGGGGGGGAATCAATGAAACTAAAAGCTAAGTCTCTCGAGGAAATTGAGAAAATCAAGATACCTCTATCCAAATGGATCAAAAAAAAAAAAAAAAACAACACACACACCAATGACCAGTATCGACCAGTATCACAAATGAGAGAGGTAATAATAGCTACCAAAAATGAAAGGATAACTAGAACAAGGTTATGGCCATAAATTTGACAACTTAGATGAAATGGAGAATTTCCTTTAAAGAAGACCAGGGTGCCTGGCTGACTCAGATGGTAGAGCACATTGCTCTTAATATTGGAGTTTTATGTCCACACTGGGGGTCTCACACTGGGGGGTAGAGATTACTTAAATTAAAAAACAGAATTGTTAACATAGCAAAGGTTATGGGTATTTTATCCCAGTACAAAAAAATAAACAACGACAATCTATCAAAACACCCTCGAGAAGAAACAGATAACAGCATGGCTCTCACTATTAAAGACATTGAAATTTGTTGCTTAAAAACTTATCTACAAAGGACACTCCAGGCCCTGATGGCTTCACTACCAAACATGTAAGAAAGAAACAATATCAATTCTGCACAATCTCTACCAGAAATTGCAGAGGAAAAAAAACTACCCAACTCATTCTAGAAGGCCGGTATCACTCTGATAAGCAAAACCAAAGATATTAAGGAAAATTACAAACAAATAACCTTACGTAGATGTGAAACTTAAAATCTTAGCAAGTTAGATCCCATAAAATATAAGAAGGATACTATATCCTGAACAAATGAGATTTATTCTGGGAAGATAAGGTTAGTTTATGTTTGAAAACTCATCAATGTAATTTACTACATAAACTAAAAAAGAAAAAAAAAACACTATTATCTCAATAGGTAATCACTCAATAAAATCCAATATTCATTACTCTTTTGGGGCTTTATTTAAATTCAAGTTAGTTAACATATAGTGTCTTACTGATGTCAGGGTAGAAATAGGTGATTCATCAGTTGCATGTAACACCCGGTGCGCTCCTTAATGCCATCGCCCAGCTACCCCATTCCCACACCAGTCTCCCCTCCAGCAACCCTCAATTTGTTTTCTGCAGTTCAGATACTCTTAGGATTTGTCTCCTTCTCTGTTTTTATCCAATATACATTCCTAATAAAAGTTCTCAACAATATCAAATATCAAATAGATCAAATAATAATTTCGTCTGTGAGAAAGCTATAGTTAACATCATGCTTAATAGTAAGAAACCGAAAGGTTTCCCTTTTCCACTGGGAACAAGAGACTACTTCTATATAATTCTGTACTGGAGGTTCCAGCTAGTGCATTAAGGAAAGAAAAAAAAAAAAAAAGGAACTGAGTTTGGAAAGGAAGAGGCAAAATGATCTTTATACACAGACAATATGATCATCTACATAGGAAACCCTCTGGGATCCACAAAGCAGACACTAGAATTAATAAGTGTTTCAGAATATGAAAGCAATATATAAAAATCAAGTGTATTTTTATTTAATACAAACATATCACAAATTGAAATTTTAAAACTACCATTACTCATAGCCCTTGTTAAATAAACATTCAACAGAGTAAGTTTGAAGACTTAATGGGTTTTATGAATTGATTCATGAATCCAGCAGCATCCTGTCTAGCAAGCAAAGAAATGCTTCACAGAACTAAACAAAAGAAAGGTTTTTAAAGGCAGAGAGCATTAAAAAAAGGAATTTATTAGCAAGGAATGTATTGTTTAGGCAAGGGTAGGCAAGGGTACCCTCCTACAAAAAGCAGAAGGGATAAATCAGTAAATTTCTTCGTATGGACCAGGCAGCTGCAGTTGGTTGGTTATGGGTTATACTCCTGGGTGGCTGAAACTGCAGTTATTTAGGTATAAATAATATAATAATATATATATTATAAAATATAATATAATTCTTGGATGTTGACTTGGCCTAAGTGATGCCATTTTGAGCCTGTAGTTTTCTTTTTAACGCCTCTAAAATATGAAATACTTACAGGTAGGTTTCATAAGGGATGTGCAAGAGCTGTGCACTGAAAGTTACAAAATATTGCTGAGAAAATTAAAGACCTAAACAGATGGGAAGACATACTCTGCTCATAGATTGGAAACCTCAGTGCTGTCAAGACATTAGCTCTTTCCAAATTAAACTATAGACTAATCATAGTCTCAACCATAATTCTTTCAGGCTTTTCATGAAGAAATTGACAAACTGACCCTAACATTCTAATGGAGTTACAAAAGATGTAAAATACCCAAACAAGTTTGAAAAAGGAGAACATTGGAGAATTTATACTACCTGACTTCAAGATTTATTATAAAGCTACAGTAATCAGACATTGTGGTACTGGCATAAAAATAGACAAATCACTGGAACAGAAATACACCCACACAAATAGACAACTGATTTTTGAGAAAGGCATAAAGGTAATTCAATGGAGAAAGGATTTTTTTTCAACAAATGGCATTGGAAAAACTTGATATTAATATGTAAAAGAAAAAAACTTTGATCCATGCCTTATATCATGTACAAAAAATAAATTTTAAAAAGCCTAAATGTAAAACCTAATATTTGAAAACGTCTAGAAAAAGAAATTGGAGAAAACCTTTGTGACTCTGAGTTTGGCAAAGCTTTATCAGGTACAATGTTATAAAGAAAAAATTAGTAAGTTGGACTTCATCAAAATTAAGGACACTGGCTTTTTGGAAGACATGGGTTAGAGAATTAAATGACAAGCCACAAATTGGAAGAAAATACTTACAAGTCATATATCTGACAGAATATGTAAGCCAAGAGTATATATAAAGATCTTCCACAACTATCAAACAACCTAATAAAAAACTGGGCAAAAAATTGTAATAGACACATTATCACATATAATATAAGAGTGGCAAAATAAGCATATGAAAGAATGCATTCAAGAAATACAAATTAAAACCCAGTGGAATACCAGTACACACACCTATTAGAATGTCTAAATCGGAGGACTGACCATACCAATTATTGACAAATATGCAGAAGAACTGGAGTTCTCATACATTGCCAGTATGTATGTAAAATAATACAACCGCTTTGGAAAACCGTTTATGAATTGCTTAAGAAGTTAAAGATACAGCTACCCTATGACCTTGCTGTTTAACTCCTAGCTTTTACCCAAGAGAAAGGAAAACATAGGATAGGTAGAGAAAAACACCCAAAAACAAAATGTTGAAAATATGAGAGCTTAAATTTTAAAGATACATACAATGTCTTGAAGATAAGGTAAAAGAATATTTACAAAATGTGGGCAACAGAAAAGAAAATCAGAGAATGAGTCTCAGAGGCCCAACATTCAATTAGTGAGTTTCAAAAAGAGAGCAAAGAGAACAGAAAGGAAAGAATGATTAAAAATGTGATACCAAAAAAAGTATTTTTCTAGTTCTGAAGGACATATGTCGTCATTAATGAAAAACCAACAAAACCAGCACCAACCATATCATCATGAAAAGTACAGAACATCCTGAATAAGAGAAGATCCTAAAGACTTTTAGATGAGAAAAGTCAAAACAGACAGGCCACGTGGGGAAAAAATGCCTTTAAAATTCTAAGTAAAAGTTATTTTTGAACTATCATTATAGAAACAATAACTGAGAGAGAGAAATAAAGATATTTCACATGTTAACCTTCAATTTTTTCCCTGTTATATGCCTTCTTCACTCAGGAAGCTCCACCAAAAATTATGGGGTACACCAACAAAAGGAAAACTAAATGGAAGGGAACCTCCTCAAAATAATAAAGGTCATATATGAAAAGCCCACAGATAACATCACATTTAGTGGCAAAAGCCTGAAAGATTTTTCCCCTAATATCAGGAATAAGACAAGGAGCTAGCTTTCACTGCTTCTATTCAACACAGGCCTAAAAGGTATAGTAATTAGGCAAGAAAAAATTCTAAAAATATCCAAATTGAAAAAGAAGAAGTAAAACTATCTGTTTGCAGATGACATGATCTTATAGATAGAAAGAACTGAAGACTGGGGTACATGGGTGGTTCAGTCAAGTGTCTGACCCCTGATCTCAGTTATAAGTTCAAGCCCTGGGTTGGGCTCCATGTGGAGTCCACGTTAAAAAAAATATTATTTTAAAGATCATATTTATTTATTTGAGAGAGAGATTGAGAGAGAGAGAGAGTGCATGAGAGGGAGGGGGTGAAGCAAAATCTGCACTGAGCAGAGAGCCCAATGTGGGACTTGATCCCAGGACTCTGAGATCATGACCTGAGCCAAAGGCAGATGCTTAACCAACTGAGCCGGCCAGGAGCCCCAAAAAAGAAAAAGAGTAAATAAAAAGAAAGACTTAAAGATTTAAAAAAATGAGTTAATCAATGATTAACCTGCAAGATTTGATTTTGAATTTCACTTTCAAAAAAGCCAGATCTGATTTAAACACTCAAAAATCATTTCTCTTTCTCCACACTAGCTGTGAACAATTAGAACAGAAATTAAGGAAACAATTCTATTTATAATAGCATCAAAAAGAATGAAATGTTTAGAAATAAATTTAACCAAGGAGGCAAAGGCTTGACACAAAACTATAAAATACTGCTGAAAAAAAAATGAAAGGAGACAAAAACAAATGGAAAGACACTCCATGTTCATGACTGGAAAATTTAATATTAAGATGACAATGCTATACAAAGCATTCTACAAATTCAATATAATCTCTTATCAAAATCCCAATGCTGTTTTGTGCAGAAATGGTAAAACCAAACCTAAGATTTATATAGGAAGTAAACGGAGCCCAAATAGCTAAAACAGTCTAAAAAAACACCAACAAAGTCTGAGGATTTATACTTATCAATTTCAAAACTACCACAAAGATATAGTAGTCAAAATAGTATGGGACTTGTATAAGGATAGACAAGATAGAAGAGAACTGAGAGTCCAAATATAATCCCCTACATCTGTGGTAAATTGATTTGCAACATGGTTGCCAAGACCATTCAATGGGGAAAAGAACAATCCCTTCAACAAATGATGCTAGGAAAACAAAATATCTATAAGCAAAAGAATGAAACTCTATCCTTACTATACTCATACCATCTACAAAACTTAACTCAGAATAAATCAAAGACCTAAATTTAAGAGCAAAAACCATGAAATTTAAAAAAAAAAAAAAACACCAGGGACAAATCTTCATGACATTGGATTTGACAATGGTTTCCTAAGTACTGTACCAGAAATTCAGGCAACAAAAATATTTTCATTGGACTTCATCAAACTTAAAAATGTTTGTGGGTCAAAGGACACTATCAAGATGAGTGAAAAGACAACCCACAGAATGGGAGAAAATATTTGCAAATATTCTATCTGATAAGGGATTGATATTCACAATACATAAAGAATTCCTACAACTCAACAATGAAAAGACAACCCATTTTTTAAAATGGGCAAAGGAGGTAAATAGGCATTTCTTAAAAAAAAGAAAAACCCACAAATGCTTAATAAGCACATGAAAATATGCTTAACATCACTAATCATTAGGGAAACGCAAGTCAAAAGTACAATAGGATACCACACTTCATACTTACTAAGAGGTCTATAATAAACACACAAAGACACATACAGATAATAACAAGTATTGGTGAGAATGTGGAGAAACTGGAATCCTTGTACAGGAATATAAAATGGTCCAGTCTAGGCAGAAACAGTTTCGCAGTTCCTCTAAGAGTTAAACACAGAATTACCATATGACCCAGAAATTCCACCTCTAGGTATATACCCTCCAAAACTGAAACAGGAACTCAGATCCTTGTACGCCAATATTTATAGCATTTTTCACTGTAATCAAAAAGTGGAAACAAAGCAAGCGTCCACTGTAAATGAATAGATAAACAAAATGTGGTCATATCCCCAAGGAATGAAGTTCTGACACATGCTACAAAGATGGACCTGGAAAACATTATGCTAAATAAAATAAGCAAAACACCAAAGGACAAATATTGTATGATTCCACTTCTTGAGATACCTAGAAAAGGCAAATTTATAAAGACAGAGACTAGAGGTTCCTAGGAGCTGGGGAAGAAGGAAGTTACTGCTTAATCAGAACAGAGTTTTAGTTTGAGATGATGAAAAAAAATTGGAAATAGTAGTATTTGTTGCACATTATGAACATAATTAATGGCACTTGGTGATATACAAAGTGGTCAAAATGGCAAATTTAGTTTTGTATAGGTATTGTATGACAACAACAAAGAAAAACTGGAGTCCAGGAAATAGGTGATCAAACATCAGAAAATTAAAAAAAAAAAAAAAAAAAAAGGTCACAGCACAATGACAAAGAGAAGTTTTAGTACAAGAGCAGCAGCAGTATAGTAAGAAAATAGAATGCTCTGGAAGTGGCAGGGTCAGAAGGAAAGCAATGGACTGGGCAGATTATCTCATGCGGGGTTTGTGGAACTGACACGTCTTGACAATCAGCCTGGAGCTTAAGTGTATCACATTAGTATTTCTTGCATATTGTTTCTTACCCACATCAACTCCAATCAAAATTTTATTTCACAACTATATTAGCTGATTTCTTCATCCAACACGGATTCAAAAACCATGAAAGATACAAAGGAAGCCCAGTTCTTATGTATATGCAGTTGACACACTTATTGAGACAATCCAATTAGGTAGTGATCATGGGATGCCCAGAAAGGGTCAAAAATAATCAAAACATCTAGGCTTCATTAATGGGGCTGACTCCTTTGTTCTCAGTGTTATTAATTCAAAAGGGAAGATGAAAAGTGCTACTTAGGAAGCAATCTGAAATATTTTATACCTATTACCTAAAGAGAATCAGAAGTTTTCTGGAAGTACTCCACTTAAAATATTTCTTATTTTGTAAACTACTGTGAAAACATTCTAAAAATTAGAAGCAGAGGCAAAAAAAAAAAAAAAAAAAAAAAACCAGAATTACTCTCAACAGAAAGTTTAGTCAAGTGACATGAAATTTCAAAAGACTATAAACTTACCTGTTTAGACATATTTTCCAAGAATTTTGCTGATTTTTCTTTTAAAAATGTGACAAGGTCTTTATAAATTTCACTTTTTCTTTCATAATTAATTCCCCCCTCATCATCTGTTTTGCCCTTTGGGAGAGAAATTTTGGTGCTATCATTAGTTATTTACTGAACCTGATCAATACATCACAACCCAAGCCCACATACTGTTTTCTTCTATGAACAATCCATGTGGTAGTCTTTATACATCAAAAATACAGGCAAAACCCTTCCCTTTTAAAATTATCCATCTGTCTGTCCATCCATCCAACCATCCATCCCTCCATCCAGCATGCCTTTACTGAGTACCTCCTATATGCATGTAGGGCACTTTGCTAGTTAGCAAAGAATCAAGAGCTTTCTTCCCTCTGTACTCCCCTCATGCAAAAAAAGCATTCTGACTTCAAGAACCTCTGATGAAGTCATAAAAGACCCCAAGGTTAGAATGCCACCACAGAAAAGCCTCTGTTTGTCACACTCTGCTCTTGCTCTGTATGCAATGCCATTGCTGTAGGTGTATTTTCTAGACTTAGAGCCTCCATGTAACCATCTGTCCCTCCACCCTTTGTGTCTGTACCTCTTTCTTTTTGTCTCTTTCCTTTCCTCATTTTCATTTGCTTGCCCACCCTAACAGGGAAGATTTGGTTCTGCCTTAATCAAATGCATATATAAAAAACTGTAGTCTACTCTCTGTATACATAACCACATATATACAAAACATCATACATACCCATGTAACTCTCACGTGTTACACATTTTGTTGTAATTACTGAATAGTTTTGTGTTCCTTTCATTTTTGAAAATAAGAGGAGCGCTTAGAGATTTCCGAAACACAGTTATATGTAGGTCAATAGACTTTGATAGAAACGAAGTCTCCTTGCCCCACTCTAGAAAGTCAAAGTCTCTGATTTTCTAAACTGAAATTTCACTTTCTTAGACTATCAAAACAAACTGGAAGCAAAATCAGATTGAGGTTGTCTCCCTTCTCTGTGCAGACATAAGGCACAGTGTCCTTCTGAGAAGAAAAGCACAAGGCATGTCACAAGAGATGCCTGCTGGTCATTAAGAAAGTGGCACCAGGGGGCGCCTGGGTGGCTCAGTGGGTTAAGCCGCTGCCTTTGGCTCAGGTCAGGATCTCAGGGTCCTGGGATCGAGTCCCGCATGGGGCTCTCTGCTCAGCAGGGAGCCTGCTTCCTCCTCTCTCTCTGCCTGCCTCTCTGTCTGCTTGTGATCTCTGTCAAATAAATAAATAAAATCTTTAAAAAAAAAAGAAAAGAAAAGAAAAGAAAGTGGCACCAGTATTTTGACGACAAACCAAACCACGAGGTAGCCATGCTCCAAACAGTCCTCTGTGATAAAGGGTCCCCATTCAGGATTTGGGTTCTCCCTGCAGATGTTGCCTATGCGGCCCCAAATTACACTGAAGACACCAAGGGCAGGGTGTGGCCAAGGAGAAAGCCAGGCTCCTAGTTAAGTTCAGTGAGCAAGTATGAGCCTCAAAATTAAAATTTTTAATGTAGAAGGTTCAGAAGGCTCTCACTCTGCTTAGTGCTGCCCAGGGCTGGGAATCTGTCGCGCTGTTTCCCCTTTGCCAGCTTAGGTCAGCAGGAAGTAAAAGGGAGACTGAAAACCTGGAGGAGGAGGAAAGGGACATGCTGCCTCCTTCTTGCCTACTGTTCCTGTTAGCCTCAACCCAGCAGCGGCTCTTCCCCCCTGGCAGTGGCAGCTGCTGCTTCCAGTAGCAATAGCTGGCTCAAGTTCCCAGGGTTTTTTCCCTACACTCCCAGAACCTGCCTCATTAAGGTCCCTCAGAAATACCACTATAAGCTGACCAGGGCTCCATCTTCAAAGGTCTGGGTCTCAGCTCTGCCAGTTCTGCAAAGATCTTCCTGTGAGCCCCGAAGGCAGGAGCGCTAATGGGGCACTGCTCTCCTCAGAGGTCTGCGTGCCGGGCTCATGGAGACCTGCAGAGCTCCAAGGGGACCAGCACAGCCTGGAAGTGACCGTTCCTCACAGATATGGGTCCCAGTTCTGTAGGGAAGGGAGGGCCATCTCCCAAGGGACCATCACCAATGTAATCAGGGTCTACGGCTCAGAGGTCTAAGTCCCAGCTCTGCAAGGTCCATCTTCTGAGATCCTAAGGTTCCAGCACAGCCCAGTGACGCCGCCTCACTAGACATCTGGGTCCCAGCTTCAGAGGGCACTTTCTCCAAACTCCCACAATGTAATGCTTCCCCTTCCCTTTGTCCCTCCACTCTTAGGGTAAAAGCTATGGTTATGGCTCCTGTGTTACCTCGGGCCTCCTTTTCTTTCCCCTAATACTCATATAACTAATCAGTGAACTGACTGTTAAGGAGGTTTTCATTTTATAAAGTGGCGTGGGTCCCTCTGAAAGGCATTTCTTAGAAGACCGATTTAATGACCTACAATGGAGAACACTGGCACTAATTCTCAAACTATTTTGGATTTGCTCAGCAAACACAGAGCAAAGGGATCTGCGTCAATCCCACAGAACAGTATCGCATTTTCTGTGGTCGTTGGGATTCAGTGCTGGAGACGGGCCTGCGTTTAACAGAGACAGAGCTAAGCACCAAAGTCAACACGGTTCTTAAAAAATTACTTACACCATTTAAAAATACTCCTTCGGCACTACAGGTAATGCAGAGAGTTTCAACATCATGTGGTTTCACCACCACATAACAAATTTCCCCGTGAATCTGTCTCCAAGGTGGGGCTCGGCATCCATTTGAAAATTCATAATCTGAAACCAATCATCGATGAGTTAAGAGGAGCTCCAAAAATAAAATACGTTGGCTTTAAAAAAATAAATATGATTATATTTTCATTTTTTCAAATATTCAATCCTAATGTAGCCAGTGAAGCATTTATAAATGATCATTACTGTACATAACACACAACAAATTATGAGAATAATATGAACCTGAGGTGTAGTCGATAGATTCCAAGACGGTTTGTTCTCCTTTCCCTGAGAGATGTTTCAGCTGTTCTATATCGTTCTTAACAATTGCTGGGTTTAAACATATTTCTCTGAAATGAACAGTAAGAAATTCATTTTAACACTCTACAAGAGAATCCCCAGAAAACACATGAAAATATTTCATTTTGGGGAGGGGGTGTATTATTTTTTATAATTAAAACTGTAGTCAAAATTATACAACAACTAAAAGATTGCAGTTAGCTTTAAGCAGTGTTATAATCTTACAACACTCTCAAAACATCAAGAGATCAGTGATTCATATTTAACACAACATTAAATATACTCATTTAAATATTCACCTGATTTCTTAGTGGTAATACTAGAATACTAGGGGAAAAAATTAGAAAAATGAACAAGTTTTAAAATTTACAAACTCTACGTGATATCTGCATTACTATTTAATCATTTATCTGGTAGTCTGAAAATACCAAGGCTATTTCATGTCCTCAAAATCAGGTAAACGCCCACAGAAAGTTTTAGCAATGCTAACTGCAAATGTTTAAGTTTTCGAATTAGAGATACCCATGCAATAAACTAAAATCTTATTCCAATAGTATTTAATGTTAAGGGGCACCTGGTGGCTCAGTTGGTGAAGTGTTCGACTTGATTTTGGCTCAAATCATGATCTCAGGGTCCTGAGATCCTGCCCTGCATCAGGCTCCGAGCTTAGCAGGGAGTTCATGTAAATTCTCTGTCTCCTTCTCATCCCCCGCCCCCCGCATGCACACGAGCATGTTCTTTCTCTCTCTCAAAGAAATCTTAAGAAGAGATTAATGTTAAATCAGTCACAATAACTTCCATACTTTATTTTTTGTGTGTTTAAAAAAAAAAAAACAAATCTGAAAGCATTCTTTGTAACTAGTTGTTAGAGGTTTCTTTTCTCTAAAAGACTCACAATGAAATATGTTTCAGAGAATGATTCAGTAGGTGCAGATCCAGGTGCTTGAGCAGCACGCCAAGCTTCATCTTAATCTCACTTTCGGGATCTCCATCTTTGGTGATTTTATCAAGAATATTCACTACGGATGTGTCATCTTTCATCGCATTATAATCCAAACCCAGGATTTTTGTTACGGGATCTCTGTTAGCTGATCAAATAAGTAAATAAATAAAAATGACCCTCTTTGTCTTCTGTTGCAAGAAACATAAAGACTACAACATCCTCGGAAGCCCACCCAAATGTGCATCTTTCATTAAGCTTTTCTCTGATGGGTCCACTTTGAATTCAACTCTACTTTTCAGATTCTGCTCTATTTAGGAGCTTTTTTGTAGTCCTGGAGAGGCCCTGCCTCCTACTGCAGCACCAACTATCATCTAACGAGACAGAGAACAAGACATCCTTTTTTTTTAGTTGACTATGGAACACTGTGCAGAATGGGCATTCAATTAACATATTCAGGATTGATCTGAAGATAGAGAAATACTAGTCTTAGGAGAATCATCAGTAGAACTGTGTGTGTGAGTGTACATACGCGTGTGTGTGCACGTGCACCAGTGCTCAGTGTTCACAAATGCTTTCTTTCCAAAACTGCGTGTTTCTTTCAGTCAACAGATCTACTGCCAGCCTTTCCCACCTGTTCAAACTGCTTATATTTTCAGTGCCTTTTGATGTTCGAGTTGGAAAAACAAGTCTGGCCAGTACTTACACACATACCAAAGTTACACTGAAAAACTTCAATCCTAACTCACGATCGAGGCTGACATAGGTGTGAAAGTCCACCCTAGAGAGGCTGAAAACAGAATTTGGTAAAAGCCAAAGAATCATGACGTTGCAAGTGAGGAAGAAGGGGGGGAAGAAGGGAGCAAAGCCTTATTTGGGAAGGGGGAATTCAGGTAAGATAAAGTATGTGTGCATTTGGACAGGGAGGGAGAAAGGGCCTATGGGACTAGTCCAGAAAACTCAATCTGATTGATATGAAGAGAAGTGCATTAGCCCTGCAACAGGAAGGGGACTGTGGCACCAGGAAATAGCAGAAAAGACGTAGGGCCTCTTAGAAAAGCTCACAGGAGGGGAGGGTCGGGGGAAGGAGATCTAGGAATCACCCACTTCCTGAGCATCTCAACTTACCCTTACAGCAATCATTTCCTAAAGACTCATGAAAAAGGAAATGGAATTATTTGGGGGAAAGACAGAAACCTGACCTCCAAATTACCATGTACCATGGAATTTAGACCCAAAACTGAGAGTTGGACCTAGAACTCTTAAAGGACAAAACACAGCAGTGGATACACATTTAGCCAAACCAGATCTATAACAGCCAGTCTTTGTATTAGTTTCATATTTAAAATTGAATTTGATGCTAATAACAATCCCTTTGAATTCAGCTTTACTTTTAAGATTTCATTCCTCCTCAGCAGAGTAGCTATGATGTATAGATAGCCTAATAAAGAAGAGTAGGCAAGAGATAAGAAAAGGGTGCTGTCCTGAGGTTCACATCTTAATTTTTTTTTTTTTAAAGGATCATCTTGCCATGTCACAGGAATAGACACAGCGAAGAATGAGGGGAGGCGGGACCCAGGCACCTCATGTTTGGGACCTTCTAGTCACACGATTCCAAAGAAGCAAAACATGTAGATGACATCATTATCTACCGTTAGGTATTTCTAATCATAAGAAAAATTGAGAGTCTCATTACAGCAGGCAATTGATCAATTCCTTTTTCATGTTAGATGCTTAGACAATAATGAAATCTACATCCTTAATTAAGAGGAAAAACACTTCCCATTGAGTGAAAGAAACTATTCACAGAAGCCTATGTAGCCCACAGTGGAACGGGAGTGAGACCAATGAAAAGTGGGATTATTCTACACTATCTCTGCTACATTCACTGGAGAAGAAACACAGCACCATCCCTCCGAGCAGAGTAGAGGGGGTCCTCCAGGGATGCCCTTGCTTATCTGCCTTCTTTCCCATGTGGACCTCAAAGGCTACAGGCCGCCGGTCCTTCACAGAAGCTAGGAAGCCTCTCTTTAAACCACATGCTAAAATTAGAGAAATCTAGAAGCTTGCTAGTGGCAAAGTATTAGTCCTTTTCGTTTTAAAGTGGAAACTGGATATGAGTAGGACCTTCAGCCAAGAAAAATGAATGACATGTTTATGAAGTCGGACATAGGACTTTTAACCTTTTAGGTCACGGAACTTTTTCTAAGAGGCTGTAACAAATGACGACTCCTCCCAAGTTTGTGTTTCTAAAAGAAATCAAATCAAATCACAGACAGGAGCGGAGATATCACCTTCGATACAGGCCTGTGCTTCCTTCAGTTTTGTATCTTTGGCAGTAAGCAAGAAGCGGGACAGCTGCCCGAAGCTCCTGATCTTAATGTGAGGCACAGAGAGGAACAGCAAGGGCTGCCCATCTTTGTCAACTTCTTCTGATTTGACTGTTGTTTCACTAGGAAAATAAATTAAAAAAATACATGCATACATATATACATACATACACAAATTAATAAATAAATGTGTATTGAAAGCTTAAGATTACCTAGATGCTAGTGAAGTTAAATGCAAGACATTTTGACAGATTATTCCCAGATCTCATTAAAAAACACAAAATATAAATACTTCTGGTGAGAAACCCATCTCTTTTCCTACCTTGGCCACACTCAGACCCTTAAGTTCTCAGCCTTACTGGTGACCACAGAGAGCCATACAAGATATCCAGGAAGGAAAACTTCAGCAAGTTTCTGGAATACTTACATGAACTCAATCACAGTTTTTGTTTTTTGTTTTTCTAACAATGTGTTGGAGATCTTGTAAAAAAAAAAAAAATCACTGGTTCTACAGGACCATTCATGTTTTGGGGATTTCTAATGTTATATTATTTATAAAATTTACACCGCAGTAATTAGTGGTCAGGAATTTTCTTGGCTACTCTGTGTTTATGAAAAAAAAGCTATATAAAAAAAAAGAGGAAACAAACTAGATTCCCTCTGTGGACTGCTTTTCCCACTCTAAACCCCCTCATTTGGTTTACTTTAGGATAATAAGCAGTTTTTCTAAATGGACTTGTCCTGATCAGAAGTTACTGAGTCCCCTGGATTTGTGTTTCTGTCCATTTTAATTATTTTTTAGGTCGGCATTTAAAAGGTATTAAATGTTTTTATGGCAGTCATATTTTTGTAGGTTTCTACCACTTGCAACATTAACTAAACTGCCTAAGTTTTTATTATATATAGATATCCCTGGCAAAACTGTTCTCATCTTAAGACCTGACCTAACATACTTCACAGTGTAATGCAGATAAGCAGATGTGGAATTTTGCCGGTTCATCAGAAACAGTAAGCCTGACAGGCTTAGACTCAGATCTACTAAGAGCACTATTTCACTAGAAACGGAACTAGAGCATAGAGAATGTGGGGTGCAGAATGGTGGCTCCCCAAAGACGTCCATGTCCTAAACCCGAAACCCATAAATGTGTTGCCTCATGTGGCAAAAGGGCCTATGAAAATGGGTTAAGTTAAGGAGCTTGAGGTGGGAAGATTCTGAAATATGCAGGAGGGTCAAGTCAGAAGAGCCCACGTGACATGGAAGCAGAGGTCAGAGTTACACAGACCCAGGAGCCTGGGAACGTAGGTAGCCTCCAGAAGCTGGAAAAGGCAAGAATGGATTTTCCTCTAGCCCCCAGAAGGAACACAGCCCCGTGGACACCTTGATGTTAACCCTACAGATTCATTTTAGTCTTTCGCCTCCAGAACCATGAGTGATTAGATCTGCGTTGTTTTAAACCACTGAGTGTGTGATAATTTATTACAGCAGCAAAAGGAGGCTGAGACTTTTACCCACTGCTGTATGTGCAGTAACTTACATAGTAACTGCACATAGAAGGAGCTCAATAAAAAGAAGAGGAATAAATGAGTAAAAGATTTCTAGACTGACCAGTGCTGTGTGTTGGATACAGAATGTGTGTTTTCTCTAAAATGAAGCTTTTGGAAAAATGTCTAGAGGACCGAGGCGATTTCTTAAAGGTTTGTACCGGGCTGGCCATGCATGCTAAGTGGATGATGACAAGACTAAGTTATAAGCCGACTGAATGCCAACAATATCAAGCCACTGAACCCGAGAAGGTGAAACTCCTGGTGAGAAATGGGAGAAGTCAAGGGCACAGGACACAGATTTCATTGCTCCCACTGCTTGAAACCTGTAGCTCGCAGAGCACTAGGACCTGAACGCCAGCTATAAGGATACGGAAGAGCAGGTTTGTTTCTGGGTTCACAGTTTCTAATGCCCGAAGAAAGCACTCTGGAAAGAAAAATACAGCACCTGCCTCGTGAGGTCAAGATGAATGTGCTGTAAATGAAATCCACTGACCTGACCAAAAGACGTTTAAACTGGAATTGGGGAAGGCGGCTGAAAATACTAGAGCTCATACTATAAAGCGAGAGAGGAGGAGAATGTCTCACTTATTTCATCCCCAGTGCCTACTTTAGTGTCCGGAATACGGTAATTAATAAATGAGTCTAAATAGTAACAAGGGAAATGAAGCTATCGTTGAGAAACTAGTTAGTAATTCTCAGGAATGAAAGACAAAGAGCTCAGCTAACTAAAGTTATGGCCATTGATCTTAACAGCATGACATAGAAGTATCATCACAATATGGGGCATCTGGGTGGCTCAGTTGCTTGTGTCTGACTCTTGGTTTTGGCTGAGGGCGTGGTCTCAGGGTCATAAGTGCTGTCAGGCTCCGCGCTGAGTGCAGTCTACTTGTCCCTCTCCCTCTGCTTTTCCCCTGCTTGCTCATTCTCTTTCTCTCTCCAATAAATACATAAAATCTTTTAAAAAGAAGTTTTACCAAGACATAATAATTATTGATACAGTTTTAAGATCGGAGATCATGTAACTGAGCCTTCGTGACATTGATAAGAGAACTAGAACAAAAAGGCAAAAAGATCAAACAATGCCCATTACCAAGGAGTATGGGAAATAAGCATTAAAAGAGATGCCTGTGGAAATTTACAGAAGAATAAAAAAAGAAAACTAGAAACCAGAAAGGCACGAATTGAGAGGGAAGTGGGCAGGACCAGGGCCACTGCTCAGGGCCTGACTTCTCATCCACCCAGAAGTCCTACCAGAAGGGGACTTTATCCCAACTCAGAAATCACTGAGACAGGAGAGAGACATCAGCTGTCTGAAATACCACAAGATTAAAGCCGATATGATTCAAAAATCATAGTTCTCCCAAAGAAGGAGAGAAGAATACAGGTAGTAACATTTTCACTGAGTGATTCTGAACACTTACACGGTTTCTAAATTTCCCAAGGTCCAGTCTAATGAGTCAAAGCAACTCAACTCTGTGTGCCACCAACAGATGGTGTCAATCATTGGAGGGTGTCATCTGTCCTTAGCTTAGAGGGACTTAGGCTTCATTCTGAGGTACCTTAGAAAGATCAGTAATCTCATCCTGTCTGATGAGAACAAAAGCAATTGAAAATGGTAATACAAGGAGACCTAAGATTTCCATCAAAATGAAAGTGGAGCTATTTTCCCCAAAACATTGAATAAAGACGATGACAAGTGTTATTAAATGACAAAGAGCTGTACATTGGAAATGATTTTAAAGGAAAACAACGTGTCATCTAACGTGTGGAAAGTGACGTGTCTATCTACTCAACAATGACCCTCACAAAAGAAGATGGGCAATGAAATATAAAACCTTTCCAGTGCCGGATGAGTGGATTGGTTTCGACGTTAGATGCTTGTTAGACTAATTCAGGAGAAGGCTGATCACACTTTTACTGACTGTTACAAAGAGTGCATCTGGAGATGCACAACATCAAATGAGAAATCAGGCCATACGTATAAATACAAAAGACATCAACAGAAGGGCGTAGCTTGCTTCTTTCAACAGAATTTCCAAGCAGATATAACCAACTTGTTTTAGAACAAGAAGCTGAGAGAATATATATTCCCAAGAAGAAGAATTGGCCTAAATATTCTAAAATACCCAAGAACATTCTGGCTTTGGGAGAAACATACCCAGGGACTCCAAGCTCAAAGCTTTTATGATGACTAAGGTATCTGTATCTATGTGGACTTATAGACCTGAATCTTATTTGAAAGGATAGCAGTTTCCCTGCTTTAAATAAGTGAATATAAAGTGTTCTAAGGACCAACAGCTAAGCAAGAAGAGTGCATGTGGGCAAAGAATGAGGCAGCTGGGGCTCTTTTAATAATACATTCTTGGGGCATCAGGAAAGGGTGGTGGGGTTATGGACATTGGGGAGGGTATGAGCTATGGTGAGTGCTGTGAAGTGTGTAAACCTGGCAATTCACAGACCTGTACCCCTGGGGCTAATAATACATTATATGTTTATTAAAAATTTTAAAAATTAAAAAAAATAATAATCATACATTCTTCCAGCCATTGAAGGCATCTCTGGTCTATATCACTTGTTATATTACTAGACACAACATACCAAGTGGCTATGGGTTGCTAACAGTTCTTTGATTTGGGGAGTAGAGCAAGGAGAATGGTCAAGACTTGGATGTGTAAACATTTGGTATTTTCTACTAGTATCGAAATTTCAGCTGTATCCTTTGCTTTCTTCGGGACAATCAGTACCTACCTGTTTTCATCAAGCCACAAAGGGATGGTTTCCTTCAAATACAACAAGTGTTACTCTAAGATCCTTCTTTTCCCTTCTAACATCAGAGATATCAACCATAAAGGCCAGAAACAAGAACAATGGATAGAAAATGGATATATAGGCACAAGGAAAAGTTGCCCTGCCAATTTGACAGAAGGAAGATAATCAAGGGGCAGCTGGTTCAAAACACACATGGTGCCAAAATGTGGAGACATCCTGCTTAATAGGGACCAGTGTGTGTGAAGACTGGATGCAGAATTATAAGAATGGAAATAGAGCAAAAAAAAAAAAAAAATCAGACAAGGACAAAAAAAGAGAAATAGTGATTTAACTGAGGTGTGTGTAATAACCACCTAAGTAGGTCATAGATATGGTCATACATGTACTTGCAATGCAAAATAAGGACAGAGGCAAGATACAATGACAGTCATGATATTCCTCTGACATCTGCTTTAAATCCATCTTTGTGTTAAGTAGTTCCTATGTTTTTGAACTACAGGGTTTTGCAGATGAGTTCATCTTTCAAAGGTCAGGAAAAACGATGTGTGACACTAGACTGAACTAAAGTAGGAGCAATAAATAATGGCAAGCACTTTGGGAGGAAGTGACCGTAGGCACAGATAGATATAAAATACAATTAAAAAAAAAAAAGACACCAGGAAATTCAGAGAGAAGGTAATCATTAGGGCAGAACCAAAGCGCTCTTGAAATGCAATTCAAGAATGGCTTTTCAGTTCTAAGAATGAAATTCAGAGTTTATTCTCACAAATAACCCCAAAGGGAAAAAATGGAAAAGGCATTTCTAGGGAGCTGAGGCTGGTTAGTGACCTGTCTTGGATAAGGTCAGGCTTTAAAAGCTCACATGTGGGGGGCGCCTGGATGGCTCCTTGGGTTAAAGCCTCTGCCTTCGGCCTGGGTTATGATTCCAGGGTCCTGGGATACAGTCCCACATCGGGCTCTCTGCTCAGCAGGGGGCCTGCTTCCTCCTCTCTCTCTGCCTGCCTCTCTGCCTACTTGTGATCTGTATTTGTCAAATAAATAAATAAAATCTTTTAAAAAAATAAATAAAAGCTCACATGCAAAACCAGGGAGGAACACGGTGACAGAAAAGAAGCTCCTAGTGTCTGAAAGTAGAAAATAAACTGAAGCTGACCAGAACAACAGAAAAGATTTACATATGCATATGCAAATCAGTCTTTTATAATTATGATTACATTTACATAAATACATATATATTTTACCTATGTTCTTTGCAAGAGCTAAGTTGACAGCCCCCTGTTTGAGGTAGAGGTAGGATCTTTTTTAAAATCTCAGAGTTGGAAGGTTCTCATTTGAGGACAATACTAATTGTCAAAAATTTGTAGTAGTGAGCAGAATTTACCACTCTCTCTCCACCGCCCCAGGAATTAGGAGATTTAAATACCAGAGGGGATTTTGTCTCTATCCGAGATCACAAAACCAATGGCTACTTGCACCTGGAGGGTGGAATGGGTGAGCAGAACGCCCAACTATGAAGCAGAAGCTAATTCTGGGAGTGTGGTGACCTGGGGAAATGCATCCCATATCAAAAGAAATTCAGATAAAAATTTAAAAATTAGATGAATACTGTGTTGGCCAAACAAAATATCCTCAGATTCACCTGAGTGCCTCTCGTCCACCATCCCTGGGTCAGAATATTTCTTAGATTCACAGATGTTAAATAACTTGCCGGAAACCTACAAACCCATTAACAGAAATATGTACAATGACGATACTAGTTGCTAGAAGCGATTCACCGGCTTACCTGACTATATATCCCGATTCAAACGCTGAGGGGTCCAAGTTTGTTTTCCATTCAAGTGGTTCTACAAAAACATATTTTGCCTCTTGGGGATGTTTGTAGATAAAACTCTCCACGAAGATCATAATTTCTTTCAGTATCGCCTCATTGAGAGGAGTGATTTCCAAGGTTCTGGTTCCGTAACCTGCAGCAGTCCACTGCGCGGATTTCCTCAGAGCCACACCCATGGGATCCGTCAAGGCTCCGATCTGAGCTTAGCACACACACTGCAGGGGAATGGAAAGAGAAACAGAGGATCACAAGCCCCTTTTCCCCAGAACGGTTCTCATTTTCAAGCCTTTTATTTTCAAGCCATCCAACCCACATTCTGCTTATTAATTGTAGTGGCTGATTTTTTAATCTTCGAATTGCTCTTTAATGCAATAAAATAGTTCCTTGTTACTGAGCCAGATCTAAGGAAAAGTGATGGGCGGGGCGCTTGGGTTTTCCAATATCTGTCTGCCCTGAAGTTAAGTTACTTTCTCATTTCCCGGGGCCTAAGAGGGGAAATCCAAGTCACTGGGCAGCAAACAGAACTAGAGAACTCCAAGGGTGGAAGGAAGAACTGGAGGCTGGTCGCCTGGAGGCCTTTGGTCCGTAGGTGTGCGGGAGGCGGAGGTGGTGAACAGCACTCCTCCGAGCCAGGGCGGCTCATCGTTGAGAACCATGCTGTTAAACTGAACTCTGTTATTCTGACTTTTTTAAAAAATTCATTTTTATTTAAATTCAATTAACATATAATGTATTATTGCTTTCAGAGGTAGAGGTCAGTGATTCAGCAGTCTTCTATAAAACCCAGGGCGCATTACATCACCGGCCCTCCTTAATGTCTATCCTCTAGTTACCTCACCCCCACCCTCCCACCTCCAGCACTGACTTTCCTTTAAAAAGAAAATAGTATCTGTAACATTAAATAAGAGCCAAGTTAGAAAGCAAGTTCTCACTGTGAACATTCAATGCTTTGTCCCTTGATAGTCTATACTTTTTGCTTTTTAGGAATCATTAAAGCCCTCCTTCCAGAATATCAGGCCACTTATAAAGTCAAATATAGAATAGAATTAGCCTCCCCCCCCATCCCCCCCCCCCCCCGTCATTATGACTAAAGCTTAGAAGTACCAAGACTCTACAGAAATAACTTGGAGATGATGGGGTTTGCACTGTATTCAATCTTGATATCCAGTAACAGGACACCTAGATCAGTGGTTCTGCAGTACTCATAATACAGAAGTGTTATAAAAGACATTTCATTTTCAAAGTGATAAGAAGGGGACATCATTGACATTAATGATGAGGACCAAGCATGTAAGACGTCCAGCAATGTGCACGACAGAAAGAATTATGCCACAATCTCCAGGCATCTAGCAGGCGAAAAACTTCAGGTAAGTAATACCTGTGCTTAGAACCTAGCTCCACTTTACAGACAATCACAAAGTATTTTCCCCATAGTTTTGATATACACTGAATTTTCCGGATTGCAACTATCATGTAAGTCAAAGGAAGGTAGTACATACTTTGTTTTATATGGAAGTCTACCAAAAGGTCAGTGTTTTGGAAAAGCATGCCATTGATGGCCACGCTGATCACGCCATTTAAGTTTCAATGACATGTTTGTATCAGCCTACATCTGGAGCCACTGCATTCACAGTAGGTAATTCTATGTGAGGAGGGAGCCTCTGACTACTTCATTGCATATTCTAGTATAGTGGTACCTGAGCATTTCCATGCTGCTACTGTATTATGATGATTTACCTTTTAATTTTCCTTTATTTTACAGTCAGCATACTAACAGCATTTAAAACTGTGCATGTATGTAGAATTATTATCTAGGATTTTGATTTTGGAGTAGCAAAGTAGGCATTACAAGACATTTGTTATAAAAAATGATACTCCTCAGGGCTGAGAATGGCTGATATATGTGTATATAAATATGCATATATTTTTATATCTGTATATATATATATTTATGTCTGTATATATTGCTAGTAAAATAAGATGTATACAACTAGAATACAAACTTTTTTGTGCATTTATTCTAGTATTCCAGTAGTTTGTTTCTACTGCTTGATTCAGAACACAAAAGCATATATTGATCTTATATGTAACACTGTTGATTTGCCCAATATTATGAGAGTGCAAGGTAAGTACAAATAAGTTTATTGTGTAAGAAAGTCCTGGGTGCACAGTTCTGTTTTTAATCTTAACTATACCATTTGTTTCAATGGTTTTGTAAAACTATGGCGTTTGTATCATTTCCTTCTTGTACTATCTTAAAGGAAAATGTGGACGTACACAGATTACCCAAGAATGTAGCAGTGAACATCTCAGACAGCAACTTCCTGGGAGAACTTTAAAAAGAGCTAAGAAACGCAAAAAGGTCTTTTCATCATGATAAATTTTTATACAAAAGTAACTGTAAAAAAACTGTAACACTTTTGAATCATTTCAAACTGTTTCTCTAAATCTGGTAAACCAGGAGCTGCAAAAATGAACCAGTTTGATTTGAGAAGGCAGTTTAGCAGAAGGTCCAAGAAAATTTCAGGGGGGCCTAGGAGAATCCAGAAGGCATATAAAATATTATCGGGGGCGGGGGGGATAGAACAAAATCCCAAACAAGACAAGATAGGTTTAAAAAAAAAAAAAAGGCTTAAAAAAATACTTTGTAGGCTTAACTGAATAAATTTTAAAAAGAAAAAAGGGTAATCTAGTGTTTTTCATGCTAAGTCTAGGAAATTTCTAATGGTTTCATTTACCAAAGAACCAGAACTACAACATTTATTCCACTAATTCCAGAGGTGTTAAAAAATGGTCAGTATAATTCAGGTAAAAATACAAAACACTTTTTATCAAAACGGGTTGTTCCCCGGTTTCTCCCCACGGTCCACCCAGGTGTCCTTTTGGCCCAAGAACCATGGTTGCAACGAAAACATGTGAATACATAGTACATATCTTTCAGGTGCGATTGTTAAAAGTTTAATGATTAACAGGAAAAAAGTTTTTATGCATGTGTTTGCATAAATTGAAAATCACTTACATTCATTTTCTCTACGAATTCTCATTTTCTGTACTAATCAAATCGCTGTAAAGAATTTTTCTTTTTCAAGGGCTAGTGGCAAGCTTCCTGTTATCCTTAATAAAATGAAACCCGTCCGTGAATAATTTCTGTAACATTTGAGCAGAAGCAAACCCGAATTCTTTATGAGGCTCGGGGGAATGTGAGCCTCCACTCTGAGATCTAGAAATGCGGCTGGTAACATGGGCCGGGCGTCAGGGCGCACCCTGGCCTTGCGAGAATGATGAAGCTACAGAAAAAGTGACATTTCAGGAACTGGCATGAAGAGCGCTCTTAATCAAAGTACACTCAGCCCCTATGGGGAAACCCGCGCTGATGGCACCCACCAGGCGGGTGACGAGCGTTAGAACTGAGACTCCGTGTCTAGGGATGAGGGGTGAGGAGGACGGGCAGGAAGGGGCAGGCCACGAAGACGGGACAGCTAGAAGGAGGCACAGGCGCAAGGGCGGAGGAGAAAGGGGAAGAGAGGCAGGGAGTGGACCTGAGAAGCAGAGAGAACGGATAAGGAGGAGATGGGGTGCTGCAGGGGGATCGAGGGTGGGAGGGGGCTCGGGGGCGAAGGAGCAGGACGTGGCCGGGCAGGGGCCAGGTGTCGGCGGGGAGGCAGCGGCTCGGTGCGGGAGGGAAGGAGAAGGCGAGGGGACGGATCTCGGGCCCGAGGGGAAAAAAGCGAAGAGGCGGAGGAGACGCCCCCATCTCTCGAACCACGCGATAGGCTGCAAGCACCCCAGCGCGGGGCGAGCGCGAGCTGCGGGGCCCGGGGCCGCAGGAGCAGCGGCGAGTCCCCCCCCCGGGCGGCCGCCCTGCGCCCACCCGCCGCACTCACCTGCAGCGCCAGGCTCCGCGCCCCCTCCGCGCGCGGCCCGTTGCTAGGACGCCAGGTAAACACCCGGCGGCGCCGCGCGTCGCCGCTCCGCGGAGGGAAGCTCCGAGCCCGCCCACCGCGCCGCGCCCGCCGCGCAGCGGCGCCCAGAGCCCGCCCCGCCCGCAGCCGCGTGCGCCCCGGCCGCCCCGCGCTCCCGCACGCCCCGCCGCCGGCCCGGGGGACGCGCTGCCGCGCGGGGTTCCACCGACGCCCGCAGCCGCTGCTCCCCGCTGGCGCCCCCCTGGGAACCGTGCTTCCGACCTCCTCCTTCCAGGACGCGTCCTGACTCGCGCCACCAGGTGGGAAACGTTTACCTTCGCGAAGGCCCCCCCGCGGCGAGGGGCTTGAGCCGCAGATGAACGCGACGGAAAGCAAATAGCGTTCGGTAGAAACACCGTTTTATGTGCGTCCCCGCGTTTCTGGACAGGGGTTCTGCCGTGTTCCATACGGGGTTCTGTGTACCCTAAACCTTCACTGAGTTCGCAGAGTAACGCAGGGGCTCTCGCCGGACGTCTGGGGCCTCAGTGGGCTCCTCCGGAAAGCACCTGCGGTAGACAGACGCGAGGACTCCCTGCAGAAGCAGAAACTGATCTTCAGGGAAGATCAGGGAACTGACCCGAAATGAGAACGGTTCCCCCTGTTTTTAAATGCCTTTTACCTTTTACCAAGATGGCCTTAGCCTCACCTGTAGACACTTCTCCCAACAAGAGTCCCAGCTCTGAAAAACCAGAAGGGGCAGAAGGAGTGGAAAAAAGAAACTATTTGGAGAAAAAAAATAAATAAAAGCGAGCAAGAACAGTATACTGTCTTCAGGGGTAGAGTGTTTAGAGACGGGTCCTGGATCGTTTAGGGTGTTGGCGTGTTTAAGAACTAGAACTAGATTCTTTTTCTAAAGTCAAAGACACAGATACAAATGATTTTAAGTTATTACATGTTAGGGTATTGTCCTGGCTTAAAAGCAGAGCCTTTGCACAGACACACAGAGAAATGAAATAGATTAGGCTTTTGTTTGGAGTTTTCTTTTTTCTTTTGTTTTCTTTCTTTCTTTTCTTTTTTGTTGTCTTCTTCCTCCTCCTCCTCTTCTTCTTCTTCTTCTTTTTTGAGTGTAAAACTTGTTGGAAGTGGAATCATTTTGCCTAAAGTAGCCTCTGCCTCCAACAAAGCCTAGACTTGCAGTGAATCTGAAGGGAAGATTATATGCTAATAGGTATACAATCTGAAGGGAGCCCTTCCAGAAATGAACAGATGACACTCTGAGACAGCTGCAACACCGTATTTATAGAATGAGGCAGGTCACACATTGGTGAGGGTCAGAATCCACCCTTCAGAGGGTTGCTGAAACAGTCCTGGAGCAGAGAAATTTCTCTGGATGTTTTCTGTCACTTGCACATTTTAACCAGCTGTATTATGTGAGAGAGCATTACTGAGCCCGACGTAGAAATTAGTCAGAGATCTACAAATTCAGGACACCTGACCTTGATTTGCAAAGCTGGAGAAAGCCAGACCCACCAAGATCTGAGTAGCCGTGTCCTCATTTGTCAAATTCAGGCCAGGTGTTATGATCTACCATTGCTTAATCTGATGGCAAAATTTTAATTTATTAATCCTGAGTTGTGCAAGAAGGAAAGATCATGTAATAATATCTGTAGAATTCCCAGCTGGCTTCTTCCAGTTTTACCTTGCCTCGTTGGAGTTCTAAGTGGGCATGCCTCAGTTCTGGAGGCTGTGGACTGCCTAGACCCCAACCACCAACCATCCCCCTCCTCCATGCTCTGGGCTTAAATGACTACTTCTCAGAGAGTGCTGACCACCCAAACTAAAGAAGTCTCCCAGTAGGATTTGTCTTGACTAGTCTGTCTTACTGCCCGTTTGCTATCTCCACAGTAAGCTCCATGAAAGGGACCTTCCTGTCCTGCCTCAAGTCTCCATCTCTAAGATCTAGAAGAGTGACACATGGAAAGAGTAAAATTGGTGAATCCCCTAGACAAAGATCCCTTGCTACCTGGAATTCTTTGTTGAGCCAGGCACGGAAGGGTGAAGCTCGCATTTCCTCAGACATAGTTGATAGAACCCACGGGATGATTCTGAGTGGCTGTGTTCAGGAAAGAGCCTTCAACACCGAGAACCCAGCTAGGGGTTTGCTGCAGCCGAGGACCTCCTGGCACTGCCTTCCTAAAGTTTGGACATGGGACCCAGTTCTGCCCGCTGGAGCTTTACTCCTTTGGACAGAAAGTCTGTCAAGGATTCTGGGAAAGACTGGAGAGTAGTTGGCCCTTCCTGGCAGCTTTTCGTCAGCTACATATGCTCCCTGAGAAACCACCCACCCTGGCTCAGACCAGCTCAACTCCTCTGTAGAGTTCAGGCACAGATTCCGTGTTATAATCTGCAATGGCTGTCATAACAAGGCACCACACACTGGGTGGCTGAAGCCACAGAAATTTGTTGTCTCACAGTTTTGGAGGCTGGAAGTCCAAAATCAAGGTGTGAGCAGGGTTAGCTCCTTCTGAGGGCTGTAAGTGAGGGACCTATTCCAGGCTTCTCTCCTTGGCTTGTAGATGGCCATCTTCATGTCCACATGACTTCTCCCTGTACACCTGTCTCGGTGTGCAAACTTTTTGTAAATTTGCAAATTTTGTAAATCTATATTGGATTAGAGTACACGCTCATTATCTCATTCTAACATAATTCACTCTGTAAAAAGCCTAGTTTCTGGAAGGAGATACTGGGAATTCAACCTATGCATTGTAGGACTTCAGCCTAATTCAACACATAATATTACATAAACAAAAGCAGCTCTCCGGGGCCCATTCTTCTGTGTTGAAGTAGGGCCAACCGGTGTGAAGCAGCCAAGAGAAGCATGTACAGGCCTGCTTGAGTGTCCAGTACCTTAGTCACAAAGAGCCAACACAGGAGCAACTTCATAAGGCTTGTTGGAAAGTACCATCACTTACACTGTACAGTATTAGGGATAAGTCTCATTGAGGGGAAGGATTTTCTCTCCATGGAATTTTTCAAATTTCGACAGAAATTCTGATGACAGAAAATAGTTTGAAGTCTGAGGAAGTCCTAAGGACCAAATTTGCCAGATCCCGCCTTCCATTGTAAAGACCAGCCATCAGACAGCTTCAGTTGTCTTCCTGTGCACAAAGATAGCTCTCAGTGGATCACTTCTGACCAAGGTCCATGGTCTGGAAATGAAATGGCTCTTTCTCCTTAGATTCTCACTTTCTAGACCATCAATTTATTCCATTAATACTTGCTTTTGGCTCCCAACATGTGCCAGGCAGTCTTTTAGCAGATCTAGGGTGTCTAAATTTGGGTGTTGACCAAAAAATAAACAAACAAATAAATAAATAAAAATACTCCATTAAAGTCTATCGAGAATCTGGAATTGAAGGAAGGTCAGTGGCATGGAGCACAGTAAACAGTGGAAGCAGAGTGTAGGGCAGAAGAGGATGAACAGGTGGGCAAGATTACATAAAGTAGGTTTGAAGCCATGACAAAAGAGTTGGCTTTTATTCCAGGAGCAAATGAAAGTTGTTAGGAAGATTTTTTAAAAATTTTTTATTAACATAGAATGTATTATTTGCCCCAGGGGTACAGGTCTGTGAATCATCAGTCTTACACATTTCACAGCACTCACCATAGCACATACCCTCCCCAATGTCCAGAACCCAGCCACCCTATCCATCCCCCAACCCCAAGAAACCCTCAGTTTGTTTCATAAGTTTAAGAGTCTCTTATGATTTGTCTCTGTCCCGATCCCTTCTTGTTTCATTTTCTCCTTCCCTGCCCCTCCACAACCCCCAGCCCTGCCTCTCAAATTCCTCATATCAGAGAGATCATATGATAGTGGTCTTTTTCTGATTGACTCTTTTGTTCAGCATAATACCCTCTAGTTCCATCCATGTGGTTGCAAATGGCAAGGTTTCATTTCCCTTGATGGCTGCATAGTATTCCATTGTATATAATACCACATCTTTATCCAGTCATCTGTTGATGGACATCTAGGTTCTTTCCATTGTTTGGCTATTGTGGACATCGTTTCTATAAACAATGGGGTGCATATGCCCCTTCAGAACCCTACATTTGTATCTTTAGGGTAATACCCAGTAGTGGGATTGCTGGGTCATAGGGTAGCTTTATTTTCAACTTCGTGAGGAACCACCATACTGTTTTCCAGAGTGGCTGTACCAGCTTGCATTCCCACCAGCTGTGTAGGAGGGTTCCCCTTTCTCTGCATCCTCTCCAACACCTGTTGTTTCCTGACTTGTTAATTTTAGCCATTCTGACTGGTGTGAGGTGGTAGTTTTGATTCGTATTTCCCTGATGCCAGGAGATGTGGAACACTTTGTCATGGGTCTCTTGCAAGAAATTTGGTTGTCTTCTTTGCAGGAATGTCTGTTCATGTCCTCTACCCATTTCTTGATTGGATTATTTGTTCTTGGGTTGTTGAGTTTGATAAATTCTTTATAGATTTTGGATACTAGCCCTTTATCTGATAAGTCATTTGCACATATCTTCTCCCATTCTGTCAGTTGTCTTTTCTGGTTTTTTTTTTTTTTTTTGATGTTTTGGTTTTTTTGACTGTTTCCTTTGCTGTGCAAAAGATTTTGATCTTGATGAAGTCCCGATAGTTTATTTTTGCACTTGCTTCCCTTGCCTTTGGCAATGTTTCTAGAAAGAAGTTGTTGCTGCTGAGGTCAAAGAGGTTGCTGCCTGTGTTCTCCTCAAGGATTTTGGTGGATTCCTTTCCCACACTGAGGTCGTTCATCCATTTTGAGTCTTATTATTGTGTGTGGTGTAAGGAAATGGTCCATTTTCATTCTTCTGCATGTGGCTGTCCAATTTCACCAACACCCATTTGTTGAAGAGACTGTTTTTTTTCCACTGGACATTCTTTCCTGCGTTGTTGAAGATTAGTTGATCATAGAGTTAAGGGTCCATTTCTGGGATATCTATTCTGTTACATTGATCTATGTGTCTATTTTTGTGCCAGTACCATACTGTCCTGATGATTACAGCTTTGTCATAGAGCTTGAAGTCTGAAATTTTGATGTCACCAACTTTGGTTTTCTTTATCAGCATTCCTCTGGCTATTTGGGGTCTTTTTTGGTTCCATGTAAATTTTAGGATTATTTGTTCCATTTCTTTGAAAAAAAATGGATGGTATTTTGATAGGGATTGCATTAAATGTGTAGATTGCTTTAGGTAGCATCGACATTTTCACAATATTTATGGAATGTTTTTCCATTGCTTTGGGTCTTCCTCAATTTCTTTCATGAGTACTTTATAGTTTTTTGAGGACAGATTCTTTGCCTCTTTGGTTAGGTTTATTGCTAGGTATCTTATGCTTTGAGGTACAATTCAAATGAGATTGACTCCTTAATTTCTCTTTCTTCTGTCTTGCTGTTGGTATACGGAAATGCACCTGATTTCTGTGCACTGATTTTATATCCTGACACTTTACTGAATTCCTTTATGAGTTCTAGCAATTTTGGAGTGGAGTCTTTTGGGTTTTCCACATAAAGTGTCATATCATCTGCAAAGAGTAAGAATTTGACTTCTTCTTTCCTAATTCAGATGCCTTTTATTTCTTTTTGTTATCTGATCGCCAAGGCTAGGACTTGTAGTACTATGTTGAATTGCAGTGGTGATAGTGGACATCCCTGCTGTATTCCTGACCTTAGGGGAAAACCTCTCAGTTTTTCCCCATTATGAATGATATTCGCTGTGAGTTTTTCGTAGATGGCTTTGATGACATTTGGGTGTGTGCCCTCTATCCCTACTCTCTGAAGAGTTTTGATCAAGAATGGATGCTGTATTTTGTCAAATACTTTTTCAGCATCTATTGAGAGTAGCATATGGTTCTTGTTCTATCCTTTATTAATGTATTGTATCACATTGATTGATTTGTGGATGTTGAACCAACTTTGAGGCCCAGGAATAACTCCCACTTGGTCTTGGTGAATAATCCTTTTTAATGTACTGTTGCATCCAATTGGCTAGTATTTTGGTGAGAATTTTTTGCATCAGTGTTCATCAAGGATATTGGTCTCCTTTTTGATGGGGTCTTTCGTTTTGGGATCAAAGTAATGCTGGCCTCATAAAATGAGTTTAGCAGTTTTCCTTCCATTTCTATTTTTTGGAACAGTTTCAGGAGAATAGGTATTAATTCTTTAAATGTTTGTTAGAATTCCCCTGGGAAGCTGTCTGGCCCTGGGCTTTTGTTTTTTGGGAGATTTTTGATGACTACTTCAATCTCCTTACTGGTTATGGGTCTGTTCAGGTTTTCTGTTTCTTCTTGGTTCAGTTTTGGTAGTTTATATATCTCTGGGAATGCATATATTTCTTCCAAATTGTTAAATTTGCTGGTGTATAGTTGCTCATAATATGTTCTTATAATTGTTTGTATTTCTTTGGTGTTGGTTATGATCTCTCCTCTTTCATTCATGTTTTTTTTTTTTTTAATTTGAGTCCTTTCTCTTTTCTTTTTAATAACTCTGCCAGGGCTTTATCAATCTTATTAAGCATTTCAAAGAAGAAGCTCCTGGTGTCTTTGATCTGTTCTACTGTTCTTTTGGTTTCTATTTCATTGATTTCTGCTCTGATCTTTATTATTTCTCTTCTCCTCTGGGTTTAGGCTTTCTTAGCTGTCCTTTCTCCAGTTCCTTTAGGTATAGGGTTATGTTGTGTACTTGAGACCTTGTTTCATGAGAAAGGCTTGTGTTGGTATATATTTTCCTCTCAGGACTGCCTTTGCTGTGTCCCAAAGATTTTGAACAGTTGTGCTTTTGTTTTCATTTCTTTCCATGAATTGTTTAAATTCTTCTTTAATTTCCTGATTGATCCATTCATTCTTTAGTGGGATGCTCTTTAGCCTCCATGTGTTTGAATTATTTCCAACTTTCCTCTTGTGATTGAGTTCTAGTTTCCAAGCTTTGTGGTCTGAAAATATGCAGGGAATGATCCCAGTCTTTTGGTACTGGTTGAGATCGATATTTGACCCAGATTGTGATTTGTTCTGGAGAATGTTCCATATGCACTAGAGAAGAATGTTTATTCTGTTGCTTTGGGATGGAATGTTCTGAATATATCTGTGATGTCCATCTGTTCCAGTGTGCCATTTAAAGCCTTATTTCCTTGTTGGTCTTTTGCTTAGATGAACTGTCCAATTCAGTGAGGGGAGTGTTAAAGTCCCCTACTATTATTATGTTATTAATTACTATAATTAATTATTGATGTGTTTCTTTGATTTTGTCATTACTTGGTTTATATAGTTGGCAGCTCCCATGTTAGGGGCATAGATATTTACAATTGTTAGGTCTTCTTGTTGGACAAACCCTTTAAGTATGATACAGTGTCCTTCCTCATCTCTTATTATAGTCTTTGGCTTAAAATCTAATTTACCTGATATAAAGATTGCTGCCTCAGCTTTCTGTTAATGTCCATTAGAATGGTAAATGGTTTTTGACTCCCTCACTTTAAATCTGGAGGTGTCTTTGGGTCTAAAGTGAGTTCCTTGTAGACAGCATACCAATGGGTCTTCTTTATTTAGCCATTCTGATACCCTGTGTCTTTTGATTGAGGCATGTAGCCCATTAATATTCAAGGTAACTATTGAACAATATGAATTTAGCGCCCTTGTATTGCCTGTAAAGTGACTGTTACTGTAGATTGTCTCTGTTCTTTTCTGGTGTATTACTTTTAGGCTCTCTCTTTGCTTAGAGGACCCCTTTCAGTATTTCCTGTAGGGCTGGTTTGGTGTTTGCAAATTCTTTTAGTTTATGTTTGTCCTGAAAACTTTTTATCTCTCCTATTTTCAGTGGCAACCTAACTGGATATAGTATTCTTGGCTGTATATTTTTCCCCATTTAGTGCTCTGAATATATCATGCCAGTCCTTTCTGGCCTGACAGATCTCTGTGGATATGTCGGCTGCCAATCTAATATTTCTACCACTGTGATTTACAGACCTCTTGTCCCAAGCTGCTTTCAGGATTTTCACTAAGACTTGTAAGTTTTACTATTAGATGACAGGATGTGGACCTCTCTCTATTGATTTTGATAGGGGTTCTCTGTGCTTCCTGGACTTTGATGCTTGTTCCCTTTGCTGAATCAGGGAAATTCTCTGCTATAATTTGTTCCAATATGCCTTCTTCCCCCCCCTCTCTCTTTCATCTTTTTTGAGATCCCAATTGTAATATTGTTTTTTCTTATGGTATCACTTATCTCTCAAATTATCCCTATGTGGTCCAGCACTTGTTTGTCTCTTTTTTGCTGTGCTTCTTTATTCTCTATCATTGCGTCTTCTATATCACTAATTCTCTCTTCTGCCTCATTTATCCTAACAGTGAGAGCCTCTATTTTTTTATTGTACCTTATTAATAGCTTTTTAAAAATCTTAACTTGATTAGATTTTAGTTCTTTTGTTTCTCCAGAAAGGAATTTTATTTCTCCAGAAAGGGATTCTCTGATACCTTCCATGCTTTTTTTGAGCCCAGCTAGCACCTTGATAATCATCATTCTGAACTCTAGTTCTGACATAGTAGTAATGTCCGTATTGATTAGGTCCCTAGCCATTGGTCCTGCCTCTTGTTCTTTTTTTTTTTGTGTGGTGAATTTTTCCACATTGTCATTTTATCCAAATAAGAATAGATGAATGAGAGAACAGAATACTAAAAGAATGGCAAAGACCCAGAAAATTATATGCTAACCAAATCAGAAGAGACCTGAAACCAGGGGTAGAAGTGGAGGGGGGGGATAAAAAATAAATATAAATATATATTAAACTGTTGAATACAACAGAGATACCCACTTGCTTTTGGGTGTATTCTGGCTTCTTAGAAGAAACTACCTCCCAAAATTTTAAAGAAAGAAAAACATATATATACAAAAATAAGGGTAAACACGATGAAGGGATGGAATATGACTGTAAAGATGAAAATTAAAGGGGCACCTGGGTGGCTCAGAGGGTTAAGCCTCTGCCTTTGGATCAGGTCATGGTCTCAAGGTCCTGGGTTCGAGCTCTGCATCAGGCTCTCTGCTCAGCAGGGAGCCTGCTTCCCCCTTTCTCTCTGCCTGCCTCTCTCTCTGCCTACCTGTGATCTCTCTCTCTCTCTCTGTCTTTCAAATAAATAAATAAATAAAATCTTAAAGATGAAAATTAAAGATGATTTCAAAAAAAGGAATTGATAAGTTGGTTGGAAAAGGGGAAAAAAAAAAAAGAGGAGAGAATGTGATCAGGCTGGAGACCAGAACAAAGCCATGCACTAGTTTTAGGGTACATTTTGATCTATGAGAATAAATTGTATTCCAAAATTTTAAAGAAAAAAACCTATATGTATACAAAAAATAAGATTAAATACAATGAATGGATAAAACATGACTATAACAATGAAAATTTAAAGAGATTTTTAAAAAAATTTATTGATAAGATAAAATAGCTAAAAATGTTAAAAGAGGAAAGAGGAAAAGTAAAAAAAAATAGAATAAGAAAAAAATAAAATTAAATAATTTTAACTTTGAAAAACTAAAGGATCATGGGAAAAAAGTCATGAAATCTATGCATTGCTTTCCCCTAAATCTGGAGTTCCCAGTTCTCATTGATTGGTGAACTTGATCTTGGCTGGATGTTCTTGCTGATCTTCTGGGTTCTGTTGCTGTGATTCTCAAATGTCTTTGCCTGAGGTGGAATTGCACTGCCCTTGCCAGGGGTCAGGCTAAGTAATCTGCTCAGGTTTGCTCTCATAGCTTTTTTTACCTGAATGCTTTCTATACCACTTTGGAGGACAGGAATGAAGATGGCGGCCTCCCAGTCTCTGGCCTAGAGGAGCCGAGACCTTGGCCCCCATTCCTCAGTGCACCCTCGGAGAAAAGCAGTCAATTTCTCCTGTCTCCTTGGTCTCTGGCTGCACTCCGTGCTCACCCAGCCTGTGACCAAGCGTTTCTATCTCTGGCGCATGGCCTTGTTTGGAGTCTCCAAACCCAGCACATCCCTGCCGTGCCACTCCTCCCATGGGAGGAAGGTGAGTCTTCCTGGCTTTACTACTTGTGGAGTCCCTGCTCAAAGAGCAGTGGCTAGACTGTGCCCTCGGTCATGGTTTAAGGCAACCCTGAGCTGAGAGCCTGTCCTCAGTTCCATCTCTGCTGCTGGCTTCCCCCTTCCAATACCTGGGGGCCCTGCCACAATAAGGCACCCCTGGTCTTTCTGTGACCCCATGGGTCCTGAGACCACACTGTCCCCCCAAGGGCTCCACCCCCACTTAGCCTCTGGAGTGATGTTCCTCCATGGGGCAGACTTCTCAAAGTTCTGATTCTGTGCTCTGCTTTCCACTGCTTGCTGGGACCAACCCCTACCCCTGCAGTCTCTCTTTCCACCTATTGCCTTAGATTCACATCTCCACACACCCTACCTTCCAGAAAGTGGTTGATTTTCTATTCCTAGAATTGCTGCTCTTCTTCACTTCTATCTCCTGTTGCGTTTGTAGGTGTTCAGAATGGTTTGATAACTATCTAGCTGAACTTCTGGAACCTAATGATATTTTAGTCTCCTACTCCTCTGCCATCTTGCTTCCTCTCCCTGTAGTTCCTATTTTTAATGTTAAGTTAAAACAGATGCAATCCCCTGCCTAGAATAGGAGGATCTAGAGCGACTTCAAAATTTTCTTTTGTCTCCTCCATTTGCCCACATTTCCAATTCCTAGAGGATTTAAAAAAATATTTTTACTAACATAAAATGTATTATTTGTCTCAGGGGTACAGGTCTGTGATTCATCAGCTTTACACAATTCACAGCACTCAGCATTGCACATACCCTCCCCAATGTCCATCACCCAGCCTCCCCATCCCTCACACTCGCCTCCCCTCCAGTAACCCTCAGTTTGTTTCCTGAGATTAAGAGTCTCCTATGGTTTGTCTCCCTCTCTGGTTTCATCTTGTTTCATTTTTCCCTCCGTTCCCTATGATCCTCTAGCTTGTTTCTCAAATTCCTCATATCATTGGGATCATGTGATAATTGTTATTGGGGGATTTTAAGCAGGGTGTGACATGATCTGATTTGTGTTGTTAGCCATTCTGGCTATGTTGTGGAAGTAGGCTCTTAAAGTACCAGAGTTGAAGCCAAGAGACTATCAATCAGCCGTGTTGGGTCAAGTTCCCCAGGAGACAGACTCCAAGATGGAGAAATGCATGTGAACCATTTAGTGAGGAAAATGTGCAGGGAAATAAAGGCTGTGGGATTGGATGAGAGCAGCTGAATTGTAGCAGGGAGCTCTGGAGCTGGGGTGGTCCTGCAGAGTTTTTTCCATTCCAGGGGGCTGGACCTCTGTATTCCCACAGCAGCCCTTTGTTACTGGCCAGTCACTGGATTCAGGTTTTCAGCCCTTAAGTTAAGAGCTGTCTGCTGCAAACAATCCCCAGCAGGGGAGGACAAGCATGCCCTGGCCCTGGAGGAGTGGGATGGGGCTTAGGGTCTGGAGAGTCCACAGCACGCACTACGGTCCACCTCTTGCACAGGTGAGATTCACTGGCATTATGCAGTACATCTGGGAGCAGCTTCTCCGGGATTCTGGTGGGCTGCTTTCCCTGGGGAAACTTAACAAAAGGGAGAAATGAGAAAATTGCAGCCCCTGTCTGTGCAGCTGGTCTCGCAGCTACAACAGATACTCATCATCTCCCCTTCTCTTCTGCCTGTGCCAGATACCCCTCACCCTTCAGCAGGGCCTTGCTGATCTGGATGGCTTACCTGGTGGGTGATCGCTAGCTCTCCCTGCTAAGAGATCTGAGCCATTGGCATCAGCCCTTGTCCCGTGGTGGCTATTTTATTTGTGCCATTAGCATCAAAATTGGGCAAGGAAGTACCAAGCCATCCACAGGTGGACCACCCAAGTTCCAAACACATCCTTCCCTTACCCCACAGCAGCCCTGAGTCTTCCTATCCATCATGGTCGGTTGCTCTGACTGGGGTCATGCCTCCTTTACTTGCCTATTGGTCTCTTGCACAAAGTCATAAAGTTACCATGAGTTAAAGTTTAAGATTTACTTATTTATTTTAGAGAGATCCCAAGCAGGGGGAGGGGCAGAGAGAGAGAGAGAATCTCAAAAGACTCCCTAGTGAACAGGGAGCCCAAGATGGGGCTTGATCCCATGATCCTGAGATCATCACCTGTGCTGAAATCTAGACTCAGATGCTTAACCAACTGAGCCACCCAGGTGCCTCCCAAAAGCTAAAGTTTAATGTCCATTGCTAGAACATCCCCCCCCCCCCCCAGGAACCAGGACTTCTGAATGTACTGAGTCCAGCTCTGGAGTGACAGGAAGCACAAATTCCCCCAAGTGCTGGGTAAACATGGCCACTCCTCCTTCCCTCTCTGAATTCTAGAATCCATGCATTTGACCTCTGTGGGTCACCGTCCCATATCACGGCTGTTGATTTAGGGTATGCACTTCAGTATGGAGGACAGCACCCCATCCTTTTGAAGTATTCTCCAAAAGGCCACGTAGTTGTTCTGTTGGAATAGTTGTCCAAAGCCACTTTGGAGATTTTATGTGCTCTTCTACTGAACATATGGAGGCTGGAAGACCATCTCTAAGAAGAGATTTAGCAGAAGGCAGCAGGGATGGAGGCTCTGTGGGCCGGACAAAGATTTCCCTCTTGCTGTTGCTGTGTCTCCACTCTGTTAACAGCACGCACTGACACTAAACCTTTCACACCACACCTTCCTGGGAAGACTACCCAGGCCCTGGTGAGAGGTTGGGTACATTGGATTCCTTCCATTTTGAAGGGGGCAGAAAGAGTCCTCCTTACAAGGATCAGTACATACTCCAAATAGGGATTTGCCTTCCCTGCCTTGGCCAGAACCACAGTGCCTCAACCAGAACCACAATCAAAATGCCTCCATCATCAACATGGTGGTCCACACAACATTGCCTTGGAACAGGGGACTCGTTTGAGAGCAACAGAGAGGCAACAATAGGTTTATCACTGTGAAAGCCATTGCTCTCACCATGAACTGCATGACCTGGAGGCAGCCATCCTGATAGGATAGCGATGTGACCTGCTGACATTCCAACGAAGGTGCCAGTATGGCACAGCACCTCGAGGGGTCAGGTTTCCATCCTCCAGAATGTGGTTTATGCACTAAGTTAACAATCGACATGTAGCGCTGTTTTCTCTAGTAGCTGGAATTCTAGTTGTGCAAACCAAGGAGTGAACTTTCTCACCATAACCATCAAGGACCTACTTGTGGAGCTTGGGCTTCCCATTCCCACAGCCTTGGCATCTGCCAGTTAGAAGCCCTAGTTCTCATGGTGGGGAATTGCTTGCCTCAGGGAATACAGGGTGCCATTGAACTTGAAGCTGTGACTACCACCTGGCCACTTTGGGTCCTCATGCCAGTGAACCAATTAGAACAAAAATAAAAAGCAGGGACTTAATTATACTAGTTGGGTCATTGCTTGACCATAATTACTTCGGGGGCTAGGATGCTACCTTCACGAAGGAGAATGTTTATACCCCAGAGGACAAGGGTCTTGGCTCTTGGTACTTGGGCAGCTTTTAGTACCCCCATGGGTTGCAGTAGCTATGAATTGGAAATCATGCAACCACGGTCACATAAGACAACTAAGGGCTCAGAAGTAGAGGTCTGGGTCATCCCACCAGGCAAGCATCTCAGATCAGCCAAGGTGATAGCCATGGGACACTTGGAGTGCATGGTCAGCTTCTTGTTTCTACCCTATATTTTCTATTTCTTACCTGTAGTCCCACTCTAGCCCTTGAGGTGAGAAAGAAGAGGGAAGAGGCCAAGGAACCTTCAAAATTATCTCCCTGTCAGAAGCTAGCTTTGCATCCTCTGCATGAAGTCTAAACTGCCTCTTTCACTAGTGAGAGTTTTTCTCGGCTCTTCAAGAACCATAGACTGTTGGTGTCTTTCCCCTAGGGTGTTGCTCCCTCTCAGAACAAGTGTCTCCATTCTGGTTGTAGCTTCGGGAATCTAGCATTTCATACGTCTGTCTGCTGAGGTCTCATAGCTGTGGTTCCGCCTCTAGCCGAGTATTTCCGTCACCACACTCACATTATTTGCCAAAAAACTCGGGAAGTGCAGCTCAGTCCATCACAAGAGAAGTTTCCTCCACTCTGCTGCACTACCCAGCCTGTCTCTCACCTGCAGTCTTGTCCACTGTGTCCCCACATCCAGCTGCACGGGGCAAAGGATACAAGTTAGATCTCTAAGTGGTTTCCTTAAAGTCCTTTTCTCCCTCTCTGACTTGGGGTTGGGGGCAGGTGAATAGAGAAGAGATGGCCAGGACGACTCTCTCCGAAAAGCCCCTTCCTGGAAATCCACTCATTTCCCTTCTATAACTTCAGTGTGGGTGAGTCAGGTAATTGACTTTCCAGTTAGAGCCTTTACCATTTTACTTCTTGGCCTAGTTCCTCACTCTGGATCAATTGTCTATTATATCTTGAATCCCAATGTCTTGAATTAGTGAAACAGTTTTAACATATTATTTCTTAGGTATATGTACAGATTGTGGATGGTTACACAGCAGATCAATAATATACTTTGCCTTAAAAGGCGAGGAGGAATTAATCATTCTTTATTTATATACCTCTTTATCTTTTGATATAGTATGATGAACCTGTGTTCCTGTAGTAAAAAATCAGAATCATAAGAAACAACATAGGGCATAGAAGTAAATTCAAAATACATATACATACAAATCAATATTAGCCATTATTTTTCATATGTCAAATAACAACGTGTAATAATTATTTCATATATATCAAACAAAAGGACTTAGATTCTAAAGTAAAATTGTAGGATTGCCTTAAACATTCTGAAGCAACTTCATGGAGGAAAGGTGTTTTCGTTAATTTTTATCTTGTATTTACATGTGATGTAGTTGATTGACCTTTTGACTAGAAAATTTGAGGGCGAACATAAAATGACAGGGGAATCTCAAATCAAATTTGGGGGGATAAGGGAGAAGCAGGTTATAGCTTCAGTACTGTCAAAAAGAAAAAGAATAAACCTAGAGAGGCACATTCTCTTCTCAGTTTGGTCGACACCTCTAGAAATGATGAAAGCGGTCTATAGAATTAATTACCCCTATGTGCCATGTCACTAGCTTCCCAGGCAAACGTGTGCTTTATGTACCTCCCGAAAGCACACTAAGATCCATTGGGGACAGAGGAAGGGAGAGTAGGTAAAAAAAAAAAAAAAAAGTGAAACATGGAAACAAAATGTGGATAATGGAAAGCAGAGGAGTTGGAATGGCTTAGGAAAGAGGAAAAAGTGAAACCTAGTAGTCTGAAAGGGTCAAAGCCAATAAAAATAAAACATTTGCAAATAACAGACCCCGAAAAGACTCCGAACTAGGTAGCATCTCCGAAGTTGCAGAGTGGACTGAAAAGAGGAAGGCGGCTTGAAAGGCTTGGTGGAGTAGCCGGACCCCCGTATCCTTTTCCCCAATAGAAAGAGTCATAAGTCAGGGCTCCAGGAGCAGCCAAGAACTAAGTACAGATGGGCGCGCTGAATGCTGAGGCCATCTCTTCTCTTAGCCCCTTCTCCTGGCCGCCTTCCTCACAAGGGCGACCAGATCAGGCACAAGAACCGAGACTGACCAGCCTGATGACAAAAATCTACAGGCGTTGGCATTTAGGTGTCCTTACAGGCAAATGCGCAGGTGCTGAAGTAGGGAAAGTATGTAGGTGGCGGGGGGCAGGAGAGATGGGGAGAGAGTTCTACCCTCCTTCAGAGTAAAGAGTCACTAAAAATTTCTATAAGAAGAAAAACCAAGAAATAGCAGTTTAAACATGTTCTTTAGAAATCTGGGAATACTGGGCAGTACCAAAGACAAGTAAACGTTGTTGCCTATCACTGTGATTTTAAAGCAAATCACAATCAGGAGCTAATCAGCTTGTCAAGAAGAACCAGGGCCATCCGCTTGGTAGAAAGCTGATTCTCCATCTTCCAGGCTAGGCCAGTGATCACCCAGACTTAGAGACCTCCAGTGCTGATGAACACAGACCGTCAGAGGAGGTAAAGCTTCTGTGACAGTTGACAGTTGCCACCATAATGCCACATAACAGGTCACCCCAGAACTCAGTGGTCTACAGGTATTCTACTCACGCTCACAGCTGCAGGTTCAGTGGTATTTGGCTGGTCCAGGCTGAGCCTAACTGGCTCTGCCTCAGGCCACCTGCTTCTGGTCTCGATGTCAGGCTGTGAACCTGTAGGTCTAATTCTGGAACCCAGGCCGAGGAACAGTGGCTGCCTATTGCATGTTCTTGTCCCGGTGAATCACTTCCATGGACATTCCAAGTCTCTGACTACTTCATATCAAACGGATAGCCTGTTGACCCAATCAAGTCACAAGGCCAAGCACAAAGTCAACGGGCCGGCAGCTGTTACCTTCCCAGTATGAAACTGTAGCAAGGGTTGTATAAATGACGTAGTCCAGCAGAGTGAAGACATCACTGGAACTATCCAATCTGCCAGAACACCAACTTTACTTCTCACTCATTGTCCATCAAATGTATTCTAACTTTCGTCTTCATTCTCTTTATGTTATCAAGGTGGTGCAGTCACCTGTGATATCTCGGCTGCAAAACCAGAATTAATGGTTAATTGTTCTGATGCGCTTCTTTATTTTGGGGCAGTTATTCTAAACCTTTTTAATGTTTATGTAATTTTATTTCAAATCTTTCCTTTTTAACCTAAGCTCTCTCTCTTATGTGAGTAAGAATACAGAATCCTGTAGAAGTTGTTTAATCCCATTTTATGTCATGGAGCCCTTGGTCCCTTTTCTGGATTAAAAAAAAAAAAAAAACAAAAAAAACAGAAATTGAGAGCAAAGTAGACTGGAATGTAGGGAAGGTTATTTGATATAGAAAATATGTAGTCTAGCCAAGAAGTGATTACTCCAGAAATCCTCATGGAGAATAAAGGATTTAATGTGCGACTTGATATTTTGGAAAAACAAACTGAGGATTAATAATATCCGGGTGATGTCTCCCAAAAACACCAAAGGAAACAGCGAAGACGTCTTAAAAGAATGGCTTCCAGATGCCTAGTAAATCATGTGTCCCTAACAAACGAGAACATGGCTGAGGGAGGATATTACTTATTTTGAAAAGATACGCATTCTTTGGGTAACTAGTAGCATTTTGCACTTCGAATTTGTAATATTATGAAAGAGATAGAAGCCAAGAGCATCATCCTTTTCAAATAATGAAATGGTGGATAAATTATTTACAGCAAAAATCAGTTTTGCCATTCAGTGTGATTTGTTTGTTAGGAAAATAAATAAATCAGGGTTTTATGGTGAGGCGATCTGTCTATTTCATTGACTGGCCTATATCTCAAAGTCCTGTGAAATGGGAGAGGATGATTGAAAAGACAAAGTTAGAATAAGAAAACCAGGCTGGTGCCTTGCACATAGGTACATTTTCAGATCCGTAAGTTAGACTCTGGAATCTGGAAATTGATTTTTACAAACGGTCTACACCCCCATACTCTCTGGAAAAAGCTCATGTGTTCCCAGTTCGGAAACCACTTAGTTCATAGATAGAGCTCCCCAAATTTCTAATGCCCTTTGAGGTCTTAAATCGTTTCCTCTGATACACTCCAGTATGGATTCGCAGCAATCAAAATGTGCCAGAACCTATTAGCTTTCAGAGTTGGTATGATGAAGAGCATTTAGTAAGGTCACAGGCTTTGGTTTTTCATACTGAAATCTTCTTTCAATTTTCTCTGTGTTTATCTTATCCCGGTAATATTACCAGGCAAGTGTTTGTGTTTGACCTGTTTTTCTCTGCATCTTGTCACTGAATTGAAGACAACAGAAACAGCAACAGCAGCAGGAAAAAGAAACCAATGTCTAGGGACCACAAACATTGTAATCAGATATTACAAAAAGGAAGTAAGAATGTGTGCATTCTCTCTGAGGGATATTGCAGTTAACCAATTACATTTCCTATAGAGGATATTAAGCACAAATGGACCATCTCCCAATTTCTATGGACATTAAGTGCTTGAAGTACAAAAAAAAAAAAATTCTAAATGAACCAAATTAATCTTCTATTTCCTTCCTAACTGGCAAATTTGTTGAAAGTAGGAGGCAGAAGCATAGATTAATAAACCACATGCAATATATTGTCAGTTGTCATTTGAAGGAGCTGCTTTTTCCTCTGTCATACTAATTACCCAAGTGTTGCAATAACATCACAGGAACACTTGGGGATTAGGAAAGCCACGATGCTTTCCCTTTGCAGAAGTGTCTGTTGCCTTCGCTTCTGTAAACTTACTCTGACTTAGTTAAGTTTAGGTTCCAGTGTGAGAAACAAAGACTCTCAAAAACACTGGCTTACAGAAGGCAAATTTATGACAGCACGTCTGGAGTGAGCGGTGAGGGCCCGAGCAGTAGCTCTCCTCTGCGGAGTCCTGAGCGGCAGGCTCCCCCCTCATCATGCAGGGCCCACAAGTCCAAGATCGGCTCCATCGGCAGCCATCTTGACGGCATTCCAGCCGCAGGAAGGAGGAAAGGGGGAGGAAAAGGGGCAAGGGGCACATGCTGGCTTGCTCTTAAGGAAACTGCCACACTGCAGTTCTACTTAAGCTCATCCGCCCAAGTTAATCATATGGAAAATTTTGCCTTTGACCTTTTGAAGCTTTCTCAATAGGTACATAGAAATTTAAATTTGTTACATATTTTTTTCTTTCTTTCTTTTTTTAAAGATTTTATTTATTTATTTGACAGGCAGAGATCACAGGTAGGCAGAGTGACAGGCAGAGAGAGAGGGGGAAGCAGGCTCCCTGCTGAGCAGAGAGCCCGAAGTGGGGCTCGATCCCAGGACCCTGGGACCATGACCCGAGCTGAAGGCAGAGGCTTTAACCCACTGAGCTACCCCTGTTACATATTTTTTCTTAAGGTTTTACTCTTATCATTATGAAATGACCCTGTTTTTCTCTAGTAATGATTTTTATGTGATTTTTATGCAATTCTGGTTGCATCCAGACTTTGAATATGAAATCCCTTTCCTTCCATCTCCAGTACACTCTTTTTAGATCTTCCCTTAGGGAAGGTCTGCTAACGCGTAGCTCCCCTCAGTTTTTGATGGCCTGAGAATATCCCCATTTGGCTTCATGCAGCAAAGATTTTTTTCTAAAAATAGAGCTCTAGGTTCAAAATAGTTTTCCCTTTGCACATTGAATATACTGTTCCTCTGTCTCCTGGCTTCTTTTGTTGTCATCAGGGAATCAAAGTCAATTTGTTACCTCTTGGCAGTTAATATGTCTCGTTTAAATATCTTCTTTTTGGGCACCTGGATGGTTCAGTTGATTAAGCATCTGACTCTTGATTTCAGCTCAAGTCATGATCTCAGGGTTCTGATCTCAGCCCTCTGCGTCAGGCTCCATGCTGGGCGTGGAACTTGCTTGGGATGCGAGTCTCTCTCTCTCCCTCTGCCCTTCCTGGCCCTGCCTCTTTCCCTCTTAAAAAATAAAATAAAATAAAGATCTTAAATATATTGCAAAATATTCACCGTGGTAAGCGCAGTTAGCATTTGTCACCACACAAAGTTATAACAATATTAGTGACTGTGTTCCTTATACCATACTTTTTGTCCTTGTGACTTATTTCTTTTATAACTGGCGATTTGTACTTCTTATTCCCACCTATTTTGCATATTACTCTACCTCCCTTACCTTCTGGCAACCACCAGTTTTCTGTATTTATGAGTCTCTTTTTCCTTTTGTTTTGATCTTCTCTGTTTCTTTTGTTGATTCAACATATAAGTGAAATTGTATAGGATTATGTTTGACTTATTTCACTTAACGTAATACCCTCTTGGTCCAACCATGTCACAAGTGGCAAGATTTCATTCCTTTTTAAAGGCTTAGTAATATTCCATTGTTTGTATATAACATATCTTTGTTATACATTTATCAACATATAAGTTGCTTCCATATTTTGACTATTGTAAATAATGCTGCGAAGAACATAGGGATGCTTATAGCTTTTCAGTAATTAGTGTTTCCATTTTCTTTGGGTAAATACCCAGAAGTGGAATTACTGGATTATATGGTAGTTCTGCTTTTAATTTTTTAAGGAATCTCCATACAGTTTTTCATAGAGGTTGCATCAATTTACATTCCCCCCCCAACAGTGGACAAGGGTTCCCTTTTCTACATCCTTGCCAATAATTGTTATTTCTTGTCTTTTTTATTCTAGTCATTCTAACAGGTGCAGTGTGGTATCTTGTTTGTGGTTTTGATTTACATTTCCCTAATGATTAATGATGCTGAGCATCTTTTCATGTGTCTGTTGGCCATGTGTACATCTTTGTTGGAAAATGTCTTTTCTGGTTCTCCACCCACTGTTTTAATCAGATTGATTTTTAATCAGATTGTTTTAATCAGGGGTTCTTTAAACATTTTGGACATTAAACCCTTATTGCATATATCATTTGCAAATATCTTTTAAAAATATTTATTTATTTATTTATTTATTTATTTATTTGAGAGAGAGAGAGAGAGAGTGATAGAGCACAAACAGGGGAGTGGCAGGCAAAGGGAAAGAGAGAAGCAGGCTCCTCACTGAGCAAGGAGCCCAACGCAGAGCTTGATTCCAGGACCCTGGGATCGTAACCTGAGCTGAAGGCACATGCTTAACCCACTGAGCCACCCATGCACCCCTCATTTGCAAATATCTTCTCCTATTCAGTATATTGCCTTTTTGTTTCGTAGATGGTTTCCTTCACTGTGCAAAACCTTTTTATTTTGATGCAGTCCCAATAGTTTTTTTTTTTTTTAAGATTTTATTTATTTATTTGTCAGAGAGAATGAGCACAGGCAGAGGCAGAGGGAGAAGCAGGCCCCCTGCTGAGCAAAGAGTCCGATGTGGGACTCGATCCCAGGATACTGGGATCATGACCTGAGTGGAAGGCAGCTGCTTAACCAACTGAGCCACCCAGGCATCTCGCAGTCCCAATAGTTTATTTTTACTTTTGTTTCTCTTGCTTAGCTATAAAAACAGTGCTAAGACCAATACCTGAGAGTTTACTGTCTGTGTTTCCTTTTAGAAATTTTATGGCTTTAGGTCTTTCATTTAGGTCTTTAGTCCATTTTAAGTTTCTTTTTATGCATGGTATAAGAAAGTGGGTTAGTTTCATTTTTCTGAATGTAACTCTCAGTTTTCCCAGCATCAGTTATTGAAGAGACTGTCTTTCTCCATTATATATTTCCCCCTCCTTCATTGTAAATTAATTGACCATGTAATTGTGGATTTATTTCTGGGCTTTTTTATTCCATGGACTATGTATCTGATTTTGTGCCAGGACCATAATGTCTTGAATACGATAGCTTTGTAATATAGTTTCAATTCTGGGATTTTGATATGACCTTCTTTGTTCCTCTTAATATTGCTTTGGTTATTTGAAGTTTGTGGTTGCATACAAATTTTAGGAATATTTGTTCTAGTTCTGTGAAAAATGCTACTGTTATTATGATAGGGATTGTATTGGTCTGTAGATTGTTTTGGATAATATGGACATTTTTTTTAAAAACTAGATTCCACACCCAGTGTGTAGCCTAGTGTGGGGCTTGAACTCATGACCCTGAGATCCACACCTGAGCTGAGATCAAGAGCCAGACTCTTAAACCGACTGAGCCACCCAAGCACCCAGGTAGTATGGACATTTTAACAATATTGATTCATTCTGTCCATGAGCATGATGTATCTTTTAATTTATTTTTGTCATCTTTAATTTCTTTCATCAATGTCTTACAGTTTTCAGAATGTATGTCTTTCATCTACTGTTTAAATTTATTCCTAGGTATTTTATTCTTTTCGGATACAATTGTAAAGGGGATTATTTTCCTAATTTCTCTTTCTGATAGTTTATTATTAGTATAAGAAAAGCAGAAGATTCCTGAATATTAATTTATCCTAAACTTTACTGAATTCATGTATTCTTTTTTTTAATAGTTTTAAAAATATTTTATTTATTTATTTGCCTCTGTAGGCACAGAGGCAGGCAGAGAGAGAGGAGGAAGCAGGCTCCCTGATTAGCAGAGAGCCCCATGCAGGGCTCAATCCCAGGACCCTGGGATCATGACCTGAGCTGAAGGCAGAGGCTTAACCCACTGAGCCACCCAGGCACCCCATGAATTCATCTATTCTAATAGTTTTTTAAAGAGTCCTTGGGGTTTTCTATGTATAGTATCAGGTCATCTGCAAATATTGACAGTTTTAATTCTTCCTTACCTGTTTGGATGCCTTTTCTTTCTTTTTCTTGTCTGACTGTTGTGGCTAGGACTTCCAGAACTACATTGAATAAAAGTGATGAAAGTGGTCATCCTTGTCTTGTTCCCTATCTTAGGGGAAAACTCTCTTTTTCACCATTAAGTATAATGTTATCTGTGGTGTCATGTATGGCCTTTACTATGTTGATGTATGTTTCTTCTTTATGTACTTTGTTGAGAGTTTTTATGATGGGTGGATGTTGAATTTTGCCAGATGCTTTTTCTGTATCTATTGAGATAATAATATGATTTTTTTATTCTTCATTTTGTTAATGTGGTGTATCACAATGATTGATTTGTGGATATTGCACCATCTCGGCATCCCTGGAATAAATCTTACTTGGATGTGGTAAATGATCCTTTTAATGTATTTTTGAATTCAGTTTATTAATATTTGGTTGAGGATTTTTCTATCTGTGTTCATCAAGGGTATTGGTATTCAGTTTTTCATGTGCAGTAATGTCTTCATCTGGTTTTGGTAATGCTGCCCTTGTAGAATGGATTTGGAAGAATTCTGTCCTCTTCAATTTTTTTGCGATAGTTTGAGACAGAGAGGTATTAACTCTTACTTCACTCATGTATGATAGAATTTACCTGTGAAGCCATTTGGTCCTGGAGTTGTTTGCTGAGAGTTTTTTGATTTCCAGTTCAGTTTTGTTACTAGTAATCGGTCTGTCAGATTTTCCATTATTTCCTAATTCAGACTTGGAAGATTGCATATTTTTGGGAATTTATGATTTTATTCTAGATTGCCCAATATTTGGCATATAATTTTTTGTAGTTGTCTCTGTATTTCTGTGGTGTCAGTTTAACTTCTCCCCTTTCAGTTCTGATTTTATTTCAGTTCTCTCTATTTCTTATTGAGTCTGGCTTAAGATTTATAAATTTTGTTTCTCTTTTCTAAGAACTAGCTCTTAGCTTCATTGACCTTTTCTTTTGTATTTTTTAAGTCTCTTTTTCATTTATTCCTACTCTGATCTTTATTATTTCCTACCTTTTACTAACTTTGGGCTTTTCTGTTTTCCTTCTTCTAGTTCCTTTAAGTGTAAAGTTTGTTTGTTTATTTGAGACTTTTCCTTATGTAGGCCTGTATTATAATAAACTTCTCTCTTAGAACTGCTTTTGCTTTATCCCAAAGATATAGAACCATTGTTTTCATATTAATTCCTCTCCATGTATTTTTTTTTTACTTTTTCTTTGATTTTTTTCATTGATCTATTTGTTGTTTAATGGCTAATGTTTATTGTTCCATGTGTTTGTGTTTTTTCTAGTTTTTTTTCTTGTAATTGATTTCTAGTTTCATACCATTGTGGTTGGAAAATATACTTGATATGATTTCAGCCTTCTTTTCTTAATTACATTTTATTATTATTAATTTTTTATTTGAGAGATAAAATGAGAAAGAGAGCATAAGAAGGGGGAGGGTCAGAGGGAGAAACTGACTCCCTGCTGAGCATGGAGCCTGATCTGGACTCAATCCTGGGACTCCCAGATCACCATCTGAGCCAGAGACAGTTGCTTAACCAACTGAGCTACCCAGACACCCTGACTTCAGTCTTCTGAAATTTCAGACTTGTTTTGTGGTTTAACATGTGATCTATTCTGGAGAATGTTCCATGTGCACTTGAGAAGAATGTATAATCTACTTGCTGTTCTTGTCTGGAATGTTCTGTATATATCTGTTAAGTTCATCTGCCCTAATGTGTCATTCAAAACCACTTTTTCTTTATGGATTTTCTGTCTGTATGATCTATCCATTGATGTAAGAGAAGTGTTAAAGCCCCCTATCCTTACTGTCAATTCTGCTATGTCTGTTAATATTGGCTTTATTTATTTAGGTAATCCAATTTTGGGTGCATCTGTTATATCCCCTTGTAGGATTGATTGCTCATTCATCGTTATGTAATGCCCTTCTTTGTCTCCCGTAATAGTTTTTGCTTTAAAGTCCATTTCATCTGATCTAAGCACTGCTATGTCAGCTTTCCTTTTTCACCTCCATTTTCATGGAATATCTTTTTCTGTCCCTTCACTTTCAGTCTATATTTGTCTTTAGGTCTGAAATGAATCTCTTGTAGGCAGAATTAGAAGGGTCGGTCTCTCTCTCTCTCTCTCTCTCTCTTTAAATCCATTTAGTCACCCTGTGTCCTTTAATTGGAGCCTTTAATCCATGAATATACTGATAAATATGTACTTGCTACATATTATTTGTTCATTTTTTTGTAATTCTTTTGTAATTTCTTTCTCTCTTGCTCTCTTCTGTTGTGATATAATAACTTTATTGTTGTGTATGTATTTCTTTTTCTTTATTTTTTTGTGTATTATATGTTTTTGGATTGAAGTTCCTATTAACGTCTTATATTTATAGCAGTCTATGTTAAGTTGAAGGTTCCTTAAGTTTGAACACAGTCTAAAAGCACCAAATTTTACTCCATATCCCATGATTTGTGTATATATCATAACTTACACGTTTTTATTTCGTATAACCTTTGATGAGTTTCTTTATAATTGATTGTACTACTTGTATCTTTTGACCTTCATACTAGCTTTAAACATGACCTTACTGTATGTTTGCTTTACCAGTGTAATTTTTTCCTTTCATAGTTTTCTTCTAGTTCTGGCCTTTTTTTCCCCCCCACTTAGAGAAGTCCCTATAACCTTTCTGGTAAAACTAGTTTGGTAGTCATGTTTAACTTGTTTGCCTGGGAAACTTTATCTTTCCTTTGATTCCAAATAATAATCCTAATAGGTAGAGTATACTTGACAATAGGTTTTTTCCCTTTAACTCTTTCTGACCTGCAGACTTTCTGCAGAATTAGCTAATGGCCTTATAGGATTTCCCTTGTACATAACTGTTAGCTTTTCTCTTACTGCTTTTATGATTCCTTCTTTAATTATTGCCATTTTAATTATTATGTGTCTTGGTGTAGACCTCCTTGGGTTCATCTTGTTTAGGATTCTCTGTGCACCCTGGACCTGGATGTCTGTATCCTTCTCCAGATTAGACAAATTTCCAGCTATTATTTCTTCAAATAAATTTTTTGCCTTCTTTGTCTACTCCTCTGGGACCCTTAGAGTGCAAATATAATTGTGCTTGATATTGTCCTAGAGATCCCATTTTTAAAAATTCTTTTTAACTGTTCAGCTTGGAAAATTTCCACTACCTATCTTCCAGATTGCTGATCCACTGTTCTGCATCCTTTAATCTGCTATTGATTCCCTGTAGTGTATTTTTATTTCAGTTATTATAGCCTTTAGCTGTGCTGGGTTTTTTGTTTTGAGGAGGGGGTTGTATGTTATATCTCTTTGTTGAGGTTTTACTGAGTTCATCCACTCTGTCAATCTGGTATCTTTATGAACATTACTTTGAACTCTTTATCAGGGAGATTACTTATCTCCATTTCATTTCACTCTTCTTCTGAGGTTTTTTTTTTGTGTGTGTGTGTGTGTGTGTGTGTGTGCTTTTATTTGGAACATATTCCTTTGTCTCCTTATTTGTCTGAGTCTCTGTGTTTATTTCTGTGTATTAGGTAGGGCAGCTATGTCTCCTCCAGTAATGGCCTTATGTAGAAGGCATCCTGTGGTGTCCAGTAGAGCAATCACTCTGGTCACCAGAACCAGGTGCTCTACAGATGTTCTCCCTGTGGGCTGTGTGTGCCTTCCTGCTATGGCTGTGCAACCACTGCTGTAGGTATGCTAGTGGGCAGGGCTGGCCCTCAGCCTCATTGTCAGCTATGCCCAGCCGTGACTACTGTAGGCACACTGGTCGGGAAGGCTTATGGGTTCTACACGGGAATGCCAGAGCAGGGCAAGCAGTGCTAGCAAGGGAGATAGAGAGTATCAGAGCTGGCTCTCACAAGCTTCCCACCAGCTAGGCTGAAGGAGCTCAAGAAAAATGGCATCTGCTCCCAGAGAAAACTGCAGGTCCCCACCCCTCTGGCACATGTCCTAAAATTATTCAATAAATCTCTTTTATGTATAACCCAGCTGCTTTTCAAACTGGTGTCTCCATGCTGGGCCTGGGAGTAAGTGGTAGAACACACTGGCCCTTTAAGAGTGTAAGACTGAATTTCCTATAGCCCTGCCATCTCTCACAGTGAATCCCTGCTGATTTTCTGTCAAATATTGTGGAGCAGGTCCCCAAGGCTGGAGCTACCCAAGGGGACTTGATCTCCTTGCTCCTCCATACTGTGATTTCCCTCCTGGTTGTGGGAGCCCTCACTGGGGTTCGGCTCCAACCACGTCTCAGTCACTCTTACTCTTCTTGATGTGGCCTTCTCTTTATATCACTAGCTGTGGAAGATCTGTTCTGTTAGTGCTCAGGTTGTTTTCAAAGTGAGTTGTATTACATGTAGTTGTTGCTTTGTTTTGTCTGCTTGTGGGAGGAGGTGAATATCTATATTGCTTGTGGGAGGGAATACGTATATATGTATATGTATATATATACATACACACACACACACACACACACCAGAAACTGGGACTGCTATGGCAAAGACAATGTACACTTAAAAATATTTTTAGACATACTACATATGACTTTCTGAGGATTCTATCAATTTATAGCCTACCAATATATATAACCATGTCCTTGACAACACTGGATATCATCAATCTTTATTTTGTTGATCTGTTGAGAATCTTATTTAATCTGCTGATATCTTATGATTTAATGAGGCTGAACATTTTTGCTTACTTATGGTTTTCTCTTCTTTGTGATTGCTGTTTGTCTAATTAACCCATTTTCATAATCTTTTCTGGATCATTTTCCTGTCAATTTGTAGAATTTTTTTAATGTTATGAATTTTAATAATTGTCCTTTAAACATTTTATCCAGGAATAATTTTTTAAAATATAAATATGAACTAGTATAAATTAGAATCAAAATGTTTTCATAATAAATATTGTTCTTGTAGCAAATATATGCATTGTGTAATTGTTCTAAACAGTGAACATTGTGATCTTTCCCTCTATCAATTCTTTGCTATTCTCAAGTTTTATACTATGAGTATGATAGTGCTCTTTATGACTACTTTTAGAATTGATACTTTTTCATTTCCTGTCTCTAGTAATTACTCAAATTGAGTGCTTTACTTGCAATTTGTGGCTATTCAAATTGAAGCAAAAGAGCCTACCAGTGAGTAGTAATTGCATATTTTATTGTTGAGAAATTTAAATATAATTGCTTCCTCAATCTTTTTTTTAAAAAGTGTTGGAGATTTATTTACTCATAGTTATAATTAAGGAACTATTTCTAGTCAGATTTCTAATGCCTTACTAGAGCATTACTTATTTCCAGAGACTCTAATTTTTTTTTAATTTCAAGTGTTTAACATGTAATCAGTTTTCAACAGATAATTTCATCTTCATCATTTATTTAGAGCAGTTATATTTACATTTAACAATTATTGTTGGAGGGAGATTTTAGCATTGTTGGCATCTGAAAGTTTTACTAGTCTATATTTTACTATTTCGGAAAATGTGTTATTTCAATGACTACTGTAATCTGTTTCTTATAAAATTCATGTTTGACTTCCTCAATCAATTCTTTTGGGCTGTGAGTTTTTTGTAACTTATAGAGAAAGCCATTTTGTGATAACTATAAAACATTGTAGCTATTGGTGATTTTTTTAAATAGATCTTTATAATGTGAGAGGAATTGGTTGACTGTATAAATTGAAATAAGCTGAAAAATTATAAACATTTCCATTATCCCATAGGAATGCTTTCCTTAGTGGTAGAATACATATCATACAAAATTATTTAACATCGAATAGTTTTTTAAACTGCTTTGATTGCACAGCATTGATAATTGCCTTTTACTGCATGTTGCTTTAAATCAGGAACATTCAGGACTTCACATACTCAAGTTATATAAGCATTTAGAGGAGGAATGTGCAAATTGTCTTAAAAATCAAGCCTATACTTTGAGAAGTAAAATTGGTTAAGCCTCAGAGTTAAGAATCAGCATGACTTAGAAATTATATTTCTCAGGATTCTCCCAAAGACCTTGCTAATAAACATGCCAAACAAACTTAAGTTCATATGATTCAGGATTGATCCAAAAGTTAAAGTTAAAAGTCCACAATTTTGTATTTTGCTGAATATTAAATCAGTTAAAACATTCTTTAGTGTTTAATATTGAGTATTCTTTCTAATTGTTTCTACAACATATAATGTGACAAAAGTTTCTATTTTTTATATATCATATTCATTCAGCCATTCAAAATGAATGAAATAAGACAGGGTGGGAGGAGGTGATACTGAATTTTCATTCACAAATCTTTATGTAACTGGCCTGCAAGAACAAATGATTATACATAATTGGCTTTCTCAAAGTACTGATTAATAAGAACTATAAACCTGGAACTTCCTCAGTAAATTAAAGCTATTTGGCTGGTATGTTAAAAGTGATGTACTAGAGTCTATTAAACTGCTATAATCAGGTTATTTGGAACCTGAGCCCAGTCAAAGTTATCTACCTAAATTATCAGTCAAACCCTGGAATTCTCTAAATTTGGGATGCAAAGTATCATCAGCCATGGCCAGAAGAGAGCAAGTTCCAAATGGAAGACAACACAGCAAATGGAAGAAGAATTCAGGAGTATCTGTGTAGGAATCAGGTTAAGTCAAGAGTAGGAATTATACCAGCATACCAAGGGTAGAGGGAACTCCATGGGTATACATTTCTCCCAGCATCCTAGAAGACCAGAGATGTACTAGCATTGAAAAAAGAGAGAAAGAAGGCGTTACCTTGTAGTCTACCACTAGGTGAAATCTCTAGTTTCCCAGCAGAGTCTTGTTTTAAAATGTGTCCTATTCTTAGTAAAACTGGAAAGTTAACTTCTGTAACTGACCCTGAATTTTATAACAGATGTGTAAGTCACATTAAGTTTTGTGTGTGGAACACATAGCTATTTATGTATCATGAAGGTGATCATAGGTTTTTTTTTTAAAATCTTTTCATGATCTATGCTAAATATTTATTAGAGACAACTTCTAGTACTACTTATGATTCAGATATTTAACATGATTCATTTATTATTTGGCAGTCTAGTCAGTTCTATATTTTCCTTTGCAATCTAGTCAATTCTGTATTTTCCTTTGCAAAAGTAATTAACTTAGCTCTTAAGTCAGTACATAGAAAGTTCAATAAGGCACAAAATTCAATAAATAAAGCTACATTTTGGGAAAAAAACACCTTGGGGAGAAAGTATTATAGTCTTTCTTTTTCAGTATGACACTGGTTTAAACAAATATAGTATATCCATGTTAAGGACTATGATACATCTTTTAAAAAGATGTGAGAAAGAGCATACAGACTGATATATGAAAGCTCTAAAAGTATATTGTCTTTTAAAAAATCAGGATATGAAACAATCTTTCAGTAGTTTTCAGAGGGTGAAGGGCAAGCTGTCTACTAAACCAAAGACCCTAAAAAGAAAAGATGTCAGTGGAGAAGTAGTGTTGGTCCAAAGGCACAACTCAGCAACAAAGTCTCTGGGTGTTTATCAGCTTACAGAACACAGAGGAGGAAACAGTGCTTTTAAGAGATCTTCCTAACCTTCCCAGCCCAAGTGAGGTGGCCAAGTGATCTCCTTTTAGGAGATGCTGTCAGTCAAGTGGCTGACGTGATTGCCACAGCAGGTTGTCATAAAAGTAAGCAGATCTACCTCCACAGCCCGCCCTCCTCTTCCCCTGTTGTGACCCACATGGGGCAGTACCATGGCCAGGATGGGGGCAGACTGGGACCTGCCACAGAGGGAGGGTCTGGTGTATTCTGCCACGCTGTGCACTTTTCATTGCTTTGGCTTCATACATTCCTGTGTCTTGTGGAGAAGCCAGATGGACCCGATTTCTCTGGTGAGTTACCGTCAAACATGTGACCTGTGTTCTTTAGTTTCTTTCATTATATCCCTTTGAGATGCTGAAACATCAGCCCTGTACTTTAACAAATAGCACCTGGACTTTCTCATCTTGTTTCTTTCTGAAGCAATCGCAAAACACTTTAGTAAAAAAGATTTATGACAGCTCTTCTATTTTTTTCCGTTTTATATGTCTGCTAAATTCCATTTTTAAAACAGTTATGGAGAAAGCCACTGGTGGAATTGCAATGTCTAGAAATGTTAACTTCTCTGTAAAAATAAGGCCACTCAAATCTTGTTAAACTGATGTTGTATTCATTGTGCCTCTTAATGCTCACGTTCATTCCAAAGGACTTATAAAATGAAATCATCAAAAAGTTCCCAGCTGCACAAGTCTTTTGAAACTTTTCTATCGTAACAGAGTCTGTGTTACACATTACAAAAACACGCAAGGGGGCTTAAAGATAGTTTAACAAAAAGACTAGAAAGGGAGAATATCCAGGTGGCTTTTTAAGTGTGGAACATAATAAAATGGTGTTTGGAAAGTATTATGCCAAGATGTAATAACTAGAAAACAAGAAAGTCCATTTATAAGTTGAAGTGTAACTTTAAGTCATAAATAGAAGAAATGTTGAGAATGGGAAGGGGAGAAATAACATGAGCACTTATTAAATGTGAAACAAATAGACCAAAATCCTTTAGCTACGGAAGAGCAACAGGACAGTATATTTTGGACCCATCCTGAAGCTTTGTCCTGGGGCTTTGAGTTCTATATTATTTCAGTCTTCTCAGGGAAGGTAATCACTTGCATATTTAAAACAGAGAGCCCGATGCAGGAGATTGGTCACCCAGGGGGAAGGCAGAGCTGAAATGCCCAACTGCAGACTGGGACACAACCTGTAGATTAACACTGCCAGGAGGCCACGATTACCCCTGGACCAACCTGAGGAGTCAAAGGATGACGGTGATCACGGGGGAGCTGGAAATGTCTCAGCTATGGCCTCAGATGTTGCCAGGGACAGATAGGGAGCAGCAGAAATACTTGGCTTCTCCCTCTTGCCTCCCCCTATTTCCTGCGAGGGTCCTCACTGGCCATACCCAGCCTGGGGACCAGCCTGCAGGGCTCACCCTTCTTGCAGTGCAGAGCAAAGGAGGACTGAGGAATGGATCCCAGGGAAAATGGGCTTGGGCCCAGCACAAACGTTGTGTGCATTAGCAGAAGGACACTCTTCCTTCCTTATGTGCAGGTGAGAACGTCCCACTGGGAGGGACCCGCTTCACACCCTGTGATCACAGAACTCTCCTGCTGCACAGTTCCTTTGCTCAAAGCAAGTATGTTCAGCCCTGACTGTTCCTTGTGTCTTGACAGTATTGCTCTGCTGCATTACTTAAAGCAGTATTTCAGTTTGGCCATGCACATTTTTTAAAGGACCCATTTGACTTGTAGTCTGGGTGTCCTGCTGTAATGCATCCACTGGCCTTTGGGTAGAGCACGCTTTATAACAACATCAGAGGCAGGTTAAGTGGAAGTCCAGCTGGGCAGTTGTCCATGGCACCAACCTTTGAGGAGTACTAAGAGATCAATGGAGCATGAAAACATCTCTGGAAATGTCAGTATGTGGGGCAAAAAATACAACTAAGAAACAAAACAAAATAAAACAAAAAAACCAACTTGCATTCTTCAAAAATCCTCTAAAGAAGAAATGTATTTTATCTGGTTGAATTTTTTAATCCACTTGTAGACACTGCCTCTCCCCATTTCCCCAGTCAAAAGGCTGTTCTTTGTATTTGTTTGGAAACAAACAGAAAACTAAATCCAAACGGTAAAGGACCTCAGTTGGCTTATATAATTTAAAAAGAAGGCTCAGGGTAAACATCAGGCAAGTCTTGATCTACAGCCCAGTGATGTCCCCCAGTACCCTGCCTTCCCCTTGTTGGTATCATGGCTGTATTATGACCACCAGTGGCATGCCCACAAAGAGAGAGCGTTCTCTTCCCCGAACACCAGATCTTAAGGTCATCATTTATTGGCCAGGCCAGGGATTCTTTGGAAATACAATTTCCTTAAAAATGTTGGGTTTTATCCCATTCATCTGATATATAACCTAAGGTGTTTGAAATGTATATAGGAGGTGAGGGTGTTCAGGCCCAAGCTTATTTGCTTTTTTTTTTTTTTAAACGATTATTTATTTATTTATTTGACAGAGAGAGATCACAAGTAGGCACAGAGGCAGGCAGAGAGAGAGAGAGAGGCAGGCAGAAAGAGAGAAAGGGGAGGAAGCAGGCTCCCTGCTGAGCAGAGAGCCCGATGCGGGACTCGATCCCAGGACCCTGAGATCATGACCTGAGCCGAAGACAGCGGCTTAACCCACTGAGCCACCCAGGTGCCCCAGCTTATTTGCTTTTATAGGAAATTCCCACCTTCCTATTTTCTCTGGCACCAATTTCAGCTTGTGAAGGACAATTAAGCTTTTCTAACCTTGAAAAGCTTCAGATTATCAGGCCGCCAGACCCTATGGATAGTCAGGTCCATAGAACAGTATCTCCTGGCCAAGTCAGCAGAAGAAATCTCTTAACCATCATGGTAGAACTGCTTCTTGGTCAATTTAAATTCAAAAGGAAATATAAAAGGATAATAAATATTATAAACACTTTATTTTCACTCATCCATTCACTAATTCTTTGGTGTGAGGCCAAGGTCTTTTCTTCAAGTGTGGGTTTTTCTCATATAAACTTAATCCATAATGCATTGAGGCATCTAAGATTTACACTTTCTTTTTTAAGTAGAATGAGAATTCCACAAGAACCTTGTAAAGTATATGAGAGAAAAATCCTTTTAAATTTTACAATTTCCCCCAATTCTTACAGCTTGAGTGTAATTTTTAAGCAATTGACTTTTATCAAGTCATTCCAAAGTATTTAATTTAGTTTTCATAGGGAGAAAAAAAAGCCCATCTATTGTCATATTTATAGTTCATTGGTTTCTGTAATTCTATAATACTTAATTAAAGTATGTAATTGCAATAAGTGTAACTGGCATAAATAAGTTTAGGAAAAGAGACAAACTAGGTAGCCGTAAAACCCAATTGGTGGGAACAGCTCTGGTTGGTGGGTTAAGGTCAACACCCATAGCCACGAACATTCTGAGGACTACAGGCTTCTGTCAAGACATTTTATAGAAGAATGAATGTATTAATTGACCAAACAATCAGTTCATCAGAGGTTGGGTAACACAGCAACTATTATTTTATATTTCTTCTCTATTTTCAGAAAGGCTTACTTGCAGCCTAAGCTTGTATCATTCACATAAGACCTAACTCAAAGTTGGAATATATTGTCAAAAACTCCAAAATCCCGATTCATCCATCCATTCATTCATTCATTCATTCATTTAATATTTTTAATTTTTACTTTTTATTTATTTATTTTTTTTACCAGATATGTTACTGCTATAAGCCTTGTAGAAATGTGCCTAGAGTCCCAAAGTACAATAGGAAATATTTTAGCCTGGAATATATCTTCAAAATCTCCAAAATCTCAATTCATTCATTCATTCATTCATTCATTCATTATTTTTAATTTTTAATTAATTATTTATTTATTTTTAGATTGATTTCTTTTCAGCGTAACAGAATTCACTGGTTTTTTTACAAGATATGTTACTGCTGTAGCCTTGTAGAAATGTCTCAGAGTCCCAAAGTACAATAGGAAATATTTTAGCCAGTTGCAGCATAAAAATGTTGCCAACTTCCCTGTTTGGGATAGATTGAATCATCCTCATTAACTTCCAGCCTACCTTCTCAGCTTCATTTTAGAAGCTGAGTGTAACATCCCATTTTATGATAAATTCTGTGTGAGTTATACTTTTAATTGCAAGTAATAGAAGAGACTTACTCAAATGGGTTAATCAGCAAAGAAGATATATTGGTTCATGTAAAAAAAAAAAAAAAAAAAAAAAAAAAAAAAAAAAAAAAAAAAAAACTCCAGAGGATGAAACTAATGTAACATTCTATGTTAACTGTGTTTTAGAAAAAAAAAAAAGAAAGAAAGAAAACTCAGAGAATGAGCACATTTCAGGCAAATCTCAGAGATCCAGTATATAGTTGTGTAGATTGCCCACTGCTCAAAGCAGCATGGACAAGGAGGTAAGTGGGATCCGAGTTCAGCTTACCCACTCAGGCATGGAGCTGGATCTATTTGGAGAAGGGGGTGCCATTTTGTTTACATGAAGGAGCCTCTAATAGCAAAGCCATGCTCTTGCGGACCAAATTTGTTTTGTTTATCTACCCAGAGGTAATTTATGTTCTAATACTGGGAGCCTTGGAGGCTCAACAATGTCAGCCAAAAATTGGTTTATTTTTCCCTGTTATCCATTTTCTTACATCAGCAAGTGACATCCTTAGATTGGCTCTACTTGAGCTCACCAGATGAAGGCCAGCATCAGCCAAGTCATCCATTGTCTATATCAGTGGGAGAGTGAACTCCTCAGTCATTGAATATGTTAACCTCCATATTTGTTCAACCGGGGTCTTGTATCCATCACTAAGCCAATCACTGGGGCAGACATATTTAACATGTTGGCTAAAGGAGGATCTTTATCTGCCATTTTGATATTTTTCTTTTAAATGTCTTATGTCTCTTCTATTTCTCTATTTCTCCAGTAGTCCCTCTTTAATTTTAAATAAATTTTTTCTAGTATACCATTTTAATTTCCATGTAATTCTTTTAATAGACTTTTCCACTTAATTTCTTTTTGGTTTTCCTAGGGCTTACAATTCATATCTCAAGTTAAAGCAATCTAGCTCTGATTAATACCAGCTAATATACTTCTGTCTCTTCCCTCCGTCATGATATCGTTGTCATAGAAGTTAAGGTTTTATGTATTATAAACCCATCAACGGTTTTATTGCTTTATGTAGTCTTTAAATTTTTGACATAACTATAGATTTACAAGTGCTTATAAGAAATAGGGAAATTTTAGGTACCCTTTACACAATTTTCCTTTAAAACTATAGTCTGCATTTTTTAGGGATAAATGTCCAAGAATGCAATTGCTTGTTTGTATGGTAATTGCACATTTATTCTGTAAACTGCCGAACTGTCTTCCAAAACAATTGTACCATTTTACATTCCTATCAGCAATATATGGATAATCCTTTTTCTCTGTATCCTCACCAGTGTTTGATATTGTCACTCTCTTTTATTTTAGTCATTCTGATGGGTATGTAATGATATCTCATGTGGTTTTCATTTGTATTTGCATTGGCTAATGAGGTAAATTTTTTTCATTTATTTGTCCTTTATATGTCCTCTTGGGTGAAATATCACTTCATATCAATTGCCCACTTCATATTTGAATTGTTTGGGATTAAATTTCTTAATTTAAAAATTTAAATTTTTTAATAGACTTTATTTTTTAGAGGAGTTTTAGGTTCAAAATGAAATCAAGCTGAAAATACAGAGAGTTCTTCTATATTCCTTGCCGCTACACATGCCCAGGATCCCCCAGTATCAACATCTTCCAAAAGCGGGGTACATTTGTTACAATGAGTGAACCTACATTGATGCATCATAATTACCCAAAAGCCATAGACTACAAAGTCCAAGGTTCAGACCTGGTATTGTATATTCTATGGCTTTCAACAAATGTATGCGTAATGACATGTATGCACACTACGGTATCATACAAAGTAGTTTCAGTGTCCTAAAAGTCCTCGGTGCTCCCCCTACTCAACCCTTCCTCCCTGCTTACCATGGATTTTTTTTCTATTTTAACTCTCTCCATAGTTTTGCTTTTTCCAGAAAGTCATATAGTTGGGATCATACAGTATGTAGCCTTTTCATGTTTGCATCTTTCATTTAGTAATAAGCTGTTAAGTTTCCTCATGTCTTTTTATGGACTGATAACTTATTTCTTTATAGCACTGAATAGCATTCCATTGTCTGGGTGTATCACAGTTTGTTCATTTGCCTGCAGTTGTGAATTGAACTGCCATAAATACCTGTGTGAGGGTTTCTGTGTGACATTAGTTTTCAATTCATTTGGGTAAATACTGAAGAGTATGTTTGTTGGAGCATATGGTAGGAGTTTAGTTTTGTAAGAAACGCCCAACTGTCTTTCAAAGTGCCTCTGTCATTTTGCATTCCCATCAGCAGTGAATGAATGTTCTTGTTGCTCCATACCTTGCCAACGTCTGGTTTTCCTAGGGATTGGTGGTGTCAATGTTTTGAATGCCAATTATTCTAAGAGGTAGTTAGTAGTATCTCATTGTTGTTCTAATTTGCAGTTCCCTTATGACTTATTATAAGGAGCATTTTTTCATAGCTTATTTATCATCTCTGTATCTTCTTTGGTGAGGTGTCTGTTCAGGAATTTGCCCATTTTTTAAATCAGGTTTTTCAGTTTCAAGTTTCTTACACATTTTGAATAATAACCCATTACCAGATAAATCTTTTAAAATATTTTCTTCCAGCCAGTGGTTTATCTTCTCATTTTTTTTTGTCAGTGTCTTTTGCAGAGCAGAAGTTTTTGATAAAGTTCAGCTTATGAATTATTTTCTAGGTGATGCCTTTGGTTGTTTTTAATTTTTTTACTGTTGAATTTTGAGAATTTTTTACACATTCAAGACACTAGTCGTTAGTTATGTGGCTTGCAAAAATCATCTCCCACTCTTGTAACTTTTTTTTATACTCTTAGTGGGGTCTTATATAGAGCAAACTTTTAAAATTTAAAATTAGAAATCTAATTTAAAATAAGAAATTTAAAATTAGAAAGTGAAATCCACTTTGCCCAATTTCATTTTAGGGGTCATGGTTTTGGTGTCAAGTCTAAGAACTCACCAGATAACTGATTATTATCCTATTTTTTTTCCTCTAAATGTGTATGTAGTTTCATATTTTACATTAAAGGCTGATCCATTTTGATCAGTGTGAAGTATAAGATTTAGGTCAAGGTTTTTTTTCTTTTTTTCTCTCTTTTTCTTTTCTTTGCCCATAATGTCCAGCTGTTCCAGCACCTTGTGTTAAAAAGCTTATCTTTCCTTAATTGAATTGCTTTTTAAATTTTCTCTAAAATTAGTTGTGCATATTTTTATAAGTCTATTTCTGAGTTCTTTATTTTATACCATAAGTTTATGTGTCTGTCCTTCCAAAACTACCATATAGTCTTGATTACCATAACTCTAAAATAAGTTTTAAACCAGGTAGAGTAGGGACGCCTGGGTGGCTCAGTTGGTTAAGCAGCTGCCTTCGGCTCAGGTCATGATCCTGGCGTCCTGGGATCGAGTCCCGCATCGGGCTCCTTGCTTGGTGGGGAGCCTGCTTCTCCCTCTGCCTCTGCCTGCCATTCTATCTGCCTGTGCTCGCTCTCTCCCTCTCTCTCTCTGATAAATAAATAAAATCTTAAAAAAAAAAAAATAAAAAAATAAACCAGGTAGAGTAATTATTAATGCTTTATTCTTCTTTTTCCAAAAAGAAATCAGTTGTTTAAGTTCCTTGACTTTCCTTATAAATTTTGTAATCATTTTGTCTACAGTTACAAAAAGTCTTGCTGGAATTTTGGAATGACTTGCATTAAACCTGTAATTCAATTTAAGAAAAAACTGACGTCTTTATTATGTTAAGTCTTGCAGTCTTGAACCTGGTATGTTTCTCTACTTTTAGATTATTTTTTATTTCTTTCATCAGTGTTATATAGTTTTTGGCATACCAATACTGAACCAGTTTTGAAAGATTTATACCTAAGTATCTAATATATTGACTCTAAATGGCATTAGAACCTTAATTATTGTGTTTACATGCTCATTGTTGGTATATAGAAATATTCATATTTCTTCTTTCTCTTTCATAATATTTCTCTTTCATAATATTTCTTCTTTCTCTTATAACCTGTGTCATTTATTAATTCCTTTGGTTGTTCTGGTTCTTTCATCGAATCCTTGGGATATTCTATGCAGACAGTCATGTCATCTGTAAATAGATACTGCTTTATTTTTTCCTTTTACATGTGTACATCTTTTGTTTCCTTTTTTTGTCTTACTACTGAATAAAACTGCCAGCACTATGTTGAATGAATCACCAGAGCAGATATCCTCGCATGGTTCCAGATCTTAGAAGAAAAGATTCACTCTTTTATCATTAACTGTGATGTTAAATGAAGTTTTTATAATGTTCTTTATTGTTAGGATGTTCCCCCTCTCTTATTTTTCTGAGAGATTTTATTATAAATGGCTGTGGAATTTAATCAAATACTTTTTCTACATTAGTTGATATGATCATGTGAGTTTTCTATTTTAGTCTATTACTGTGGTGGTACATTGATTTGTGAAGATTGAACCAACCTTGCATCCTTGAAATAAATGCCACTTGGTCATGTGTACATGTATTTTTATATGTTGCTGAAATAATTAAAGATTTTTGTCTATAATCATGAGAGATACTCTTCTGTAGTATTTAATTGACTTTCTCTGGTTTTGATATCAAGGTATAATAAGAGATTAATACAGTGAATTGACAAGTGTTCCCTCTTTTTCTTTTTTTTTTTGGAAGAGATTTGTACCATTGGTATTAGTGTTTTACAGCATTTTTTAATGAAATGATCTGGTCCAGAGATTTCTTTCTTGACAGTTTTAAATTTTGAATTCCATTCTCTTAATAGTTATAAGGGATACTCAATTGTCTACTTTTTTTTTTTAGAGAGGGAGGGGTAGGGGCAAAGGGTGAGATAGAGAGATTCTTAAGCAGACTCCATGCCCAGCATGGAGCCTGAAGCTCAGTCTTAGAACCCTGAAATCATGACCTGAGCTGAAATCAAGAGTTGGATACTTGATTGACTGAGACACCCAGCTGTACCTCAATTGTCTATTTAATAATTGATGAATTGCATTTTTGGTTTTTGAAGAATTGATTTACCTAACTTGTCAAATTTACATATGTAAAATTATTCATAGTGTTCCTTTATTATCCTTTTGATGTCTGGAGGGCCTATGGTGATAGCTCCCTATTTCATTCCTCTCATTATTAACTCATGTCTTTACTCTTTTTTACCTTTCGTCAGTTTTATTGACCTTTTCAAAGATTACTATTGATCTTACTAAACTTTATTTGCTTTTCTTTATATATTTTTTGTTTCCAATTTTAGTGATTCCTCTTTAAACTTTATTATTTAAAAAAAAAACTATTATTTACCTCCTTGTATTTGCTTTGTGTTTCCTTTCCTCTTGTTTAGTTCTTAAAGCAAAATCTTAGATTATTAATTTGAGATTTTCCCTTTTTTCTAACATATGCATTAAGTGATACATATTTCCCTCTTGCACTGCTTCAGTTGCATCCCACATGTTTTGTTATATTCTATTTTTATTTTCATTCAGTTCAATGTATTTTCTTTAGTTTGTTTAGAAATGTGTTGTTTAGTCTTAAGTTTTTGGAGATTTTCTAGTTATCTTTTTGTTACTGATTTCTGTTTTGATTCTATTGTGATAAGAATATATTTTTATGATTTTAATTTTTTGAAATTTGTTTAAGTTTGTTTGGTAGCTCAGGATGTGATCTGTCTTGGTATATGTTTCATGGGTGCTTAAAAAGAGTGTGTATTCTGATATTGTTGGGTGTGAATACTCTAAAAATATGGATTATATCCTGGTGTTTGGTAGTATTTTCAGTTCTGTTACTTCTGTGTCTAGTTATTCTTTCAGTTGTTGGGAGAGGGACTTTGAAGTCTCCAACTGTAGTTGTGGAGTTGTCTACTTCTTCTTTCAGCTGTTTTAGTTTGACATCACCAGAGTCCTGTTTTTTAGGTCAGACATATTTTGGATTGTTTGGTGTTCTTGGTGCATTGATCTTTTTATCATTATGTAATATCCTTCTCTGTCTCTGCTAAAATTTTCTTTGCCCTGAAGTCTACTTTATCTGATATTAATTAAGCCACTCTTCTGTCATTCAATTAATATTTGTATTATATACGTTTTTCCATTCTTTCATTTTCATTCTACCTATATCATTACATGTACTGAAGTGAATTTTTGTTGACAGAATATAGTTAGGTCATGTTTTTTTTCAGTCCTCTCTGCTTTTTCTGGCCTTTCTGCAAGTTATTTGAACATGTTTTTTAATTTCATTTTAATTTATCTATAGGATTTTTGAGTGTATCTGTATGGGTTTTTAGTTGTCCTAGGTAATATGTTATATATACATAAGTTATCACAGTCTGCTGATGCCAACAATATACCAGTTCAAGTGAAATATAAAAACTCTTCACCTCCCTTACATCTATTTACTTTTAAAATAATTTCATTTTCTTATGTATTTTCTATATACATTTTCTTTTTATTTTTTATTCTATATACATTTAGAAACACATGAGAGAATGGTATAATTTTTGTTTTAAACACTAAATATGATTTAGAGAACTCAATAAGAAAAGCCTATTTATATATCTACACCTTTGCTTACTGTGTTTTTTCTTTCTTCCCGATGATTCAAAGTTCTTTAAGTGTTTCATTCTAATTAGAGAAATTTCTTTAGCTACATTTTTTTAGATTAACTCTCCTGTGACAAATTCTCTTAGTTTTCTTTAATTTGAAAACACCTTGGTTTCCCCCTTAATTCCTGAACTATATTTTTGCTCGTATAAGATCTGAGTTGAGAGTACTTTTCTTTCAACACTTGGAAAATATTTATCATTTCCTTCTGGCCTCATAGTTTCTGATGAGAAATGTATTGTTGCTGTAATCAGATGCCCACCTGTAAGTAATGTTTTGTTTTCCTCTGATTGCCTTCAAGATATATATATATATATATATATATACATATATATATATATATATATATTTATCTTTAGTTATATATATATATATGTCTTTAGTTTTATATATATATATTTGTCTTTAGTTTTCATCTTAGCATTGATTTCTGTGCCTGTTCCCTGTTTATGGTTTGCTTAGCTCTTGAACTATGTCTCTTAACAAATTTGGGGAGCTTGAGCCATTATTTGTTTGAATACTCTTTTTTTTTGAGATATTATTTATTTATTGGACAGACAGAGATCACAAGTAGGCAGAGAGGCAGGCAGAGAGAGAGGAGGAATCAGGCTCCCTGCTGAGCAGAGAGCCCAATGCGGGGCTAGGCAGAGACTTTAACCCACTGAGCCACCCAAGCACCCCAAGTCTGAGTACTTTTAAAATTGCACCTTCTTTTTCTTCTCTGGAATTCCAATAACTTATATTTAGATCTGTTGTTCTAAAATCTCTGAAGAGTTTTTCATTTTTTCCATACTACTTTCTCTGTTGTTTAGATTGGTTAATTTTTGTTTTATCATCCCCTTTGCTGATTCTTTTCTCTGTCCCTCCATTTGATTGTTGAATTTATCAACACTGACCTTTATATTTTTGGTTATATTTTATTTCTCTTATTTCAGTTCAATTTTTCTCTGTATATCCTGTCACATTTCTGTGACTTTTTATTTCCTTTCTTGGATTTTGTATTTTTTGTTTCCAGAATGTTTGTATTTGCTGTCAAAGCATTTTTATCATGACAACATTTCTAGCATCTCTTTCAGTGTTGTCACCTGTTGATTGTGTTTTTTCCATTATGTTTGAGACCTTCTTGGTTCTTGGTATTGTGATTTTTTAAATTAAAACTTGGACATTTAATATAAAAGACATTCTGGATCTTCTTTAAACCTTCTATTTTAATTGGTTTTCTCTGACACCACCTGGCAGAGAATGGGGTAGCACTACCTCATTATGGTTAAGTGTAGGTGGAAATCCCAGATTTCCCATGCAGTCTCCATTGTCCCCAATGAGTTATTCCTGGATAATGCTGTGTGGTGGGAATTCTAGTTCCCACTTGGTGTCCACAGACACAACTGGGGGGTGGCCTTGTTTACACTAAAAAATGGTGAAAATCCTAGCTCTCCACTAGCCTCCTCTGACCATATCCCAGCCGGGAGGGAAAAGAATGTTATGTTACTTCCCACTAGGGGGTGGAAGTTCAGGCTTCACACATTATCCACACTTGATACCACCTGGGCTTCATTACTGGCTGATGGAAAAGAAAGTCCTGGACCACCACTCAGCCTTTTCTTTTCCTTTCTTCTTCTTAATTTAATTTTATTTTTCAGTGTTCCAAGATTCATTGTTTATGCACCACATCCCATGCTCCATGCAATACATGCCCTCCTTAAAACCCACCACCAGGCTCACCCATTCCTCCACCCCACTCCCAATTCCCCCAATTCACTTTTCCTTTCTTTCTCCTAATGTCCTCCATGTTATTCCTTATGCTCCACAAGTAAGTGAAACTATATGATAATTGATTCTCTTTGCTTGACTTATTATCACTCAGCATAATCTCCTCCAGTCCCATCCATGTTGATAAAAAAAGTTGGGTAGTTGGGTATTCATCATTTCTGATGGAGGCATAATACTCCATTGTATATATGGACCATATCTTTATCCATTCATCTGTTGAAGGGCATCTTGGCTCTTTCCACAGGTTGGTGATTGTGGCCATTGCTGCTATGAATATTGGGGCACAGAAGGCCCTTCTTTTCACTACATCTGTATCTTTGTGTTAAATACCCAGTAGTGTAATTGCAGGGTCATAGGGTAATGCAATTTTTAGTTTCTTAAGGAATCTCCACATTGTTTTCCAAAGTGGCTGTACCAACTTGCATTCCCACTAACAGTGTAAGAGGATTCCCCTTTCTCCACATCCTCTCCAACACTTGTTGTTTACTGTCTTGTTAATTTTGGCCATTCTAACTGATGTAAGGTGGTATCTCAATGTGGTTTTGATTTGAATCTCCCTGTTGGCTAATAATGATGAACATTTTTTCATGTGTCTGTTAGCCATTTGGATGTCTTCTTTGGAGAAGTGTCTGTTCATGTCTTCTGCCCATTTTTGACATAATTATCTATTTTTTGAGTGTTGAGTTTGAAGAGTTCTTTATAGATCTTGGATATCAGCCCATTGTCTGTAGTGTCATTTGCAAATATCTTCTCCCATTCTGTGGGTTGCCTCTTTGTTTTGTTGACTGTTCCCTTTGCTATGCAGAAGCTTTTGATCTTGATGAAGTCCCAAAAGTTCATTTTCACATTTGTTTCCTTTGTCTTTAGCGACATGTCTTGAAAGAAGTTGCTGTGGCCATGTCGAAGAGGTTACTGCCTGTGTTCTCCTCCAGGATTTTGATAGATTCCTGCCTCATGTTGAGGTCTTTTATCTATTTCGAGTTTATCTTTGTGTATGGTATAAGAGAATGGTCGAGTTTCATTCTTCTACACATAACTGTCCAATTTTCCCAGCACTATTTATTGAAGAGACTATTTTTTTTCCACTGGATATTTTTTCCCTGCTTTGTTGAAGATTATTTGACCATAGAGTTGTAGTTCCATATCTGGGCTCACTACTCTGTTCCACTGGTCTATGTGTCTGTTTTTGTGCCAGTACCACGTTGTCTTGATGATCAGAGCTTTGTAATAAAGCTTGAAATCAGGCAACGTGATGCCCCTAGTTTTTATCTTCTTAAACATTTCCTTAGCAATTCGGGGTCTCTTCTGGTTCCATACAAATTTTAGGATTGTTTGTTCTAGCTCTTTGAAAAATGCCAGTGGAATTTTGATTGGGATGGCATTGAAAGTACAGATTGTTCTAGACAGTATAGACATTTTAACAATGTTTATTTTTCCAATCCATGAGCATGGAATGTTTTTCCATCTTTTTGTGTTTTCTTCAATTTCTTTCATGACTGTTCTATAGTTCCTTGAGTATAGATCCTTTACCTCTTTGGTAAGGTTTATTCCAATTTGTCTTATGGTTCTTGGTGCTATAGTAAATGGAATCAATTCTCTAATTTCCCTTTCTATATTTTCACTGTTAGTGTATAAGAAAGCAACTGATTTCTGTGCATTCATTTTGTATCCTGCCACATAACTGAATTGCTATATGAATTCTAGTAGTTTGGGGGTGGCGTCTTTTGGGTTTTCCACATAAAGTATCATGTCATCTGTGAAGAGAGAGGTTTGACTTCTTCTTTGCCAATTTGAACACATTTTATTTCTTTTTGTTGCTAGGACTTCTAGTACTCTCTTGAACAACAGTGGCAAGAGTGGGCATCCTTATCGTGTTCCTGATCTCAAAGGGAAGGCTGTGAGCTTTTCCCCACTGAGAATGATATTCGCTATGGGTTTTTCATAGATAGATTTTGTGAAGTTGAGGAATGTTCCCTCTATCCCTACTTTGAAGAGTCTTAATCAGGAATGGATGCTGTATTTTGTCAAATGCTTTTTCTGCATCAACTGAGAGGCCCATGTGGTTCTTCTCTCTTTTCTTATTGATTTGTTCTATCACATTGATTGATATGTGAATGTTGAACCACCCTTGCATCCCAGGGATAAACCCCACCTGGTCATATGGATAATCTTTTTAATGTACTGTTGGATCCTATTAGCTCGGATCTTGTTGAAAGCCTTGGCATCCATATTCATCAGGAATATTGGTCTGAAATTCTCCTTTTTGATGAGGTCTTTGCCTTGTTTGGGGATCAGGGTAATGCTGTCTTCATAGAAAGACTCTGGAAGGTTTCCTTCTGTTTCTATTTTTTGAAACAACTTCAGGAGAATAGGTATTATTTCTTCTTTGAAGATTTGGTAGAATTCCCCAGGGAATCCGTCAAATCCTGGACTCTTTTGGGATGTTTTTGATCACTGCTTCAGTCTCATTACTAGATATTGGTCTATTCAGGTTGTCAGTTTCTTCCTGTTTCAGTCTTGGAAGTTTATACGTTTCCAGGAATGCGTCCATTTCTTCTAGGTTGCTTAATTTATTGGCATATAACTGTTGATAATAATTTCTGATGATTGTTTCTATTTCCTTGGTGTTAGTAGTGATCTCTCCTCTTTTATTCATAATTTTATTAATTTGAGTCCTCTTTTCTTTTTGGTTAGTTTTGGCCAGTGGTTTATCAATCTTATTGATTCTTTTAAAGAACCAGCTTCAGTTTTGTCGATGTGTTCTACTATATCTCTGGTTTCTAACTCTTTGATCTCTGCTCTAATCTTGATTATTTCCCTTCTTGTGTATGGGGTTGGCTTAATTTGTTGTTGATTTTCCAGTTCATTAAGGTGTTAAGAGAGTTGGTGTATTTGGGATTTTTCCAGGTTTTTTGAAGGAGGCTTGAATGGTATGTATTCCCCCCTTAGGACTGTCTTTGTCATACCCCATAGGTTTTGGACCGCTGTGTCTTCTTTCTCATTGGTTTCCATGAATTATTTAAGTTATTCTTTGATTTCCTGGGTAGGCCAAACATTCTTGAGCAGAATGGTCTTTAGCTTCCAAGTGTTTGAATTCCTCCCCAAACTTTTCTTGTGGTTGAGTTCCAGTTTCGAAGCATTGTGGTCTGAGAATATGCAGGGAATAATCTCAGTCTTTTGGTATCAGTTGAGCCCTGATTTGTGACCCAGCATGTGTTCTACTCTGGAGAAAGTTTCATGTGCACTCAAGAAGAATGGTTATTCTGTTGTTTTAGGGTGGAATGTTCTATGGGTGGAATACATCTATGAGGTCTATCTGGTCCAATGTGTCATTCAAAGCTCTTGTTTCTTTATTGATTTTCTGCTTGGATGATCTGTCTGTTACTGAGAGTGGCATGTTCAGATCCCCTACAATTAATGTGGTCATATCAATATGGCTTTATTTTGATTAACAACAGTTGGCTTATGTAGTTGGTTTCTCCCATATTGGGGGCATAAATATTTAAATTGTTAGATCTTCTTGGTGGATAGACCTTTTTAAGAATGATGTAGTGTGCTTCTGTATCTCTGACTACAGTCTTAAGCTTAAAATCCAATTTGTCTGATATGAGAATCACTACCCCAGCTTTCTTTGGAGTCCTGTTGGCATGAAAGATGGTTCTCCATCCCTTCGCTTTCAGTCTGGATGTATCTTTAGGTTCCAAATTTGTCTCTTGTAGACAGCACGTGGACAGGTCCTGTCATTTTATCCAGTCTGCAACCCTGTGCCATTTTATGGGAGCATTTAAACCATTCATGTTGAGAGTGATTATTGAAAGATACGTTTTTATTGACATCATGTTGCCTGTGAAGTCCTTGTTTCTATAGATTACCTCTGTAAATTTCTGGTCTCTGTTACTCTTGGGTTCTTTCTTCTTTTGTAGACCACCCCCCCCCCTTAATATTTCTTGTAGTGCCAGCTTGGTGGTCACATACCCTTTTAAACTTTGCCAGTCTTGGAAGCTTTTTATCTTTCCATTCATTTTGAATGTCAGTCTTGCTGGATAAAGTATTCTTGGCTGCATATTCTTCTCATTTAGTGCCCTGAATATGTCTTTCCAGCCTTTTCTGGCTTGGTAGGTTTCTGTGGACACGTGTGATGTTATTCTGATGGTCCTTCCCCTTTACTTAAAGAATCTCTTTCCCCTAGCCCTTAAGACATCCTGTCTGAAATGATGATTTGTGAATTTCACAATTAAGTGTTTGGATGTCTTTCTAGACATTGATCTTGGGGGTGTCCTTTCTGCCTCTAGGACATGAAAACTTGTTCCATTCCCCAGATTAGGGAATTTTTCATCCAGAATTTGTTCAACTATATTTTCTAGTCTTCTCTCTTTCTCCACCCTCCCGGAGATCCCAATAATTCTTGATGTTGGAATATTTCATGGTGTCATTCATTTTCCTAATTCTGTTTTCATGGTTTCTAAGCTGTTTGTTCCAGTACTCCTCCTGATCTTTCTTTTCTATCAGTTTGTTTTCTAGATCACTATTCTATTTCTGCCTCAGTTACCCTAGCTGTTCGAGTATATTTAGATTAGATTGGATCTCATTGATAGCACTTTTAACTTTTTCTCAGGCAGCTTTTATTTCTGCCCTAATCGATTCCATGTTGTCATTAATGGTTTTCTCCAACTCAACCATTGCCTCAATAATTGTAACCCTGAATTCCCTTTCCAACATGCTGTTTATGTCCATACCCAATAGTTATGTGGCAGAGGGCACAGTTTCTGAATTTTTCCTCTGTTGGGTGTTCCTCCTTCTAGTCATTTTGGTGAGAGGTGTTTGAGGGGATGTATAGCTGAATATATCAACAATTATCCAGGCAAGGTGCACCCTGAAAGTTTCAGAGCAATCAGAAGTCACCACCAAAAAGAAAAAAAAAGAGAAAAAAGAGAGAAAAAGAAAAAAAAAAAGAGAAAACACAGCCAAAATGAGCTCCAAAAGTAAGATTTATAAGGTACATAAACAAAAATGAACAAACAAAAAGACTGACAAAAATAAGAGACAAGAAAAAAAAAAAAACGAAAAACCCAGCCAAAATGAACCCCAAGAATAAATAAGATTTATATAATACCAGAATAAAAACAAACACACAGAAATACTAACAGAAGAATAAGATGGGAGTATGTGGTTATAAATCCTCAGTGTGGGTGAGGAAGGTTATTTCAGTTCTTCCTGGGTGTATCTTGTCATCTTTGTTAAAGGACTCAACTTTCCAGAGATACAGGGAAATTAAAACTGGTTTATATATAGGGGTAGTATTGACTAGGGAAAAAGGATTACCTTGAAGCTTATATCTCTCCCTCTCTCTCTCTCTCTCTCTCTCTCTCTATATATATATATATATATATATATAGGAAAAGAAAAAGAAACTGGGTGTATGTATTTAAAAAGTTCAAGTTAAAAAGTTATTATGGAATATCTTGTATTAAAGCTCTAGTTGTAATGGTAAGTAGGTTAAAAAATTAAAAGAACAAGAATCATGAGAATGAATTAGAAAAAGAAAAAGAAAGAAAAGTTGTATCTATGAAATATACTGGTTTGGGGGCAATACCAGGATATTAACATATTGTTTTTCCCTCATGTTGGGGTTTTACAGTTTTGTGGGACCTCATGGTGGTTGTCCTCTTGTTCTTTTGACTTTCTTCTGGGGGAGGGACCTGCCGTATTGTTTTTCAGTCAGTCCTGCTTGGGCTGAGTCGTCCTACCCGCTATCAAGGGGCTTGGCTCTGTGGAAACCAGTTTTTCAGGCTTTTGTTCTCTAGACGTTTTTGATCTTTGGCAGCATTTTATGGTTTTTTGGCGGTTTAATGGAAAGTAAACTGTCCATACGCAGACCTAAGCCTCAGAGAGAAGCCTTGGTCTGCTCCCCATCCCTGGGTGGTCCAGAACATAGAGACTCCCCCTCTGCAAAACTCCACTAACACCATAGCCTCCCACAGGCAGTGCACACCCGCAGCCACTATCCCAATGGTTGCCAGAGGCCCCCGCTTGTCTCTGTACCCCCATGCCACTAAAACTGCAAGTGATATTGGTCCAGGAGAACCTGAACCCAAGTGGCTGCCATTGCTGAGACTGCTGTCTGGGGTCCATGCCCACACTGGGTGCACTCATCCCAGGTAGAGGTGCAGGTCGCAGAAGGCTGTGGGCCAAAGGACCCCAACCGGAGTTCACACCAGACTCTCTCAGACACCGGCAGGAGTGCCCCAGCCCAAGTGGTGGTGCAAGGAGGGGAAAGCCAGAGCTCAGGGACCATGGACTGGAGGCCCTGCTGGACTCTCTCTGGCATGGGTGGTTGTCAGTGGCGACCATCCTGGGACCGTGGGCTTAGGTCCATACCCATGACTGCCCAATTCCACCAGTTGCCCCTTGAGATCTTTTGCTGTTTTTGAGTGCTTTTAACCAGACTCCCAAGTTTATGCTGGTCCCTAACCACAGGGCATTTTCATATTGGGGTATTACTTTCCAATGTGTTACTTCTGGTGGCTCCCTCCCCTTTCTGTTTATCCTCTGATATCAGTCTGAGTGTTCCAACACCACTTTACCTCTCCACTGGTGTCATCTTAGAGATCCAGAAGTGTATAATCTTATATCTCAGGCCGATTTCATGGGTGTTCAGAGTGTTCTGGTAGATATTTATCTCACTTTCGGGGACCAGTTGAAACAGGGTCTCCTACTTCTCCGCCATCTTGCCCCTCCTCACTACTTAACCTTTTCTGACAACACCTTGGCAGGAGTGTTGGGGCACTCAGCCTTCTGAGTATAGAAGTCAGGACCCCTCACTTGAACTATGTTGGTATGGGTGGGAGTGGAGCCATAGTTTTTTCGATGGTGTTTAGCTGGAGTAAAGTGGTTATAATCTAAAAAGTTTCTATCTTGCTAGGCTTCTCCAATCCTGTTATGTCGGCAGTTGAGAGCAGGCTTAGGTTGAGGCTTTTTTTTTTTTTTTTTTTTTTTTTTTTGCCTTTGCTTATTGATGTTTCTGGATTGCTAGATTCTTCAGCTTCAAGTGTTGGATATATGAGGCAAAAAAGGAAAACCAAGGCTCTCACCACTTTGTCATATCAATTTGGATCATTTTTTATTTCTTCTTCTCATCTGATTGCTGTGGCTAGGATTTCCAGTACTATGTGGAATGAAAGTGGTGAGAGTGGGCACCCTTGTCTTGTTCCTCATCTTAGAGGAACAGCTTTCCCCTTTTGAGACATTGAAAATGCAATGTAAGGTAAGGTGCCAGTATGGAGCAGCACCTCGTGGGGTCAGATCTCCATCCTCCAAGACATGAAGTGCTGTTTTCTCTAACTAGCTGGAGCCAAAAGCAGAGTGAGCAACACTCTTCTGAGCTGGGCTGCACATCATTTAGAACCATGCTATTAAACTGAACTCTGTTATTCTCATTGTCTTTTAAAAAGATAACATTATCTGCAACATTGAATAAGAGCCAAGTTAGAAAGCAAGTTCTGACATTAATTGACTGTGAATATTCAAGGCTTTTTTCCTGATCGTCTATTACTTGTTTGCTTTCTCATTAAAGGGATCATTAAAGTCTTCCTTCCAGAATATTAGAATGGTTATAAAGTTAAATATAGAATAAAATTAGCTTTACCCCCATCATTATGACTAAAGCTCCAAAGTACCAAGACTCTACAGCAATGACTTGGAGATTTTTGCCTTTTGTACTGTATTCAGTCTTGATATCCAGTAACAGGACATCTAAACCAGTGGTTCTCAATGAGGCAGTACTCATAATACAGAAGTATTATAAAAGTATTTCATTTTCAAAATGATACAAAGGGACATCATTGACATTAATGATGAGGACCAAGAATGTCAGATGTCCTTGTTTCTTGATGTAGGCCTGTGTTGCTGTGAACATTCCTCTCAAAACTGCTTTTGCTGAATCTGTTAGATGTTGGAACATTGTCTTTGCATTTTCAATGTCTCAAGGTATTTTTTAATTTCCTCTTTGATTTCTTTGTTGACCCAGTGGTTGTTTAGTAACATATTTTTAGCCTTTATGTGTTTGTATTTTTTTTCCTCTTCATTGATTTTTAGTTTCGTATCATTGTGCTCAGAAAAGATGATGAACTTTCTTGAATTTATTGAGACACTGAGACATTTTGTTTTGTAAGTGGAGTGTTAAAGTTTCCTACTATGATTGTATTACTGTCAATTTCCCTTTTTATATCTCTTCATAGTTATTTTATATATTCAGGTGCCCCCATGATGGTGCATAGATATTTACAATCCTTATGTTTCTTGTTCGATATCTTTATCATTATGTAACATTCTTCTTTGTCTTGTCACAGTCTTTGTTTTAAAGTCTGTTTTGTCTGAATTGGTATCACTACCCCAGCTTTCTTTTTGTTTCCATTGCATATAGTACCTTTTTCCATCCCTTGACTTTCAGTGTGTGTTTATCTTTAGGTCTGAAGTTAGTCTCTTATAGGCAGCCTATAGATAGGTTTTGTTTGTTTGTCTGTTGTTTTTTCTTCTTTACCTGTTCAGTTACCCTAGATCTTTGATCAGAACATTTAGTTCATGTATATGTAAAGGAATTACTGATAGGTATGTACTTATTGCCATTTTGTTCATTGTTTTCTGGTTGTTTTTTTTATTACCTCTTCTCTTGCTATTCTCCATTGTTAATTTGATGACTTTCTTATTGTTATGTTTCAATTCTTTTCTGTTTATTTTTCGTATATCTAGTATAGGGTTTTTTTTGTAGTTAACATGAGGTTCATATATAACAACTTATGTGTGTAACAGTTTATATTGACAGTCACTTAAGTTTGAACACATTCTAAAAGCAGTATGTTTTTATTCCCCACCCCATTTTGTTTTGACGTCATATTCTACATATTTTTGATTTTGTATATTCCTTAATGCATTATTATATATGTAGTTCATTTTACTACTGTTGTCTCTTAATGTTCATAGTAACTTTATAAGTAGTTGATTCATTTACCTTTACTGTTAGTTTTTTTAAGTGGGATTTAAAAAAAAATTTTTTTTTATTTCCAATTATGGCCTTTCCCCCCCACCACTTAAAGAAGTCCCTTAACAGTTCTAGAAAGTTCAGTGTAGTGGTACCTTTTATTTTGTTGGGAAAACTATCTCTCCTTGAGTTGTGAATGATAATCTTGCCAAGAAGAATATTTGTGGTTGTAGGTTTTTTTCCTTTCAGCACTTTGAATATATAATTCCAGTCCCTTCAAGCCTACAACCTTTCTGCTGAAAATATAGATTTTGCCTTATAGATTTTGCCTTATACTGCTGCTTTTGAGTTTCTGTTTTTAATTTTTGACATTTTAGTTATTTGTGCCTTGGTGTGGACCTCTTTATTTTCATCTTGTTTGGGACTCTCTTCTTCCTGGACTTGGATGTCCGTTTCCTTTCTTAGGTAATGGAGGTTTTCTGCCTCTTTCCGTCTTTTTCTTCTGGGACTCCTGTAATGGAGTCCCAGATATCCTGCTTGATATTGTTCTAGAGGTCCCTTAAACTATTCTCACTTTTTAAAAAGATTTATTTATTTTTGAGAGAGAGAGAGAGTGTGTGTGTGTGTGTGTGTGAGCAAGGGAAGGGGCAGAAGAAGAAGGAGACAAGCTGACTCCCTGCTGAGTGCAGAGCCTGATGTGGGGCTCAACCACATAAACATGAGATCATGACCTGAGCTGAAATGAAGAGCCGGGTGCTCAGCCAGATGAGCTACCCAGGAGCCCCAACAATCCTCATTTTTAAAATTCTTTTTTCTTTCATCTTTCAGCGTGGCTGATTTCCATTACCCTGTCTTCCAGATTGCAGATCCATTCTTCCACATTTTCTAACCTGTTTTTGATTCCCTATAGTGTCTTTTTCATTTCAGTTACTGTATTCTTTAGCTCTGATTGGGCCTTTTTATGTTTTTTTAATCTGTTGTTGAAGTTCTCACTGGGTTTATCTATTCTCCTGAGTTTGGTGAGCATCTTATTATTTTGTACTCTTTGTCAGACTTATTGCTTATCTATTTCATTTAAGTCTTTTTCTGAGGTTTTTGTGTGTTCTTTCATTTGCAACACATTCCTGACTCCTCATTTGGCTGATTCTATGTGTTAATAAGTAAGCCAGCTATATCTCTTGGTCTTGAGTGAGTGGCCATATGTGGGGCCCAGAAGCACAATATCCTCTAGCCACTAGAACAAGACCCTCCAGGTATACCCTCTGCCTCTGTGTGTAGGCTCTGTGTGCTCTCCTGTTGTGGATGGGCCTCTACTGCTGCAAGCATGCTGGTGTGTGGGGCTGGCCCCCAGCCTGCCTGGTTTGTGTTGCTCACCCATGACTGTCACAAGCACAGTGGTGTGCAGGACTGGTTCCCCTACCCTACTCCAGGGCAAGAGCCATTTTGGAGTGGCACATGTCCAGTTGAGGCTATCTGTTGTGTGTGGCAGGATGAAAGCTGTTTTCAGAGCTGTTGGTCCCAGCTGAGGCCTCCTACTTGAATGTGGCAGGTTAGGAGTCACTATGGGAGGGCACCTACAGGAGCGGGCAGGTTGGGCTTGGCAGATCTGCAGGGGAATTCCAGGGCAGGGTGAGTGATACTAGTAAGGCAGATGGAGAGTATCAGAACTAGTACCTGCCAGGAGCACCTGGGTGGCTTAGTAGGTTGAGCATCTGCCTTTGGCTCATGTCATGATCCCAGGGTCCTGGAATTGAGCCCTGAGTTGGGATCCCTGCTGGGTAGGGAGCCTCCTTCTCCCTCGGTCCTTTCCCTTCCTTGTGTGCATGTTCTCTCTTTTTTTCTCTCTCTCTCAGAAAATAAAATAAAATAAGCTAGTACCTGCCAGCAATGGGTCAACTAGGCAGAATGAAGTTAAGAAAAATGGCAGCTGCCAGTGTTCCTAAACCTGGAGAGCGTCTCTACAGATTTCTGTCCCTTTGGCACATGGTGTAAAATCAGTCAATAGGTCTCCGTCTTGTATAGCTCAAGTATTTTTCAAACGGCTGTCTTCATGCTGAGTCTCAGAGCAAGTGAGTTTGTGCATGGGCCCTTTAGGAGTGGAGTCTCGATTTTCTTTAGTTTTCTAGCTCTCCCAGAATTAAGCCCCACTGATTTTCAAAGCCAGACATTTTGGCAGCTTGTCTTCCTGGTGAAAGTCCCCAGGACAGGTGGTGTTCATTGTGGGGCCTGAAACATCACAATAGTGGATTGTCATGTTGGGGGTGTTGGTCCCAATCAAACCATGTCTCTGCCTTTCCGACCCTTCTCAGTGTGTCTTTTTCTTTGTATATTTAACTGTGGAAAAAGCATTCTGCTGTCTTCACGTTGTTCTTAGAGATAGTTGCTCTGTATGTGGTTGCAGCCTTGGGGTGTATGTGGGAGGAGGTGAGCTCAGGATCTTTCCAGGATCTTTTTCCACTTCTCTATCTGATCAGGATCTTCTCTTGGTCATTTTACAGTCTGGCTATGATAATGTCCAGATATGGATCCCTGAGTTAATCTTACTTAGAGCTTGTTGAGCTTCTTGGATTTTTATTTTTTCATCAGATTTGGAACTTTAGAATATTCTTTCTGTCTCTTTCTCCAGTTCTTCTCAGTCCCCCTTTGTACTCATGCATCCTTGGTTATATTTTTTAGGACTCTGAAGCTCTGTTTATTTTTTCTTTTTTCTATCTGTTCTTTAGACTGGATAATCTCAACTGACCTTCTAGTTTGCTGATTCCTTCTTCTGTCAGCTCAAGTCTGCTGTTGACATCTTCTTGTGAATTTTTAACTTCAGCTATTGTTCTTTTTGGTACTTCACGAATTTCTATTATGTTCTTTTTTTAATAATTTCATAATTTCTGTCTCTTTAGTGGTCTTCTCTATTTGGTGAGATGTTCTTTAGTTCTTTAGATGTAGTTTTCTATAGTTCTCTGAACATATTTATGACAGTTTATTTAAAATTTTTGTCAGTTGGGTCCAATTTCTGGGCTTTGTCAGAGAAGGTTTCTACTAATTGCCTTTTGCATTTGTGTGGGAGGGAGAGGCATACTTTTATATTGTAATTTTTTGTTGTTGAAAATTGGACATTTAAAATAACAAAACATAGAGTCTCTGGAGATCAGATTCCCCATCCCCTCTCCAGGGTTTATTGTTGCTGTTTATTATTATTGTTGCTAGTTTTTATTTAGTGACTTTCCTTGACTAATTCTATAAAAATCTGTATTTTTTTTGTTGCATGTAACAAATGAAGTCTCTGTTCAGTTATCTTAATGTGCAGCAAATGACTGAACAGAGATTTCCTTAAATACCTTGAACTGCTAGGTCTGTCCTTTCCTGAGGGGGGTCTGTGTGTGGGGTAAGTTATCCATGCTATAGCATGCACGTTTTAACTATGCCTTACTCTTCCTTCCTGCTTGTGCAGTGCCTCCAGGTCAGCCAGAGGTGAAAGGTTAGGTCACCTCAGGCTTTTCCTGAGTATGTGCACAGCCCTGCACACGAATATGTCCTTCTAGAATTCCAGCAATCTCAGAGCTTTTCAAAGTCCCCTGTGAACATCTCATTTCCCAGTTTTTCCTTTTGAATTTTTGGTAACCTCTAATTAGCCCCAAATGGTATTGCTGCCTTAGGCAGTTGTTATGTTAAATAACCACCACTGATTGTATTCTACAGATGCCCTGGTGATAGGGCTGTTCACATTGAGTAAGCCCTCAATCAAGTTAAATAAAGACAAGATCCAGGAGCTATCAGGCACGTCGAAGAGTGACAATCATCGGTGAATTGGGCTTTAGGAGAGCTCCACTCCCATCCTGTGCCCTCTCCTGGGGCTGTAGGCTGCTGGTTTTCACTGTGATGGTGCAGCTGTTGACTTTGAGTTAAGGAGGAGCTGGGGCAAGGGTGATGGGGATGGGGTTGTTGGGTCCCCCAATAATGGGTCCATGGTCAAAAGAGCGAAACTGATACCAAGCAAAGGCTTTATTTCGTGCTAAGCATCAAGAATCAAACCGACTGTCAAATAGACGGGTTGGGGCCACCACTTACAAAGAGGGGCGACCTCTCTCTTCTTTACATACTAGCTTTTAAGGGCAAAGGCCATGTGGTTGGGCCTGGCCATGCACAGGTGACCAATGAGATTGTAACACAGAGAAAGCTGCACCATCTTGCTGGGTCACACATAAGTGAGCAATTGAATTACAGTTTACCCTATAGTAGATATTTGAACTAGCCTATCATGTTGGCCAGAATTGGCACCCAAAGGGCACCCAAAGGGCGGGGCCTATACTCCTTGGTAGCTAGGAGACAGTATGCGTTCCCACTGATTGAATACCTCCACCTGGCCTGACCCACCCTTGTATTTGGGCTTTGTTACCTGGGACTGGTTTCTGGGACTTGTTTTTAAGTAAGTTCCCTGAAGGGAGGGGGGCAGGGTCAGGATGGAGCTGCTCTGGCTAAATAGGCTCTTACAGGGTAAGTCCCAAAGCTTTTTATATTTACCTACATTCAGCTATTTTCCTTTAATAAACCCTCAAACTATTAAAATTCTTTGGTTAATATGAAATGTTTTAATGAAGTTAATGCTGAGCATTTCTGCCATTGTCTCACTGTGAATTTTCAGAGGTCCTTACCTCTACCCTCGAGAAATGCTTCACTTCAGTGTTATTTCAACGTGATTTACTCTGTTCCATCTCTCGCACTTCACAAGTCTCTCTCAGTAGTTGGCCTCCCTTCCCAGCTCAGAAGAAACTGAGTGGGAATTAACTGCAACCTCCTTGCTCTAACTTAGGAACTCACCATCCTCTTCCCGTCGTTATAGAAGAGATGTCCTTACTCCCAAATCAAACCCAGCACTGCTCTGCTAAACTTTCCAGTGGCTTTCCATCTCACTCAGAGCAAATCCAAAGCCCTTTCCATGGTCTAAGAGGAGTTCTAAAATACACTTACGATACTTATAAATACACTTATAAAATATACTTACTGGCTCTGTGATCTCATCTCCAGCCAACCTCCCCTTGCTCACACTCCTCCAGCTCATAGGTCTCCTTGCTATGCCTTTAGCAGTGAAATGTGCTCCCACCTCAGGGACTTTGTACTTACTGTTTTCTTTGTTTTGCTCACTTTGACCTTAGTGTCCACATGGTTCATGTCCTCAATTTCTTCAAGATTTGCTCAAATTATCAGAGAAATCTTCTCCAAGAACAAATGATTCTATCATCTTTTATCATATCAAGGTCTCTCTTTATTGGATATCTTCCCTTTCCTTCCTGTACCTTCAACTACAGATTTTAAGTGCTACATTCTATTCTTAAGATGAATCTTTTCTTTGCCCCCATTTTCCCTGCTAATTACCCTTCTTTGTCCTCTACTTCAAAGCTTAAATTTTGGAGATTTTTATAGTTTTTAAGATATTTTATACTTCCATCTTCCACTCTCTCACCTTGTACTCACTTCTTAACCCTCTACAACCTTACCTTTATGCCCGGCACCTCATTCAAATTGCTCAAGGTCACCAACAAGCCTCTTGCTGCCAGAAGCAATGGATGGTTTCACAGCCTAACATGACTTCACCTTTTGCCCTTATTTGGTATTAGTGGCCCCTCCCTCCTTTAAGTATTCACTCCAGGGACTCCAGTGACATTGTAGTCTCCTGATTCTCCTTTCATTGCTGCTATCACCCTGGGTCTCTTTTGCAGTTCCTTCTCTTCTGTCTGTCCCTTAAATGTAACTCTCAAAATTCCATCCCAGGCTTACCTTTATTGTCATTCTACATGCTCTCTGGGTGACTCTCCATCCTGGGATTCCCACTTGCATGCTGGTGGCTCCCAGATCTAAAACTCCAACCTGGTTCTTTGTCCAGAGTTCCAGGTCCATATATGTAGCTGTCACCTGGTCCCTGCACAGATGCCTTGGACTAAATATTTTAAAACTTGAATTCATGTTCCGCAGGCCCCTTTGCTAGTAGCTGCTCTCTCCTTTACCACCTATCCCAATAACACCATCATCTCTTGGTTTTAACTCCAAAATTGTCACCACCCTAATTTAGGCCAGCATTGTCTCTCATTAGCATTATTTTTCCCCATTTCCTCTGCTAAATCATTATCAGAGTTTATGAAGCCCAGCATGATACGACTCTTGCTTATTATCTCTTCACTTTCTTTTCCTCCACCTTTAAAAAAATAATTTTATTATTAATTATTTTTATTAACATATAATGTATTATTTGCCCCAGGGATACAGGTCCGTGAATCATCAGGCTTACACACGTAACAGCACTCACCATATCATATACCCTTCCCAATGTCCGTAACCCAACATCCCTCCATACCCCATCCCCCCAGTAACACTCAGTTTGTTTTGTGAGATTAAGAGTCTCTTATGGATTGTCTCCCTGCCAATCCCATCTTGTTTCATTTTTTCCTTCCCTATCCCCCAAGCCCCCCACTCTGCATCTCAAATTCCTCCTATCAGGGAAATCATATGATAATTATATTTCTCTGATTGATTTATTTTGCTCAGCATAATACCCTCTATCTATCTATCCATCCATGTCATTGCAGATGGCAAGATTTCATTTCTTTTGATGACTACATTGTATTCCATTGTATATATATACCACTTCTTCTTCATCCATTCATCTGTTGATGGACATCTAGGTTCTTCCTATAGTTTGGCTATTGTGGACGTTGTTGCTATAAACACTTGGGTGCACATGCCCCTTTGGATCCTTACATTTGTATCTTTAGGGTAGATACCCAATAGTGCGATTGCTGTGTCAGAGGGTAGCTCTATTTTCAACTTTTTGAGGAACTTCCATGCTGTTTTCCTGAGTGGCTGCACCAGCTTGCATTCCCACCAACAGCATAAGAGGGCTCCCCTTTCTCTGCATCCTCACCAACATCTGTCATTTTCTGACTTGTTAATTTTAGCCATTCTGACTGGTGTGAGGTGGTATCTCACTGTGGTTTTGATTTGTATTTCCCTGATGCCAACTGAGAGCACTTTTTCATGTATCTGTTGGCCATCTAGATGTCTTCTTTGCCAAAATATCTATTTATATCCTCTGCCCATTTCTTGACTGGATTATTTGGTCTTTGGGTGTTGAGTTTAAGCTTTTTATAGATTTTGGATACTAGCCCTCTTTATCTGATATGTCATTTGCAAATATCTTCTCCCATTCTGTCGGTTGTCTTTTGGTTTTGTTGACTGTTTCCTTTGCTATGCAAAAGCTTTTGATCTTGATGAAGTCCCAATAGTTCATTTTTGCCCTTGCTTCACTTGCCTCTGGCAATGTTCCTAGGAAGAAGTTGCTGTGGCTGAGGTCAAAGAGGTTGCTGCCTGTGTTCTCCTCAAGGATTTCGATGGATTCCTTTCTCACATTGAGGTCTTTCATCCATTTTGGGTCGTATTTTTGTGTGGTGTAAGGAAATGGTCCAGTTTCATTTTTCTGCATGTGGCTGTCCAGTTACACCAATACTCACTTGTTGAAAAGACTGTTGTTTTCCACTGGATGTTCTTTCCTGCTTTGTTGAAGATTAGTTGACCATAGAGTTGAGGGTCCATTTTGGGGCTCTCTGTTCTGTTCCATTGATCTGCGTGTCTGTTTTTGTGCCAGGACCATACCGTCTTGATGATTACAGCTTTGTCATAGAGCTTAAAGTCTGAAATTTTGATGTCAACAACTTTGGTTTTCTTTTTCAGCATTCCTCTGGTTATTTGAGATCTTTTTTGGTTCTATATACATTTTAGGATTATTTGTTACATTTATTTGGAAAAAATGGATGGGATTTTGATAGGGATTGCATTAAATGTGTAGATTGCTTTAGATGGCATAGACATTTTTACAATATTTGTTCTTCCAATCCATGAGCAAGGAACATTTTTCCATTGCTTTGGGTCTTCCTCAATTTCTTTCGTGAGAACTTTTTGGTTTTTTGAGTACAGATTCTTTGCCTCTTTGGTTAGGTTTATTCCTAGGTATCTTATGGTTTGGGGTGTAATTTAAATGAGACTGACTCCTTAATTTCTCTTTCTTCTGTCTTGCTGTTGGTATATGGAAGTGCAACTGATTTCTGTGCATTGATTTTATATCCTGACACTTTATTGAATTCCTTTATGAGTTCTAGCAATTTTGGAGTGGAGTCTTTTGGGTTTTCCACATAAAGTATCATATCATCTGCAAAGAGTGAGAATTTGACTTCTTCTTTCCCAATTCAGATGCATTTTATTTCTTTTGGATGTCTGATTGCCAAGGCTAGGACTTCTAGTACTATGTTGAATAGCAGTGGTGATAGTGGACATTCCTGCTGTATTCCTGACCTTAGGGGAAAATCTCTCAGTTTTCCCCAATTGAGAATGATATTCACTGTGGGTTTTTCGTAGATGGCTTTGATGACACTGAGGTATGTACCCTCTATCCCTACACTCTGATGAGTTTTGATCAAGAAAGGATGCTATCTTTTGTCAAATTCTTTTTAGCATCTATTGAAAGTATCATTTGGTTCTTGTTCTTTCTTTTATTAATGTATTGTGTCACATTGATTGATTTATGAATGTTGAACCAACTTTGAGGCCCAGGAATAAATCCCACTTAGTCATGGTGAATAATCCTTTTAGTGTACTATTGGATCCTATTGGCTGGTATTTTTGTGAGAATTTTTGCATCAGTGTTCATCAAGGATATTGGTCTGTAATTCTCCCTTTTGATGGGTTCTTTGGTTTTGGGATCAAGGTAATGCTGGCCTCATAAAATGCATTTGGAAGTATTCCTTCCATTTCTGTTTTTTGAAAAAGTTTTAGGAGAATAGGTATTAATTCTTCTTTAAATGTTTGTAGAATTTCCCTGGGAAGCCATGTGGCCCTGGGCTCTGGTTTATTAGGAGATTTTTGATGACTGCTTCAATCTACTTACTGGTTATGGGTTGAGACCTGATTTGTAACCTAGGATGTGATCTATTCTAGAGAATGTTTTATGTGCATTACAGAAGAATGTGTATTCTGTTGTTTTGGGATGGAATGTTCTGAATATATCTGTGATATCCATTTAGTCCAGTGTGTCATGTAAGGCCTTTATTTCCTTGTTAATCTTTTGCTTGGTGATTCTCCCCTGGATCAGCTGCTTATGGGGTCCCTACTCAAAGAGCAGTGGCCAGACTGTGCCTTGGATCATGGTTTAAGGTAACCCCAATCTGAAAGCTTACTCTTCAGCTCTGTGTCTGCTGCTGGCTTCCCTGCTCCAATACCTGGCAGCTCTGCCACACTCGAGACACCCCTGATTTTTTTGTGACCCCACAGGACCTGAGACCACACTGTCCCTGTGAGGACTACATTCCCGCTTAGCTTCTGGAGTGATGTCCCTCAGTGGAGCAGACTTCAAAGAAGTTCTGATTTTGTGCTCCGCTGCTCCACCACTTGCCAGGAACTGGCCCCTCCCCCCATGGTCTGTCTTCCCATAGCTTCAGATTTGCTTCTCCACAGGTCCTACCTTTCAGAAAGTGGTCAATTTTCTGTTCCTAGAATTGCTGCTGTTCTTCTCCTCCATCTCCTGTTGAGTTTGTACGTGTTCAGAATGGTTTCATACCTATTAGGCTGAACTCCTGGGATCTGATGTCATTTCAGTCTGCTACACCTCTGCCATCTTGCCTCCATTACCTATTTCTTCACTTTCATCTTGAGCCACAACACAAGTCATGCTGTGTTTCTTCACTCCTCTCATTCCTGAACTTTAGAGCAGTTCTCCCTCTCCTCTGGCTGAATCTTATGATTGTTTTCAGGTCTTGGTCTAGCTTTCCTTCCTCCAAGAAACATTTTCCAACTCCCCACATCTAGATTACATGCCTGTATTTGTGCCATATTATTATACAGGACTCTCTATTAAGCAGACTCTAATTGGGCAAGGGACAAAAGAGAGAAGTGATGAATCTATGGAACTGAAAACCCACTGGAGGTACATTATAAAAATCCCAGTAGAAGAATCCAGACCCTGTTCTTCAAAATAAAATGTTCAGATGTACTGGGGTGGCAATGACTAAGATCCACCAGCAGAACATGGAAAAGAGACCTCAGATATTTGGCCAGAGTGAGAATAACAGATTAGCAAGACTAGTGAAGGGGCCAGGATCCCAGGTGATGGGCAGAAGGAGCCAATCAGAGAACTACAAGTTCCAGGCACTTGATTTTGATTTAAAAATCTGGGGCAAGGGACGCCTGGGTGGCTCAGTGTGTTAAAACCTCTGCCTTTGGCTCAGGTCATGATACCAGGGTCCAGAGATCGTGTCCCACATCGGGCTCTCTGTGGGGAGCCTGCTTCCCCCTCTCTGCCTGCTTCTCTGCCTACTTGTAATCTCTATTCTGTCAAATAAATAAATAAAATCTTAAAAAAAAATCTGGGGCAAGAATGTCTTCCAGGTATCCACAAGGTGCTAAATCTCCATAATCACAATAATAAAAATCAAACCACAGATCCTATGCTCAGATTTGTCCTTATTTCTAGATCTAATAGATTAAGTCCAATAGGTCTTATGCATGGAATGGTTATCACTGAGTGACCAGCTCTCTTCCTCTTGCTGCTTGTGATGCATGCCTGACTAGAGAACCACACCTTAGTCAGAAAATGACTTTGTCCCTATCTGCCCACCATAGTACTAGATGGCTGCCTTATAGTTCATTCATCAACCACTAAAGATGACCCCACTTAGAGATGACCTTATCTTCCCTTAATGTGGAGATTAGAGATTAGACATTATTATTAGGATGGCAGAAAATCTATTCAAATATGAAATTAAGAAATTTGGAATTAAATTTGTACTAATTTACCTATGGGGTGTGTGTGTGTGTGTGTGTGTGTGTGTGTGTGTGTGTTTGAGAAGGCTTGCAAGTACACATTGATAAGAAATCAGCTTTTGGAAGTCATCCTCCCAACCAGTGTATTTTATTTTAAACTGTTAAATTAACTCAATGAAAACAGAAGACTGGATGAAATATCAGATGACAAGAATAGAAGATATCATTTGTAGGAATGCCAAAATTCACTGTCTACACTTCTTCAGTTGACTTAAAGAGCAGAAACCCACACATCAGGAGTATAACCAAAAAAAAAAAAAAAACACCTTTCATTGTGCCGCAGGCAAGCAGCCTGGAAGAATTCTTCAAAAACTCCAACTGTGAAGCAAGGTACTGTCATGTCATTTGAGTCCTTGCCACTCTGCTTTGTGCTTTGGCATTTCTCACCATCTTATTTCTAACTGCCTAAGCAGGTCTTTCATTCTATGTGGAAGAAGCGATGTTTCCCCAGCTTCACTTTACAGGACAAGCCAAATATATAATTAGAGACAGGCTCTGGAGAGCAGAGAATGGGTGTAGCAAGAATTTCCTCTTCTTGGGTAGCTGTACCCAAGTTGCCTGTGATCAAAGTGCAGTCCCAGGATTGGCAGCATCAGCCTCACTTGGGCTCATGTTAGAAATGAAAATGTCCAGACCCTCCCCCAGACTTACTGAATCGTACATTCTGACACAGAATCCAGAAATCTATTCTGACAGGCTCTCCAGGTAATTCTGATGCCACTACCATGGGGAACCACTCCCTTTGCTAATCTCACACATCCCAGGTCGGGGACAGAAAACAAGACCTCTGCTTGTCCAATTAGAGTAAATGTCAGGAATTTACCAGAAGCTCCCAGAAGACTCCTGTTCTTCCAGCTGTCTTGAAGACAGTTTCCTGTACAGCTGGCTTATAATCCCAAATGGAGAACCTGTCTGAGAATGAAGCCAACACATGGAAGAAAGCCCAGTGATCTGGGCCAAGCCCTTTGCCTCAAGGCAGAAAGAACCAGGTCCTGATAATGTTACTGGAGTCCAGACATCAAATAAGACTTCAAGCCAGCTCTACCATGGGCTATCCAGATACAAAATGGATTACCTTTTTACTGAAGCCAGTTTGGTCCAGGTATCTTGACACTTAAGACTGAAGGAATTCTGTGCCAGTCAGCAAAGATAAGCATTTTTTAAAAGCCACTAAACCGATGAGAACTCACTCTAAGCAGAGAACCTTGCCTCCTGAATTATGAAGAAAATTAAGGTCATTTGGACATTCTTATCAACATGGCCTTTCTCTTCACTCCGAGATGAGGAGGTAACTTCTCTGGAAGGTGACCTCATGCACCTTATCCTTGGTCCTTTATCGTCCCACATCTCCTAGGACTTTGCTCCTTAGGTCACTCCTTTTTCCTTCTATAGCCTCTCTTATATCCTTACTGTCATCAGTCTATGAATATGCCCAACTCTCTCAGCCTAAAAAATTCCTCTTTTGACACTAAGCTTTCTTGTGGTGTGGTCCAGCCACTTGACTGTCTTTCTCATTCAGACCTTGCAAGTGAATAAGATAGATTTACTGTTTTCATTGTGTCACCTCCCAGTGCATTTCAGTTTGACTTCTCCCTTTACCACTTGCCTGAAAATGCTTTAAGATTACCAATGGCCATACCATGCTGAATCCAATGGACATTGTACTAACCTGTCTTGAGTTCTCTTCTGTATTTTATATCATTGGTCATTCTTTCCTTCTTGATCTTTTCTACTTTTTGGCTTCTATGATACCACTCTCTTCTAATTCTCTTCACACATCTGGCTTCTCCATGTTCCTAGTAAACGGTGTAACCTGGCATTCTGTCCTTAGTACATTGTTCCTCTCCTTTTATATTCTCTTCATGGATGATGTCATCCATTCTCATGTTTCAACTAGCATCTATGTTCCATGGATTCAAGGATCTGGATACCTATCCCAAATCTCTCTCTAGACTTCAGACTCATACATCCAACTACCTACTGAATATTACATTGATGTTCTATAGTCTTCTGACATTCACCGTGTCCACTTAATGTCATTTGCTGTAAGGGACGTGCAAATCAAAACCACAGGGTGATACCACGTCACACATTAGGATGGCTAGTATCGAAAAAACAAAAACAAACCCCAAGAGAGACAACAAGTGTGGTAGATGTGGAGAAAGTGGAAAAATTGGAATCCTTCACATTGTTGATGAGGATAAAAAATGGTGCAGTTGTTATGGAAAGGAATGTGGAGGTTCCTTATAAAATTAAAAATAGAACTGCCATAGGACTTAATAATTCTACTTCTGGATATTTATCCAAAGGAATTGAAATCAGAATCTTAAAGAGATAGCTGCACACCCATGCTCATTGAGGCATTATTCACAGTAGCCAAGATGTGGGAACAACCTTAATGTCCATCAATGGAATAATGGATTTTTGGAAATGTGGTGCAGACATACAAGGGAGTATTTTTCAGCCTCAAAAAGGATAGAAATACTAGAACAAGTGGCAACATGTAGACATGCTAAGTGAAATAAGCCAATCACAAGACAAATACTGCACAATTCCACTTCCATGAGGCATCTAAAATAGTCAAATTCATTGAGGCAAAGAATAGAATGGTGGTTATCGGGGGCTGAGAGAAGTAAAAATGGAGAGTTGCTAATTAGTTGATATGAAATTTAAGTTTTTATTCCAAAAAGTAAAGAAGGAAGGAAGACTTCCAAATTCACTCCATAAGGCTAGTATCACCCTGATACCAAAACTAGATAACAACACTACAACAAAAGAGAACTACAGACCAATATCTCTGATGAACACAGATGCAAGAGTCCTCAACAAAATACTAGCAAACGGAATCCAACAATATAGTAAAAAAAAAAAAAAAAAAAAAAAATCATTCACCACAATCAAGTAGGTTTTATTCCTGGGATGCAAGCATGGCTCAATATTTGCAAATCAATCAATGCGATACATCACAACAAGAGAAAGGATAAAAACCATTTGATCATTTCAAGAGATGCAGAAAAAGCCCTTGACAAAGTACAATATCCATTTATGATAAAAAACCCTCAACAAAGTAGACTTCGAGGCAACATATCTCAACATAATAAAGGCCATCCATGAAAATTTGTGAAAATTTCACAGCTAATGTCATACTCAGTGGTGAAAAGTTGAGGGCTTTCCCCTTATTATCAGGAACAAGACAAGAATGCCCACTCTCACCACATTAGCCACAGCAATCAAATAAGAAATATAAGTCCTAACCAGAAAAATCAGACAAGGAAAAAGAAAAGGCATCCAAATGGGTAAGGAAGAAGGGAAACTCTCAGTATTTGCAGATAACATCATGCTCTGTATAGAAAACCCTGAACAGTCTACCAGTAAACTGATAAATGAACTCGGTAAGGTCATCAGATACAAAATCAATACATAGAAATCCATTGCATTTCTTTACACTAATAATAAAGTAGCAGAAAGAGAAATTAAAACACTCCCATTTATAGTTGCACCAAAAGCAGTACAAATACCTAGGAATGGATTTAAACAAGGAGGTGAAAACTGGACTGCACTCTGAAATCTCTGAGAGATTGACAAAAGAAATTGAAGGTGACACAAACAAATGGAAAGGTACTCCATGTTCTTGGTTAGAAAAGATATTGCTAAAACGTCCATACTGCCCAAAGCAATTACAGATTTAATGCAATCCCTATCAAAGTCCCAAGAACATTTTCCACAGAACTAGAACAAATAATTCTAAAAAATTGGGGGGACCACAAAAGCCCCCGAAAGCAGTGTTGGAAAGCCAAAGCAGTCTTGGAAAAAGAATGAAAGTGAAGGTATCACAATCCCAGATTTCAAAATATATGACACAGCTGTGGTAATCAAAACAGGTTGGTACTAGCACAGAGATCGCTAGGAAGCTGGTGGAGTAGGAGGGCCCTGGACTCACCTGTCTCCTGGGTATCCCTCTGTAATACTCACATAGGCGTAAATAACCCAAAGGGGACCTAAAGACTGGTAGAACAGACCCGCTAGCTAAATATAGGGAAGAGGCAAATCAGAGCAGGCAGGAAGGGTAGAGACACAGCACAGTTTAGTGCTGGATGGACTCACAGGACCTTCCTCACGAAAGGGGGCCAGCCGGGGGCTGGAAGGGGGAAAGAGAGACCCTCACACCAGGGGACCCCAGGCAGGGAAGACAAATCCTCATAACATTTGGCTTTGAAACCAAAGGGGCTGAATTTTGAATTTCATGAGTTCTTAGAACCAGCAGGGGTTAAAACCTGGAGTTTTAAAAATCAGCAGCTAGGCTCTCATAGAGACGGGAGGGTGACAGGAAGCAGAGTCCTTGCCCTTAAAGAGACAGCAGAACAAACAGCCAGTGGAGGTACTGGGTAGAACCAGAACCAGCCATTTGAACAATGCCTGGGGCATAGGGGAGAGAGAGTTGTTGACTCATCTCAGAGTGTGTCTAAGAGGGACAGACTCTAGCAACAAAGCAGGCAGGTGTCACTTCCCTCTCTTGCTGCTTGTGGCAACCAGTGCCAAGATTTGCCCCCTAACTTGCTTGCGTGGCTGTCCCCGGGCCCTGGAGCTCCGCTTCCATGGATCCACCCCTCTAGACTGGCCTGCTTCTGTTCTGGTGCTGCAGGGGCCTTCCGGCAGGGGACTGAGGGCCACAGACCTTGCTAACCCTACCCCTTCAGCCCCGGTGCACATTGTGGGCCTTCCCCTGACAAATGCTCTTGGTCAGATCCCATCAGAGCAGCACCACCCACCAGGCGGAGTGCAAACAGCCAGGCAGGGGTCAGACGACCCTAAAGTGAGTCCTGCCCCAGGGAGAGGGGGAAAAACCACACGCATCAGTCTGACTGTGGCCCTCGCAGCGAGCTGGGAGCAGGCATCTGGTCTGACTGGTAGGCCCTGCCCACCAGTAAAAGCTTCTCAGGGCGCGGCACAGTGAGAGTGCCCTGCAGCTTGGTGCTGCTTCATCTCTGGAAAATGCCTGGTCTGACTCAACTCAAGCCCAAGGCTTGCACAGTCCCTGGGAACGCAGACTGGGGCAGCCACTGTGCAAAACAGCGTGCAGGTGCCTCAAAACAATGCAAGTGGAAATAAATAAAATTGCCAGTAATTCTACTACTAGGTATTTATGCAAAGAAGAGGAAAACTAATTTGAAAAGATACATGTACCCCTATGTTTATTGCAGCATTATTTACCATAGCAAATTATGGAAGCAGCCCAAGCATCCATTGATAGACGAATGGATAAGGAAGAGGTGTGTACAATGGAGTAGTACTCAGTTATGAAAAGGAATGAAATCTTGCCATTTGCAAAAACATAGATGGTGCTAGAAAGTATAATGCTAAGTGGAATAAATCAACCAGAGAAAGACAAAAACCGCATGATTTCACTCACATGTGGACTTTAAGCAACAAAACAAAGAACAAAAGGATACAGACAGACTTTTAACCACCGAGAACGAACTGATGGTTGCCAGAGAGGAGGTGGGGTGGGGGGAAGGGGAGAACTAAATGATGGGGGTTAAAGAGGACACTTGCTGTGACGAGCACTGAGTCATGTGTGGAAGTGTTCAATCGCTACATTGTACACTTGACTCTAATGTAACAATTATACTGGAATTACAATTTTTAAAATTCCAGTTTTATAGGATAAATAAGTTTAGAGAAATCTTGTACCACCTTGTGCCTAGAGAGAATGATACTCTCTTGTACACTTAAAGATATATTAAGAAGGTCGACCTTATATTAAGTCTTGTCACCACATAAAACAAAAAGGGAGAGAGATGTTTGGATGCAGCTAAGAGATTTGGTAGAATTCAGCGGCAGAATGCATGTAGGAGGTGAACATCCTATTTCCTACTCCTGTATAACCCCCTAGCTCAGGGATGGGGCACAGCTGACGTCAGGGTTTAACACAGTGGTGCTTTGTGGCTCCCAATTCTGTAGGTCAGAAGCCCAGGCCTGGTGTGCTGAGTTCTCTGCTCAGGGTCTCAGAAGGCCAAAGTCAGGGTGTCAGCAGGGCTTACTGGCTCATCTCTTCTGGAGCTAGGGTCCATTTCCAAGTTCATGTGGTTGTGAGCAGGTTTCAGTCCTTGCAAGTGTAGGACGGCAGTCGCAGTTCTAGTTTTCTTGCTGTCAGCCAGGGGCTACTTTCTGCCCCTAGAAGCCACTTGCATTCGTTGACATGCGGTCCCCTCCATCCTCAGACCAGTGACAGAGACCGTCCTTAGTGTCAGATCCTTCTCACACACTTCAAATCTTTTTTTTTTTTTTTTTTTTTCATTCTTTTTTTCTTTTTTTCTCTTTCGGGAAGAGATTAGTCCCTTTTAAGGGCATGCCTGATTAGACCAGGCTCATCTCCTTTTCTTCAAGTCAGCTGATTGACTTAGTTACATGTACCAAATCCTCTTAGAGCAGCACCAAAATTGGTGCTCAGACAACTGGGAGAACGCGTATGTTCCCGTGTGTGGCGATTCCAAGGGTCATCTCAGAATTCTGCCCACTTCGGGGAAGAATCCGGAGGGTCTAGCTGGGCACATCTGAGGAACTGTGGAGCCATTAACTATGGCTGAGAATACAGAAGGTGGAAGAGTTTTGGTGGGATGGTGAGTTCAAGTTTGGATATATGAGGTGAAGAGTTTAAGAGAAAAAAAAAAAACTAAGTAATAGTTTGTATATAAGTATGTTTCCTGCCAGGTTTATAGGGGCTGAGCCCCCATAGTATTTTCTCATTTAGGAATTTTCGTCTATTGATGAAAAAGAAAAATGTTATAAAAAGGAAGTGTTCTTTAGGGACTATAGGGAGGAAAGAAGTGCACTTTAAAAAAATATTTTGTTCATCTCAGCTATCTGAAAGTTCTGAAGAGGATTCTCTAACTCATGATGGGTTATAAAATGTGCCCGAAAATGAAGGGCCAGGTTTTTATTCTCTAATAATTCTCGAGAGAACCTGGCCCTAAGTTTTCATTCCTGTTGGCATTTCTACCTCATAGCAGGAAATGGCAGTCTGCTGGGTAAGGGCTTTGCGTATTTCTGCCACCTGAAGATCTCCGTGTGGGGAGTTACAAGGCTAAATTTCCTTTTTCCTCAAGAAGCTCTCCATAAGTCGAAAATACCAGCTACACGGGGTCGCACGTCCAGAGCCTACCAAATGGTCTCCCATTGTCCAGCCAAATAAATCGCCATTGTGCCATTGTTTCTTCCACCTTCCTTCAAATTGCTGAGATGCCAAGCAGTGTGGGCGGGAGAGAGAGGCCCAGTGTAACCAAGCCTTCTCTGCCTTCATCCTACTGAGACCGGGATGCAGAGAAGACAGAGTTAAGGGCAGGTAAATACGATGAATCTAACCAATATTTCAGAGATATGTGTGACGGGCCAGAGAGATCCATGGATGGAAATGAAGGTCAAAATCTGGCCAATGGAGAGATCATAAAAGACATTTTATTCCAGGACTGGATTGCTTCATGTTGTGTTCTAGATGCCTGGCAGCGAGGTCTCTATGAATGGGATGGTTTTAGTCTTTCAAAATTTGGCTCATTTTTTATACAACTTTATCGAGATAAATGTTAATATTTAAAGTATAATTTGATCGGCTTGACAAATGTATATACCTATGAAATTATTACCACAATTAAAAATAATGAACATATCCATTTACCCCAAGAGTTTCCTCACACCTTTTATAACACCTCTCTTCCTTTCCATCTCCATACTCTGGAATCACTGAATGCTATCCGTATAAATTACTTGGAAATTTTCTATAAATGGAACTATATGTGACATTCTCTTTTCCTGTCTAGCTTCATTCATTCAGCATAATGGTTTTAAGATTCTTCCATATCCTTCCATGTATCATCCATTTACTCTTTTCTGTTCTGGAGTTCTCTTCCCTTTTATGGATATGTTAGAATTTAGTTCTCCTCTTGCCTCTTGATGGACATTGAGGTTTCCAGTTTGGGGCCATAATAAATAATACTTAGGTGGACATTAGTGAATCAATCTGTATGTGAACGTGTGCTTTTGTCTCCCTTCAGCGAAAACCTAGAAGTAGAATGACTACATTATATGATAAATTATGTTGAACTTCAGAAGCTGCAAAGTCATTTTCCAAAGCACCTTAGCATTTTTCCTTCCCTTCAGCAATGTATGAGCATTCCAGTAGTATAAATTAAATTAATGGCCGTACAGAAATTGTGGATTCGGTTTGCATTTCTCTGTTGGTGAGTGACGTCGAGCATCTTTTATGTGCTTACTGGCCATTTACATATTTTGTGAAGTGTTCACATTTTTTTGCTTTTTAAAAAAATTATTGAGTTCCAAGATGTCACAAGGGTTTAACCCAGAGAGTATCCTAACCAAATTTATGTTTTAGAAAAAGTACTCAAGCGGGGGGTATTGAGGATGACTCCCAGCAGAGCCGGATTGAAGAAGGGCCATTGGGGGAGACACTTGGCAGCCAAAGGATGCTGCCGTCCTTTGCAGTGCGTTAAGGGGAGATATCTCTGAGATAGAGCTGGCAGGTGCTGGGTACTGCTTTTACCTATGAGGGTTCATCAAGGAAATCCGACTCACTAGGAGTGAGGGTTTAGAATTCCAGGGGAAAACACCCACCACCAAATTCACAACCACATTTCTCTGTCGCCCTTACCGTGTGCCGAGCACAGTTCTGAGCGTTGTCAGAAATATTAACCAGGATTGACCCGCATAACAGTCCCAACGAGGTGGGCAATATTATTACCCACACTTTACAGAGGAGGAAACCGAGGCAGAGAGTGAAAAGGTGTCATGCCTGTAACACACACACACACACACACACACACACACCTCAGTCAGTGTGATTAAATGTATGGAAGACCAGGTGGTTTAAAGGGTAGAGAAACGTGGTTTTGGAATGAGACACTATTGGGCCTAGACGCTGTATGTACCACACACTGGCTGCATGACCGGCGACAAGTTTCTCAGACTCTGCATCTCTCTCTTCTGATTTGTAAAACAAGGATACTGCTTTTCCAGGAGACCGGTGCGAGCAGTCAATGAGGAAGCTTTTGCAAAGTTTCTAGAACAGACTGTGTGTCCAGTGAATGTTTGTGTTCGTCCTGTTTTCCAGTAGATGTAGCTATAGGAGCGAGGGAGATGGTTCTGGAAAGCCTGGAGAAAAGGATAGAGCGAAGAGGTAATAAGCCTAAGCAGTGCTCCCTTGGTGACAGTATCCGAGGCATAAAGGAAAGGAACTGGGAGAACACGTGCCGTGATGTTCACTGGAGATTGGGATTCCAAAACTGGGTGTGGCTGAAGGTCACGTCTTCCCAGCAAGGGCACGCAGGGAAAGTCTATTTTACCTCCTATGCTACTTTTTACACTCCAAAGCACTCTTAGGATCTACTGTGACCAAAGTCGAGATGTGATATTTGTGAGGCGTTTATTTACTTTGTAACACTTGAACTATAAATGTAGAATGTGCTCAACAAGAAAACAATTTGAATAATACAGACCGGGATGTACTAGGAATCGAGAATCTTTGGTACCTGCACGCCCACAGGTGCACCACCAGTACTGGTCAGTCTGGACCTTCCCAGATCTTTGTGTATGCCTTTGTACACAAGAATGTGGCACCCTTCATGTCAATATATACACACTCTTTAATATGTACATTATAATAATACAAAAAACCACATATTTTTAAATAGTGGTATAATAAAACTCTGTTATACCATTGTTTATCATTCTCTTACTGATGACAGGTTGATTATAATTTTTTCTATAATAAATTTGACTGTAGTTAACATTCCAGTGTAGGTAGGAGAATGCAAATGAAACTGTCTGATCTAAGGGCATGTGTATTTTAAATTGTGGTGTAGCTGCAAAATTGCCCTCCAAAAATAGATGAGCAGTTTGAAGCCCATAATAACTAATATGTATCGAATATTTACCAGATGCGAACACGATACTAAGGGCTTTACGGACAGCATCTCAACCAACTCTATTGGGTCCATCCTATCATTACTTTGACTGGGTAGATAAAGAAATGAAGGCCTGGGAAGGGTGAGTAAATTGAATGAGGTAACGTAGGTAGGAAGTCGTGTAGGGGTGATTTGAACCCAGGTCTTTGGTAGTGTCTATAAATCGTTTTGATTCTTTTACTTATCACTACGGGGTTGATTCATACCTTCCTCTTTCATCAACTCCTTTTCATCGCTAGAGTGCATTTTTGAATCCTTCTTCCTGGCAGAATATAGCATATAGGGGTGGTAAATAAGTCTAAGTTCTTGTATGTCGAAATGAGTTCATTTTATTGTCACTCTTGAATGATAGCCTGGAGGGAGCAGTGGCTGTTATAGAATTCTAGGTTCAGACCCATTTTTCCCACAGTACTTAATGGGTCCTTTTTCATCTGGTTCCGTGATGTACGTGAGATGCGTGATGCCCAACAGATTCCCTTTCCTCCCACCTTCTCACCCTCTGCCCCCTCTTTCTTCTCTTCGTCTCTGTCTTTCTCTAGTCATGGGATTCTTTCTCTATTGCTGAGTGTACAGATTTTCAACAGAAATATCTAGATCTGTGAATCTGAAGAGACCTTCTTTAATTTAGGTAGATAGATACTGGCTCTCTTGGATCTGTTTCCCACATCTCAATATTTTTTTCTGAATTTGCATCCCTATCTTTTTAAAGTTATGTTCTAGGGGTATCTATTAGCTCGATATCTGTCATTTTATTTATAACTTGATTAGATATTTTTTGAAAGTATTTCTGACCTTCAAGATGTCTTCTTCTTCGGTAGTCTGTTTCTAGCCGTAGTCTCTGTGGGGATGCTAGTTTATGCTGTTATGCACTGATCATATCACAATATAATATTAAATCAGGATGAGCACTGAAATTAAAAGAGTCTAAAATAGGTGGGATTTGAATGGCCAGTGCATCCAGTAATCAGCCCCATCATACTCGGTGGTCCCTTTCTGTAAGAGACATTTTGTATCGTCTCTTCTGCTGTCCTGACGTGTAATTCACAGATCGTGTAAACCTGCCGAATTAAGAGGAAACCCCACTGTAACATAAAGGAGAAATCCAGGGTAAGCAGTTGAGCACAGAGTATACATTTTGACATGTACACGCTCAGCGGCTCTTCTCTCAAGCGAGCGGTAGTCGGGGGCGCCTAGGTGGCGTGGCGGGTTGAGCGCCCAAGTCCTGGTTTTAGCTCAGGTCCTGATCTTAGGTCATGATCTCTGGATCAGGAGATGGAGCCCTGCGTCCGTTGGGCTCCACGCAGAGCTGGCTTAAAGACTTTCTCTCCCTCTCCCCCTACCCCTGCCACCCCATCCCCCAAGACTCTATCTGCCGTTCAAATAAGTAATTGTTTTTTAAAGGTAGCTGTCATTGAACACATGTACACACTCGCTGCACATGCCACAGCAAGGCGTTGGCACTGACGTGAGTCACAGGGGCCATGGGCGCTATTGGCGTTAATGACCCAAGGCTCCAGGACGGTGAAAAACTAATACTACAATCCGGGAAGAAAAAAAAAAAACAAAACGAAAAATACAACCTTCTTTTGATTTACATGGTAGTGCATTCCTGGAAAATGCCGTGTATATGCTAGCCTAGCCAAAACAGCACTCATGTCCTCATTGCCCAAGTCGCTTGAGCCAATGTTTATTTTTATTTTTTTCCTCAGCAAAGCTTTTAAGGCAACAAATGTTCCCGAGCTCAGTTTTCGTCCCGTTTCATAGATCGAGAGCTTCCCCGTTTTCCGAACAAGCTGCAGTTTCATTTTCATTTCCTCGGTGATCAGAATACTTACAAATTTTTCACAAAATTTTTCCAGGTGGCTCCCCTCCGCTTTGATTTCTATTTGTCGATCATTTTCAGTTCTGTGGGTCTGTGGCGATAAAATGTAATTTGAAGAATTTCAATATGTTGGGATTTAATGAGGTTTTCCTTGTGGCCTGTCAAGGATTGTGTTTCATAAACGCTGGTGGGGTCCTTCAGTAGAAGTGCAACGTCAGTTTGCAGGATAAAGCATTCTTTTCATGGCTGTGAGATCCGCCAGAGAAATTAAGACATGTGGACTTTCTACAACCATTTTTCTCCACAGTCTAAGAGAAGTGTTTCAAAAATAACCAAATAGGGCGCCTGGGTGGCTCAGTGGGTTAAGCCTCTGCCTTCAGCTCAGGTCATGATCTCAGGGTCCTGGGATCGAGTCCCGCATCGGGCTCTCTGCTCGGCAGGGAGCCTGCTTCCCCCTCTCTCTGCCTTCCTCTCTGACTACTTCTGATCTGTCTCTGTCAAAGAAAAAAATAAAATCTTTAAAAAAAATAACCAAATAATGTGGTTTTGTTGATTACGTTTCTCAAGGTTTTGCTTTATGTCTTCTGTCTGTGCTCTTCCTTTAGTGGCTTGTACCACTGTTTATTACAGGAGGACATTTGACCCAACTAATAAATTGAACTCAATTTTGATATTAATATTAATAATATTGCTATTATTATTAATATTATTATGTCCCTTGCTTTCTGTTTGCATCTGCCTGGCTTGTTGCCAGTCCTTTTACTTATACTATATAGATAGTTCATCTTTAACATTTACAGTAATTATATTCTATAGCCGCAGGGTTTTTTTGAAAAATGTTATTTATTCATTTGAGAGAGACAGAGACAGCACAAGCAGGGGGAGGGGGAGAGAGAGAGGGAGAAGCAGATTCTCCACTGAGCAGGGAGCCCAAAGCGGAACTTGATCTCAGGACCTTGGGATCATGACCTGAGCCAAAGGCAGATGCTTAATTGACTGAGCCACCCAGGTGTTCCCATAGCCATGGTTATTTAAATATATTCCTGTTTAGATATTTTATATGTTCACACACTACTGATTGGAGTGCCTGGAGCAGGGGTGCTTGGGTGGCTCAGTTGGCTAAGTTCTGACACTTGGTTTTGGCTCAGCTCATGATCTTAGAATCCCAGGATTGAGCCCTGCATCAGGCTCTGTGCTCAGCATGGATTCTGCTGGAGAGTCTCTCTCTCTCCCTCTCCTTCTCCCATTCATGGCACACATTCACTCTCTCTTGCTGAAATAGATAAAACCTTAAAAAAAAAAAAAAAAAAAGAAAAGAATGTGCCTGGGGCAGAGTAAAGACCCGACAGATGAAATCTTTGGTATTTCTTTTGCCCAAGTCAAGTAAAATAGGTATTACTTTGTTCAAAATGGTAGACCCACAAGCATGATAAATTTGTAAATCCAAAAAACATAAAAACAACTTGGTCCAAACTTTAAGGTTAAAATCTCATCCATGTTGTGGAGGAAAAAAGTGAAATCCAGGAAGAATAGAATTTAAATGTAGTCTCTTGGCTTTGGCCCACTCTATAGGTTCCAGAATTTTTTTTTTTTTTCAGATTAAAAAAAGTCCAGTGTAGTGACACACACGGTTACAGGTTATGGTTAGTTTCAGGTATTCAACAGTGATTTGACCCACTCGGTTCGTAAGGCTGTGCTCACCGCAAGTATAGCTACCATCTGTTACCACAGAACACTGTTATAATTCCACTGATTACATTTCCCATGCTGTGCCTTTCATCCCCGTGGCCTGTTCATTCCGTAACTAGAAGCCTGTATCTCGCTTCCTTCATTTTGCTCACACCTTCCACCCTGCTCTCTGGCAACTGTTGGTTCTATGTATTTATGGATCTATTACCTCATTATTATTTGTGATTTATTTTTAGATTCCATAAAACTGAAATCATATGGTATTTGTCTTTGCCTGACACACATCTCACTTAGCATAATACCCTGTAGGTCCATCTGTGTTGTCACAGGTAACAAGATCTCATTCTTTTTTATGGTTGAGTAATATTCCAGTGTGTGTGTGTGTGTGTGTGTGTGTGTACACATATATTGTTATCCACTCATGTATTGATGGACACTTGAGTTGCCTCCCTATTTTGGCTGTTGTAAATAATGCTGCAATAAACATAGGTGCATATATTTTTCTAAACTAGTGTTTTCATTTTCATTGAGTAAATACCCAGTAGTGGAATTACTGGGACCATAATATTTGGACTATATGGCATTTCTATTTTTACATTTTGAGGTATCGCCTTTCTGTTTTCCCACCACAGCTGCACTGATTTTTTAACATTCCCACCAACATTGCATAGGATTCCTTTTCCCCACATCCCCACCAACACTTGTTCTTTCTTGTCTTTTTGATTCTGGCCGTTCTTAGAGATGTAAGGTGGTATCACAATGGTATTGTGGTATTGATTGGTATTTCTCTTAATGATTAGTGATGTTGAGCATCTTTTCAAGTGTCTGTTGGCCATCTGTATGTCTTTGGAAAAATGTATATGTAAGTCCTCTTTCCATTTTTAATTGGATTACTTGTATTTTTGGTGTATAGTTGTAGAAGTTATTCATATGTTTTGGATTTTTAAAGAAGATTTTCTTTATTTATTTGTCAGAGAGAGAGCACACACAGGAAGAACAGCAGGCAAAGGGAGAAGCAGACCCCTACCTAAGCAGGGAGCCTGATGTGGGACTCGATCCCAGGATGCTGGGATCATGGCCTGAGCCAAAGGCAGACACCCAACCATCTGAGCCACCTAGGCATCCCTGTATTTTGAATATTAACCCCTTATCAGATATATCATTTGCAAACATTTTTTTTCCCATTTAGTAGGTTGCCTTTTTGTTTTGTTGATGGTTTCTTTTGATATGCAGAACTTTGTGTGTGTGTGTGTGTGGTACCAATAATTTATTTTTGCTTTTGTTTCCTTTGCCTGAGGAGACCAATCTAGAAAAATGCTGTTAAAACTGAGGTCAAAGAAATTGCTGCGTTTTCTTTTAGTTGTATGGTTTCCTATCTCACATTTAGGTCTTTAATTCGTTTTGAATTTATTTTTGTGCATGTTGTTAAGCGGTTCTTTTGCATGGAGCTGTCCAGTTTTCCCAGCACCACTGGCTGAAGAGACTGTTTTTTTTTTTTTTAAAGATTTTATTTATTCCTTTCACAGAGATGACAAGTAGGTAGAGAGGCGGGCAGAGAGAGGCAGGGTGGAGGGAAGTAGTCTCCCCACTAAGCAGAGAGCCCAATGTGGGACTTGATCCCAAGACCCTGGGATCACGACCTAAGCTGAAGGCAGAGGCTTTAAACCACTAAGCCACCCACGTGCCCCTGAAGAGACTGTTTTATCACCTTTGTATATTCATGCCTCTTTTGTTGTAGGTTAATGTGCCATGTAAGTGTGAGTATATTTCTGGGCTCTCTAGTTCTATAAAATCATTTTTTTCTACTTCTGTAAAAAAAAATGCTGTTGTTTTTTGATAGGGATTGCATTGAATCTGTAGTTTGCTTTGGACAGTGTGAACATTTTAACAATGTTAGTTCTTTCCAATTGTGCTATCTTCCATTTCTTTTGTCACTGTTTTATAGTTTTCCAACTACAGGTCTTTCACTCCTTGGTTAGGTTTATGCCTAGATATTTTAATTCTTTTTTGGTGCAACTGTCAGTGGAAATGTCTTAATCTCTCTGTTAGTTTGTTACTAGTGTTTAGAAACACAAACGATTTCTGAGTATTTTGTGTCCTGCATCTTTATTGAATTCATTTATTATTTCTCATAGGTTTTTTTTGTAGAGTGTTTAGGTTTTTCTATGTATAGTATCACATCATCTGCAAATAGTTTTACTTTCTTCCTTACCAATTTGGATGCCTTTTTTTTTTTTGCTGTGGCTAAGACTTCCTGTACTAAGTTGAATAAAAGTGGTGAGAATAGACATCCTTGTCTTGCTCCTGACCTTAGGGAAAAGTGCTTAGTTTTTCACCGTTGACTCTGATGTTAGCTGCGGGTTCTCATATAGACTTTATCCTTTTCAGGTATGTTCCCTCTAAACCCACTAGGAAGCGGGCGCCTGGGTGGCTCAGTGGGTTAAGCCGCTGCCTTCGGCTCAGGTCATGATCTCAGGGTCCTGAGATCGAGGCCCGCATCAGGCTCTCTGCTCAGCGGGGAGCCTGTTTCCTCCTCTCTCTCTGCCTGCCTCTCTGCCTGCTTGTGATCTCTCTCTCTGTCAAATAAATAAATAAAATCTTTAAACCCACTAGGAAGAAATTCAAGAGAGAGTTTTTAATAGGAATGGACTTTGAGTAGTAGTATCAAATGCTTTTCTGCATCTGTTGAGATGATCATGTTTTTTGTCATTCCAGGGTGTTTTCAAGTTCAATCACTGCGTCACTCAAGGGCACGTGCCGCTGAGAAGACCACCTTCGGTAAGTGAAAGCAGAGTGGGCGTGGCCTGAGTTCCTCATGGATGCTGCTTTCCCAGTGAACAGCCTACCAGTGACGGAAACCAGCAGAACCTCTGTATTTTTTTCACGGTGTGAGTTTAGGGTGTACAATGTGATTTAATACATGTATATATTGTGAGAGGGTTACCACAATAAGGTTAATATTTCCAACACCTCATAGAATTACCTTCTTTTTGGTGTATGTGGTGATAAAGTCTACTCTTAACTATACGCTATAATGTACCTGAGAGTTGTTAACGTATAACTGTTGCAGTATAACTTACATGGATTTAAGAGAAATGGCCCTTAATTGCATTAATGCCCTTTTTTTCTGCTACCACACTTCCTTCACAAATGCTTGCTCCCCTTACCCTCACTTACTACCAGGCCTGAGAGGCAAGGGATGGTGACTAGGGGATGGACACGTCTTGGAGGAGGAGCTGCAGAGAAGGATGCCCCCCCAGGAGCTCGGGGGAGCAGGGAGTGTTTTTGAAACCGCTGTGTACGCACGTGCTCCGACCAGGGCCAACCCCCGCCTCTTGATCCCCAGAATTTATCTCATTTATAACTGGAAGTTTGGACCCTTGACCAGCATCTCCCCATTTCCCTTACCCTCCAGGCCCAGGTAACTACAATTTTTCGTTCTGAGTTTGCCTTTTTCAGACGAGATCGGGCGCGTTCAGGGTGGTATGGCCATAGACCTGAGTGTGCCTTTTTCAGAATCCATATGTAAATGAGACCAAACAGTTATTGCCTTTCTCTTATTCCATTTAGGAGAAGACCCTCAGAGCCCATCAGTGTTGTTGCAACACGGAGAATCTCCTTCTTTTTCCTAGTTGAACAACACTGGTGTGTGTGCATTTCCATTCTTTATCCATTCATCTGCTGATGGACACTTGTTTCCTCGTCTGGCCTATCATGAGTAATGCTGCAATGAACCAGGAAGTCCAGACTTCATTTTCCTTCAGGTATATACTTAGAAGAAGTGGGCTTGCTGGATCATAATACAGTTGTTTTTAATTTCTTGTGGCCTCCATACAGTTTTCTGTAGTGTGTACACCAATTTATATTCCCGCCAACAGGCCATGAGAACCTTGAGTGTGTATTCAGCAGGTAGTGGACGGAGGTCCCAGGATTGATTCAACAATTTGATGCTATTATGGATTTAGGATCTTTTCTTTTGTCTACTCAGTCATTCTACAGACTGGCCTTTGGTATTCTGGTTTAAGGTTGGCATTATGGCAGTCACGTTGGCAAACATCACCAAATAATTGGGGTCGCGCCAACAGAAAGGATAGGGACGGGCATAAAAGATCTTTTACCACATGAAGTTTAATCTTTGACAAAGTAAATCAGGGGAACAACCCTTAGTCACAGCTTCTCCAACAGACATCACATGCCACTGGGCAGCATGACCAACTCAGGTTAATCCCCGCAAAGCGCAGACTGTCCCGATTCACCACTAAGGTCCAGGACTCGGGCGGCCTAAACCGAATTGCATATCACACTGCGCAGATTTGCTGCTGATAAACAGCCACTTTCTGTGGATTAACCAGTTCTTACAGGCAAGGTCTATCCGACTTCAAGCAGTAGAGTTTTGAGAAAATTATAAACTGTGCATGCATAAGAAGGGTAAACCTTCTCCAAGAGACCAAATCTCAGGTTTCCAGCTCTGGCTCAAGTGACAGCACCATTAGGAAGCGCGCCGCAGTGAAAATGGTGCGGGCGCGGGGAGGCGGACCCCGGTTCGCGTCCGGATTCCAGTGCTCGTGAGCCTTGGTCTCCTCAGCCGCGTGCTGAAGCCCCGCCCCTCCCTTCGAAGGTGTCTTTCAGGTAAGGGAGCTGTGGGGATTCAATGAGATAGCGAATGGAAACCAGACCGACGTCTGATGGTCAGGAAGTACAGTGGGGCGGCGGGGGTTGGCCCTGGTCGGAGCACGAGCATACACAGCAGTTTCAAAACCATTCCCTGCCCTCCCGGAGCTTGACGGTAAGGGGAGCATTTGTGAAGGAGGTGTGGTAACAGAATAAAGGGCATTAATGCAATTAAGGGACATTTCTCTTAAATCCATTTAAGTTACACTGCATACCAGTGGCTAAAATCTGTTCACTTCCCTATTGAGGATTACTTAATTAGGTCCTGATGTATCACTTGGAAGTAACGGATGCTTTTTACGTAATAGAACCTTCCTAGGAATTATTAGGAGACTTCCAGTGAGTTTGCTAATGGAGAACTGTTTATACGGGTGATCATTTATAGAGCGATTTTGAAATTGTGTGCTATGAGAATGATCACTGTAACACAGGAGTTACCAAATATTTCTGTCCCAGGGTTTTGTTCCAAGTACTTTCCATGGATCAGCTCTTCTGGGCCCACAACCATCCCATGAGGTAAGCAGAATTATTATGTCCATTTTCCTGCTCAGAGAGGTTAAAGGACTGTCTCAAGGCTGCAAAGCTGGTAATAGGCAAAACCAGAATTTGAACTCAGGAAGTGTGGCTCCAGATCCCAGGCTCCTGAGAGCTACCCTGTACAGTGTTTCAGCGGAAGCAGAGCTGGGGCTCATTGGCTCAACTGTTGAAGGAAGGGCCAGCGCTACTGAGCGCATGTACCTAAGCAGGAAGCCGTCTGTCCTCAGGTACAGCTAGATAAAAAAGCTGAGTTGTGCCTGACTGGAGTTCAGGAACAGGATGTGGAGAATGCTCTAGTTCCTGAGGGGGAACGATGGGCCCTGACTGTCCACCCCAGTCTTATTTCTCCTGGGGTCCCATGGGGAAAGCCCAGCTAGGGACCACCCTCAGGGTCTGGGCCAGGCTGGAGGTGGCTGTCACTTACTAACAGGCCTGAGGGGCAAGGGATGGTGACTAGGGGATGGACACGTCCTGGAGGAGGAGCTGCAGAGAAGGATGTCCCCCCAGGAGCTTGGGGACCAGCAGGTACCCCGAGGCCTGGCTGTGTCCACTGGACCAGAGGGATCCAGGGAGTGGGACCCTCGGGCAGAGAGAGGCCATCTCTTTAAATGGCTGCACTGTGTGGGTAGGAGCAGGACTGATGAAGTCCGTCTGTCCAACAACCTTGTTAAGACCAGTAACTTATTGATGGAAACAAATATGAAGTTTAATTTTAAACATGGCAAATTCAAATAAACCATTTGGTATCAGAGTAGAAAACAGAGTTTGTTCGACCATAAGAAACAATATCCTAAAGACCCAAGTGCAAGAACATTGTGCAAGTGCACATGTCCTCTGAAGGTACTTTATTAAGATCAAAGGTTTTCCATTACATTTATTTAGAAATCCTTAGCAGTCAAAAAGAAAATAAATAATAGAAATCTAGATCTTCAAGAAGTTTTTACTAACAGTTTTTGTAAATCTGTAAAGATTACAGGTTTGTCCATTTTAAATTATTACGATTCAGATACATTCAATCATTATATAATACCAGGAATGTCAGCCTTACAGCTATTGAGAACGTCTGTATGAGTAAGTAAAACAACAGGAAAAAATTTCAATTTCACCTTATTCTTTTTAATGGACTCCAGTGTAGTGATCATGGGAATACAGAATTTTCTAATCTTGGATTTTAAATATATGGACTTAAAAACAAACATTCCTCTTCTCTCAAATAGTGGCTGACACAGTCTTGGGAGCCGGCCGAGCTAGTACAGTGAGGGGCACCGTGTGCATCTCCTTGCTGAAGGAGGAGGGGGTCTGTCTGCAGACGCAAGTCTCGGGCCTTCTGCAGTAATTATCAGCGAGCCCCTGGCGCTGCCTTACTTGGTTTCTAGACATCAAAATGGCCGTGTAAGCATCACTTGCAAAGCCATGTATGTACCTAGTATTTCCCAAATTGCCAAGGGGCATATTTTCATTAAAAACAAACAAAAAAACCCTTGTTCAGTTCTAGTGTGAAAAGGGAGAGCGGTCTGGACACTTACATTTCATAGTAACACCCCATCGCTACCAACAGCCACAAGGACTCTGTTTCTACCCCATTCTGCTACCCTCTACCCTACCAGTAAAGAATTTGGACGCCAAAATTATTCAGGCAATTGCCTAGATAACTAATTACACGTTTCCCATTACTCTTTTTAGAGATTTTGATTTACAGGAGATTTTTAGCCAGCGTTCAAAGAGGAGTCTACTCTACCCAAACTCCGTGTAAGACTTGTATTTTCTTAGAGCAGCCCTATAACTAAGTACGGCAGCCCTCTTCCCCACTCTTTTTAAAAACTAAATGGCTTGCTATTGGGTTTATAAACTTAGAACTCACTGTTTGGATCATGTTAGGTAACACTTAATCTGACTGTTTAGTGTGCGTGTGTATCAAGGCCATTGCAGTAGTTTTTGTCTCTGTTTCTAACGTGAACTTTGACATGTCTGAAGGAAACCAAGCAGACAGCGCTACCAAATGCGTGGTGCGCATATAACACTTGTGGGTCGATCTGTGTATGAACAAAGGTCAAATATTTACATGGAATGTTGACCCTGACTTATAAAACTATTTTAAATTATGATATCTTTACATACAATTTATGAATAGCTCCATTTGAGAATTAAAAAAATATGCCTTTGAGAGATTTCATAAATATATAAAATTTCACTACATTCTATTTTTTCTTTAAACATGACCTCTAAACTCTCTTTACAAATCAACAAAAAATATTTTCGGTTTGAAAGTCACAGATGCAGTGATTTTTGAGGCAGGGTCTTAGTGCATACAAGAATGGCAGACATGTTCTCTTATACAACTTACGGCCCTCTCTAGTATCTTGAGCTATGCGATTTATTTGCTGAAGTTCAGGAGCAACAGGCAAAAATGAGAACCCATCTTAATATTTATAATACAGAGTCTTTCTTATAATTCTTTAAAAATGGTAAGATTAAGATGACCAGTGTTAAGAATTATTTTGATGATGAAGAGGTAAGTTAACATTACACAAAAAGTTTTCTAAAATACATCTTCGTGCAATTTAAAATATATCATCAGTTGCACATGTGAAAATTGATCACATTTTAACTGTATTGGTAACATGTAAAAACACCTGCTTTTGGAATAGGAATCACATTCTTATGATTTGTTGGATGGTGACTGCAGAAATCCTGTCGGATGATTTACAAATAAAAATGTCCTTTGTAATCATGACTTGCCCCAAGAGAATACCAACCTTACTTACAAAGACTAATTCCATTAAGGAAGGGTTTTAGTGACAAATATAATCATTTTAAAAAGTCTTACCTTCCCTCATTAAATATTTGAGACACTGATCTGTAGTCCTAAGAGGCCTTCTCAAGCTAGGACATGCAGGCCACTAAGGCAAATGTGTCATAATTCCTTAAATACACTGACTATATTGTAGATATGTAAGAAAAAGGTTGCGCTTTTAGAATAGTAAGAGGATGCCTTACTGTCAGCCCAGGTGAGCCCAGTGACCCATCCGAAGAACGGCAAAGCTGTCCTGTTTGCCTGGAGCTGCTCACGGCTGTGAAGGTCATACCTTCAGCTGTGAGCGTCCAGACTTGATGGAGGGACCACATCTGAGACCCAACGAAGCACAACTCCAGTATCAATTCCCTGGCTGTTTCTCCCAGAAAAGTCCAACCTCCTCTTGGAGATACAGCTGTATGTTAAAGACAACCAAACGGTTCAAAAGCTCTAAGATGGTACTATGCAAATTTTGATTCTGGATCTTCTACTCAAATACTGTGCTTGAAGTAAGGCTGGAGAAAGATACAAACAAAACCAACATTCAGTTTTAAAGCAAGACTGCACGTCTACAGCAGTGACATAGACTAACAAACCCTGCCACCGGGACAGTAACTGATTTCATCATGCACTCTACGAAACGCTGACCGTGGGAGTTTCCCTTAGTTACGAATGTAACCAGCTCACTGGAACCCAGTGGGCCTCTGTCTCTAATTTGTCAAAAGTTGTTTTCAGCTCATTGAATGCCACAGTGAGGTCATCATTTACTATGATTTTGTCAAAAAGATGACCATACTGATTTTCCATTATCTGTGCAGATTTAATCATTTCCTGAAAGTCTTCTTCCTGCAAAAGGAAATATTAAAAAAAAATTTTGGTTAACCAGGCAATTCTATCACTACATGGATGCAGACCTTTCCATAACTGGTTTATCAAATGCTATCCTGTGTTTTTTCTTTCAGCCGCAAATGAAAATGACCCTCTTGACCTGCAGGTTCTTCGGACATCATAACTTCATAACTCAACTGCTCACGCAAAGTTCCCACCTATCGTGAATTTCAGGATTATCACTCACTCATCATTACAGGAATATTTCAGTCAACAGAATAGGAAGATCTAGTCATAGAAGCACAGAAAGCCATTACCATGCAATCACTCAAAAGGTACGTACCTACATACAGTTCTGCTTTTATCGAGTTGTGGATCACACCATCTACTACACCATGTCTTCTGAAGGTAGTGGGGCTCCCGCATGCGTAATTTCAAGCACCACTTACATTTTCTTAATGAGCCTCACTGTACTTACTGTGAAAGGCTTTGCCGCCCCTTGGTCATCTCTGCTTGAAATAATCTTTGCATTTTTTCTTGTCTCCCTCAAGCGCTCTATTGATGGAGGCTTTATAAATATCACGTAGGGCTTAAATTCTAGGGTCCTTAAATGCTTCACTGTCTGCAAGGAAGAAAATAAGTTTTATTTCTTCATAAGGTCATGAGTGAATTTTATAGTAAAACCAAAGTTTCTTTCAAAGGAGAAAACTCCTTAAAATTAATTCCAGTAGCTCTTTCAATAGGTTATTCAATCAGTAGTTGCCAATTAAATGTCATAATTATATACCCCTGAAAACATGTTAACTTGCCTTTTAAGATGTTTTCAAATATTTTGAAATCTATCATAATTCATACTGAACAGAAGCAGCTAAAAATACCGTAAAACTGATTTTTAAATCAAATACTCAAAAGATGCTATGAGTTAAGTGTGTGTCTGCACAGGAAAATCTTCCAACCATCCCATCTAAGCCTCTTCCATATCTCACACAGGAGTCTGTCATTCTGTCTTGTATGCCATGCTATCCTTTGCAGTGTCCTAAAAGGACAAGCCTTCTGCTTTCCAGGAAGCTTGTCAGCATTCCCCTATCAAAATATCTTACATTATTTACACTATGCTGCTGAGGACTCACCTCCAGTTGAGGGGGAATGGTAAAAGGGTGGGAGTTGAGGGACCCTCTTGACCTATGTGTTAGGGCTCCCCCCAGAATGTGCGTACAAATCATAAACTCCCCTGAAAGGTTAGTGTGGGGGATGGGGCCAGAGGATCTGTATGTCCGGAGGGCTAGTGAGGCTCTGGGGACAGACAGCTGGACACACACCAAGGGAGCTGGACCCGACTAGACCCAGGGTTCCAGCAGAGAGACTGGGCACAAGTAGGAGTATCCTACACATGGCCGGTGCCTAAGGGAGGGGTCAGCTGCCCTTCTGATCCTTGGGACGCTTTCACTCCAGACTCATCTTCCTGAAGAGGAGTAAAGGGGCATCTCCAGGCCATCCTGGGTCTTGGAAGTTGTACACCCATCAGTGAGCCAGACACTGTGGCCCCTGGGTGACAAGGACAAAGCTGTGGGTTGGGTCTCTGCTGGAGCAGATGTAGTTCAGCAAGAATTGAATGGCTTCGCCCACTGGCATCCTCGGTCCCAAGCGTTCATAAGCATTCCCGGCCTCCCGGCGAGGATTCAGCCGACAGCTGCAGGAACAATCTCACTCAGCTCAGTTCCTGCGAAACGCCCCCCAATGCTATGCAGGGGGTGTGCACTTGTAGAATATGTAGAGAATCAAAATACAAGAGGGCCAAGAACCAAAATGCCCACTGTAAAAATTACAAGCACTTATAATCGTACTTAACACTTAAGAATACATGATACACGTAACAATGTATTTTTTTTTAATAAAAACTACACAGAAGAAATACCTAAGAGTCCTTGTACTTGGCAAATGCAGAACATAAACAAGAGTTACCAACAGGTCTTGAGGCTTCCCCTACTTCTCTAATATTATGGGTCTTTTCCCCCCCTCTCACCAGAGACCTCTCATATTACATTTAAAGGCTTTCATCACTAGGAAAGCCACTGTTAGGCCAAGAGTGAGCAGCCTTCAGATTTAGCCCCCGACTGAAAGGTTCCCGTGAAGTGTGGCAGCTCACACGGGCCAGAGGGCACTGAATAGCTCATTGTTCACTTACGTGAGGCTGAACATCCAACAAACAAACTTTGTTTTTAGCGAGGACAGACCGCACGGAGTCTATACTTGTGCCATAGTAGTTGTTTTTATATTCACCGTATTCAATAAACCTGTAGGAAATCAGATCTGCATCAGAGCCGTTCGTAAATTAATTACAGATATAACTGGAAAGACATAATTCAAATATATAAAAAGATTTTTGCTGAACATGTAATTTTTTTTTTTTACTGTGTTCAATAAAATAAGTAGGGCCAAGTCCTCCAGAATGTCAATTTTAAAAAATCTTGTATTTTACATTTTCAAATCAGTAACACTTGCTTGTATTACACTTAAGCAGAAAGAAAGTACTTCAGTCCAGCAGTACTGTTTTCCATCACCTCTTTTTCAGAACTAATGCAATGCAATAAAACAGTGAATAAGCCAAACAATAGAAACTACTGAAATTTCACTGCACGCTACAGAATAACCACACTCGGCTTTCCAGCGACAGGAGGAACTGCTTGGTGGCTAATGGAAGCAGGGCAGCCGATTACGTGCTATAAAAACACAATCGCTGTGCCAAACGCGGAAAAAAGCATTTTGATGTTTCAATAAAATCCCCAAATCCTGCATTAAAACACACACTGCTCCCTGATACCCGAAAATATTCAGGCTGGAGCAAATGGGGGACCTGCCGAGGTGGGGCGGTTAGAGCCGGCCGGAGGCCATGGTACAAGCAAGGCGACTAACAGCGTTTTAATTTGCTGAAGAGCCAGTGAGGGGGAGAGATGCGTGTAGAAGAGATGGTGGCACTAGGGATCTAGTACATCGTTGTTAGTTTTTTTAAAGAAAATTCTATTCAAATTCTGTGTTAAGATTCAAGGAGTGTGGTGGAAAGAGGCCACAATAACATATAAGCAACATTCCCTCATCCTTCAAAGTAACCCCTGCCCATTTAACTCATCAGAAACATAGCAGCTCTAGGTTATTAAAACATTACAGGTGAAGACTGGTAACACCTACTAACCAAATCCTCACCTTTTCATCTGTCTCAAATATTATAAAACTTAAAATTTATTTCAAACAGAAGGGAACCCTCATTTGCCTAAAACCAGGTAAGAGAGGCCCAGGCTTAAAAACAACAGTCATACAAAAACCTTCCACGTACTTGTTATTTTGTACATCTGTCTCAAACAAATGCTTGGAAATGAAAATATATTCCACACCATCGCTCTCCTGGCTTCTTCTTGCTCTGGTTGTGTCTGCGATTTAATTAAAAAGAGTTAACGAAAGTTGACATCAGCCATCCTAAGGAAGATACTAAAAAAGAAATAATCGTGTATTGAAGTATTTTTCAGAGCATCTGGGTGACTCAGTAGGTTAAGCATCTGCCTTCAGCTCAGGTCACGATCCCGAGTCCCGGGATCTAGTCCCACACATCGGGCTCCCTGCTCAGTGGAGAGCCTGCTTCTCCCTCTGCCCCTCACCCTGCTTGTGCTTGCTTATGCTCTCTCAAATATATAAAATATTAGGAAAAAAAAAGTATTTCTCATAAACCAGATTTAAAAACTTAGAAAAGAGCAAATTAGCTAATAAAGCGTCATTCCGATTTTCTACCAATAGGAAAGTACAGCACTGATGTGAATATGGATTCAAAATTAAATAGCTGTGTGTCTGTGCTATTCATTATTTTGAAGGCACTCTACTATGTTAAATAAAAATGGTATTTTAACCTTTGAACGAAAACTCCTGTCTTTTGCAAATAATATGCTTATTATCATATTTACTGATTGTTATTCACTAAGCAAGTTCAACGCCTACGAGGTTGTAAGGTAAACGCTGAAATTATTTTACTGTCTTCACACACAGCACATAGTGAGTATGTCATCAATGTTTTGTTTTACTGACTGAATTCGAAAACCTCTATGTGCTATTCATTCCTCCATTGCAAAATTATAAACACCTCAGAATATTCCTGAACTTCCAGACGTGCTGTAATGTTGCTGTCTGCTACTAAGTTATAATGGAGCAGAAAATACAGGGTTAACTATAAAAACATAACCAAACCATGCTGATTGAGGAAGTGCAAGTAGCCCATCTTTACTGCAGATTATAGCTAAAAACTCTGGGCCCAGCCAACTTTGCAAAGAAATTAAGCATGGAGACTGTGGAGAGGAATCAACCTGCAGGGCGCGGAGTTTTAACTTCTATTGCTTCTTAGCTTTGCCCGAGTATGGGAACATTTACAGAGCATCATGGTGTTCTGTGTGACTACATTTCCAGGAGGAGCCCTTTTTTGGTGAAAAGAACCAAGAAAAAACAAAAAAGCCCTTGCAAATTGAAGAGTATGGAGGTAATCCAGGAAGAGTGGTGAAGGAGATATTCTAAAGCGGAAGGGATCAATACCAGCTGAAGAATAATCCCTGAGCCATGCACTTGGCCAGTCAGACTCCAACTGACCCAGCAATGTTTTCAAACGCAAACTAAGATTAGAACAAGTCTCAGCCTAACCCGTGAATAAGAGACCCACAGAACACCCCCAAACCAAAGCAGAAAAGGCTTAGAGAACTGAGCTGAGATTTGAACCATGCACATGAGTATCAGACTTACCCCTGAGACACATGTGACAGGGAAGACCCAAACTAGTGTAGCAAAGACTTAACAGAATTGAACTCCAATTGAAACACAACTCACAGGAAATGGGACAGAACTTCTGTTGTAAATATAAAAAGGCGATTACTTGCTAAAACAAAAACTTTCTCCAAAATGTTGACTCCCCTCCAACACCTCCTGCTTTACTCATTTTCAGAGTGCTCAGAGAGCTGTCTCTGGCCCAGAGTTGTAAGTATAATCAGCAGTAGGATGGGCTATATCCAGGTTTTCACTTGCCAGGTTCGCACTGAAACTTCTCAGGGTTTTTGTTTGTTTTTAAAGTTAATCCTTTATTTTCTGCTCCACTGTAAGCAGGACCTAGAGTTGATAAAACGTTGCATTCATAACACCCCCAGTGCAACTTAAAAGAGTCAACAAATTTTGGCTAATTCTCAAGGGGAAAATGGCAGACGGCAACTCTGAATGATCCAGAAGTTAGAACTACTGGACAAAGACTTTAAGGCAACTATTTGTAACCGTGTTTTATAGGGTAAAGGAAAACACATCTGAAATGAATGAAAATATCAATTCTCAGAGAAATAGAAACTATAAACAAGAACCAAATGGAAAGTTTAGAAAAGAAATATACAGTATCTAACAGAAACAAGTTACTAGATGGGTAAGTTGCTAGAATGGGGAGGACAAAGAAAAAAGCTAAGGAACTTGAAGGTAGATCAATGGAAATTATAAAATCCGAGCAACAAAGGAAAAAAAAGATTGAAAAGATATAAATGGAACCCGAGGGATCTGTGTAGTGAGTAATCTGGATGCCAGAGAAGACAAAAAAGATATTGAGGCAAAAAAAAAAAAAAGTCTTTCAAGAAATAATGGCCCCAAATTGCTAAAATTTGGTGAAAGACGTACATTTCACATATTTCAGAAGCTCAACAAATCTCAAATAGATAAATTCAGAGAAAAACCATGCTAGACAGCAACAAAACCAGAGTACTAACAGCCAAAGATAAAGAAAAAAGTCTTGAAAGCATCTAGTAAAAATCAGTACAGTGCATATAAGGAATAATGATTTCTGTGACTACAGATTTATTATAAATCATAAAAACAAGGACTCAGTGAAATAATATCTACACTTAAAGTACTGAAAGATAAGAACTTCACCTAAAATATTGTTCAGGAGAAAAAGGCAAAACATCTTTTCAGAAGGAGAGAGACTAAGAGAATTCATCAGCATATCTGTTCTAAGAGAATATTCAAGGAAGGTTTTAGGCTAAAAGGAAATGTTAAGAAGGAAGTTTATATCTTTAAGGAATGAAGAAAGAACAAAAAGAATAGTTGAGTAGAAACAGAACTCTATTTTTTTCCCTCTTACATTCCATATATATGTATGTGTATATATATATATATAATATAAACATACTGTATATATAGATGCATATATGTATATGTGTATATATATATCTAATAGACATATTGTGTATATAAAATTATACAGACATGTTATATATATTATATATTAGACATTGATATGTCTATATATGATATATGTTATATATAACATATAATAAACATATATATATATATAAACTGATTTAGAAATTGTAATATCTAGTAGAGTTTTCAGTGTATGCAAACATAACCTTGTCAACTAGCACAAAAAGGATTAGGGAAAAAGACTCATATGATTGAAAGGTTTCTATATATTATGTGAAATGGCATGAAGTTAACTCTAGACTGTGACTGGTTAGACATTAAGCATATTGTAGTCCCTAGAGCACCCAGTAACAAATAATGCAAAGACGTATAAGCAGAGCACCAATAGGTAAATTGAAATGGAACATTAATAAACATTCAAATAATGAAAAAAAAAGGAGAAAAAAATAAAAAGCAAACCCGCCCCCAAAACCCAGGATAAATGAAAACATAATAGTAGCTTAAATTTAATCATTTCCACAATTCAATAAATGTTAACTGGTTTATATACTCAAATTAAAAGGCAGAGAGAACAGGTGAAAAAGCAAGACCCTACTACATGCTGTCTATAAGCTTGTAAGAAAGACACACTAAATATAAAGACACAAATAAGCTGAAAGTGAACAGATGGAAGACAGTGTATCTACCACGTAAACAATAAGGATAAGGCAGGGGCACCTGGGTGGCTCAGTGGGTTAAGCCTCTGCCTTCGGCCCAGGTCATGATCCCGGGGTCCTGGAATCCAGCCCCGCATCGGGCTCTCTCCTTGGTGGGGAGCCTGCTTCTCCCTCTCTCTCTCTCTCTGCCTGCCTCTCTGCCTACTTGTGACCTCTCTGTCTCTCTCTGTCAAATAAACAAATAAAATCTTTAAAAAAAAAAAAATTAAAAAAAAAAAAAAGAATGTGCCTTCAGCTCAGGTCATGGTCTCAGGGTCCTGGGATCGAGCTCCGCATTGGGCTCTCTGCTCGGCAGGAAGCCTGCTTCCCCCTCTCTCTCTACGTGCCTCTCTGCCTACTTGTGATCGCTCTGTCAAATAAATAAAATCTTAAAAAAAAAAACAAAACAGTAAGGATAAGGCAGCTAAAGTGGCTACTTCAGTATCAGACAAAAGAGACTTCAAGAAAAAGTATGATCAGAGATAAAGAAGAATGTTTCATAATAATAGACACTTAAAACAATGATAAATTTGTACACACAGTAACAAAACTTTAAAGTACATGAGGCAAAAATGGGCTTAAGTTAAATGGAGAAATGGACATGTTCACCATCAGAATACATTTTACTGATGGAACTAGACAAAATATCGGTAAGACACAGGATCTAAACATCACCAACCTTCAGGGGTCTATTTAATACCTGTCTAACATTGCATCCAGTAGCTGCAGAAAACACATGATTTTCAAGCATAGATGATGCATTTGTCAAAAGGTCGACCATATGCTGGTCTGTAAAAAGTCCCAGTCAATGTAAAAGAATCCAAATCATAAGGAGTAAATTCTCTAACCAAAAAATAACGAAAAATCCATAATAAGATATCTAGGAAAACCTCAAATATTAAATAACACACTTCCAAATAATTATGAATCAAAAATGGAACAATAAAAGTAAGCAAATACTGGGAAGTACACGACAAGGAAAATACAATCTATTAAAGTTACGGGATAGAGAAAGATAGTGCATAGCAGGAAACTTTGCCTTTACGTACTTCTATTAGAAAAGAAGACCTAAAATAAGTGACTGAAAGTTAATCTTAAAAATTGTGGGGCGCCTGGGTGGCTCAGTGGGTTAAAGCCTCTGCCTTCAGCTCAGGTCATGATCCCAGGGCCTGGGATCGAGCCCCGCATCGGGCTCTCTGCTCAGCGGGGAGCCTGCTTCCCCCACCCCCCATCTCTACCTGCCTCTGCCTCTTTGTGATCTCTCTCTCTGTCAAATAAATAAATAAAAATAAAATAAAATAAAATTGCAAGAGGGGTGCCTGAGTGGCTCAGTGGGTTAAACCTCTGCCTCCGGCTCAGATCATGATCCCAGGGTCCTGGGATCGAGCCCCGCATCAGGATCCCTGCTCAGCGGGGAGCCTGCTTCCCCCTCTCTCTCTGCCTGCCTCTCTGCCTACTCATGATCTCTGTCAAATAAATGAATAATATCTTTTTAAAAAATTGCTGGAAAGAAAAGATCAAAGTAAACTCAAGCCAAGGAGAAGTAAGAACAGAAATTAACAAAATAGAAAAAAATTAAGAAAAATGACAAAAATTTAAAATCTAATTACAGTGATTAAGAAAAAGAGAAAAAAAATCACCAATATAAATAATGAAATAGAAGTTATTACCAGAGATCCTAGCAACAACAAAAAGGATTAGAGGATATTATGCATACTTTATGCAACATATTTGCCAATTTAGATGACATGGATAAATTTCTTGAAAAGTATGAAGAATCAAAATTGAAACAAGAGGAGACAATATCTGAACAGCCCTGTATCTACTAAATAAATCCAATATATAAAGATTTTATTTATTTGAGAGAGCACACACAAGCAGGGGGAGGGCCAGGGAAAGAAGTGAACTTCCTGCTCATTGGATAGCCTGATGTGGGGTTTGATCCCCAGATCATGACCTGAGCCAAAGGCAGATGCCTGGCTGAGCCATCCAGGCGCCCCTGAATAAATCTGTTTTTCCAAACCTTCCCCAAAAGACTCCTGGCCTGGATGGCTGATGAAGTCTGTCCACCATAAAGAATGAAATAACACAAATCCTACAGCAACGTATTTTTGCATAAAGAGGAACTGCTGCTTAATTCATTTTATATTAGTATAACCCTAACAGCAAAATCTAACAAAGGCATTAGAAAACATTACAGACCAATCTCCATCATAAATTTAGGTGCAAAAGTCCTTAACAAAAATATCAGCAAGTCAATTTTGACAGTGTAATTTTTAGGGGCACCTGGGTGGCTCAGTGGGTTAAAGCCTCTGCCTTCGGCTCAGGTCATGATTCCAGGGTCCTGGGATGGAGCCCCGCATAGGGCTCTCTGCTCAGCAGGGAGCCTGCTTCCCCCCTCTCTCTCTGCCTGCCTCTCTGCATACTTGTGACCTCTCTCTCTCTGTCAAATAAATAAAAAATATCTTTTAAAAAATTTATTTTATAAAAAGATACAAGATCACAACCAAGTAGAGTTTCCTGAATAAGAGGTAGGCCAAACATTTGAAAATCAACGGAATTCACCATATTAACAGAAGGAAGGGCAATACATCATCATTTCAGTGTATCCAGAAAGAGCACTAGAAAAAGTTTCAACACCAATGCATGACAGAAAGTCTCCGCAAACAAGGAATTGCAGAGAATGCTTTCAAACAAATAACACGGCATCACTGATTCAACACCATACCTAATGGTAAAAGATGGGAGTTGTTTTCCCTTGAGATCAGGAACAAGGCAAGTCTGCTAAACAACACAAAAAAATAACCTGAAATGGATCAAGACCTAAATGTAAAATGTAAACTATAAAACTTCTAGAAAAAGCAGAATGTCTTTGTGACCCTGAGATAAAGGATTGTTAGAGCACCAAAAGCACAAAACATGAAATTACAGACTTTGTCGAAATTAAAAGCTTTTGGTTTTGAAAAACACTATTAAAAAAACGACAGGGTGGGATGCCTGGGTAGCTCAGTTGGTAAAACAGACGACTCTTGACTTTGGCTCAGGTCAGATCTCAGGACCCATGCCAGGCGCAGAGCCTGCTTAAGATCTTCTCTCTCCCTCTGCTCCTGCCCCACCTGGTATGCACACTCTTTGAAAAAGGAAAAAATAAAAAGGCAGTCCACAGACTGAGAAGAATATATGAATAACACATTCATCATAAAAGGGACACATATCCAGAATAAAGAATTCTCAAAACTCAGACAATACAATTTTGAATAGGCAAAATATTTGAATAAGCACTTCACCAAAGGAGGTGCATAAATGATGCTCGACATCATTAGTCATTAGTTAAATGCAAACAGAGACGCCTCTACAACATACAGGCACACCTTGTTTTGTTGTGCTTTGCCTTATGGTGCCTCACAGGTACTGTCTTCCGTTGTTTTGTTTTTAAAACAAATCGAAGATTTGTGGCAAGTCTAGCAGTGCCATTTTTCCAACAGCATTTGCTCATTTGTGTCTCTGTGTCACATTTTGGTAATTCTCACCATATTTCCAACTTTTGCATTATTATATCTGTTACGGCGACCTGCGATCAGTGGTCTTTGATGTTACTCTCATAGTTGTTTTGGGGTGCCATGACCTGCACCCACATGAGATCGTGAACTTAATCAACAAATGTGTGTGTTCGGACTGCTCCACTGACCAGCCATTTCCTCCATCTCTCCCCCTTCCCTCAGGCCTCCCCATGCCCTGAGACACAACAGTATTGAAATTAGGCCAATTCAGAATCCCACCATGGCTTCTAAGTGTTCAAGTGAAAGGAAGCGTCTCACATTCTCACCTTGAATCAGAAGCTGGACATGGTTAAGCTTAGCAAGGAAGGCGCGTGGCAAGCTGAAATTGGCTGCAAGCTCTCGCACAGTCAAGTTGTGAATGCAAAGAAAAATTCTTGGAATAAATTAAAAGTGCTACTCCAGTGAATGTACAAACAGCAAGAAAGTGAAAGGGCCTTGTTGCTGATGCGGAGAAAGCTCGAGTGGTCTGGAGAGACGGTGAAAGCAGCCATGACATTCTCCTAAGTGAAGGCCTGATCCAGAGCAAGACCCTCACTTGAGGCCCAGTTCTGGGAAGGCCGAGAGAGGTGAGGAAGCCCAGACGAAAAGCTGGAAGCGAGCAGAGGTTGGTTCAGGAGGTTTAAGGAAAGAAGCTGTCTCCGTAACAGAAGAGTGCACGGTGACTCAGCAAATGCTGACGTAGAAGCGGGAGCAAGTTATCCAGAAAGATCTAGCGAAGATCATTAATGAAGGTGGCTACACTAAGCAGATATTCACTTAAATTAAATAGAGATATTGGAAGAAGACTTTCATAGCCAGAGAGAAGTCAATGCCTCGCTTCAAGCTTCAAGGGACAGTCTGGCTTGTCAGGGGTGAATGTAGCTGATGACTTAAAGTTTGAAGCCAGTGCTCATGGACTCTTCTGAAAATCCCAGTGCCTTTAAGAATCATTCTGCCTGTGCTCTATAATTGGAATAACAAAGCCAGGATGACAGCACATCTGCTTACAACATGGCCTGCTGGGTATTTTAAGCCCGCTGTTCAAACCTAGTGCTCAGAAAGATTCCTTTTAAAAATGAGTACTCATTGACAGTGCACCTTGTCACCCAAGAACGCTGATGGAGACGTACAAGATTAATGTTACTTTCATGCCTGCTAACACAACATCCATTCTGCAGCCCACGGATCAAAGAGTAACTGTGACTTTTAATCCTTATTATTAAGAAATACATTTTTTTGCAAGGCTGTGATAGACCGTGATTCCTCTGATGGCTTCGGGTGAAGTAAATTGAAAACTGACTTATGGAAAGAAAACTTTCCTTTGGAAAGGATTCACCATTCTAGATGCCACTGAGAACATTTGGGATTCATGGGACGAGGTCAAAATATCAACATTAACAGTTTGGAAGAAGTTGACTTCAGTCCTCATGGATGACTTGGAGGCGTTCAAGACTTAAGTGGAGGAAGTCACTGCAGATGTGGTGGAAACAAGCACAAAAATTAGAATTTTAGAAGTGGAGCCTGAAGATGTGACTGAATCACTGCCATGTCATGATAAAATTTTAATGGATGAGGAGATGCTTCTTATGGATGAGCAAAGAAAGTGGTTTCTTGAGATGGTAACTGCGAAGGTTGCTGACAAAAAAAGATTTAAAATATCCCATAAATGGAGCTGATAAAGAAGTACAATGTTTGAGAGGCTTGAGTCCAATTTTGGAAGAAGTTCTGTGGGTAAAATACTATCAAACAGCACTGCTACAGAAAAACAGTTCATGAATGGAAGAGTTTACTGATGTGCCAAACCTCACTGTTGTCCTATTTTAGGAAGTTCCCATAGCCAATCGCCCCCCACCCCCGCCTTCAGCAGCCACTACCCTGATCAGTCAACAGCCAACCCCCTCAAGACCCTCCCCCAGCAAAAATATGACAACTCCCTGAAAGCTCAGAGGATGGTTAGCATTGTTTAACAATCAAGTATTTTGGGACGCCTGGGTGGCTCAGTTGGTTAAGCGGCTGCCTTCGGCTCAGGTCATGATCCCAGCGTCCTGGGATCGAGTCCCACATCGGGCTCCTTGCTCCGCAGGGAGCCTGCTTCTCCCTCTGCCACTCTGTCTGCCTGTGTGCTCTCTCTCTCTCTCACAAATAAATAAAATAAAAAAAAAAAAAAACAATCAAGTATTTTAAAATTAAGGTATGTACATTGTTCTCTCAGACATAATGCTATCGCACACTTGAGAGACTACAACATAAGCACAAATTTCATTTTTTCTAAAAATAATTTTTATATGTACTGGGAAGCCACAAAATTCATTTGAGCTGCTTCACTGTGCAGGATTCATTTTATTGTGGTGGTCGGGAACTGAACCCATAATATGCCTGAGATAGGTCTGTATCACACGGAGAAGATTCTGAAAGGCTGACTATACCAATTATCGACAAAGCTGTAAAAAATGAGATCTTGCACACAGAGCTAGTGGGTTGGAAAATGGTATAGCCATTTCAAAAATGGCTTGGTAGGTTCTTAAAAAATTAAATATGATCCAGCCATTCTATTACTCCTTATTTACCCAAAAGAAACAAAAACATATGTTCATCAGAATATCTAGCTTATGGGTTTATCTGTATTAACCAGAAATGGGGAGAAACCCCCAAGTATCCATCAGCAGGTAAATGAATGCATAAAGGAATTAGAGTATTTCCATACAGTGGAATACTACCAAGCAATGAAAAAGGATGAATTATTGATCTGTGAAACCATGTCAGTGAATATCAAACTCAACCTGGGTGAAATAAGCCAGGCAAAAAGAATGTGGGAACATACTGTATAATTTTATTTGTATAAAGTGCTAGAGGAGTCAAATCTATAGTTTCAGAGTGTAGATTCATGGTTGCCTGAAGCCAGGGGTAGAAGGATGGATTACAAAAGGCATGGGGAAATTTTTTTTAAGAAATGGAAATGTTCATTATGTTGATTGTGGTGATTTCATATGTATCTATGTATATTAAAATCAACCTAATTATACCTTTTAAATATGTGTAGCTTATTTATTTCAATTAAATGTTAATAACATAGAAAAGGAAAACTGAGGTAAGTGGGAAAAAACTCAATACAAGAAGTATTTATTTTATAAAACCTGATTAAATTATATCCAAAATTTAACTGACTTCTATTTAGTTACCAAGCATATTTTAATACAACATTCAGATCTCCTGAAACAGTTTTTCATATTTCTGCTGGTAAAACACCAAGAAATACCTTTTGCAGGAATAGCATGAAATACTAATAAATTTAATTCTATCATAAAAGCCAAGTATGAATTCCACAACAGAAATAGACTCTATTAAGTGTATAAAACATAATACACACCCAAGAGTTTGAATGATATTAAAATTAGTATGATGCCCTGCTTTGGAATTTAGGGTTAATATTCACTTATTACTTCTCTAACAGCTTCATTTTTGTGTACTGGTGTTCCTTTAGCAAATAGTAAGCTTCATAAAAATGTACTGTTGAAAATCAAAACTGAGAATTTGATGTGCATTAATTGGTCTCTGATGAACTGAGAAAAGGTTCAACTGAGGAAAAAACCTTTATTCGACTGTAATGGCACAACACTCTGAAAATGCAGTCCACAGTTTTAAGGATCACCGCCCTGACATACAGAGTCCCCTAGGGAGGGTTAAAAGTAGAACCACATCAAGTGGACAAGACATTTATGGCACTGCTAAACACATTTAAAAGAAAACATATCTACAGAGTGTTTGCTTTATCACGAACACCCCAAATTATCCAGGCCTGGCGTACTCTACCATTGAAAAATTTTAGTGTTAACTGCAGTGAGGGTCCACAGGAATCTCACAAACTCATTCTCAGTGAGGAATCCTGAATAAGGGACCTGAGAATTCTCAAGAGAAGGGAACTCAAAAGGAAAGATGGACATATTAACCACAATGCAGGCCACGATCTCCCTGTGGTTCACCGAGTACCCACTATGTCTACAGTGTAAGACAAACATCCAGCAAATATGAGACACACTCCAAACTCCGCCCTCTTCCCCTGCTTCTAACAAAATTCCCAAATAACTTCCATGGTGAGATAAGAAAAAAAAAATGTTTTTAAATTGGTACCTTCGTTTTTATATATATATTTTAGAAATCTCAACTGAGGTTTTTCTATGGACAAAGAAGTGTTACAGAACATGAGTTCCCTGAACCTATGAAAACATATAACTGTGATATATGCCTTCATGAGAAACCACAAAGTGATTAACAGGTGTGGTCGGCTATGAGTGCCCAAATTCCAGACCAGAAAGACTTTGGAATCTATCAAGTCTTTGACATCTACTGCAGTACTTTCTGCTAAGTACTTTATTTTAATTTACTGAGACAGCCTTTTGAAGGCCGGTTATATTAATAGTCACTTAAATTTTTTGATGATAAACTAAAGCTTTAAAACAGTGTTGATGCTGCTCATCGAGGATGAAAGTTGCCAGAGAAGCGAAGCAGCAGCAAAGAGACCTCGGCCAGCACGTTTTTTTAAAGTGACTTGGAATGTGTAACGTGGCAACATAGATATTTCGTAAAGATCATAAAATTGTTCTGCCATTTTAGCCCCAAAGAGGCAGTATTTACCTCACTTAGCTTCCCTTTAAATAATTTTTTTAAATTGCAGTGATTATAGAGTCACAGTAAGTTGCAAAAACAGCCAGAGAAGATCCCATGTAACCATCAGTCAGCTTTCTCCGAAAAAGAAAGATGTTCATCTTCCCTAATGGCGGTGCAGTCGAGACCAGCCCATCGACATGAGCAAAGCACAGCGAACTAAAGTACCAAGTAGTTCTTTTAACACTCAAAATCCTGAAGTGAGATACACGGAAAAGTTCACACCTAAGTGTGGTGAGTTTTCACAGATGGAACACACCTGCGTAAGCCGCCCCTCGGCACATGGTCCCGCTCCTGAACCAGTCTCTGGTTTCTGGGAGCACACGTTAGCCCTGCTCGTGTGGAGCTGGCAACCACAGGGCCATGGGCATATCTCTGTGTCTCCTCCACTCCCTGAAAAATTTGCCATCACGCCCCTCCCTACCCATCCACTGCTGCTAGGCACTGGGTCCTTTCCAGCGTGGGGCTGTTGCGAACAGGGTTTCTATGACTATCGGCTGCGGACAGGAGTAGAATCACGGGGTCGTGGGGTAGATGTTGGCTCAGCCTTAGCGAATACGTGGTAGATGCTTAGTTTTCCAGAGTGTGTGACATTAATTCACACCTCCTCCCGCAGTGTGTGAGAGTTCCACTGCGCTCCACTGTTTCCAACTTCCCCATTCTGGTGGAGATTTAGTGCATTTGGGGGAAAGACTGATAGCTAAACATGGAACAGAATACTGGTGGAGGAATCAAAGCAGTAATTTTTCTCTAGATAATAAAGAATCACCTGGAGTATTTTAAAAAGCAAAACAATCTAAAATTCCAACACCGTTCTTAAAATATATTCTTCTATAATTAATGGAATCATCCTGAGTTGATGCTATGGCTGTTATTTTCCAAAAATGTCTCGGGTTATGAGTCACTGGGGATACATAAAATAGATTTTCAGGCATTCTGTCAGGTTTCTTGAAGGAGGATGTCTTTGGAAAGGCCTTGGAATCTTTTCCTAAGAAGCCCCAGAGATTTTTATCATCAGGCGAGTCTGGAAAACACAGCTCTGTGGGGATCCTCTGACATTAACACCTGTTTAAAAGTGAATCTGAGTGGAAAATGACTCCTTCGGGGATTTCGTTGGAGAGTCCCAGGCCCAGAACTTTTCTGGATATTATCAATTTCTATAACAACCTCAGAGGCAAGTGTTGGATAGGTCGAGGCCCAAGTACGCTGCCCTAGGTCCTTGAATAACACCAAAACTATCATAAAGGCTTATGTCTGAGGGACAGTCTTATTGGTATTTATCAACTTCCAAATAAATCGATGTTCATGACGGACTGTGCGACAATAAAGAACATGCGTAGTTGGAAAAGACTGTGTAGTGTAGTCTTGGAGGAGGGACGTGAGAAGTGCAGTCATGGTGGGTGCGAGTATGACAAGGACAGCTCTGAGTAAGTCCCATACCCTTTCTCCCTGCTTCCCTCCTCTATGGCAGGTGGACGTCGCCCCCGTGGTTGGGACAATGAAATAAATCAAGGCAGATAAAGGAGATGAATACATGGCAGGAAATTCATACATGCATTTTTTCCCCTTTGTAGTGTTTCTTCACCTGCCAGGTGCTTTGTAACTGCTTCCCAGTAAGACAGACAATTGTTTTGTAAAATTCGCGAATTACCTGTATATTGCGAGTCAGCTTTTGCAAGAGAGGAGAATAATTAAAGTTAAAGAAAAAAAAAAAACGGGGAAAAAAACCACTGTTTAATTCCACATCTCCACATTTTTCCTTTCCTTTCATCTCTGTTGGTGGAAACCAACGGCCCTGTAATGTATGGCTGAAAATGACTATAAACAATAATTTGGAAAAATGCAGTAACAAGGAGTAACTTGAGGTAATAGAAAACTATAATTTTAAAATAAAGTTGAACTCTTTCAAAACTAGAGAACACTGCTCAGGGCCATACACAAACAGTTGTGTTTTTTGTTTTGTTTTTAACAGTACCAAAACCACTTGAAAAAGCCAACATTTCAATTTTAGCCTTTTAGACGGCTTTCTAACATCAACATATTAAGTAGTCAAATGGCATTTATTCTGGAGATCAAAATGCTTCCAGCATCACATTTCACTTGTAAGAAAGCCTATGAAAACTTCTTTTATAAAAATAGATCTAATTCTGTATACTGAAAAGAAACCCACCATATTTGGATTATATGGCCATGAAAGGCCCATTTAACACCATCTGCCAATTACTACATATAAAAAGTAATTAAGAAAGGCTTCTATTAGAAGAGGCCTCCTTTGGCTCTCTGTGGTTTGGGCCTTCTGATCTTAAACCTGGTGAAAACCTCTGGAAAACATTAGCACTTATTTTAGGAAGTCAAAGAGTCAGGCTTTTATTTAGGAGAAAATTTGTAAATACTAATTTAGTGTCATATGCGTATTAAAATTCACCATAAAAACTGAGAGTTAGAGAAGCTGTGATTAACAAATGTCCTGCCAACGGTCTCTGCATTCTGGGGCAACCCCTTCACTCCGTGCCTCAGTTTCCTCCACTCTCAAAGGCGGAGAGAGTCACCGCCCACTTGCTGTGGCTGCCGGTCGTCCGGAGGCTCAAGGCCGGGAGCCGCCGGGGGGTGGGGGGGGGGGGCCCACCCACGCTCCATCGGGGCGAGCGATCGCTACCGCGGGCGCAGGGGACTTACGGGGCACGGTCACTCCGTAGTGCTGGGTGTCGCTGATGAGCAGCTTTCGTTTCAGTTCATTCAGACCTACTCCCACGGGACCTGAAAAGCAGGAGAATACCGACGCGTTACGAAACAAAACACCGTAAGAACACGTCCATAATCCACCCGGGTCCGGGAGACAGAGAACACGGATCCCACTGGGCATCCCACGTGGAGAGCATCTCGGGTTCAGTCGGGCCTACAGAAAAGCTAGGTCTTCTGTTGCTTTTTTACTATGAACATTTAAATCCCTGCCTTTCCATTACAAAGGTGAGAAATACTGATGTTTTCGGTGAAACATAAGCACAACCGAATCTATCAACCAGAAGATCCTAAAAAGGTGTGTGCGCCCGAAGACGTCCAGGTGCGGGGTCTGGGCACCAGCTCTTTCCATCCCGGATGTTTTTAGAGCTTAATAAAAGAACATCTTGGAATGTTAACTTCATTTGATGATGCGCTTTAAATTTGCAAAACCGTCCGCCACGTGTACGTCGGTCAAGGTAACTCCCGGACCCTGGGCCTGCAGGGGGTCCCTCCGCGCGGGCCGCAGGTGTCCCTCAGCACCCGACGAGGTGCTGCGGCTGCTGCGGCGGACCACGGTGAACCCCGCCTCCAAAGACGGTCACTGGAGGCAGGGTTCACACAAAACGACGGGTGGAAAGCATCACACAAAACGACGATGAGAGGCAGGGCGAAACAAAAGCGGTTTCTGGGAGGGTCCCAAACAAGCCAGAAAGTCACAAGCCCCGAACGGTGTCTCACAACTCTGCCATCAGGGCCCATTTACGGTGCGGGCGCTGGGCAGAAGGCAGGCTGCGGCCCCGACGGCCTGGGTCAGAGCCCCCCACCCCACCCCCAGCTGCCCGGGTCTGAATGTGTGTCCCCCACCCCCAATTCACAAGTCACAATTCACAAGCCCAGTGCCCCAGCCCCAGCCGTGGAAGACGGGTCTTTCCGCGGGAGCCTAGGCCGCGAGGGTGGAGCCCCCGGGAAGGGCTCGGTGCACTTGTGGAAGAGCTTCCGGCACGTGGGGACCCCCAGCTGTGTGTGACCTGGCCAAGGGTCCTCGTGCGGCCGTGCTGGCTCCTTGACCGTCAAGTGCCCATCCTCCAGGACAGTGACAAGTCAATTCCCGGCGCGGACAGGCCACCCCAGCTGGGGTATGTCGTTCCGGCAGCCCTGGGAGCTACACCACCGACGAAGTTAACATCTTTGAACCTTGATTCGACTTCATGCTAATCTTGGAAGTAATCACTCCCCCTCTCTCAGGGAATCCATGAACCCAGGCCTTCGTGTTCATTCCCTCGCCTACTTCCTCTTCTGGGCTTTGAGAAGAACAAGGCTTTTGTTCTGGACAATGAGGAGCAGACGGGTGGCCGGAGAAGAGACTGGGGGCCTCCTGGGTGGAGGAAACGTGTGAGTGAAGATGAACGGAGAGTGAGGCTGTGCTTTCCTTGCTTTACTGACACTTTTAGGACTGTCCCTGTCCCCCTTTCTGGTCACTCACTAACACCTTCCATCTTTCCAGGAACTGCTGCCGAGTACCAACCCTGGCACTCCGCTGTCCCTTTTTACAGCGAATACTCTGGAATATCCCATTGATGCCCTGAGATGGAATTCAGAGCTAATGTCACACACGAGCCCTCCACATTAATAAAATAACCTCACTGTAATACGTGAAAGATAAAAAAAAAAAGTACTTATAACAAAGCAGTATGTACTTCAACATGTAAATCCTTGGACATGACTAGAAAACCTAATGACATCAGATGTTCGCACCCCCCCATACTAAGGCTGGATTTGAGAGTATTAAGCTCAGGAACCATCCTGATGAGGAAGTACCTGAAAACGGAAGTCCAAAGGTGCAGGAAAGTAGGAGAATAAACCTCAGCAAATGGACAGGAAGGACAAGGGAAACCTTCTGGAATACGGTAAAGGCAGGGGGAAACAGCCTCCACTGAAAGAGATAACAGGTCAAGACTATCGAAGTGAAGAAAATGATACTTTTGCAAATGGCCCTCACTTTAGATGGAAGTATAGTATAAAAATATAGGGGATGAGACAATGCTTCGCTGTCCCAGCTGGCAGACCTCTTGTCTTCAGCCTACACTGAACTGTTTGGTCTCAGAATGTCTATTACAAACATTTAAGAGAGAGTATGTGGGATGCAGAAATGGCGTGTCTACATTCCTGGCCCCCTCAGCCATTTGGACTTTAAAACAGAGTCAATGCCCATATGCTTCCCAGTAGGCAGCGCTGCCCCTGTCAAAAGTCATTGTTCTGAGACATGAGCCCCGGCTCTTGTCATTCTCTGTACTTCAATTCCTGCCATGGCCTTGGGTGACTCAGCATCCACGTGACGACCCTTGCAGGCTGCCGGCCTCCTCAGCTTCCCCACACCTGCTCACGAGCCACTTCCACCCCCCATCACCAGCAGCCAGAGGGCCTTCTAAGGAGCTCTCCTGATCCTGTTGCTCCCTTGCTTAACATTCTTGGAAGCGTAGTTTCCAGAGGCTCTTCCGAAAAAAATTAAAATTGTCCCGTGGTTACCCAGGCTCCACATGACCTGGTCCTTGCGTTGTCCTCCTGCCTTAAAGCATTTGCCCAAGTTCCCTCCTTCATCTGGAGCCTCAGTGAGTTCTGCTATGTCAGAGCTTGGCTCAAACACATCTTCCTCAATCAAGTCTAAAAAACTGCCCTGACCCTGTCAACCTTGTTTCTCATCTTTAGGTTTTCAGAGCCACCCATACATCTTCCTATCTTACAAGTCGCAATTCAACAACTGGGTAATACACTGCTTCATGGCCTGTCTTTCCCACTAGACAGAGGCGCCATGAGGGCAGGAATCCTATTATGTCACTTACATCCCCAGAAGGCAAGCCTCAATAAAAATCCGTGGAATGAGTGCAACGTGTAGTGTCACACCATCACCACCTCATCCACTCCAGAGAACACAGAGGCCAGCAAGTAGAAAGGTCTTCGAAGTCCTTTCTAGAAACTTCTATATCTAAACCCATCTAGACCATCATCTAGATGCTTCTCTGCAGTCATAGTCTCTTACGCCTTCTCTCGGAGATCAGTCTTCCTGAATCTTTACCTTTTATAGCTGGCTCATTTCTATCAGCATTTTAAACGAATAAATTCTCTCCTACCTTAAAACAACAACAAACTTCCCTTCCCCTTAAGATGTCCCTCAGCCACTGCTCCCTCCTGTCCCTGCCACCCTGGGTCTGGCTTCTGCCACTTGTCACGGGCATCTCACATTCTGCCTCTAGTGCCTACAGAGTCAAACAGCAGTTATCTGACACACCACGGTTTCCATGCAGCAGACACGTATTACAAGGTTAACACAAACCACTGCTAATTCTCTGGGATTGATCTCATCACCCTGAGATCACGATCTGAGGTGAAACCAAGAACCGGATGCTTAACTGACTGAGCCCCCCCCACCCGCCCCCGGTGCCTCTACATGTGCTAATTCATGTTTGTTGTTTCAGCTTAGGTACATTTTAGGGAATCTGCTCTAATGCTTTAAAGATGGGTTTAGTACCAAGTTCATGCGTTCCCTTTGCTCCCAATTCAAAGTACCAATCACACTATGCTCTGTTTACCTGTCTCTGTCCTCCGACAGACTGGAGCTCTGTGGAAGCAGGGCCGTCACCTGCTTGTTCACCAGCTGGTAAAGGGCAGGCACTCGTTAGTTAGTTTTATTCATTTCAATTACACTCAGTAATTGTACTGTTCTGGAGGTAAAACTATCTGCTGAATGACCGAAGGCATGGGAGCTGCACGTACTTAACGGCATCTGCATCTAGAAAGTCTGGACATGATGCTGAGGGACTGTGCTCTTGGTCCCTAAGAGGATTTGGTGGAGCTTTCATTTGAACTTGGCTCTCGGGATCTTAAAGGACAGAGAAGCAGCGGGGATGGTGATGATTCGGCTGTGGACCAGCACGTTTCAGGGAAGGGAATCTACCGCCCACGTCTGAGAAGGCCTGCAGCGTAACAGAGGGGCCAAGGCGAGCGTGCCTTGTGAGTGCAGACACGGCAAGGCACGACTCGGGACCACGAGGAGAAACGAGATCTCGGGGAGAGGGGAGGGAAGCGACGTAGCCTTGACCAACGGCGAAATGCCAGGCACCCTATGGGGTGCATGTATCTGATCTACTCTGAAGGTACCACAAATATTTAAAGTGCTCCAACTTACTCTTCAATAGAAAACGAAAAAGAAAAACAAGAATTACAAATGGAGCTGTGTGCTCTGTACAGATGCAGACTCCGTTATACACACGCGAAGAAAAAGACAGAAGCGAATAAAACACTCAAACTTAAAGAGCATGTCCGGGCCTGCCGTGCCCACTTCCAGTCCCAGCACCCAGGTCTAAAAGCGTGACATGAATTTCCTTATTTTTTTTTTTAGCAGGTCTCGGCTCTGGAGTGCTTCCCAGAGTGCAAGATACTTGCTGAGTGAGAGTCTAGCTTTTTTTTTTTGTTTTCTTTTTTTCATTCTTCTACTACCCAATGCCAAAAAACACAATGATTTATTTTAACTCTGGAAGAAAAAACTAGGTGTGTTTGAATTGGGGGAGGGGGCCGTATGCTGTCTCTAACAGGATACCCTGACATTCTGACTGTATTCAGTTTTACCCCTTTATATGATCTCTCTGTGGAGTGAGTTTGCTTCACTGCACACTCATGGGGTACGCCAAGAATGTTCAGTGGCAAAAGATTTTGTCTGAAAAATTTTTACTAGCTTTGAGGTCATCATCTTCAAAGGTGGGAGTTTTCTTACAAAAAAGGTTAAAATAGGGATACGGTTTCCATTATTATTTTTTTTTTTTTTTTAGATTTTATTTATTTGTCAGAGACAGAGTGTGAGACAAAGCACAAGCAGGGGAAGCAGCAGGCAGAGGAGGCAGCAGACTCCCCTCATTGGGCTGAGCAGGGAGCCCGATGCGGGACTCAGTCCCAGAAAACTGGGATCCTGACCTGGGCTGAAGGCAGCCGCCTCACCTCCTGAGCCACCCAGGCCGCAATGCAGTTTCCATTTCTTACTACAAAGTTATCCTGAGCGCCTCCAAACAGCATTTTCCCTGACAAGCTCTTGGACCAATTCTGTCATCCACACTGGTGAAGTTCTAGAATTGTTCTTTTTGGATCTTAATCTTAAGATCACCACCTCGCTCATACCCTTGCTCTCCTGTGAATAGGTGCAAGTTCACGGCCCTTTCGGGTGGCTGCTCTGGGTTTAGGGTACAGGGTCCGTTCACACCGCGGGCCACTTTCGGGATGCAGACTGAGTGAGGCTCCTTCTGCAAGGGGAGAGACTCGCTTCCATACAGCAGCTGTTGCCACAACTGGTGAAGTACACACACGTATGTATTTAAGTTGTTTTCAGTTGTGCTTGTTAATACTTAAAGAGAAAGATGATAATCTAAATAGCACATATTTAAATCACAGACAATAGGCTTTGGAAAAAGAGAAATGACGACACACCAAGGTTTCCATGCGGCAGACGTGCACTACAAGGTTAACATAAACCATCACTAATTCTCTAAAGATCCCTGCGAGGAAGACAGCTCCGTCCTCATCTTACAGACGAGAAATCGGACCATGAGAGGTGAAGGAATTTCCCTAAGGTTACACACATCTGAAGTGTGCCTCAGGGCGTGTTCAAAAGCCTTGTTGGACTCAAAAAGGTCTGAGTTCTTCCCATCCTGCCTTTTATCCAAAGAATGTCCAGGAACTGTCTGATGTTGCCTATGACCTGTGGCTTCAGTCCTTCACCCCGTTTCCAAGCCACCCCACACCTTGGACAGTAAGGACAACCTGTGCTTGTGGATTACAGAGAGATCGCAGCTACAAAAGTGGAAGTCAGATCTGGGGATCTCCAAGCTCGTTCTGTGCAGAACCTCGGAAAAGCCGATATGGAACTGACTGAAGACAACATATGCTAGGCCTGGCAGACATACACACAGCGTGCGTGCCAGCATTCTAGATTCGGGGCAAAGGAAATCAAATACAATGATGATAGGTAAGTCAAAGCCAAAAAAAAAAAAAAAAGGCACCTTAAAAAAACATTTTTGAGTTCATTAATTTGAAATTCAGGCAGTGAACTAAAATTAATGTTTTGCTAGCTTGAAAGTAACACAGAAGCATGTTTCTATTCAAACCAAAACACGTAAATAAGTAGATTTCTTTTTTTTTAATTCCATAAGAATTTATAAAATCAACTTTGTGTGCAAATTCCAGAAAGAAAAAAGCCATTAATTCCCATTAGTTGATGTTCTTGTAAAAACTGTACCAATTAGATAATTAAGATAACTAGGAAAGCATATTTTTTAAAAGCTTTTGTACATTTCATTAGTAACATTTCCTGAAAGTAAGCAAATGTGTTGTGTGTGATATTATATAAAGGTTCGTTCATTTCAGCCAAAGAAATACAGTCCATTTAGGGAGTCAATAGTGATGCTGTTAAAGTTTCTGTTTAAAACTTTACACGTAAGGATTCACAGACCTGTACCCCTGGAGATAAAAATATATGTTTATAAAAAATAAAAAATTAAAAAAAAAAACTTTACACGTAAGGAAATATTCACATTAAACTAAATGCAAAAATGCCTTCATTTTTATCTTTAAAAAAAGATTTTTTATCTTAAAAAGATTTTGATCTTAAAAAGAAGATTTTTTAAAAATCTATATGCAAATTTGTTTATGTACAGAGGAGAATTAACACATAAACGCCTTTGCCCCAAATGACCTCTACCTCCGTTGACATTACTGACACATTATCCATGTAATTCTAAGACACTGAATGTTTTCACGGTTGTATTTTCAGATTTTCTTCTTTTTATTCCATTTCATAACAATCTTGAGGGATGGAAAACAAGAAATAGGTTTTTACTGCTATGCTAGCACAATATATTTTAAAACTTAATTCATACAGTTGACGCACAGAAGTTTCTCGTTCTATAGACACGCTCCCTCCAAAAAAATCTGCTTTCTGAATCTGAAACAGACATATACAATTAAAAATAAAAATAACTGAAATGAGTGGAAAAAGCACTGAAGAAAGAAAACCAGTGCCCACAGCAGCAGTCTGAAACTGTAGGTACAGGGAAAGAATGCTCGAAAATATGGGCATAGTATTCTCATACAAAAAAAAAAAGAAAAGAAAAAAGAAGAAAAAAGAAATTTATGGACATACTCTGTGGTATTGTACTTGAAGTTTCAACCGTCTACTTATTTATGTTAGTACAGACCCTGAGTGAATACCTACCAGAGCAACAATGTCCTGCTACTGTGAAAATTATCTGATTGAAGTCAATGAAATGTGATATATTTTATTTATTTTTATTTCTGAAAGAGAGAAAAACAGAGAAAACCCCTGAGTGGGGCAGAGAGAGAAGGGAGAACTGGAGGCAGGCTGCACGCCCAGCACGGAGCCTGACGTGGGGCTCAACCTCGGAACCCTGATAGCATGACCTGAGCTGAAATCAAGAGTTAGACGTTTAACTGACTGAGCCACCCAGGCGCCCCGGAAATGTGTTTTTTTTTTTTTTGAAGACACTCATGTAGTCTTCAAAAAAAAAAAAAACCCAAAAAAACTATAGTAAAGTGAGTTTTATTTGTAAATGTCCTGCACAGTGTTTAGTTGTATTTTTTGGTTAAGCCTGATAAGGATCAAAATGAATTTAATAATGTAAATATAGATGAGTGGTACCTTCCACAGGAAAGGACAATCGTGCCAAAGATTACTGTGCTACTCATCAGTTACCAAAGAAGCTTCTCCGAAAGAGGTAGATACAGGTAGAGGAGATTGGCCAAATTAGTCTTAACACACGACGCATTCATGTAACAGAACACATTTAATAAAACCCATTCTTGTTTGGCTTTCTGGGCAGCATTCAGTTACATACGGGAGAGAAATCTATGGCTCTGACCGAGTACTATTCGCTTTTGCTCATGATCTTTGTACATCCTGACACAGACATAAAAATGGTGTACTTTGTGAAAGTTCCTCGCATGGATGCGGTTTTTACTATGTGTTTACCTCCAGTGGGCCTGTCCTGCTTAACATGAAAATTCTTCCACATTTTCCCCCAGACACTTTTATAGTATTGGCCAGACTTGTTCCTCTTACTATCCAGAGAAAAATATCAAAATTGCTGGAGTCTGCACTCAATATCCAAACAGCTTCTGTTACCTGAAAAAACACACTTACTCACTTGATTTATTACAAGACAAATCAAATGAAATCTCTAGGTATCCTTCAGCTCTGACACGTTATAAAAAGTCTACTTATCCTATTGTAGCACTACTATTTTAGTTGCTCTAGGCATAAAATAAAAACCACCATGCTATTATATTTGACTCACAATCTTACTATGATCACAATAGTGGGTGGCTGGATTTTGTGCTGGAGAGTGACAAATTTGTTTATAAAACTAAATTTAAAGTTCCCTTGAAATCAAACTGTATAGAAAAGATAGCAACTTAGCAGTTTGCAACAAGACCTACCAGAGTTCAGGGCTGTTGCTTTCCTAATGGAAGAAAAATCCTATTAATGAAGCATCAGCTTGTATGCAAATGTCAAAAAAAAAAAAAAAAGGAAAAAGGAAAAAAGGGTGGGAAGCTTGCTCACAGAGCATCATTTTTTCCAAAGTAGCTACGGACACCAGACTTCCACAGACTGACTCAAATTCTCATCTCCCCTCTATTTCAGGGGCATGACAAGTCAAAAAAATGAAAAGGTCAAAATAAACCCATTCCTAAGTTTTCTGAAGCTAAGGAGGAGAGAATACGGGTAACTTTCTTCAGAGTCTGTTCAAAAATGTGACCTTTTCACCAACGCTACCACAATCTGATTCGAAATCCTGATTCCTCTGAATCTGCCCTGCTGTTCCTGTCTTTCCCAGCATTTACCACCCTCGAGAACTGTACGACTGACTTTATATTACTAATTTATATTAAATCTGTTTTTCTATGTCCTCCCATTAGAAGGTAAACACCACAAGGGCAGAAACACTCGTGTTGTGTGCGAAGGGACCCATGTGCCTAGGACAGTGCCTGGCCACGGTTTGCGTGCCATAAAAATCAGCTGAATGAACTTAATTGTGGTTTATGCCCAGAAATTAAGCCCAAGTATAAACATTTAAGATACGCCAGTGGCATAAAAAAGCCAACTGTGATTCTAATAAAGATCATTTTTAACCTCCTGTATACAAGGATTATAATTTTAAATCCAGCACACGTTCATAAATCCAATTATGACTTTTGGGTTTACAGTTGTCTATATAAAATCCTCTAGCACAGACTCTAATTCCTACAAGCCTTCAATCAAAGTTCACCCAAAGTTATGAGAATTTTAATAAACATATTAACATTTATATTCCATTCTGAGGGCTTGTCTCTCTGCTTTATGTGCAAGACTTTTTGTTCTGCCATCGTTTTATGGAAAAATGATGACAGTCTCACAAAGGTCTGTTTACCCAGACCGACTCTACAAAGCAGTCTTCAGACAGCATATGAGATTCGGCACCACCGAGGGCAGAATCGTACTTAATGCTCGAGCTGGAAATGTGAAATATATAGAAAGATTTATTATTAGTTTCCTCTTATGCCTCATAACCAGACAGAACAAGTCACAAATTGTCTGAATATGCACATGATGAATTTTGCTCTTCTATTGGCTTAAGCTGTGAAGTGTTTTAGTAGGTCTTTAAACACCAAAGCTTTCTCTCCACTCCCTCCCCTACAAACACACAGACACATTATTTGGCTTCATTACTTTCCTTTTTAAAAAGTCAGGTCTCACTAAAGATAAAATTTATGCAGAAAAACGTACTAAGTGCCTGACATTTGGTTTTAACATACTTTTGGGAAAATACTTTTAAATGCAGAAAGGAGTAGAACAGAAAATGTCACTACACTATTTTTTGGTGGCAGAAATGTGGCTTTGGAAGAGTACCTTTAAAAATTGAAGAGAAAAAATTAAATACTTGTGAGCAAGGCTCGAAGTTCACAATCGTCAAAGTTTTGCTAAGTTAACAGCTTGGCCTGTTTTAATTTCTTGAACGTTAAGTCCAAGGATAAAAAGCGTGCAATGTTACGGTAAGAATGCAGAGCAAATAATACTGTGCAGCGCTTTAGCAATATTTACCTTACAGTTTCAAGGCAAATACCATTATTCCCAATGGCTTTGAAAACAGTGAGAAAAACAAACGAGGCTTGAGAAGGACCAGGCTGCTTACACTCTACCCCTTCCATCTTCGCACACATGTGGGAGCCAAGGCACTGCTTCCTTAGCATAGGATTTCTAACATCATGACCAGTTAAGTCAGGAACAATCCAAAATTTCTAAAATTTGAATCCACTGCTTGGTTACCTCTTGTAGATGATAAACTGCTGAACCATCTAGTTTAGCTTCTACGTGTTTCAGAGACTGAAAAAATAAGCAGAAGCCCACCCATATGTGAATATTTCATGTTTCTCTTGTTAGTATTTTTAGTTAACAATGTTGAAAAGAGACAAAGACCCCAAATGGAGTCACTTTTGCTAAGCCCACATCGTCAGATCCAGACTTAATACCTGACCTAATCAGCTGCAACCTCTCCCAGGAGTGGACTCTTAAACCAGTCAATGTAGGATGACCTGCTCAGTACCAGAAGGTAATCTGTCTGAGAGACCCCTGCCATCCCCCAAAGGAAGGTGACCATGCTTGAAACAATCCACACTTTTCTAGCAACTTGTTTTGCTCCTGCTGCCTATAGAGGTCTTCCATTTTGTGCAGCTCTTTGGAGTTCTGTCACCTAGATGGGATGCTGTCCAATGCACGGAATCACTGAATGAAGTCAGTAAGATCTTAAAGATTTACTCATTGTATTTTGTTATTTAACAGATTTTGTGGCAATGGTAGGCTCTGAAGGAAACTTCTGACACCTCTGGAGATGATGAGAAACACAGGTATCTGGGGAGATCTGTGAACCCTTCAAGTTCTCTGTTTCTCTCGTGGTTTTTGAGGGCCATGGGTAAGCTCCCCCCGGCTGGGCTCCGTTCTCTTTGCATCAAACTCCTGATCTAATTGGCTTTCCAATCCAAGACTTAGTGGGTTAGCTAGGTCTGGCAGATGGTTCTGCCCCAAACTCTAGTCCTAGCCTGTATTTAATCTAGTCTCCCGCTGCTGGGGTCTGCTGGTTCTTCCACAGTTCCACCTTGGGAATGGCTGGTGGGTACAACTAAGCCTCTTCTTTTTCTGGCCCGTCTGTCATCACATCTCTTTGCCTACTGCTGGTGCAGTAACATGCGCATCCTTGTCTGGCTGGTTTCTCAGAAGCCAAAAAACCACAAACTTGGTGGTGGACACGGATCAGTACTTAATAGCTGTTAGCGTGTTCAACACCTAACTCTGAGACTCTCAGGTTAGGATAGGATGGTCATGGAATAGGTTAGACTGACCCCAGGTCACCTGTAAACCTCAAGAAAATTTCTTGCACAGGGAGGGATGCTGTAAAAACACCATGCGATCCTCAAGCCAGTGGCACATCCCTCTGAGGTATGAGTTTGGCTCAAGGAGACCCAATGGCTTAGCTAAAGAAGTGAGATTCCGAGATTCCAAAGAGCTGAGTGTGCCACATCCCAGCACACCTGCTTATTCTATGTCTAAAGAACTATGGTCCCAGAAGCAACAGACAGCCACAAAATGGCAGTTCTTACTAAAGACAACCCAGAATTACAATGGCCATTATGGTGGCGCATTCCAGTTGGATGAGACTGTTCACTTAGGAAGTGCGCTTGAAAGCAAAGGTCCCCAAATCAAACAAACAGAATGGGAATACCTATCTTAACTGGTACGGAGAAGCTTCCAAAAGGCTTCAAGATGCCAAAATAGATTCATTGAAAAATTCATAGCAAAAGGCTAATGAAGAATTAAAGACACAGAGGTCCCTATCACAAAAGACAGACAGACTGACATAAGGCCTACTGCTCCCCTCTCCCCTCCTTTACCGCAGCACTCATGTCCTACTAACTCTCTATCCGAACTGCCCTTCCACTCTGAAGAGACTTACACAATTATATTTTAAAATAAAATCCCCCAAAGCTGCAGGAGATCCTCCTCAGGCATCTTTCACCCCTTGGTCAAAAACCAAACCAAAGTAAGGTCCGCAGCTAAAGAATTTCCTACACTTAAGGAGAAACCCCAGAAGTTTTCTGAAGAATTGTGTCATCATCACGGACTATGACTCCAGGCTGCCGGATCTTTGGGCACGTTCTGGTGGGACCAGATGAAGCCCGAAAATGTACACGAGAAGCAGAATGGCACAACCCCAAGGATGATATTTGAGATCTTCATCACGCTCCCATAATGGACCAGGAAAAAATTGCAAAATAGCAACGAATGTTTTAAAAGCCATTTCTAGAGTCTTTGCTGCCCACATTGATGGGCCTATGATCCAAACATGCCAATAAGATGAATCTGACAGGTTCTAAGCCCGTGTGCAAGCTCTCTTCCTACGGCTTCTAGGTTATACCCTATTTGTAAATCTTCTATGATTAGTGGATTGATAAATAAGACAAACAGGATGGGAGGCCATTGATTTGACTAAACTTGTGACTCTAGCTCATGATGACTTTGAAACAAGACCAAAATCAAAAGTCCACCAAGTTATTAGCCTCACAACTACAAAAGCTATGAGCTAGGCACCCGAATACCTGACAGCCCCCCACCCCACCCCCACCTGCCATTACACCCTCTTAGGAGTCTCATCAAAACACTAGATCAGGGCCCCTGGGTGGCTCAGTTGTTTAAGTGTCTGCCTTCAGTTCAGGTCATGATCCTGGGGTCCTGGGATCAAGTCCCACAAATGTTGGGTTCCCTGCTCAGTGGGGAGTCTGCTTCTTCCCTCTCCCGATGCCCCTTCTCCCCACTTGTGCACTCGTGCTTTCTCTTTCTCTCAAATAACAAATATTCTAAAAGAAAAACTAAAAACACTGGGCCAGCAGTCGATGTCTCATTTTTATTCAACTAGGGCAATTCTCTACTTTAAACCCAACTCTCATAGGACAACAAATCCCTTAGAGTGAAAAAGAAGTTTCTGTAGTGGGGTATCTAAAAAAATTGAGAGTTTCTAGCTCAACCTGCAGTACAGAGGACTCTGGGACCTTTTACTGAAAAAGTTTGTGTGGGATTTTTTGTTTGTTTTGCTACATAATATAGTACCAGTTGCCTTGTTAGGTAAAGATCTCCTTTCTAAAACTGAAAGGGCTAATGTTTTCCCTCCAATGGAAACCTCACCTTAGAACCTCCTGACCAATCTGAACCTTATCTTTTATGTCCCTTATAACTTGTCCCTGATACAGAAAAGAAACCATTCCAGCAAAAGATCCCTGATTTATCTGAGGTGCCTGAGAACCTGTGGGCTACTTCTAATACTGACATTGAGAGAATAGAGTACAGGGCCTATAAAAATTCAGACAGACACAAGTAAACCTCTTCCAAAACTGCCTCCATATCCACGAAGCCTGAGGCCATGCAAGACCTCACACCAACAAGACCTTAATCCCTACTCAGGGCTAATCATTCCCCCAGGCACCCCCTGTGACTGCTAGACTGGAAACCTGACAGGCAGGTTGGCGAATTATTAATAAGATAGTTATTCCCCATTTCCCAGTTGCTCTAAACCCAACAACTTTTTGTCACAAGCTTCACGGAGTCAAGATGGTTCGCTGCTATAGTTCAGCCTTCTTCAGCATCCCTGGAGACCCCCAAGAGCTAACATCTATTTGCCTTGCTTTGGAACAATCAACACTATACCTGGACAGTCATCTCTCACAGGCTCAGTGGGGCCCCATCTTACTCTCCCCAAGTGCTCCAGCAAGGTTTAGATCCCCTAGAGTTCCCTGGGAAACTGAGCCTTCTAGAGTATGTAGATGACCTCTCGCTCTGCCCAATGACCCAACAGGTGTCCATCAAAGATTCCATTTATTTGCCTCAACAGCTGAAAAAGGACAACTCTAAGGAACTACAATCATCTCTAGATCTTGTTCATTACCGAGGCCATAATCTAGGAGTTAACGGAGTCTGCTATCTCCAAAAAAGAAGTAAACTGATCCAACAATGTCCTAAGCCCACAGCTAAGCAACAACTTCACTGATTCCTAGGCCTAGCTGGCTACTGCAGACTCTGGGCTCCTAATTTTCCTCGACTGATTTCCCCAGTCTATGAACTTACTGAACTTTCAGTCCCTGAGCCCTTCCTTGGGCAGATAAACACAAGTAGGCCTTTATAAGACTAAAACAAGCCCAGAAAGAATTGCCAGTCCCAGGACTACCTAACGATTCAAAACTTTTCGCCTTATTTGTGCATGAAAGAGGTAGGCAAGCCCTGGGAACAACCACTCAAGAACACAGTGAACACAGACCTACCACCTCTAAGAGGACCCGACTCGATTCGGTTATCTGAGGTCATGCTAACTGTCTTAAGGCTACAGTTAATAGAAGCTTCCACAGATTCAACCCTAGGAAACGACATTCATTTACAAACTCCCTAAGTTGTCTAAAGTTTTCATTCTGAATGGACTGTTTTTCTCTGCAAGCAGACTCACTTCCTGTAAGATCCTTCTGCTTTTGCCACCCCATCTGCATCTTCAATGTTGCAATGTTCTTAATCCTGACACGTTACTACCCCTGCCTGACAAGGGTGAGCCCCATGACTAGGAGGCAACCCGTTTTGTGACACATCCTGATTTAGGAGCTACCTCCTTTGACTAACCCTGATCTAATTTGTCCGTTGATGGGTCATCCTGTAAAAATGAGAAAGGGAACTCCAGGCTGACAAAAACACTGTTTCTACCCAAAATGAAGTCCTTGGGAGAGGAAACCTCCCACAAGCTAAACTGGCCCAACAAACAGAGCTCCATGCCCTCACCCAAGTACACCCGTTATCGAAAGGACTGTTCATAGTCATACAGATAGCCAGTATGCCTTTGGGATCATCCATGATTTGAGGATGTTATGGGAAAAGAATAGTTTTCTTATGTCCACGGGGACCCCAATCAAAAATGGACAAATACAAGGCCTTCTTACTGCTATGCTTTTACCTTGCAAAATTGCTGTCATCAAAATTGAGGCCCACACTAAAAATGGAACCTGGTATCAGAGAAATGCCCTAGCTGACTTTCATGGAATGGCAGCACAACTGAACCTGTGAAGTTTGAGGCACGTGTGGACAAAGTCCACTTTGCTTCTGCAAAAAAATCACCTCTTGTTGCGAGACGTTAGCCTTCACGATGTCTATAACACAGAACAGTGTGCTCCTGAATCAGAGAAATGAAGACGAGCAAACAATGGTTATAAACTCAACGAATGGTTGGGGCGATGGGAAAACTAAGATGGCTACCAGGTCCTTCCCTGTTCCCTGGCACAGCCCATTTTTCAGTTTTGGCATTCCTTTACCAACTATGGTGCAACAAAGATGACTCAGATTATGAACTGACCTTGGTGGGGAGCCTGGTGACTGGGTGTTCTGGAAATGTCATCAGAGGAAGACAACTCCGTAATCCCATTGGAAGGGACCTTACCAAAGGCTCCTGACTACTGACATTGCTATGAAACTAGAAAGCACTGGATGCTGCTTACATATCTCACAGCTAGAGAACCCTCCACCTGACATCTGGTCTCGTACAGATGCTGGAGATGTCTAATTAAAACGATGAAGAAAGGGAGCTGACATCATTGTCTGCTTCCACCCGAGATGCCAGATCGAGACTTCATACTTCGACTAAACATGAAACCCTCTCTTCTTCTCTTTCTTTCTTTTACTCCGTCACTGGCCTGGAAAAGTAGCACCATCAGCTGTATCTCCCGGGTCACTGCTAAGGGGGGCAGCCCTTTGTTTTGATGGATTTTGTCATCAAAAACTCTGATCTGCCCATGATGCTAGAGATCCCCTGGTCCTCTCTGTGACCAGTTTCTCAGGAGAGAGTGCCAATGAGGCCCGATCAGGAATCCCACCTTAACTCCTGAAAGCACTGCAAAATCTGCAGAAATGACAGGTGCGCAACGGGAATTCTCAGACTCTGCAGCCAAGCCTGCTTCTGATGAGAGCACGGCCCCGAGCATCTTTCAGCTGAATAAGGAGGTGTCTGTTCTGGGGCCAACACCACCTGCTACCCTCGGATGACGCTTCTGGGGAAGCTGAACTCAGCAATGCAGGATCAGCAAAGAAGCCTCTTGGCTCAAGGAAGTGACGCCTTCAACAGGGACATTTTGGCTTCTTTGACTTTGATGGATTTGTGTCTTAGGGAGCACGGCTCAAAGTGCGCTCCAGACACCGGGAGTTATCCTGCTTATACAGTCACAGGACTCTCCCTGGTGCGCCGTGTTCTCTCCAAGGCGTTAAATGCATGTTCGCAGTCACTAAGCAACAAGCAAATGATCTCCCTCAGATCAGAGTGCCAGAAAAGAAACAAAGACAATGGCCAACTTTAAGAAAAAATGTGACCCTTTAGTCATGACCTGTCAATACCACAGAGACTCAAGCAAAAAATGTCACAACCTGTCATTACCACACAGAGGATCGAACAAAATCTGAGAATGTGAGAGCATCAGCTTGGAGTGGGGCTAGTGCCTTAAAGTTTGATCACATCCCCCAGTTAAGCTGAGAGTCTGATCAAAAGAAGTAAATTTTAAAAAAGAGACCACAGGCCCCAGATGGAGTCACTTGTGCTAACGCCACGTCACCAAGCCAATCATAATACCTCACTTAGTTTCTACTACTTCCAGGAGTGGACTCTTTTTTTTTTTTTAAACATTTCCTTCCTTCCCTTCTCCTTCCCCTTTCTCCTTTCCTTCTCTTCCCCATTCCTTCCCTTCCCATATTTGTGAAAGAGGAAGAGGGCACATGCGTCTGAATGGGGGGAGGGCAGAGGGGAAGAGAGAAGGAGAGAGAAAAGAATCTCAAGCAGACTCCATGCTGAGCATGGGGCCCAACACAGAGCTTGATCCCATGACCTCCGAGATCATGATGTGAGCTGAAACCAAGAGTCAGATGCTAAACCAACTGAGCCACCCACGTATCCCCCTCTAGAATTGGACTCTTAACCTAGTCCATCTGGAATTACCTGGTCAGCACCACCTGGATGACAGATCCCTGAGGTCCCCTAAACGGAAGTGACCTTGCCACAAGGACAATCCAGTCTTTCTAGCAACTTCCTTTTCCCATCGCCACTGCCTGTAAAAGTCTTTCATTTTGTACCACTTTTTGGAGTTCCTTTCTATCTGCTAGATGGGATGCTGCCCAACCCATGAATCAGTGAATAAAGCCAGTAAAATATTTAAAACTTAGTTCACTTTTGTTTTTTAACAAGACGGCAGAGCGACTTTTTATTAAAACCTTGCTAGGTGCCAGGAATTGGTCTACGTATTCGCAAATATCATTCATTTAGCCCTCAAACAAACCCGGAAAGCAGGGGGTCTTCTTATCCTCGTTTTTCAGAAGAAGAAACTGAAGGCCAGAGAAAATATAAAACGTGTAGCTATCACATGCTTACGAAGAACAGAGCAGGAGTAGATTGTACCTTTTCCTTCCCCAAAGGCCATTTATGACCATTTGCACAATCCCACTTTACAGGATATAATAAGATGGAGATTTTTCTAGGCAATGAACACTAAACTCCTGATACTTCAGCCATGCCATATACAAGCAGAAAGATTTTCTGAGCAAAGGCCACATGGAAAAAGAAAAGAGCTTTGAAGAAGGACAGTTATATACAATGACCTTGGCTGTCACTGGACAGTGCTATGGAATGCCACACTCCACCAAAGGCCACAGCAAGGGTAAGGGTAGGAGTAAATAATTAAAATTACATTATACCAGCAACTGCTCCCGGGCAAGAAAATGTAAGGGGCTCAAGAATTTCAAATAGGATTATTTTTTCCTATAAAAATAAGAAATTAGTTGATCACAACAGATAAACCAAGCCTAAAATATCACTGTGCAAATTCTGAACAGCAGATTAAGACAAAAAACAAAAATTTCAAAACCATCCTTACAGCACATGCATGACACAGCACAAAACTGGTATAAGTGGAAAAATCAAAATAAACTGCACCCAGTTCACAACCACTAACAAAGTGAGGTGATGGCAGCAGAACCCATTCAGACTCAGCAACAACACCCCCCACCCCCGCCCCAGGGCACAAACAGGCGCGCCCCACCACACCTGCACAGAACCAGCAGCAACAGGTGAAAAGCAAAACGCACTCTCTGATCAACCTGGGCTACAGCAGCATCTGGCCCTGCCTCAAGCTACACTGATCAGAAACCATGCATGGACAAAATCCCCAGGTGACTGGAATGGTGTTAAGGTTTGAAAAGTCCCTAGAGAAAGGGCTGGAGGCTGAGGGGAGAGGAAGGGCTCTTCTGTCTGAATATTCTAAGACTGCCTCCGTCTAGACCATCAAGAAGCTCCTGAGAGGCTGGGGCGCCTGGCTGGTTAAGTGTCTGACTCTTTTGATTTTGACTCAGGTCATGATCTCGGGGTCATGAGGTTGAGCCCCGAGTCGAGCTTCGTGCTCAAGGGGGAATCTGCTTGAGATTCTCTCTCTCCCTCTCCACCCCTCCTCATGCTACCCGGATACTTTCTCTCTTGAAAATAAATAAATACATTTTGTAAGAACCACCCCAAAGCCTAAAACAAAAAACAAAACAAAAAAAACCAAAAAAAAAAAAACAAACAAAAAAAACCCCCAAAACAAACAAAACAAAAACAACCTGAGAGGCAATCTCTGCAGCCTGAAGAGAGCGCAGACAGTAAGACAGTAAGATCAAGCCCAGAGCCCTTCCCCGGTAGCGGGGAGTTGCCCCAGGTGGGTTACTGAACATGTGAATGGATTTGAGGGGGAAAAGGCCAGGAAAAGCAACCAGGACACTCTGGGAAGAGTTGGCACATTTTAAGGAGAGGGAAGGTGAAACAGGAGCGCCGTGAGCCCAGAGGGTCTCTGCCCGCACAGCCCGCTGACCTGACCCAGGGAGGCCCACAGACGAAGCATCCAGCTCAAGGCCCTGAAGGTGGGCGGGATATACATGAACAGCGGATGCTTCGGGTGGGCTCAGATCTCAATTTTCACCAAATATGGAGGTATTGGGGTAGGACACTGAATGGACGGGTCCTAAATCCAAGAGAAAAAATGAAAAGTAGGATATTTAAATCCAGCCAATGGTGCTGGCACAGCCCTGATTTTCCCGACTGAAGCAACATTCCCCAGTGAGATGAGAAAGACTTCAAGGAGGGTTTGAACCACCTCCGCTTTGACCTCAATCTATGTTCTTCTTTCCAGCTTCTCTCTTAACTCAAGCAAAGGACCCCGTGGGCCAAGCATCCCATGACGGGAACCCAAACTCCCCCCGGAAGCAGTAAGGATGCCCTGAGCCAGCAAGACCCCACAGGAGTGGCCCCACGACAATACACCCCGACCTTCACTGGCCGCCGCACGGACCCACCGAGCTGTCCTACTCTTCCTTACGTAAACCTAGAAGTATTTCCAATGCTTTGGAGACTGTTTCTGAGACACAAGTCCGCTGACTTCAGGTGCTGGCCTCACTCGAATCTAATTCCTTTCTTGTTTCACCAGTGCTGGTCTCTGTGTGGATTCTGTCAACAGCGAGCGGCTGCACCCGGTGTGTCTGAGACCCCCAGAGCCGGGTGGCCACACTGTACTTCTGACTGGTCCAGCTCCCACGGGCCTCCCCAGGACAGAGCACTTGGCCGCAGGCTCACGGTCTAGTTCCCGAGCCAGGGGCTGCGGCAGGTCAGTCAGCTACTCCTGGCTAGTCCATCCCGGGCGGGGAGTACAGGAAGGAAGTCCTCTGCGGCTGCCAAAACCTGTTTCGTTTCGAGGACTGTCTTTCTTTCCCTGAACTGGCATCAACAGCCTTGACCGCATTTGGTGAAGCCGAGAAACGACTAAGCAGCAGGAGCAGACCCCAGAGATTTGGCTCCTGGTAAGTCTTGCTGATAAATGCACACCAGCTCCCGCCCTTGTCCTCGTGTTCCCTGCTGTTGGGTACTTCTGAACTTCGTAACCCATCTGCTCAGGCTTGTGCAGCCTGAGTTGTGACTATGGGTCCCTGTCAATTGTGAAGGGACCGCTGGAAAAAAGAGCAGATGAGAGGTAAAAGGGAAGCCAGCGTCCACATCTGGGGAGACCGCCACCAAGTTTGTGTGTACAAGATAGAATGCTCTTATCCCCTCCCCGAGCGCCCTAGAGAAAATATTGGCTGACTGGTCTCCTTTTAGTTGTAAGCCTATGACTAAGAAGAAAATGAATTTTCATTGTAACACCGCCTGACATGAGTATGTTACGCTCAGAGGAAAGATGGCCACTGAATGGCTCTCGGATTCCTTCCTCCCATTTTGCTGCCTCTAAACAGGGGGTTTGGCTTTGCTCTCTTAGCTTGTCTAGGAAGCCGTGTGGTGTAGTCGGTGGATACCCCCCACTTTGGGGGAAGAACAAATGCTAACAGGTACTCTGGGCTTCATGGAGTCACAGCTGTGCTGCTTCTGGGTCCTTCCTGAACCTCTGCCTAGGAAGACTCCTTCTGTTCCCAAAGGAAGCCCATGAAGACCTATTGTGAATTTATGGTGCACAGTGCTGAAAAGCAACCAGAGAAAACAGCTCTTTTGCAGGAGGGAGAGACAGGACATGGAGATAAAGGAACTTTAAATTCACCATCAGCCTTGCTGGTGGTACCCTGACACTTCCACCTCTGCCTTCCCCTCCTCCTGTCTCTGCAGCATCAGCTGCGTGGTTCCCGTGGATGGCCCCTACCCCAGCCTTGATGCCTCCAAAGCCACCAGCTCCTATGCCTCTTATCCTCACTATCGAGGATCAAAGACCACCCTTAGCTGTTGAGCTACTTCCTTAGGAGGTTCAGAGAGAAGCACGAAGGGTTCTTGAGGCTCCTCCGGACTTAAACTGCCCACTTCAGATCCTTCCACAGAAGCCCCAAGTGACACGGACCAGGGGGAACAAACTGATTAACTTTTTAGTGGACTTGGATGCCACATATTGGGGATTAAAGCTAATTCAGGATGGGCAGCTTAATTCAAACAGACACGTCTTTAGAGTTATCAGCATTAAATATAAAACTTGTGTTCTACCAAGGTTTACTAAAGGTCACATTGTATACCCAGGTTTACTGAAGGGTATCTCTACTGCAATCTGTCAGCAAAAAGAGGACTTAAAACGATGGTTAATTTGATCTATCTCATGCAGTTTTCATGGGTAAGTGTTAAGAGCAAGTAGGCTGAATGTTAAAAAAAGGTGTATAACTTTCAGAATCTTTGTTACGCTAAAATTCGAAGTTTTGCTCGGTTAAATGATATGTTGGTTTGAACCCCCTGGATTATCTACGTCTTTTCCAAATAAGAAAAACTACTGAAATCTTTATTAATGAATATAGGTTTATCTGCTTTGGGCTTCCGATGATAGAGAAACTGAAGATAAATTTGGGGCTGCCAGCAAACACATTTTATGCTTAGTCAAAAGACTGTATTATGAAAAAACACGTTTCCAGAAATTATGAAATATACTCATTAATTTCCAACCTGAAGAATTCTGATGTAGCAGTTCACAATTGCTTACCACCTGGTTTTTAGTAGAAATTAAAGTTTCTAAGCATGAAGAATTCTGATAAATATAACTGAAACTATTAGAAAAAAGGGAAGCTACTCCATATACAAGGGAAATAAGATGTATTTTTGATAAGAAAGGTAAAGGTACGAGGAATGGGAATACATTTTTGTTGAGGAAAAGAGAAAGTAATTTTGTCCTAAAATGGTAGTGGTTAGAAGGCTTTGGACATCTGATTGAAAAAGGAAGGTATAGAAGGTTTGTGAAGGGGAATCTTTGGAAAATAAGTTTATAAACAGTCAGGACTAACACTGGAATGAATGAGTTTTAAAAGTATACCTGTATAAGACTGAAATTTAGCTTTTCTGTCTGTTAAGATAAAATTTTCTTGGATTGTTGGTCTGCTCTGTAAGAAATTGTAACCAGAGTTCTTGGTTTTGTTTTTGTTTCTTTTTAATCTCTTCAGAAAACCAAAGTTTCTATGTCTTGTCTTTTTTAGGTCTTTGATTACTTAAGAAAGTTAAAGCTTCTCAATTTTAAAGGAGCTAAGATTTGCTCACAACTAGGTCACCTTCTCATTACAACCTTGATCAGACGGATAAAGACTGTTTTATAACCGACTATAATCCTATTTACATATGTGCTTTAAAACCTTCCGAGATTTTTACAAACTTCCCAAGCTTCATATTCTAAACAAAGTCTTCTTGACTAATTAAGCTTATTTATTAAGTTACATGGTAGTTAAGTTAGATGGGAAGCACTGTCATACAAATGATGCTAAGCTTTTTTAGGTTATATTGTATGGGTAAATGCTATAACTGTTGTAGAAATTATATGATAGATATTACATATACCATATATATCATACATTGTATCTTATATAATATATATATATAATTATATGTCCCTACAATTTTACTATGTCTCGGTATGTGGCTGGAATGGCAAAATCGCTCCTCAAAAGCCAGAGCTCACCCTATTCCATGGGGCTAGCTATGGAAATAAGGCCCTCCCTTCCTTACGATGGAACTGGACAAGGCACTTATGGATGCCGGTATCTCCTGGGAAGTCTGCCACTTATCAGTGATGCCTCATAACCGGGATATTATTGAAGCTAGACATTGGGCAGTGAGGGCTTCTTGATGATTCTATCCCTTGCCATATATATGTCCCAGAAGCCAGCTCTGTTGATGCAGAATTAACAGAGACTTAAACCAACCATTCAGTGGCCATCTTTAATCAAATCAGTACACAGTCACTCTGCTAAATGAGGAAACCACATGAATTCAAAAAGTCATCCTTCAAAACCAGATGGCCATTGGTATTTTGACTGCAGCCCAAGGAGGAACCTGTGCTCTCATTAAAACAGACTGTTGTAATATATATTCCAAATTACTCAAAGAACGTGTCTGAAGCCATGAAAGACTCAAGTAGACACATCATTGCTATAGATGCCATGGTTCTAGATCCTTTTAGCAGTTGACTTAATTGAGTTCTTTCCAAATGGAAATATACTCTGCTCGGCACTGTTATGCTTCTTGTCCTTTTCTCTTTGATTGTGGTTTGACTTTTTCTATTTGTGAAACAGGAGCCTGTGCCACTCATACCAGCATGGAGATGCCTTACTACCTTACTCTGCATCTCAGGAGAGACTCAAGCAGTGAAATTCCCCCACCCTGTCAAAATCCTCCATTCCAAAATCCCTATGTCATCCCTGGTCAGTAGGAAGTAACTGCAGAAGAAATGACCACTGTCCCTTTTCCCTCCATAGAAATGGAATGGTGTTTTGACAGTGGGGATCTGAAAGAGGACTTTACTTCCTTTAAAAAAAAAAATGCGTGGCCAATTTGGGGCTTGAACTCATGATCCTTAGATCAAGACCTGAGTTGAGATCAAAAGTTGGTCATTTAACTGACTGAACAACCCAGGTGCCCCAATTTCACCTCCATTTGTCCTACATTAAAAAAAAATAAATTTATGAGAGAAAGAGATAGAGAGAGTGTGAGATTGTGAGTGTGTGTGTGTGTGTGTGTGTGTGCGCGTGTGCACGCACGAATAGGGTAAGGGGCAGAAGGAGAGAGAAAATCTCAAGCAGATTCCCTGTTGAGCCTAGAGCCAGATGTGGGGTTCGGTCCCATAACCCTGAAATTAAAACCTGAGACAAAATCAAGATGCTCCACTGATTGAGCCACCCAGGCGCCTCTAAACTCATCTTTTGACTAAGGCAAAGCACCCCATGATGGGAACCCACACTACCCCTCAAGCAATAAGGATGCCTTGATGCCAGCCAGGCCCCGCATGACTGACCTGAAGACATTGACTGACCTCGTCTTCACTGTGCACTGACCTGTGTCCCACTACATTTTTCTTACATAAACCTAGAAGTTTTTCCAGCACTCTGGAGACAGGCTTTGAGATGTCAGTTCACTGTCCTCCCAGTGCTGGCCTCACTGAAATAAATTATTTTCCTGCTTCACCACCACTCTCTCTCTGCCTCTGGATTTTGTCAGTGTAAGTGGCCAAATCTGGTCTGTTTGGGACTCATGGAGCCAGGTGCTCTTGCACCGTGGGCTCCAGTTATAGAAGGTTCTGGTCTTGGGAGTATTCAGGTCTGAATCAGCTCTACAACTTCGCAGCTGCACAAGCTTGGGCAAAGTAACTCACTTCTCCTTTTTGTGCTTCAGTTTCTTCTTCTGGAGGATGATACAAGCTTTTACCTCACTCTCATGCCAAGGACTAGATGAAATACTACATGCGTAGCTCTTAACTCAATGTGTGGTACTCAATACACACTGGTTACTGTTATGACACAGGAGAGAGGAAGCACGGGACCCACTTGAGAAAAGACAGAGTTAAAAACTCAGCTGAGACTGTCTGAAAGCAGTTAGGAACAGCAGAGGGTAATGAAAATTATTGTTAGATATTACTGGTAGAGAAATCTAAGTAGTAAAAAGGGATATTTGGTTGTTATTGAAATAATGCAATTATTTACTTAAGACTGGAAAACTCCAAAGAGTAAGGAAACATGAGTGGGGGAGATGCTCATCGCAGAGGAACTGGGAATCTTCACTGGCCTTAACGAAAGGGTCAACATTCAGCATCTCCAGTTTAGGAATATCTTGAGGGCAACCCTCCTTCTGGGAGATAAAGGGTAAAATCTCTGCTGAGAACCAGGCCTCAGAAACTTAAGGAATTCCAAGCAGGAGACAGAGAAAGAATAGTCACTGCAGTATGAGTGACATCACAGGGCTTAAAAAAAAAGCTACAGGATCCTGCTGGGAGTGTAAAAATACAGTGAGAAGTGCAAGCAGCAGAATGTCTGTCAGAAAGTAAGGCATGAGGCCCACAGGACAGAGTCCATATTCAATCCACTATCAGGTGCCAGGAACCCAAAGATCAATAGGCAAAGGGGATTTAGGGCAACTTAAACGCAATTAACCTCTTCACTGAAGATTTCAGCCAGGTGAATTTTAATTCAGTGACTGTGGACCCAAACAACAAGCACTTATGGAAAGCTACAGCCAAAATACCTGTGATCACCTGTGACTTGGGGCTGACAATGGAATGCTGTGTTACATATTTTCAGGAGCCTGATTTTACTAAAAGGTAGTCTAGAAGGTGCTGTGGTATTCTGTCCTGATAACCCTTTAAAACTCTGAGCAGGAGACACGAGAGTCAGGGTAACAGCACTCAATTTTGAGAAGGCTGATTAAGATATACCAGTGACGAAGGGCAAATTGTATCTGGGACAGGAGTTTAAAGCTTTGAGGAGGTCTAGCTCCACTCTGGTGGGATAAGCACACTACAGCCTGTCTCCCACACTGATCACCATTACAACCTCTGGCCAGCACACAAAAAGCAACATAAAAATGTGCAGACTCTGAAAAAGCAAATGAAAGCAGGCAGAGTATAAAAGGATGTCAGATGTGGAGAGACGACCCCCAAAGTGATGAAGTTTCCCTGTTTCTCTTTCTTTGTTCTTAGGCTTTGCCGGAGGATGACTATCCATTCAGAGACGGCAGTGGACTGTGCTAAGACCCCACAAAAGTGGTGGGCTCACTCCTAAGATGTTCATACATGAGACAAATCCAAAACAGCATAACTAAGATTAAAACCACTGTGTAAGTGTCTGACACAAATGCCACATGCAAGAAATACACTCAAAACAGCACAGCAAAGTCTTGAAAACTGAACTAAGGCAAACAGAATAAGCCTAATCAGGCTGACAGTCTGCTAAAAAATGGAACATTTTTCCAGAGGAATATAGTAAGATCCAAAGTCTATACAAAGTAATGTTCAGAATGTCTAGGATACAGAACAAAGTTATTCAACACACACAGATGATGGATTCTAAAAAAAATAAAAATAAAATAAATTGACAGATGCCAACCACAAGATAAGCCTAACACTGGAATATCATTGGATAAACAATTGTAAGGGCCTATTTAGCCAGAGCAGCTCCACCCTACCCTGCCCCCCAACCCCAACCCCAGGGAACTTACTTAAAAACAAGTCCCAGAAACCAGTCCCAGGTAACCAAGCCCAAATACAAGGGTGGGTCAGGCCAAGTGGAGGTAGCCAATCAGTGGGGGCGCATACTGTCTCCCTAGCTACCAAGGAGTATGGGCTCCGCCCTTTGGGTGCCCTTTGGGCACCAATTCTGACCAAGGCGATAGGCTAGTTCAAATATCTACTATAGGGTAAACTGTAATTCAATTGGTCACTTATGTGTGACCTAACAGGACTGTGCAGCTTTCTCAGTATTACAATCTCATTGGTCACCTGTGTGTGGCCAGGCCCAACCACATGGCTTTTGCCCTTAAAAGCTAGTCTGTAAGGCAGAGAGTCGTCGCCTCTTTGCAAGAGATGGCCCTGGTCAATCAGTTTGATTCTCGATGCTTGGCACGAAATAAAGCTTTGCTTGACCTTCACTTTGTGTCAGTCTTGCTCCTTTGACCATGGACCCATTATTGGGGGACCCAACACAGTAGTTATCTTAACTAAGCTTCATGAGGCAAAACTAAACACACTTGAAATGAATGTAAAAATTAAGCTCTTACTTGAACTTGATAAAAAAAAAAAAACAATGAAAAAAGTTAGCAATTTCACAATAGAAAAAAAATACAATATCTGAAAGATAATTATTTGGCCAGCAGGAAACAGAGCAACACAGTGATGATGAAGGAGAGAGTCAGAGATCTTGAAGACAGACCAAATGAAATTGTCAAATTTGAAAAACAAAACCACTGAAAAAACAAAAATCAGAGCCTTAGGATCCTGTGAGACAATACTAAAGGGTCTAACACATGTGCTACCACAGTCCCAGAAGTGGAGGGGAAAGAGATTAGGGGGGAAAAAAAATCTTTGAAAAAATTATGGCCAAAAGTTTCCAAAATTTGGTGAAAGTCATAAATATTTAGATTTCAGATGTTAAGTAAACCCAGGCACATTAAACTCAAAGCACAAATAGATACATCATAATCCAACTTCTGAAAATCAAAGATTAAAAAACACTCAAAATCAATTAGAGAGAAATTACATTCAGAGGTAAAGCAAAAAAGTCATCAGATATATAAAAAATCAAATAAGAAAACAGATACCAAAAGAAGGCAGGAAAGAACAGAGAAACAAAATACAAAGGGACAAACAGAAAATAAATAGTAGGCCTAAAATAAAAATAATAGACCTAAATTCAACCATATCAATAGTTTATATTGATATAAATAGTCCATACATACCAATTAAAGATGTAGATTATTAGACTGGACAACTACAAGACCCAAGACTATGCTATCTGTAAAAAACAAACAACCCCACTTTAATAATAAACACATAGCTGGGTTAAAGTAAAAGGACAGGAAAAGATGTAGCATGCAAACAATAAGCAAAGGAAAACTTAGTGGCTATGTTATATATCACACAAAGCAGATTTCAGAACAATGAATATTACCAGGGATAAAAGAGGACATCACATAATAAGAAGGTCAACTCCTTGAGAAAACATAATACTCCCAAATGTACATATACTCAACAACAGAGTTTCTAAATGTCTTAAAAGCTAACTGATGTGAAAAGAGAAATAGACAAATCTATAACGACCGAGAATTTAACACTCCTCTCCCAACAATTAACAGAATAAGTGGACAAAAAATTAGTAAGAATATGGAAGACCTAAATAACATCATCAACAAACTTGACTTAAATAGCATACACCAAACACTCCATTCAGTAACAGCAGACTACACATTTTTTTTAAGTGCACACAGAACACCCAATGACATGGACCGTGTCCTGGTCAAAAAACAAAGTAACAAACAAAAATCTGATAAATTTAAAAGAATTGAAATCATACAAAGCATACTGTCTGACCATAATGAAATTAAGCAAGAAATCAATAACAGAAAGATATTTGGATAATCCTCAAGTATTTGGAAATTAAATAACACAATCTAAAGAACTTGAGGATCAAAGAAATCACAAAGGGAATTAGAAAGTATTCTTATTTGAGTGAAATGGTATAAAAATACAACAGATCAAAATTTGCTGGTTGCAGTGCTTAGAGGGAAACTGAAATTTATGCCTAATAACACTTAGATTTTTTTAAGTGTTTCTAGTCAATAGTCTAAGATTTAACTTTATAAAACTAGAAAAAAAGAAAAATAAGTCCAAAGTAAGCAGAACAAGGAAATAATAAAGAACACAAATCAGCAAAATTGAGAAAAGAAAAAAACAATTTCAATATACAAGTGGTCTTATAAAAGATCAATAAATTTAGAAAAAGGCAGGTAGACTCTATGAAGGCCAGCAATGATCCCCATCCTCCTGTTTTTTATACCTTTGTGCAATTCACTCTCCTTGATTGTGAGTAAAATCTGTGATTTGCTTCTAATCAACAGAATATGGAATGGTTTGTTCCTTTGCCTTCTCAGTTTATACACTCCAATGAAGCAAGCTACCACGCTGCAGAGGCCCACATCACAAGGAACTGAGGGTGGATTACTTGAAGTAGATCCTTCAATGGTCTAACATTCAAACTGAGAAACCTACCTGTGGTCAAGACTTGAGAAGCCTTATAAGAGATCCTGAAGCAGAGGACCCAGCCAAGTCAAGCCAGAATGCTCTAAATTCTAACCTGCAGAAACTTTCAAATAATAAGTATGTGCTATTTTAAAGTCACTAAGTTTGTAGTAAACTGGAGCAGATTATGAAGACTTAAACTTTGAATCCTACAGAATTCCACACGAGAACTCTAAGAACTTATTATGGAGCAATATACACCTGATTTAAGAGTGAAGACACAAATTATCAATAACAGGAAGGAAAGTGGAGACAATACTCCAGAACTTACATAGAGTTAAAGGATAATAAGTGAATATTGTGAACAACTTTATGCTTATACAATTGGCAACTTAGGTGAAATGGACAAATTCTTTCAAAGACACAAACTGCCAAAGCTCATTCAAGAAGACCGGCTAACGACATGGATGAAATGCATTGTGCTGAGCAAAATAAGTCAATCAGAGAAAGACAAGTATCATATGATATCCCTGATATGAGGAAGTTGAGAGGCAAAGTGGGGAGCTTGGGGGTTAGGGAAGGAAAAAATGAAACAAGATGGGATTGGGAGGGGACAAACCATAAGTGACTCTTAATCTCACCAAACAAACTGAGGGTTGCTGGGGGGAGGGAGGTTGGGAGAAGGGGGTGGGATTATGGACATTGGAGAGCATATGTGCTATGGTGAGTGCTGTGAAGTGTGTAAACCTGGCGATTCGCAGACCTGTACCCCTGGGGCTAATAATACATAATATGTTTATTTAAAAATTTTAAAATTTAAAAAAGATTTTCTTTGGTTTGAAATCTTCAAGCACCATGCTCTTTGAAGTTAAATTCTTCCTATCTCGCTTTCATCAGAATTAACCCAAAAGGCACACTTACCAACCAGGACTACAAGCCGGTATTTTTCGTTCGTTTGCCGCCGATACGGCGTCACTTCCTCGTATGTGGGCACATCAGCGGTGTCGTACTGGTCACTCTTCTTGCATTCATACATGGACTTATTTGTTTTCTTATCTTTCCTACTAAGACGAAAACTTCTCCTAAAACCAGCTGCAAAAAACCATATATATATATGCATTTTTAGTAATAAGAATTACAGAAAGAAACCTCCCAAAACACAAAAATGAAAAAACCCTCAAAAGGTGATTGGATTTTTGTCACAAGTACATTTAGTATGAAAAAACACACAGATACTACACAATTTCACTAAAGCAACAATTTATAAGAAAATTCTTGAACATTTATTTTTATAGTTGTAATAATATTGTATTTGGTTCCAAACCATAGAGTTCTCAGAAATCAATGAGTAAAATAATTGTGTAATAAAGCCAAATAAGTTGGAAATCATTTATCATGGACTGACTGAACACAGTTGATAAGAGAAAGTTAAAAGCACTAAAGAAACATTTAAAATATAAATGCTGAATTCCCTCATTCAAAAATACTGGAATATATTGGATTGTAAGCACAACCTAACAACATACCTGTGGCACAGACAAGCACCTATTATTAAATAAAAAGGAAACTAATTTAGGGAGAGCTCAGTGTCACACACACCAAACAGGGATCGGGCCAACAGAAGAGCAAGTTCTTTGACTTTTACAAGATTCCAGCATTGGGGGGCAGGGGCAGTAAATGACCATGTCCAGGTTCTTCTTCTCCTATGGAAAAGTCCATGGTTTTACAATTCGAAGCCTACTGAATTTTAGGAATAAGATTCATAGTCTCAAGTGTGTACTCTTATCAACAGATCATATGATCTTTTCCTAAAATAACTGTACAAGTACTTCAATAAATTTAAGTGCTTAAAGCTCAAGGCTGTCATTAAACACATGGGCTTAAAAAGCTAAGGCAAATGTTCTTGTTCCCAGTCAACCCCCATTTCATTCTACTTGCTCTTCATGTTGTTGCGTTGTTTGGGACTTATTTCCTTTCTAGAACAGTGATGTTTATCACACACAGCATGATTTCATCCATACAACACAGTATAAATTCGGTAAGATGTGAGTCAGTTCTTGACCTAACCCTCAAAATCCAGACTTTAAGGAAAACTGTTCTACCTACTGAAATATTATATATATTCATATCAGCTCCATGGTACAAAACAAAATGCAAGTACATTTTTAAGTATATAAAAATATATTCCCTTGGAAAAGAGAATATATTTGTTTGGGTATTGATATCATCAATCAGAGATTTCCCTAAACTCAGACCAAGAATCGCCTCTTTGGGTCCCTTTCTTTCTAGAAAGAAATGCAAGTATGTATTTAAGAAATTAAGCATTTAAGAAACTACCAGGATTTAAAATAAAGGCCAATATTAAAAGCAATGATCAGTAACCCTGGAGTCATAACACTCAATTTATGGATTCATAAATTCATATGGATTCAGTTTAATAGAAATCAGCCAAGATATTAAGAAGGGGGTGATAAGGGTGCCTGGGTGGCTCAGTGGGTTAAGCTGCTGCCTTCGGCTCAGGTCATGATCTCAGGGTCCTGGGATCGAGTCCCGCATCGGGCTCTCTGCTCAGCAGGGAGCCTGCTTCCTCCTCTCTCTCTCTGCCTGCCTCTCTGCCTACTTGTGATCTCTCTCTGTCAAATAAATAAATAAAATCTTAAAAAAAAAAAAAAAGAAGAAGAAGGGGGTGAAATGTTCACCTGATAATAGAGCTCTACGGCCCACCATGAATCATTCTGACGTTGAGCAGGTACTCAGATTATTTGAAGGAAAAGATTTACAAAGGATTTGGGACAAGAGTCCATCACTCTCAAGCTTTCGTATCAAAGGCAGAAGGCAAAGAGGAAAAGGCAAACAGGGCAGGGAATAAAGCACTGGTATCTCTCCAAGGACGAGACGCAGATATAGCAAATGAGGAATGTGCGGACCTGGCCCTAGGATGAGGAAGTGTCTATTCCAAAGCCACTCATGCAGGCAGAGTTCAAACTTCTCTATAAAGGGTCAAAGGGAAGCTGATTATTACTAATCTCTTGTTGTATTTTTTTTAGGACATTGGGGAATTAGTATTAATCTCTTATATTTTTTCGGATATTGGGAAAGACTCATGAGAACGTAGGAAAAGGGTTCCTTTACATGGGAGTCCTCGCAATGCTACGCCGGAAGTGGGGGAATCCCTACAACTGCTCCCAGTGCTTGAGTGACATGCTTCTCAGACAACTCTCGTACCAATTTGCAGAAATCAGTGATGACATCCTGACCCCGCCCCAGCTCTGTCACCTGTGACGGCTGGCCCACCCAGGAATGCAGCAGTAGATGGCGTCGGGTGTAGCGCACAGACTACACGCCAGCTCTCCTAACTCCTTGATGCTGCTATTCCAGCGTTTCTCACTTCAGGTTCCCACAGTTCTTGTCTCGTGGAAGGCAGTTATAGGGTAAGTGGGTGGAACTGGAAATTTCCTCATGATTATTCTTTGCACAGGGAGAGGAGGGTTTCCCTCAAGTCCCTACAAACTTACGACCCAGGAATGAATCTAACCAGGACAGAAATGTTTCATTCACAGCAAATGAAGTCCAGAAGGAAAAACCTGAAAATTTCTGAGCCACGAATCCCAGCTAAGTCCTGAATTTCAGTAAAGTGTTTACCTGATTGCATTTTTACAATTAACTGACGTTTTTGCTTTCATTATAAACAATAAAGAAATAGTAGGAGAAAGTATAGGTAATCGGATTTCTGATGTGAGATTCTCTGGACATCAAAGATGGGGACTATGGTCTCACAGGACGGTTTGGTGATGATACTTGCTGTCCAGGGCTTGGTACAGAACAGGTGATTGATAAAAGTCTTATAAATTCAAGTAATATAAAAAAGCAATTAACAAAACCCCACTTCACCCCTGTCACATCTTCATACTGTAAATTTCAACAAAGAAAGAAGGGCACATTTGCTATTTTCACAAGAGAAAATTCTAAGGGGCAGGCGTAATTACAAAACACGGCGTACGCAAAGGCAGAGAGCTAAAGGGAGCTCTGGAGACCATCCTGGCCTGCAGCGTCCTTGCTCCCTGGCCGCACAGATGGTACAGATGCCACCTGCCCATGCACGGTGACACGGTCCTGATCTCATTCCCACCAGTTTTCTAGGTGACGATGACTGAGCAACTGGAATTCCCACAGGTTGTGAAGGTTCAGCATCCTGACCCAGAATCCTCACAAAAACAAGGAGAAATGGCAGGTCACCACACCACGCCTATTAGAGCAGCAGTACCGAGTGTTAAAAATTGAAGGCCGGGGCGCCTGGGTGGCTCAGTGGGTTAAGCCTCTGCCTTCGGCTCAGGTCATGATCCCAGGGTCCTGGGATCGAGCCCCGCATTGGGCTCTCTGCTCGGCAGGGAGCCTGCTTCCTCCTCTCTCTCTGCCTGCCTCTCTACCTACTTTTGATCTCTATCTGTCAAATAAATAAATAAAAATCTTAAAAAAAAAAAAAATCGAAGGCCAGGCACGTCTGGGTGGCTCAGTCGGCTAAGCAACTGGGTTTTGGCTCAGATCTTATCTGAGAGTCACGCGATCCAGCACCGCATCGGGCTCTGCACTCAGCATGGAATCTGCTTGAGATTCTCTCCCCCTTCCTCTGCTCCTGCTCACTCTCTAAAAGAAATAAATAAAATCTTAAAAAAAAGAAACAAACAAACAAAAAAAACCCAACTTTGTTTTTGAGGACCAGAGGTGGCGAAGTCTGGGTCAGCGTCTAGATTCTGACACCTACTAGCTGTATGAGATTTGCCGACATTTAAAAAACTCCTCTAAGGCTCACTTCTCAACTTTAAAATGAGGATAAGAGTATCGACCTTAGGAGGTTGTTAAAAGATTAAACAAAGAATTCACATAAAGCATTTGGCCCAGTACCGGGCAGGTGGTAAATACCTACATATATTAGCTGTAGATTAGTACTTGATTATGTCTCCAACTAACTGAAAGCACCGGGAAGGCAGGAACTTCTACCTCCCTATACTCCCACCGCACACAGTCTAGCAAAAAAGGGAAAAACAAGGGGCTTGTTCATAAGGGTTTAAATGGCTGTTAGAGAAGAATATTTAAATATAAAGACTAGTATTAAAATTACAGCCAGGTTTAAATGTTAAATATTAAAAGTACCTATTAAAGTAGTAAAGCATTTTAACAAAACACGACAGAAAAATTTAGTATGCCCTATCTTTTCGCTATCCCCCGCTACAAGATACTCTAAGGTTATGTGTTCTATCTTGTACAATATTTACATGTAAATAGCCCCCTTCCCTCATGTCTTCTTGATTATGACCATGTGCTCTCCTGATCCACAGACACCTGTCTACTTTCCATATTTATAGCGCTCCATACACATAAATATACAGGATAAAACAAATTTTCCAACCCAGAGGAACCAATAAAACAGCCAGAACAGAGGATACAACAAAAGGCACAAAATTCAGAGTACATGCTTGTGACGGTTTCTCAAACCCAAACAAGCTATTTTCCTAGAATCTATCCTCCCCAGGACGTCAGGGGTGAGGGCTTGTTTGGCACACTGTTCAAGGCTCTGATTTTCAAACGTGGGTCCCATAATGAGCTACGTGCCAGCACACACCTTAGTAAGTAAGGTTAAAGGAAACTTAATTCTGTGTCTGGAAGGGGCAATTTCTTCCCTTCAGCTTTTATGTGGTTCTCTTATTAAAAGGAAGGTTTAAAAATATACACTTACAAGGAGAGTATGTATGCAAAGGGTTCGTTCAGGTACCTGCGAATAAACAACGTAGGACCTACTGAACCCGCGTTCATTTTCAACACGCAAGTCTTAGCAAGAGCTGGCTTTAAAAAAGTAAGGGGAAAGGAACGGTAACGAGGAATCTGGAATAAGAGAACGGTTTTACACAAAATATATTTTTCCTTATATTTCACATTTTTGTAATTTATAATTGGCTCAACATTTTTATGGACAGGCTTTTTCCAGCGAGCTTACCCACAGCTGTTAGAGATTTGCGTGTTTTAAAGGAACAACACGTTTACTTTACTACAATAGTAAAGGGACTCTAGAGTAGGACTGCAGCCGCAGGTCAGGCCCCTGATCACAAGGAGACACTTCTTATCTCGTATTTTCCAGTAGAAATCATTTATGATCCCTTATTAACTTAGCACATAATTGCAACACTTTATTTAAATAATTTTTTACTATAAAGAGAAACACTTAAGTTGCCTGGTGTTTGCTCCTTATTTCAAGAAGATCGCAATAAACATCCCCGAACATTCCCTTTATTCCATCTCGTGGACTATTAGGATAAATTGCCAGAAGCTAGACAGATCTGGTCCAAATGCTTCTCAGATCAGTGAATACCAATGTACATTTCCACCAGCAGAAAGTACGATTTCCCATATATTACACCAGTCTCTCATAAAGACATTTATAATTGCTTTGAAATCTTCAGAGATTTAAAAGTGAAAAACCTGTATGCCATTTCACCCTCACTGTTACAGAGGCTGGCCTTTTTTTTCAAGCTTATTATCCATTTGCATTTCTTATTTCCTTTGTAAATTGCTGCTTATTACATTTTGATCACTTTCTGAGTATGGTCTTCATAAATATATACACATACACATATCTTGTAAGGTCACAGCCCTTGGCCCTAAGTTATTGCAAACACTTTTTAAGATTTTCAATTTTCCATTTAGAAGAAATTTAAAATGTTTATGTAGTTGAGTCTGTTTCTTTCTTTTGTGATTTCTTTCACTGTTTTTAGGACTTTCCTATCCTTGGGTCTGATAAATATTCACCTATATTTTCTTAAGTTAGAAAAAAAAATGGGTTGCATGGCTTTACACTTACTTTTTTTTTTTTTTAATCCCATCTGGAATTACTCAGCTGTAATCATGAGATCAAGCTTGTGAGGTGAGGCTGTAACTTTATATTTTTCTAAGTAATTAACCAATGGTCCCAAAAATACTTACTGAATAATCCTTTCACTCCTTTATGTTGATACATACTTTGTACTGAAGTACCAGATGGCTTATTATTATGACAAGAAAGAAAGAAAGAAAGAAAGAAAGAAAGAAAGAAAGAAAGAAAAAGAAAGGGAGCCAAAAATGTGATTCTTGGTCTGAGTTTAGAGAATTCTCTTACTGATGATATCAATACCAAAACAACAGAAGTTATGATGGTGGTGGTTGATAAGTATTGAGAACTTATGAGATAACAGACACCCGCTGAAGCCTTTATGTGGTTTAATTCATTTACCTCCCATAGCAACCCAATGGGGGAGGCAGAATACTCCATAGGCTTAAGTGGTCCTTCTCTTAGTGATATAGGTCACTCAGAAAGACAAATATCGTATGATTTCACTCATATGTGGGATTTAAGAAACGAAACACATGAAATGGGGGGGAGGAAGAGAGGCAAACCATAAAACAGACTCTTAAGGATAGAGAACAAACTTAGGGTTGATGGAGGGGTGGTGCATGGGGGACAAGCAAGATGGGGGGTAGGTATTAATGTTGTGATGGATCACTAAAGTCTACTCCTCAAACTAATACTGCGCTATATGCTAACTGGAATCTAAATAAAAACTTGAAACAAAACAAGACAAAAGTGATTACCAAGGCTGTGGTTGAAATACTACATGATGAAAGAAGCAAGGTTGAAATACTGTTCCAAATATATAGATGTAGAACAGAAGAAGTGATGAGCCTTCTGTTACTTTATGTAGTAAGGAAATGAGAAAAGATGAACCAGCAGTGTATTTTGGGGTTTAAAAATTATAAGCTCCTTTCTGTTGGAGACTTTTTTTCAGATATAATTAAATGCATTTTTGATCCTCTTCTGTATTCAAGATGATGTGTACAATCTGAAAATATATACAATGGTGTCTCTGCTCCCCAAAAGCTACCGATCTATTAGAGGACATGGAAATATGCCCAAATACTTATAATAGAAGGGGTTTCACAACACAGGCTCATGACTAGAACTAAGATTTTTAGCAAGTTCTCTAATTTGACAATGACATTTCTATTAAGTGAAAAAAAAATTAAACTCAGCAAGTTGTGACTCGGTCATTTACAAAGCTACTTGACTTTATCCAGAGATTATAAATCTTAATGCTTATATATGTAAATTAAGAGTCATTTGTTATTAAAATAAGTTTCATACTGTAGATTAAGTAATATACCTATCCTATAGTTTCAAATATTAGTGATGTTTTAACAGCAAAAGAAGAAAAAACTTGAAGTATCTAACATGTACATAAATATGGGAATGATTAAATTATGCAACTTTTTCAAAGAAATGAGGTTAAGCCATTAAAATTATAATTCTAAAACTACAGAGCACCATAAAATACATTTGATATAATAATAAATGGAAAAAACTGGACAGAATGCAATAGTCATACCTATGAGTTTTACTTTTTTACTAATATAAAAGTTGGTATGGATACAAAATTGTGGAAGAAATAGCATGAAGACAGACAATGGTTGTGTTAGGGAGAGAGGGAGGTGAACAATTATTATTGTTCTATTTTTCAAACTTTCTGTAATGTTAATTTTAAAATTTGAAAAAAAGTCCACAAAACACAGTTCATAATATATGAACAATCAAATGAACTCCACTACGGACAGATGTATTTGTGTGTCATACCAATAGGTAAGACAAAATACGTTTGACTATGTCTTAGAGGCAGGGTCAGTCTTCTATATTTTGAAATAATTATGGTAACAGAGTACATTTTTATATTCTCAAGAGTTAGAAATAGCCAATAAGTTAAAATATTAAATTTTTTTAAATCATAAATTGTTATTATATTCATTGGCTCCCATAAATTAGTAACTTAAGTGTGAATTTACAATATAAATATTTATCATTTTAATAGCCTTACTTTTTCATAAAACTTTAAGACACTTAAGATGGCATTTTATTAAAAAACACATGATCATTTATTTTATGTCCAAACATGTTCATTACCACAAAAGGCCCTCCAACAGAATCAAGGCTACTCATCACCAACACTAACACAGCCCCAGAAATCACACACGTGAACAAGTAAAGTGACATCTGCCTTTCTGTTAATTCAAAGAAAAGAAATACAACTATGTTACCACTCACAATTTTCAAGTGGGACAGTTTCAGTCTTTGGTTACATAAAGTAACCAATTTGGTCTAAAAACATCAGATATTATATATCCTCAATGTTCTCAATAATAATGATCTTGTAATGTTTAAATATAGATGTTTGTAGAATGGGAAAAATATTTCAGTGAAATTGTTTGAATCATAAAATAGCAATATTGATCACAGGCACTTTAAAACTTAGAGATTTATGGAAGGATCTAAAGTTCCTAATTTTTAACAAAATACATTTATTTGATACCAACTCAATCAAGAAAACTGCTTACTTTCTTAAAAGGAGATAAAAACACTTCAATTCTTTTTTCTCTCCTTAAATACATGAAAATGTGGATTCTTTTTCTTTTTTTAACTTGGAAGAACTACCAAACATTGTGTAAAAATCATATTTTGCATCTTAAAACACTGGATTAATTTGATGAAGCTAATATTTACTAGTTCAATAGGTACCTCAGTTACAAGGAAGAAAATATTTTAATGTAAACGAAATTTTTAAGAAGATTAAAAAACTCATGTAGCCATTAATAAAAACTAAGCAGCTGGAAATTATTATACAGTGTTAGGCTCATGCCAACATAACATTGAAAATTTCCATTAAAATAAACATTTTTAATATAATGCCCATGTTGCTGTAATAAGTCATAATGGACATGTAAAAACTATGGGAACATGGTCCTAAGATAAAATTATTATTGAAATGATGGTTCCACAGTACTCCAATCATAAAATTGTCCCCAAAGACAACTAAGGATAATTGAGACCAAACAAATAATCAGATAAAAATCTTGGGAGGAGGTTTAAATTGAAAAGCAATACCAATACAAAACTATAAAAGTAACAGAAATCTAAAGAAGCTGGGTTAGTCAGCTTCTTGTATTCATCTTATAAAACACTGTCAGGGGGGAAAAAATCATCACAGACACAGGAACATTACCGTGAATTACATTAACCAACTTTACATATGCTAATTTTGTGTATAAAGTGGAACAAGGCTTTTGAATAAACAAATAATTTATCTCTGAAATGTTACAGGTTTCAAGATGCCCTCAAAAAAACTTAAAGAAATGTTCAAACACCATAAATATCCTTTAATCATTCAGCTCATCTCAAGCTAAAAATAAAAATAGAAACTCAAAAGTGCCTAGTGAAATCATGGAAGCTAATATAAGATATCAATTTGCAATTTCCAAGAAAAAAACTACTTAGGTCTTAAAAAGTTTTCCTGATACCACTGACAATTTCTTTTTAAAGCATAGCACAGGATTACCATAAAAAAGGAGAAACCACATGAGAATTTCATTTTCTGCCAGTCAGCTAATAAAGAATTGAGTTTTTACTTACACTTTCAAAATTATGAGAAAATACGGTACGCACACATAGAATTACATATAAAAAATACAGTTCTAAAAAGAGGGGAAGATTGGATTTTAAAATTGTAATATATTTTTTTTAAGTTGTGTCTATGCAACCAAAAATTCTCCAAGCAGGAATGGTTTCTTTCTGTCAGAGAAAATATTTCCAAGTAGTATTCCAGACATGTTGAGATTATGCAGAGTTCTTGTTCAAGAAAGAACCTGTACCATTTTTAAAAGAATGCTTCTAAATGTTCTCTTTGTATAAATTTTACTTTTTGGAAGAATATTAAGGCAGTATATTTTGACATAGCTACTTACCTACAAAACATTCCTTAATAAAATGACTCAATAATAGAGCAAATGGGAATTTCTACTAGATATATAAAATAGTGTAACTTGTTGAGAATCAATGGTGCTTAACACACAGAAAAGGATTAGGAAAAAAAAAACACACAGATATAGAGAAAGGTAAATAATAACATTTGAAAGAACAGCGAATGGGCACTTTTGTTTATATTGAACTTTATGGTAAACACTTCAGTTAAATAGAAAGAACAGTCTTCACTTACATAAGTCCCAAAACTGATCTTGTTTTAAAAGAATGCATGAAGGACTCCAGCAAGGGCAGAAGTGGAGAAAGTGTTGAGTTTTCAGGAAACCATTTGCAAGACGTTATGTTCGAAGACAGATGCCTGATAAGCAGTGCTTTGTTAATTGATTAAAGCAAGATTTTGATAATGAATTAACCAGAGGAAAAACATGCTGTAACTCTTGCCAATGTAAAAAGAAAAGTAATTCTTCACATGAACTATTTCGTACTGCGTGAGGAAAAAGGAGAGAATCTTCACAACTGGCTACTGTACTGAACAACTGTATGAAAGCCAGCACGCACACACACACACACACACACACACACACACACACACCCATATGCACATATACACGCACACCAGGAACTCCCACATGAGCCACCAAAGCTAAATGAAATTTTCAAGAGCTCATAGAAGGAAATGAATCACTCCTGCTAATTTACATACTCATATAAATATATATGGTTGGACAATCTTTACATATCTAGGCAGCCCTTGACTTACACAGATTCGACTTTAAAAAGGTCCTGTTTTTGCACTTCACAGTTACAGGATACTACCTACTTATCTTTGTATTACTGTCGTAAAATCGTATGTAATTAACACAACTTACACTGCCAACTCAGTGTGCCTTTTCCTTCCTTCAAGTAACAGCCCAATCTCTCTCCTTTTTTTAAAAAATATTTATTTGACAGAGAGCGATCAGAAGTAGGCAAAGCAGCAGGCAGAGAGAGAGGGGGAAGCAGGCTGCCCGCCGAGCAGAGAACCCAATGCAGGGCTCGATCCCAGGACCCTGAGATCATGACCCAAGCCGAAGGCAGAGGCCCAACCCACTGAGCCCAGTCTCTTTACTGATGAACAGACCCTTGAGAAATGCACCATGCTACACATCAACAAGAATCCTACCACAGAGTGAACATTCGTATCAGTGATTAAATACAGTTTTACGTTATAATTCTTACATAAACAGACATTCAATTCTTGGAGTATTAGGGGCGCCTGCGTGGCTCAGTGGGTTAAGCACCGGCCTCGGCTCAGGTCCTGGTCCCAGGGTCCTGGTACTGAACCCCACGTCAGGCTCCCTGCTCATCAGGGAGCCTGTTTCTCCCTCTCTTCCCTGTTCCTGTTCTGTCTCTCACTATCTTTCTCTCTCTCTAATAAATAAGTAAAATCTTTCAAAAAAAAAAAAAAAAAGGAAGCCTCTCTTTTTTTATTTCCTAAGAAAAGATTCTTGGACTATTATAATGTTACTTCTTTTGAAAGTCAAATTAGATCATTTTGACGTGGGTTGTCAGAAACGGTCATGAGGTTAAGGGCTACTTACATATGCTGTTTCATGTTTGATTTTATGCACATCAAAGAAAGTGAAAATCATCAAATATACTCACTGAGCTACTGGTCTGATTTAGATCAGCAGCGGTCCTGAAACTACTAGTAGACCCTGGGCGGCCCCATTTTTTTGGGTTCAAGGGTACCGTGTGTGTGCAGGGTACATCACTTCCCCTCTTCCTCTCCCTCTGTGGGCCCCCAAGATACAGAATCAGAAGGTGGATGAGGGCTGCAAGAGTAAGTTTCTAAAATAAGCCAGAATCTCAGAAATGCTTAACAGTTCTTGGAAAAGCCCTCAGGAGAAGGTTACATTTCTGGAAACTCTCTTGACTATTTTCCAGAGCTTTCCTAGAACTGGATAAAGGGGCCATGTGCCGAGGATGGCTATAGATCCATTCTGTGCATGTGGATATTCTTTAAAATCTGCAGCACCACAATGTATGTGTGAAAATAGTGGTATCTGTCAGGATTTGATGTGTACCAGGACACCACGGTCATTTGTATGATATGCAGTTAAGTGACTAAAATGTTACAAAACCATTTTTATTGACTTGAATTGTTTAAATGACTTCTTTTAGTAGAGAAGCAATTGATATGAAAGACATTATCAAATCTCCCAAGAGTAAATATGTCTTCAATGCTATAATTACCACAGGCATACTCAGAGTAGGAGAATATGACTGAGCCATAGTGCTCAGATATCTGATCAAACATTATTCTAGATGTTTCTGTGAAGGTATTTTTCTGGATCAGATTAACCTTTACATCAGTGAATTTTGAATAAAGAAGGTTACCCTCTAGAATGTGGGTGGGCCTCATCTAATCCCATGAAGAAAAAAACAATTAATCTCCCCTAAAAAAAGTGATTCCCCGCCAGATGGCCTTTGAACTCAAACTACAATTCGTCCCTGGGTCTCCAGCCTGCTGGGCTTTCCTGCAGATTTTGACTTACCAACATTCCACCATCATGTGAACCAACTCCTTAGACTCGTGTGTGTGTGTGTGTGTGTGTGTGTACACAGTTGTGTGAGTAATACAGAGGATTGGAGGGAAATGTTAAAATTTGAGAATAAACTAGCATTTCATAGTTAGCATAGAAATTTTAGTATCTCTTAGGATAGAGAAAATTAATAAAAAGCATTTTTTTTATTCTTTGAAAGGATCAACAAAACTGACAAACCTTTAACATACACAGACCAATAAAAAAAGAGAAGACCCAAATTATTAATTTAGGAATGAGAGAGGGGACACCATTACCAAGAAGAAACAAAAAGATTGTAACAGAGACTACTATGAACAGCTGGATGCCAGCAAATTGGATAATCAAAATCCAACAGACAAATTACTAGAGATGTACTACTAAAACTGAAAATCTGAATAAACCTTTAATAAGTAAAAGGATTGAGTCAGCAGTCAAAAAACTTCCCACAAAGAAAAGCCCTATATGAGATGGTTTCACTGGTGAATTCTAGCAGAAGTTTAGAGAACAATTAACACAATCAAAGTTTACAAATGCTTCCCAAAAAAGAGCAGGAACACCTCCCACCTCATCATATGAGGCCAGTATTACTCTGATACCAAAATCAGGCAAAGATATCACTAGAAAAAGAAAATCTAAAGACCAACATCCTTATTCCTCAAAATACTAGCAACCCAAATTCAGCAACATATATAAAGGATTAGACACCACAAGCAAGTGGCATTTATCTTAGAAATACAAGGTTGGGTCAATACAGAAAAATCAATCAATGTTATACGCCACATTATTGGTAGAATGAGGAAAAAAGCCACATGCAGAAAAAGGATTTCTCTATACAAGATAAAGTACTCTTTAAACAGAGATGGTTTCACCACTTCCTTTCCTATCTGGAAACTTCTATTTCTTTCCCTTGCCCAATTGCTCTGGCTTGCACTTCCAGGACTATGGTACCTTAAGTGACAAGAATGTCACTTGGTTTCTGGTCGTGAGGAGAAAGTTTTCAGGCTCTCACTATTAAGTACGCTGTTAACTTTTGGGTTTTAGTTCATGCCCTTTGTCAGGTTGAGGAAATTCCCCTCTATTCTTAGGTTAAGTTTTTATCACCAAAGGGTATTGCAAATGCTTTTCAACCCAGTCAAGGTACCAACCGTTTGGCAAGGTTGCTGGTAACATCCACACTGCTAAATCAAAGGTCAGCTTTCATTCCTCATCTTATTTGATCACTCTTTCCCTTCCTAAAACTTTACTTTTATTGGCTCCTAGAAGAATCACACCTGTACATTTTTTTCTACTTCACTTTGGGTTCTTTTCTTGCCCAAATCTACACCCACTCCCTGGTGATCTCATCCAGATTCCTAACTTTAAGTGTGATCTAACTCTGACAACTTCTAAATCAATAGCCTGAACTCAAAGCTGCCTACCCAGCTGCCTATTTAACACCTCTACATACGTATCATAAACTCAGTATATCCCAAACAGGTTCCCTGATCTCCCCCCTCAAACTTCTACTTCCATCTCAGGAAATGGCCACTTCACCCTTGCAGTTTTTGAAGTCCAAAAATGGTGTTTGACTCTCCAACTTGCCTCAAAATCTTGTGAGTCTTACCAGTAAAATGTATTCAGAATCTCACCTATTATCACTACCTCCACCAAGAATATTTTATTTCAAGCCACAATCATTTCTTGTCTGGATTCCCATATAGCTCCATGTTTCAGTCTTTGCTCCCTTATGGTTCCCTTCTCAAAAGACCAGCTGAGTAAACCTTAAAAATACGTCAGGTCACGTTGTTGCTCTGCTCAGAACCCTTCAATGATTTCAAATCTCACACATTATTATGAGCCCAAGAATCCCCTCTCTCCCCGTCCTCTCCACAACCATTCTATTACCTTGCCAACCTCGAATCCTATCAATTTCTCTCCTGTTCACACAGGTGTCCTTCCTGATTCTTGGAGGCATCAGGGTCCTGTCTCAGGGCCTTTGCACATGCATGTCCCATTCCTTGGAATTCTCATTCCTCAAGAGGCTCCTTCTCAGGTTTTTACTTAAATACAACCTCTTCAAAGAGGTCTTCATTAACCCCCTTAGAGATATTTGATATCCTGTTTCCCCAACTCCTCCATCACCCCATTCCTGTTTTACTTTACTTCTTAGCATTTATTATCACCTAAGATCTTATATAATTTACTTAGTTGTTGGTCCAAACCTACACCAAATATGGAAGCTGTATGAAAGGGTATTTGTTTTCATCTTTGTTGAAACCCCAGTGTCTAGAGCAGTCTAGAACATGAAAGGCATTCAAAAAATAGTAGGGAAAACTTCAGAAATATTAATATAAGACAGTTATATTCTGTACATACTAGAAGAAACAGCTAACCAGAGCTAATGTGTTGTCTCTTGAGGGAAAAGGTGGGACTGGAAAGGGAAGGGAAAGGGGAAGGTATACTTGTTTGGAGCTGCAAGACTCGCAAATACTGTTTGACTTTCCAAACAATTTATTAAATAAAGCCATATGAAACTGCTGGCATTCTGTTGCTTTCTGACCTACAGAACAGGAGTATGAAGCAATTTCATATGCTTAACCTAATGCATATGTTATTTTAATAAAAAAAAAAAATATTTGAGCCTAGGTGGCTCAGTGAGTTAAGCCTCTGCCTTGGGCTCAGGTCATGATCTCAGAGTCCTGGGATCGAGCCCCGCATCGGGCTCTCTGCTCAGCAGGGAGCCTGCTTCCTCCTCTCTCTGCCTGCCTCTCTGCCTACTTGTGACCTCTGTCAAATAAATAAATAAAATCTTAAAAATATATATTAGGGCACCTGGTTGGCTCAGTCAGTTAAGCATCTACCTTTGGCTCAGCTCATGCTCCCACATTGGGCTCTCCACTCAGCAGGGAGTCTGCTTCTCCTTCTTCCTACTTTCACTCTCTCTCAAATAAATAAAAATCTTCTAAAAAATTAAAAATTAGAATTATTTCAAAAATTTTTGTACAGGGAACACAAAAGAAAACTCAGAAGACAAAGGAAACAATTCACAGATGTGGTAATGTAAATACTGAAATATTTATACGCTGTGAATCTTGGAATAAAGGTAAAAACCCAAGCAAAAGAACAGGAAAGATATGCCCAACAGGGAGAACTAATATTCATGGCATAGAAAGAGCTCATCAAACTAACAAGAGACAGATAAAGAACTTGATAGGAAAAAAGGCAAAGATAGAAGTTGAAGGGCAAAAAAGGAGAAAAACCAAGAAAAAGTCACAGCATCATACTCACAGTATATTTTAAGGTTGTATACCAAATAATACTTCTACCATAAAACAGTTTGTCATTTATGTCAGCATATTACTTATGAGACCTCTTTTAAAAATCCACTCTTTTTTTTTCTTTCTTTTTTTTTTTTTTAAAGATTCCATCTATTTATTTGACAGACAGAGATCACAAGCAGGCAGAGAGGCAGGCAGAGAGAGAGAGAAGGAAGCAGGCTCCCTGCTGAGCAGAGAGCCCGATGCGGGACTCGATCCCAGGACCCCGAGACCACGACCTGAGGCGAAGGCAGTGGTTCAACCCACTGAGCCACCCAGGCGCCCTTAAAAATCCACTCTTAACTACAGAGAATACACTGATGGTTACCAGAGGGGAGGCAGTCGGGCCGTGGGTGAAACAGGTGACAGGGGTTAAGGAGGGGACTTGCTGTGACGAGCACAGGATGATATATGTGTTGAATCACTATACTGTACACCTGAAACTATTATTACATTGTATGTTAACTAGCTGGAAGGTAAATATAAACTTTAAAAAGAAAGAAAAATAAATAAAAAATAAAAATCCACTTGGTGTTATACGCAAGTAATGAATCATCAAACAATACATCACAAACAAATGATGTACTATATGTTGGCTAACTGAACATAAAAAAACAAAACAAAACAAAACACAAAATCCAGGAGCATTTTGAGGATTTGGCTTTTGAGGAAAACAGAATTCCACATGACATTCCATTTGTTCAATATATTTATAACAAAGTAATAATGTAACAAAGTACTAATATAATAGTATAATCATGTAATTTAAATTATATATAAAATAATCAGAGAGTATGATCAAACCGGGTTATCCCGTAAAAGACAGTTTCAAATCTGTGGTCATTGAATTTGAAGTGTTTCTTGAAAAGAAGAAACTTACCAGAAACAAGCTTAGTTTATGAAGCCTATTTTTTCATGCCCTTTTTAAAAACAAAGTCTTTTTTGTTACATGCTTCTTTTCTCAGACACCTTGCTAGACTCCCTTAACTCTCAACTCCTAGCTCAATGAACTTCACGGTCCATGGACCTATGGCAGTCTCCCGCTACACGTGTCAAAATAAACATTTAGAATGTTTAGAATGAAATGCTGTCATGACGTCATCTATTAAAACACACTGACCAGGTTTTTCCTCTTTGCCACAGGAAAGGACAATTTTCTCTCAGAGTGGAAGTTGAATGGAATGTATGGCTACAATCTGTACTCAGGGCTTGCAAATTCAAAAGCCTACAGAAGTCAGACAGGTGGAAAAAATCTTATCAATTGCCTTACACAAATATATTTTACACAAAAGTTAGTCCTCAGGGAAATAGTCATAACATTTGTCTGAAATACTCTTTGGTCACTTTTATTTCCCCTCACTGGAGAACATGGAGGCCAAGAAATACCTCCCTGTTATAAAACAAACACCAACACAGCGATTAGGAGAACGTCTACCAACATCCCCGTCAGCGCCAGCAAGACGATGAGGGGTGGAGACTGCGAGGAACCAGAGACCTTGGGCTCCACTGACAGAGTCGGTTCTAACTTAACTCCAGCAAATTATTAACACTGGGAAACGAAGCCCTCAGTTAGTCTTCTGTTTTGTCAAAGGAGTCAGAAATTTTTATGTAAAATTTACCAAATTTGTGGGACTAACAAAAATATGTATCTTTTGTCCAAACATGGTCTGAAGCTTGTCGGTGTGTGACCAGGTTGGATATGACTCATTGAGTGGTTCATAATATTCCCATTTTACCTAGGAGGTACCCTAGTTTCCTCTGTGACTGGGTGTTCAGTATGGTCCTCCGGGAGCACAAAGCCCACTCTGCCTTTTCCAAAAAATTATCATGGGTCATAGGGAATCTGCATGTTTAATCTCCCCTGCTAATGCCAAGTTCTTTACTCTAAAGCACTCCTGTTGTCTCAATCCCATCCAATGTAGTCTGCTGTGGCTTTATTCAACCAATTACTTTTGATTTCATGACTTTCAAACCTCGGGACACCTGGATGGCATATTCGGTTCAGCGTCTGGCTCCTGACTACAGCTCAGGTCATGATCTCAGGGTCGTAAGATCAAGCCCCATGTCAGGCTCTGAGGTTAGGCATGGAGCTTGCTTAAGATACTCTCTCTCTCTTTCTCCCTCTGCCGCTCCCCCCAACCTCTGCTCTAAAACAAAAAATCATGAAGATATTCAGTCCTTTACCATCAGTTTCACCATCTCTGTCTACAGAATGGATCCCATTTTCCTGTCCCACTAAAATATTTCTACTCTCAACTATAAAACCAGCTTTGAACTTGATCACTATCTTCCTTTCCCTGTCTGCTCTCACTCTTCAACACCTTGCCATCTGGCTTCCAGTAAAGCTGTTTGAGAAACAGCTATCAGTTATCAGTGACTCCAGATAACAATGGAGTTCTTACCAGATCCAATGGCATTTCACCCTATAATTTTCCTATAATTTCCTATAATTTTTCACCTTCCAGGAAGCCAGGCCATATTGTAGTCTCAGGGTTCCAGAGTGCAACAGAGAATGTAACAAAGAGCACATGCATCACCTCACCCAATCTCAAATATGCCTTATGCTCTCCAACAGTCACCTCTCTCCGTGTTACTGCTTCTACCTTCATGCCCCGCTGCTAAACTATAATCTCACCTAACCCTTGGTGCCCGGATCTCATGTCATTCCTTGTAGGACTGGATCATTAACTGTGTCAGGCTGGGGGGCTGTCCCCTCAACTCCTGAATTACAGCATTTATATGACTCTCATCAGATACTGCTTTAAGCCACAGTTACTTGGATATACACTCGCCATTTAACTGACCCAGTATACACCCTGGAAGTCGGGGAGAGTAGGTACCTCTCTATTTTAGAGAGCGGTAGAAGCTTATAGTAAAGTCAGTCCATCTCTTCACATCTCCCTAAATCCAAACTCCTGAACAGTCGCCTCACACACATATGCTGGCTTGGCCACGAGGCTGGTTTTGGCCAATGAGACATCAGCTTCACCAGCACTAACATACTCGAAATTGTTTTTTTCTGTTGCTCCCTGGAACTCTGAGATGAGTTATGAGCGAGCGTACTGGAGGATGAAAAACTATAGGACACAGAAACAGTTTTACTTCAGGTAAGCATCCCACCCACCAAACCAACCACAGGCTAGCCCAACTACCACTCTGATTCATCAAGCTGACAGAGCACAGCAGAGCCGCTCAGCTGACCACAGACTCAGGAAAAGAAACATTTGCTCCCTGAAGTCATTAAAGTTTCTGGGGGTATACCAAAGCTGCTAGGACTCATAGAGGAATTTAGTGAAGTGTCAGGATATAGAATCGGTGCACAGAAATCAGTTGCATTTCTATACACAATAGCAAGACAGAAGAAAGAGAAACTAAGGAGTCAATCCCACTTACAATTGCAAAACCATAAGATACCTAGGAATCAATCTAACCAAAGAGACAAAGAATCTATACTCAGAAAACTACAGATTACTCATGAAAGAAATTGAGGAAGACACAAAAAAATGGAAGAGCGTTCCATGCTCATGGATTGGAAGAAAAAATATTGTGAAAATGTCTATGTTAACTAGAGCAATTACAGATTTAACGCAATCCCTATCAAAACATCTTTTTTTTTAAATAAGAAATGGAACAAATAATCCTAAAATTTATATGGAACCAGGAAAGAGCCCAAATAGCCAGAAGAATGTTGAAAAAGAAAATCAAGGCTGGTGGCATCACAATTCCGGACTTCGAGCTCTATTACAAAGCTGTAATCATCAAGACAGTATGGTACTGGCAAAAAACAGAAACAAAGATCAATGGAACCGAATAGAGAAAACAGAAATGGACCCTCAACTCTATGGTCAACTAATCTTCGACAAAGCAGGAAAGAATGTACAATGGAAAAAAGTCTCTTCAACAAAGGATGTTGGGAAAATTGGACAGCCACATGCAGAAAAATGAAACCGGATCATTTCCTTACACCACACAGAAAAATAGACTCCAAATGGATGAAAGACCTCAATGTGAGATAGGAATCCCTCCAAATCCTTGAGATGAACACAGGCAGCAATTTCTTCAACCTCAGCCACAGCAACTTTTTCCTAGAAACATAGCCAAAGGCAAGGGAAGGACAAAAATGAACTATTGGGACTTCATCAAGATCAAAAGCTTTTGCACAGCAAAGGAAACAGTCAACAAAACCAAAAGACAACCGACATAATGGGAGAAGATATTTGCAAATGACGTAACATATAAAAGGCTAGTGTCCAAAATCCATAAAGAAATTATCAAACTCAACACCCAAAGAACAAATAATCCAGTCAGGAAATGGGCAGAAGACATGAGCAGACATTTCTGCAAAGAAGACATCCAAGTGACCAACAGAAACATGACAAAGTGCTCAATATCACTGGGCATCAGGGAAATACAAATCAAAACCACAGTGAGATACCACCTCACACCAATCAGAGTGGCTAAAATTAACAGGAAATGACAGATGCTGGTGAGGGTGAAAAGAAAGGGGAACCCTCCTACACTGTTGGTAGGAATGCAAGCTGGTGCAGCCACTCTGGAAAACAGTATAGAGGTTCCCTACAAAGTTGAAAATAGAGCTACCCTATGACCTAGCAACTGCACTACTGGGTATTTACCCCAATGATACAATGTAGTGATTCAAAAGGGCACGTGCACCTGAATGTTTACAGCAGCAATGTCCACAACAGCCAAACTATGGAAAGAACCCAGATGTCCATCAAGAGATGAATGGATAAAGATAAATGAGTTCTGGATGATTCCACACACACTGGAATATTATGCATCCATCAAAAAAAACCCCACAAAATCTTGCCATTTGCAATGACTTGGATGGAACTAGAGGGCATTATGCTGAGTGAAATAAGTCAATTAGAGAAAGACATTAACATAAGATCTCACTGCTATGAGGAACTTGAGAAACAAGGCAGAGGATCATAGGGGAAGGGAGGGAAAAGTGAAATAAGACAAAACCAGAGAGGGAGACAAACCATAAGAGACTCTTCATCTCAGGAAACAAACTGAGGGTTGCTGGAGGGGAGGGCATGGGAAGGATGGGGTGGCTGGGGGCTGGACACTGGGGAGGGTATGTGCTATGATGAGCGCTGTGAATTGTGTAAGACGGATGAATCACCGACCTGTACCCCTGAAACAAATAATACATCCTGTGTGAATTAAAAATAAATAAATAAAATGCAAACAGTTTCAAAAAATAAAAACACAAAGTTTCTGAGGGTCTAAGGAGAGGTGTGTTAAGCGATACAGAGTATCAGGCACACTGTACTGTTCTGAAATGAGTAAAGAATTAATGGAAGTTTAACCTCTCCTTGACCATCCGATTATAATTTTTCTAGCCTAAAAACTAGAATGTTCTACATTTCTGCATGGGGTTTGTTTTGTAGAATACAACACAAAAGGTATACTTTATCTTTGACAGCATGCTGTCAAAGATAAAGTATAGGCTTCATACATGCACAGATGTGAATGTGAAACTTGGGAGGCCCCATTCTCTACCTGTAGATTTGGAGATAATTCCTGCTAATTTTCTGACACTCAGTTTCCTTTCTGTAAAGTGGGAAAAAAAAATCCCCACCAATCTTACAGGAGTAGAGATAATATATATTAACTACCAAATACTATATCTGGCCAATTTCTTCAATAACCAAGAGATATCATATACATAAATACTAATCTAAAAATAAGGAGGTTGAAGCGGTTCTCTCTCAACCTGTGTTTCTATGCTATGACCCAGCACTCGTACAGGCGGGGACATGGTCACGGCAAGGGTGGGGAAGGTCTGAAGTGGGAGGCAGCTGACGAGAATTCTGATGCATTTAACAGCTTCTAGATACCTTGGTTTGGGTTTGTAACATCCCTTGGCCACTCTGGGAATGTCTCCTGGTGAAACAGAACAGCATGGCAATCACAGGCTTCATTATATTTGGGGATGTTCAGTCAATGGTTACACAAAGAGGCGCCATGTGATTAACCCATCATCAGGGAACAAAACCAAAAATGTTGGAAGAAGTTGTTTAGCTTTGGCTAATTAACAGCTAATCAGATAACTGAGAAAAGTGCAGACACGGTTAACTGAGTCAAATGACTTCGCCACAAACACTTTTCCTCTTCTACCCAAAAACAGATGAATGATTTACAAAAACAGAGCATCTGGGAAGCTTCTGGAACAACAACATGAAAGCACACTATGAATTCCTTTATGTTCAAGCCATGGAGCCTGTTTAACATAAAGGTTCATGCTACACACACACCCCCATCCCCACCAAACACGAGAGCATGCTAGTGCAAACACGCTCACTTAAGGTAAAACAACATCCTGGTTTTGGAGAAAGCAACAGAAAGAAAGAAATCCTCTTCCACGACCAGTTGCTCACCTATATACGTTCCACTGTGGTTACCAGCATATTCAGCATCTTCTGGATGGAGTATAAAAGCATACAGAACAAAAGCCAAGAAATAAAGCAGAACAGTTAGAAGCCCAGCCACAGATGCAAAAAATAAATTACTTAAAACAATTATGTAAAGCACAGCATAGAACAGCCCTCACAACGCCACTCTTAAACATAAAACGTTTTGTTTTACATTTAAGCTTCAAGTGATGTTTTAAGACATCATGCAATTTTGTGTTTCAGCCTCCTTCAGGGGTTCCTTGATGCAGTTCCAAGAAAATTGTAAAAGATCTGCCTGCACTGTTTATACTTTCCGTAGTTAAGAAAATTACAACACTTGATCCCCCAAAGTCAATTTGTTTTTGTAAATCAGGCTCTTTGATAATATGTAAAATATAGCACTGACTTTAGATTAGACAAAGACGTTGAGATTAAGATACATCCTTGCTTTGGAGGGGAAGAAATTCTGTGTTGGGAAGGAATCAAGGCATACTAGTTCTCTTTTTGTTTGGTTTTTGAAAAAAATGAACGGACGAAAACATTTTAAAATAAACAATGTGTTATTAATTATTCCTTGGAGTTAAGTGAAAACTGGGTTATGCATATCTTAAAAATTTAATTGAAGTAGTGGGTACTTATTACTATAGATCCCTTATCTTCACATAAATATGTTTCTGGAACTATTAGCACAGCATGTGCTGAAATCAAATAGTTGAGAAGATTCCCCTGACATCTTTATGTTAAACAAAGAATGCCGATAGATCTGAATAACATTGAGACTACCGACAGAGACAAAACCAATGTATTATCAGATTACTTTCCTTATTTCTGCTATATGAAGCAAAAACAGTACAGTTCTCAAACAGAGTCCAACCATGAGTTTTGGTACTGTAACATCAAGATGGAAGCTTGGATATATAATAATCTTCTATAAACTACTTGCTATATTCAATTTAACCCACACATAGTTGTACTAAAATAAAATTAGTAGACTGGGGCAGGGAAACTTTTATACATGTACCTTTAATTTCCTCTGAGAAGCACAAAGAAAATGAGAAAGGAAATGATTAAATGTGCAGAAAATACAATTAAAAGGAGGAAGAAGATGCATCTGAGGGAGGAAAAAAAAAAATCTACCTACCACACTCAACTGTTTCCTCATCTTAGAAAAGCCAAAGGGGAAAAAGAAATGTATTTTAAATATTTCAAAATTATTAGTCAACAAACAGAATTCATGATAAACTACGTTTTAGACTGCACTGTAGTCCTGGTCTGAAAAGAATACGTACACTAAAGCAGTAAAAGCGCAAAGCCTTCATTCAGCTTATTAAATGCCCAAATGGGAAAAATAATAAGGAAAAAAAAATTTCCAAAGTAATACCTTCAATGGGGGATTATTTTCATAGGACATTTCTGTTTATAAACTAATCTGTTTAACACTTAGAATATATATTTAGAAACAACCCTTAAAATGCCCTTAAAATGTCTCAATATCCTGTAAATTTAACAGTATTATCAATTTATTACACATATGAAATGAGTCAGGAAGAGCCCCTTTACTTCATTCTGGCTACAGTATTAATAAGAGGTATTTTAAAGAATAATTCTAAAAATCACTAATTGCTACTAATAGGAAAGAAATTTAAGAGTTCCATGTGACTGAGGACACTCGCCTTCAGTTAAAGGTGGAAAAAGAATTGGCAATTCAATAGAAGCAAAGTCGAACCACAAGTCAAGGTAGAACACATTTTGCTATGAGACTTTGGAGAACAAATAGAGCTGATCGGGACAGTTTTCCGCTCACTCCTCTCTCCAAACTATAGAGTGGCAGTCAAAGAAAACACTTAGGAGAGTGTGTGCACCACCACTGTAGTTTTCTTTTTCAAATACCTATGGGTCCTCCAACTGGATTGGATCTATTTGAACATATTCTATTGATATTGAATAGAATACTGAAATAGAATATTGAACATATTCTATTCAAATAGGATCTATTTGAAATATTCGCAAAAATGACAAGCAAAATCGTTATTATTTGGGCTCGTATTGAGCATCACCCAAGCTGTGAATTTATTTACACTCATTACCTTCATAGCTTTGAAATGCTACGTCCATCTAAAACAAATTAGCAGAAAAAGCACAATGAACTATGTGATACGGATTAGCCGAGCGAAGCAATCAGGCTTAGGAAAAATAATACGAGCAGAGTCTGCAATCGCAGACACCCCACCACAAAGCGGGTTATTAAACAGAAGGTGTATTTTCTGAAGGAACAACAGGATTGAATGAGTGTTGCACCCTGATTAAAGAACCAGTGTCAAGTCCAACAGATTTTATCATCTGATTAAAAAGCCATGTCTCTCACACACACGTGCATAAGAACAAAAATTAAAACACCAAGGTCAACCCACAATAAAAACAAACATCTCCATGTCACAAATAGTATGGCATGTTCCCTATTCTAATAATCTAATAAAAGGTGGTGAATATGCTGTGTACATTCTCAGAAGAGTGTTTCTTCCATGCTCTAAGTAGGAAGAGAAGCTCTTTTTTGTGCGATAACCCACATGCATATCTACCTCCAAGCCAGCAGCAAGCTTCATGGACAGCTGCAAGGAAAAGCAAAGAGCACTTTTCCTTACACTTAGCAAGTCTGAACAAAGAGGAAAACATAGAAAAGGTTGATTTCAGAGACATTTGGGACAACTGCACGATTCTGAACTATATTCTTAACGAAGGCACTGTTCTGTGTACACTAAATGCATAAACGCACTGAATTCTCGCACCGCTCCACGAAGCCAGTACTGTTCCCTCCGTGTCACAGATGGCAACCAGAGGGACAGAGAAACGAAGCACTCTGAAACAGGGGCCCACACGATCTGGCTTCAGAGTTTGCGTTTTTAAGTACCATGCTATACAATCAAGCCAAAATCACTCTTTAGTTACTCTAACTGTATGCTAGGAAATACAAGTTGGGGGGGGGGGGGGGGGGGGAGTCAAAAAAGTTAATTTCAAGCTTCCTGTCTGCTCTCCATACCCTCCCAGCACACCAGCCTCTTGTCTCTTCCCCCACAGCCTGACCCTCCCCGGCCTAAAAGGAGTTCACTCTCCAATCTTCAAGCACTGACGAGCAAGACAGGAAAACTACAGAACCACAGAAGAGAAGCCAAGAAGGTCACAGAGAGTAATTGTGGCTGTCTTCAGAGAACGGAGTGGTGATGCTTCGGCAAGATGAGCCCCATGCAAGAGGGCAGGGGGAGATTCTCCATGCTGCTGGCTGCCAGCTCCTCTGAGCAGGGCAACGTCAGATACTCTGGACAGTTGGAGACATTGTGTCTTTATAGGTGTGTGATCGCATTTACAGGGTCAAAGCTGTGCTTTCTTCTGCCTCCCTCTACCCACATCAATCTTCCTAAAAGTCTGCCATAACCTGTGACCACAGAGTACACCCTTAATAGTTAATCAGCCCTTTCTTACCTGCATAGCATTGGGTTCCCAAGACAAAGGCAAGAGACAGTATGGCTTGGAACCCTTCAAATGGAAAAGCGAAAAGCTGTACCTTCTGAGAGTGTTCTAGAAAGAGTATCTTCAATTTATATAAGAAGAACACAGTCGACTGAGATGAAAAGTGAGCAATAATAATTAGGCCATCACCTCAACCATCTCCTGACATAAACAGTCAGACATACAGTTTACAGCCTAATTCATCTGCACCTCTGTCCACACAAACTCTGAACTTTGGCATTTTCCAAAGAATATCAGTAAATATTGGGGTCGGGGGGCTACTTTCAGTATTTTTTAAAACCCCCTATGTTTCTGTTAACACAAAACCCCACCAATATTAAGAAATATTTGACAGAGTTTTAGGCATACAAATTTAATATAAGAACATAAGCAACCTACTTGTTAATTTCTTAATTAACTTTATATATGAGCACACTAAATAATTACTGTTTAAGGGGCACCTGGGTGGCTCAGTGGGTGAAAGTCTCTGCTTTCAGCTCAGGTCATGATCCCAGGGTACTGGGATCGGGCTCTCTGCTCAGCAGGGAGCCTGCTTCCTCCTCTCTTTCCACCTGCCTGTCTGCCTACTTGTGATCTTTGTCTGTCAAATAAAAAATAAATAAATCTTTAAAAAAAAAAATTACTGGTTAAGATGCCAGGAGAAAGGAGCTTACTCAGTTTGAATAGTTGTAACAGCCTAGAACATTGTATATATATTATTCTCAAATGCTTGGCCTTCCAAAACATTGACACCATGAAGAGTGAATTTGCTCATTCCGTGTTTAAACTGTACTGTTGGTAGATTGTGATCTTCAACCCACGAAATGCTTGTCTTTGAGTGGACTTGGTTATATGCTGCTTGAATGGACACCTCTGGCTCCAGTTAAATATTTTCTCTTGTACCCATACGACAGCAGTGACATTTGGTTAAAACAGATTCTAAGATACAGTATTTTGTATTTTTACCTTCAAATCTTTAAAAAAAAAATCATACCTTCAGGATTTTTTTTTAATTACAAAAATTCTGTAAGAACTGTTTTGTAAAAGAAAAATTTTTAATGGATATTATTCAATCAGCAGTATGAGATCTTTTAAGGTATTTATACTTCAATAACTAAAAAAAGAAACTAAGCACCATAAACAAAAATCATACCGGAATCTTCTCCTGTAACATACACTACTTGAATAAGAGGAGGTTTTTCTGCAAACCCTGTAAACTAGATTTAAAATGTTATATACTGTTGAAGTCTAAGTTACTAATGTTTGTATTATTAGGAAGACAAAAACTTATAAAGTTTAATTTCAACAGAAACGGAACAAAAGCATTTTAATTAATCAAAGAAAATCATATTTCTTTTTGAAGGCTAGGTAAGATCATATTGCTTTATATATGCAACTGAACTATAAAAAAATAAGCTTTTGGCAGAAAAATCACAGAGTACTTTCAGTAATATCGACACAAAAATTGCAAGCTGCCAAATGGCTGTCCTTAAAACTTCTATACGTTACTTAAGACAGGCTTTAAACTAATTTCCAAAACACTTAACCTGTGTCTTTCATGTAAAAATCTAAAAGTCGGTCATGTCAAAGAGAACTGATCAGACTTCTAGGCTGTTCTGTCTCTATTACTAAGGTAAATCCATTATGTGAGAGCCTCTCATCGGATGATGGAGAAAGGGAGGGAACACAGAATTCTATTACCAATTTCTTTGTTGGAGGAGGAAGTGGGGAAGAGTCCCCTCTACCAAGCTTCTAAGATTCATTTACGCTTTAGTTTTAAGAGTGCATATTTTTAAGGAATGTTTAATTACAAGAGGCAGATTATTTTGTTCGAGAAGCCTATTTTCTCAATCTGTATCAGATATGCCAAGATTCTTGAGGAGAGGAAATAACCAAGCATTAAGATGAATACCACAGTTTGGCGTAAAGATGCCAGTTTTAAAGCCTGAAGATGTCAGTTTTATGGCTCCTGTCTTTATCTACCATGGAGTCAGGATCTATAGCTCGATTCCACATAAATGCCTTCTCCAGTCCTTTCTGACTTTGATCTTGACATTGACTGAACCCTTAAATTTCCAGAGCTTTTCCTCCATGCGAACTTGAGTTATGATGATATACCGTGAGTCAAATAAAGAGTAAGACCACAGTAATGCAGGCAATTATTCTCTGAAAGAAGTTAACTGGCTAATATGATACATATTATTATCTGATTGAAGTCATTATTCTAAATTCACCGTTTAACACAATCTCATAGGTTTTAAGCGCACTTGTACAATTTAGTGCCAAAAATTATCAATATGACTATTTTATAATAAATTTATAAAACACCAGCATGACAGAATTATTTCTCTTTTAAAATATTTACATTAAATTAGAAACGTTTCTTAAAACCTAGTTTATGAATTATTATTCAAAGTCATATAAATAAAAGATTTTATGTTAACTTTCTGTTTTTCTTCATAATGTTATTCTGTAGTTTAGCAAAGGACAAGATGGATGTCCTATCCTAAAAATCTTCTAGGTACCAATTGAAGTCCAGAAAGTGTTGGGTTAGATGGCCTTTATAGTTTACAAGGGTAGTTATGTAAAGAATCACTATCAGATACACAGATTACAGAACAAAGTGAACAAAGTGCTTTTAAATGACCTTAAAAATATTCAGAACCAGTATAATAATTTTTGCAAAACTTTGGAGTTCAGGGGTTTAGGAGAAAACATTAAAAAAAAAAAACTTCAAATGGAACTCTGATTATTTGACAATAAAAGTACTAACTTTCTATTTAAGTTTCATAGACACAGACTGTCTCTCTGAATAAGGCCACATTTACTACACACTAGTGATCTGGATAATGTTGACCCGATTTGTTTTTATTTAAAAATAGAGAACATCCCTATATGAGAACCACCAATACACGAATGTCCATGAATTAAGTCTAATTAAAAAAAAAAAATAGAAAAGAAGGAAAGGAAGGAAGTGTGGATGGGAATCAGTAAACATTCCTAAATCGTCTTCAAGAGGCAGCAGAAACAAAACAAAACAAAAAAACAAACAGAAAACAAAAAACCCTAAAACATCCAGATAAGGACATGTTAGTAATTTTGGAATATTTTTCAGAGTCAAATATTAAAGACTATCACATAAAAACTCCTCATATTACCAGACAAACATTGCCCATTATAATTAAAAGCCCACAAACACTCCTTCTGACATTCACACACATTTATACTGCAACTAGTTTTAGGAGAGCTGTTAGAAAGACAATATACACATTTTATGTAGGTTTTTTTTTTTTTTTTTTTTTAAGAAACACATTTAGGGACGCCTGGGTGGCTCAGTTGGTTAAGCAGCTGCCTTCGGCTCAGGTCATGATCCCAGCGTCCTGGGATCGAGTCCCACATCGGGCTCCTTGCTCAGCAGGGAGCCTGCTTCTCCCTCTGCCTCTGCCTGCCATTCTGTCTGCCTGTGCTCTCTCTCTCCCCCCCTCTCTCTCTGATAAATAAATAAAAAATCTTTAAAAAAAAAAAAAAAAGAAACACATTTATAAAAACAAGTAAATGAAAATTCACAATTCTACCAACTGGACATCTCTAAGTGGCCTAAGACTCAAACAAATTGGGAGTAGGATTCAGATTCGAATAGAATCACACTGATTTCCTTCTCGTGTGACACACATTGTAACCCCCAGGCACCAAATGTGTAAAGAAGCCTGCAGGACCCCAATTTAGAAATCCCTCCAAGGGCCAGGGAGGTGGCCGCCGCGGAGGCTCTGCCAGCAAAAACTCATCGCAACTTAGGAACGATGCAACCTCTGGTTAAACTGTGCACTTTCCGATGTCACAATCCATGCGGCATTCTATGACAAGGGGGTTTTCCTTCGGCCCAGACTCAACGGAGCAAGAACAAGCAGGCTTTTGAATCAGTGCTCCACCTGAAGTATCCGCTTGCTTGTGAGATTTATACTATACTCGACCGTAGTTTGGCTCTCTTAAACTGTAATTGCTGCGCGATACGCGCCGACAAACTGACAGAAATAACAGGAGATGTGAAAAATGCGACAATACTAAAACCAGATGTTGGGGTAAGATTCCAGCACCATTTTACTTGTGCGTTCGTCTTTTAATGGACAATCTCTGTACTGAAAACAAAAGGCTTTTTTTTTTTTTTAACTCTTAAAAATACCTAGAAACCATGAAATGTTTAGGGAGATGGAGGAGGAAATTTATGGGATGGGGACTTGACAGGGCTGAGGGGGCGGGGCGTAGAGGGGAAGCTGAGACAACAGGAGTGTGAAGGAGGAAAAGAAGGCAGCCCGACCCGCACTATCTTTCTCTCAGTAACCCTACCTCCTCCTTTTCCTGCACTTGTTTTGTTTTAATCCTTTCTTGTAACAACTCCAAACAGGCGTGTTGAAGGTCAGAGTTACTCTGATTTCTGGACAAGCAAGGAGCTAAGAACAAGAACAACTCTTCTCAGGCCCAAGTGCCTTTGTGCCCAGGAAAGTAGCAGATTTCCTTCCCCTGATTTTACCAAGAAGTGTCTTACCCGAACCTTCTAGGTTTGGAGGAATAAAAGCGTTGCATTTGAGGTTACATTTATAAGAACACCCACGTTCAGAAGTCAAGAAGGGTAGCCTTGCTAGTTAGCTGCTTAAAGTGTGAGTCATGGGTTTATTACAAACAACCACAAACACCCCCTTTCTTCAAAAGATTCGCTTAAATATTCTACTGCGCGTTTCTTATTTGGTTGCCGTGAAATGATGATCCGAAAGCCATCACAAGGCACCACGAGCTCTCGTCCTCCCACAAACACCTGCTTTAATAGTCAAAAATAAACAGCGAGATTTAGTTACTCTGCATTTTTATGAACAAACTTACATGATTTCCTGTTGGAAACTTTCAAGGGCTGAACTAGTATTTCTGGTCGTCTCAGAGCCAATCTCCTGGGGGAAAAAGAAAGTCAATGCCTATCAATTTTCAGTACAGATCCAAGATTAATATAACACCAAAATATTAAAAGTCCCAAGGGAGGGGGGAACAGGAAGCCAGGGGGTAAAAATGAACACAATGCAATCTATTCAAATTAAAAAATAAATCCCCTCCTTTTCAAATTTTTATAAGTCATCCCCACTCCAAAATCACTCTTCTTTCCCCACCATCTTTCACATCAATAGAGTTTCAGACATTAATGTGCTATTTTTCCAGTTGCTTCATCACAAAAACCGAATATGACCGGGTCCTGTCGTATTATTTTTGGTCATTATTCATCCTTAGTTAGACAAAACAGAAATCCAAACCTGAGGGATAAAGGATTCTAAAGCAAGGTTTTAGTGCTCCTTTTATCACAACTCTCTTCCACTGCTATTTTGCAGAGAACAAAAGGTCATTTGAAGAGAGACCACTATTCGCGCGCCAGCAGCTCACCTTTCCTGGAAATGCTTTGAGGGAATCAAGCCTGCCCTGGGATTGGCATCATCCGCGTGCTTTGCCTGCCACCACGTTGCATCATCCTGGCTCATAATCTGAAGAATATCTCCCTTTTTGAAAGAAAGCCCAGCTTCCTTACATGGAATTGCTTTATCCTCATTAGGGTCATAGTCAAAGAGGGCTTTGATAAACATCTGGAAGAGAGTTTCATTTAAAAGGAATAAATATTAAATAAATAAATAAATAAATGGGAAAGGGCCAAGATTCTTCTTTGATTTAAGGATACTTTTTTTTTTTAAAGAAAAAAGAATAATTTTTATTTTATTTTTTAAAAAAGATTTTATTTATTTATTTATGAGAGAGAGAGAGAGAGAGAGAGAGCATGAGAGCATCAAGGGGGAGGAGGGAAGGCAGAGGGAGAAGCAGGCTCCCCGCTGAGCAGAGAGCCCGTTGTGGGACACGATCCCAGGACTCTGGGATCAAGACCCGAGCAGAAGACAGATGCTTAACCGACTGAGCCAAACAGGTGTCCCCCCCCCCAAAAAAATGACTTTTTCTCAAAAAGAGAATATGAAAATGAATTCACTGTGACAACGAGGATGGGAAAACATTAGCACCCGCCACCGCCAATAAAACAAAAACAAAAAAGGATTTTTTAAGGAATGATTACCTTGCCTTCTTTAGATGGAGTCTCCTCTTTGATGCTGGGTATAATCTTAAAGGTAATTGCTCCCTGAGACTGAGCCTGGTAACAGAGGAAAGACTTATCAGAGAACTTCTAGAGCCCAGGAGAAGGAAAGCAAAATAGATAGAAAAGGGAATGATGCTGAAAATTTATAAGCTTGAGGTTTCTACTCTTAGATAAACCAAACTGAGAAAACTATTTTTGTAGAAATTCCTGCAATATGAGAAAGCACTTGAGCTCAAGTAAGTTAAAAAACACGAAACGCTAAATGCACTTGACCTTCAGTGCACTTTCAAAATGTATCCGCATCCATGCTAAGCTACTTCAAAACAGAAGCACAGAATCTGCAGACTGCCTGATACAGACAATATTAAGGATGATGTGCAAAGTTCAGATGATACATTTTAGTAGTGGCATCCATGTTTTTAGGAATACCTGTACTGTCAGCAATGCAGTTGTATAATTCACTATATAATACACACACACACACACACTCACTCACTCACTCACACACACACACAATTAGCTGCAATGCTCAGCAGAAAAAAATAACGAGCATTCACTGCTATTAGTGAGTAAAATGCCAAATGTAATAGGTTAATTAAAAGACAAAAAGATTAACTATTAATTTAATTAAAGCAAGCAACAACAATACAGGCCATTCTTTTGCGACCGTCTCAGACCAGAGCAGATGTCCCTTTCATACCCTCTCATGTCTTTCTCGGTTTCTTTTTAGCATTTCTCCTAACCGTACGAAGTAATCATTTATATGGTTATTTCTTAGTATCTGTTATCCCTGCTAAATTCTAAGCTCCACGAAAGCACTAAGTATCTGGCACATACTGGAGAGGAAGGAAGGAAAAAAGAAAAGAGGAAGATGCCATCAGGCAGAGGAGAGGAAGGACACAGGAAGGAGAGGGTAGGGGAAGAGAGAGAGAGAGACAAGGGAGACTGGGTACTATCTCTGAGGTGCACTATCGTAAACCAGGGCTCTGTTCTGGGGGCAGCTGAGAGGAAGCCCTGATTTGTATTGTTTGTCAACGTCCATGGGCCACAGCCAACTTCCATTTACCAGTGGAAGCCCCTGAAAGCCCAGCTGGGAAAAGCTGCAGAGAAATCAGCTCTTGCAAATGTAAGGCAGCAGCACCAGGACAGAGACTCCAGTAAAAAGGGGGTTTAACAGTGTAAGTATCAAAATTTTCGAGCAGGAGTGATTTCAAACAGGTAATATCACTGTTATTACTTATCATAAAATAACAGACAAATCTTAAGAATTCAAAGAATACTGAACTGCAATGGGGAAAGAAAGCAAGTCTTCTCTATAATCTTTTCCCATTCTACAATGTGTGTGTGTGTGTGTGTGTGCGCGCATGCGTGCATGTGTTAATGTGTTCAAAGCCCTTAGAACAGTATCATTAAGCGCTCGACCACTGTAAGAATTACTAGGATTACAAGTCATATAGATCTACCAGCCATTGTGATTGCCATCATGTGGATGAGTGATTAGTCAATCAGTGCAACCCTCTTGCTATTTCTAAGTATTTTGTACAATCTTGCTCATATAGTACGCTTGCCAAATTATTTCCCATGGGTTAATTCCCAACAACTGAACTTCTTGATTAAAGGGTATGCAAATTTAAAATTCGAATGGTAGACAGCCATCTCATAAGATCTACTAAATTCATCCCACCACTGGAAACATATGAGTAGGGCTACATGCCCAGACTCTAGCCATTATCAGGCTTTCAAATCCCTCTAATCCAGTATTTTTCAGACCTCATGTTTTCTTTTGTAAACCTTTCTATAAATATTTTTTCTCTGATGTTTGTGAACTTTTTACACATTAAAATACCTCCTATCATATATATGGACAATATTTTTCCTAAGTGTCATGTGGTCTTTCAGGTAACATATGGCATCTTTTTCCATACAGAAAGTTTTCAATTCCTGCCATCACCTCAGTTATCTTTCTATTTGAATTTCACATCAAGTTTAAAAAGTCTTCCTTTACTTTTAAATATTTTAAAAAGTCAAATTCATTGGGATTTGTTTTGGGTATAGTGTAAAATAGGCACTTTCTTTTTTATAACTGAATCATCAATGTATCCAGTACCATTTATGAAATGACTTCCTGGTTTTCCCATGGATTTAAAATGCCATCTTAATCACATACTAAATATTCATATATACGGCGGTCTGCTGGAAGATACGAAACTCTTTCTCTGTATGTTTACATTTTCATACATTAAAAGCAACAAGTCTCCCTCATTTTATCCTTACAAATGAACTGGAAAATTAATACTGCCAAGGCCTCAAATAATTTTGTTCTGTTTTAGATTTCACGAGGCATCTAAATCAGTCTCACTGTTTTAGATACCTAGAAAGCATAGCCAAGAGTCTGCCCATGTCCATGGGAGAAGGAAAAAGAAAAATTCATCACGAGTAACAGAGTAGATGCCGTCTCTTAAGTGCCTATTTGAGACAGGCCCTGAAATAAACTCTTTATATACATGAGTCATTTAATCCTCAAAACACTGAGGCCATGAGGTATTTAACCTCTTCTTGCTCTCATTCCGTAAATGAAAACGCCAGCACAATGCAGAGAGTACGGTAATTTCCAAGGACTTACAGGGATTAAGTAATAAAGCTGGGATTACAGCTCTGGACAGCTAAATCCAAATTCTGCATTTGTAACCAAGTCTGAAACATACTAATTCAATTTCATTTTTATTGCAAGTTTAAAATACATTTTCAGCTTACCAAAATCTGAATTATTTCCTCGGGCCTTTTATCCTCGACTGGAATCCCATTCACTTCCCTAAGTTCATCACCAACATGTATAAGACCTGAGAAGTAGCAAATTGGATAAATTAGCTGAGTTACCTATGAAAGAACCGCAATTCTCAACTGTGTCCATACTCCGAGCATTGTTTGGTGCCCCGAATACATGAGGACACTTTTAGGCTTCTCTGGTTTCAGATTCCGTGCCTCTAAACAGCAATGAATCAAAGACTACCACGTTATAATGCTGCCAAAGAAATAACATCAGCAGCGCAGCCTTTGTCTAGAAACGTGTATTATTTTCACCTAACAAAAGAATTTTTATCTTGTTTTAAAGGCTGCACACATGCAGTCATCCTTTTCGAATCAGGAACACTTGAAACAGACTCTAATATCACTCTGGAAGCCCATGTAAACGGAGATTGTAAAGTTGAGTGAGATGTATCATGTATTTCAACAGGTTTTCACAGTTCAGCACAGAGCAAAGTATCTTACTGTTTTGATGTATTACATCAAAAAATCGTTATCCTCTTAATTACATGTTGGAAATGTTGCCCATGAAATGCAGCATGACTTGTTCACGTGGCTGGTGCTGAAACCCTTACCACTTCTCTCCCTCTTTTTTTAAAAAAATGCTTACCACTTCTATCCGCAGCGCCTCCTCTCATGATTCTAGCCACAACGATGGCTCCAGTCTGCTCGTCTTTCTTAATGGTAGCTCCCTTTGAAGGAAAACAAAAAAAAAAGTACCTGTGGGTAAAGGTGTGCACTGGGTGGCAGGAAAGGGAGCCGAAATAAGGACATTTATCCGGAAAAAGTGAAAACAATTACACAAAAATTAAAGGTACGAGGCAGGAGGAACAGACACCATGCCCCTCATCGTACAAACATTCCTGACTTGGAAAGATTTTCTATCAGACACAACCTCTCCAGTTTTCAGCACCATTTAAGGATTTTTCAAGTCTTTAACCTCTTCAACACAATGAAAAATACAAATATCTTTTTTTCCATTATAATGCCTTGTATTTGAATATGATTTGTTTTTGCCCCCTGACAGCATCTGCTCATCTCACTTTGTCTTTCTAATACCCCATGAAGAAGGTGGGCTCCACTGAGATTAAGTGAATACAAAAATCTCCTATAAACTAGAAAACTGAAACCCAGATCAACTGGCTTTTAGTTTCAGGATCCTTCATTACACTACTATGGTAAAAGAACTCAGCCATAATGACAAAAAAAGAGAAAAATTAAACTCCGAAATTAGTCATGTTTCTTGCCTAGTGGTAAGATAAACTAATGGAGAGAAGATCTGTTACTCCAAGGTCTTCACGTACTAGGACTGCACTTGGTACAAAGAGAACCAACATTCTGGCAGAAGATTAGGAAACAATTTCAAAAAGGATCCAGAAAGTCTTCACTTATGGATGTTCAGAAGCAAATTAACTGAATGTTGCTTTATAAGAACATCAGGCACAAATGGTTACTTTGAACACCTTTTTATGACTTTCCTTCGAAGAAACTGGCATCGGTGTAGGAAAGCATTCTACAATGGCAACACACATCGAAAAAGATGCACGTTAGATCATGGCAGAATTCACTGGAAAAAGAAAGTCGCATTTTTCTCACGTCAATACACACGTGTGTATCATTAAAAAAGGTATGTAAACAAAATTAGGAATACATTTATAATAAATATATTTTCTATGACAACTATCAGATACCTAATAATGGTTAAAAAAATCAAATACTTAAGTGATCAGATTTTGTGACATTTTTCTTCACCAAGCATGTGGTCATGTCCAAAGATTTAAATGAGCATCTCTCCACAATCGTAAACACCAGACCCATAAAGACCCGTCATTAACTTACTGTTAATGGTAAGTTCTGCTTTTCTTTAAAGTTTACTTACAGCCAAGATCACCAGAAATGTATTATTTTTTTTTTCTCCTAAATGTATTTTTTTTTAATTTTTTTTATTTTTTATAAACATATATTTTTATCCCCAGGGGTACAGGTCTGTGAATCACCAGGTTTACACACTTCACAGCACTCACCAAAGCACATACCCTCCCCAATGTCCATAATCCCACCCCCTTCTCCCAAACCCCCTCCCCCCGGCAACCCTCAGTTTGTTTTGTGAGATTAAAAGTCACTTATGGTTTGTCTCCCTCCCAATCCCATCTTGTTTCATTTATTCTTCTCCTACCCACTTAAGCCTCCATGTTGCATCACCACTTCCTCATATCAGGGAGATCATATGATAGTTGCCTTTCTCTGCTTGACTTATTTCGCTAAGCATGATACGCTCTAGTTCCATCCATGTTGTTGCAAATGGCAAGATTTCATTTCTTTTGATGGCTGCATAGTATTCCATTGTGTATATATACCACATCTTCTTGATCCATTCATCTGTTGATGGACATCTAGGTTCTTTCCATAGTTTGGCTATTGTGGACATTGCTGCTATAAACATTCGGGCGCATGTGTCCCTTTGGATCACTACATTTGTATCTTTAGGGTAAATACCCAATAGTGCAATTGCTGGGTCATAGGGCAGTTCTATTTTCAACATTTTGAGGAACCTCCATGCTGTTTTCCAGAGTGGCTGCACCAGCTTGCATTCCCACCAACAGTGTAGGAGGGTTCCCCTTTCTCCGCATCCTCGCCAGCATCTGTCATTTCCTGACTTGTTGATTTTAGCCATTCTGACTGGTGTGAGGTGATATCTCATTGTGGTTTTGATTTGTATTTCCCTGATGCCGAGTGATATGGAGCACTTTTTCATGTGTCTGTTCGCCATCTGGATGTCTTCTTTGCAGAAATGTCTGTTCATGTCTTCTGCCCATTTCTTGATTGGATTATTTGTTCTTTGGGTGTTGAGTTTGCTAAGTTCTTTATAGATTCTGGACACTAGTCCTTTATCTGATATGTCGTTTGCAAATATCTTCTGCCATTCTGTCAGTTGTCTTTTGATTTTGTTAACTGTTTCCTTTGCTGTGCAAAAGCTTTTGATCTTGATGAAATCCCAGTAGTTCATTTTTCTAATAAAACTAGTGTGATTACACAAACTTTCATTTGCCTTAACAATATCTCAAATCCTCCCATCAGAGTATGACTAATGGCAGAAGGGTCTGGTAACCTAATTTAAGATTAATTACCCATTTTTTCAGAGCATTCTTTTCCCCCCTTACTTTTCTGTTTTTAATTGAGGTAAAATTGGTATGCAACATTATTATGACTTTCAGGTATACGCCATTACAATTTGACATATGTATGGACTACAGAGATCACTAGTAGAAGTCCAGTTACCACCCATCACTATATGACCCCATTCACCCATTTTGTCCCCCAACCAACCTTCTGGTAGCTACCAATCAGTTGTCTGTATCTACGAGTTTGTTTTATTTGTTCATTTGCTTTTTTCTAGATTTCACAGATGAATAGAATTATATGGTATTTGTCATCCTCTAACTTCTTTCACTTAGCATAGCACCTTCAAGATCTCTCCATGTCCTTTTTAATGGTGGGGTAATACTCTGCGGTATATACGTACACACCATATCTCCTTCACCTGTTTGTCTACTACTGGACATTTAGGTTCTTTTCAGGTCTTGGTTATTATATATAATGGCACAATGAATATAGGGGAGCATGTATCTTTTTTTTCTTTTTAGAGTTTATTTTTTTAGTAGGGGGAGAGAGAGAAAGAGAGAGAGAGATATTATTATCATTTCTTTCTCCATTGTATGTTATTGGCTCTTTTGTTGCAAATTAACTGTCCATACTATGTGTGGGTTTAATTTTGGGCTCTCAGTTCAGTTCCATTGGTCAGTGTATCTGTTTTTATGCCCATACCAAATTGTTTTGATTACTATAGTTGTATGATTTCAAATCAAGGAGCATGAGGCCTCATACTTTGTTCTTCTTTCTCAAGATTACTGTGGACATTTGGGATCTTCTGTGGTTCCATACAAATTTTAGAATTGTTCTAGTTCCCTGAAAAATGCCCATGGAATTTTGAGAGGGGACTGCATTGAATCTGTAGATTGTTTTAGGTAGTCTGGACATTTTAACAACATTAATTCTTCCAATCCATGACCATGAACTATCTTTCCATTTATTTGTGTCTTCTTTTTCATCAATTTCATGGTTTTCCATACACAGATTTTTCACTTCCTTGGTTAAATTTATTCCTGAGTATTTTATTTGTTTTGGAGATTGTTTTCTTAATTGTTTTTCTGATAATTCATTATTCATGTATAGAAATGCCATATTTCTGTTGTGATAATTTTGTATCCCTGTACTTCACTAAATCCATTTATTAGTTCTAACAGTTTTGTTGCAGTCTTTGGACTTTCTACAAATAATATTATGTTAATATAATATTGTGCAAATAGTTATAGTTTTAGTTCTTCCTCCCCTGGATGGTTCCTACTTCTTTTTCTTGCTTTATTGCTATGCCTAGGACTTCCAGTACTGTGTTAAGCAAAAGTAGCAATAGGGTGTAATCCTCTTCTTGTTTCTGATTTTAGAGGAAAAATTGCCAGCTTTTTACCGTTGAGTATGATGTTAGCTGTGGGTCTGTCATATATGGCCTTTATTATCTCCCCTCACTTCATTGAGTTTGGATCATATAAATGGATGTTGAATTTTCTCAAATGATTTTTCTGCATCTACTAAGATCATATGATTTTTATCCTTTATTTTGTCAATGTGGTATGTCATGTTGATTGATCTATGGACATTGAACCATTCTTGATTCCCTAGACTAAATCCCACTTGATCGTGGTTTATGATCGATTTAATGTATTACTGAACTCAGTTTGCTAATATTTTGATGAGAATTTTTTCATCAGTGTCATTAATGATATTGGCCCATAACTTTGAGTATATGTGGTATTCTTATCTAGTTTTGGTATTAGGGTAAAGCTTTAAAACTCATCAAGTGCTCCCTCCCCTTCAATTTTTTGTAAGAGTTTTAAAAGTATGTATATTCAATCTTTGAATGTTTGATAATCTGTGAAACCATCTGGTCCTAGACTTTTACTGGGAAATTCTGATTATTAATTCAATATCCTTGCTAGTAATTGGTCTATACAGATTTTCTAGTTCTTTATCACTTGGTCTTAGAAAATTTTTTATGTTTCTAGGAATTTATCCATTTCTTCTAGGCTGTCCAGTTTGTTGGCATATAATTGTTCATAGTTTCATGATTCTTTGTATTTCTGTGGTGTTAGTTGGATCTCCTCTTTCATTTCTGATTTTATTTGAATCCTCTCTCTTGATGAGTCTGGCCAAAGGTTTGTCAACTTGCTTTATCTTTTCAAAGAACCAGCTCTTAGTTTCATTGACCTTTTCTATCGTTTTGTCTCTTTCCTTTATTCCTGCTCTGATCTTTAGTATTTCTTTCCTTCTACCAACTATGGGCTTCCTTTTTGTGTAAAATTAGATTATTTAAGATTTACTTGAGGTAGGCCTGTACTGCTATGAATTTCCCTTTTAGAATCACTTTCACAGATTTAAAATATTTGGATTTGTGGTGTTCCTATTTTCATTTCTATCCCTAGGTACTTCTTCACTTCTTATTTGGTTTCTTCAGTGATCCACTGATTGCTGAACAGCATGCTGTCTGATCTCTATATTGGGAGTTTTCCCAATTTTCTTCTTAAAATTGATTTCTAGTTTTATACCATTGTGGGTGAAGATGTTTGATATTTCATCTTCTTGAATTTGAGACTAGTTTTGTGGCCTAACATGATCTACCCTGGAGAATGTTCCATGTGCAGTTCAGAAGAATGTGTATTCTGTTCTTTTTTGATGGAATGTTCTGTACATATCTATTAAGTCCATCTGGTCTAATGTATTGTTCAAAGCCACGGTTTCCTCATGGAGTTTCTGTTTGGAAGATGTATCCACACTTACTGATGTAAGTGTGATTTTAAAAGTTTCCTACTATTATTGTATTACTGTCAATTTCTCCCTTTAGGTCTGTAATATTTGCTTTATTATATGCCTCTATATTTTGTGCATATATATTTATAAATGTTATGTCTTCTTGTTGGATTGAACTTTTTCACTACATAACACCCTTTTTCATTAACTATAGTTTTTGTTTTAAAGTCTATTTTGTCTGTTCTAAGTATAGCTATGCCAGCTTTTTGTTTCCATTTGCATAGAGTATCTTTCTCCATTCTTTCAGTTTATGTATGTCCTTACTTCTGAAGTGAGCCTCTTAAAGAGAGCATATGGATTTTTTTTTTTTAATCCACTCAACCACTGTCTTTGACTGGAATATTAAGTTCATTTAAAGTAATTACTGATAGGTACATACATACTCAATGCCATTTTGTTAATTGTCTTCGGGCTGTTTTCACGGTTCCCATCTGTTTTTCTTTTCTCTCTCTTCCCTTGCGATTCAATGATTTCCTTTTAAATTGTTTAGATTCCTTTCTCATTTTCTTTTGTGTATTCAGTATAAATTTTGCTTTGTGGTTATTGTGAAGTCCACCTATAACTTCCCGTGTATATAGTGGTCTGTTTTGAGTAGACAGCAACTTAACTTGAACATATTTTAAAACTTTACATTTTTTTTCTTCCTGCCTCCCTTGTTTTATATTTCTTATGTCACACTTTATACCTCTTTATTTTGCACCTCCCCTTAACTAATTACTTTAGTTTTAGTCAATTTTATTATTTTTGTAAGTAAACTTGCCTTATTAGCAGTTGATCCAATATCTTTACCATATATTTACCTTTTCCAGTGACATTTTTACTTTCATACACTTTCTTATTATTAGTGCCATTTCTTTTTCAATTTAGGGAAGTCCCTTTAACATTTCTGATAGAGCCAGTTTAATGATGATGAACTGTTTCTGCTTTTGCTTATATGTAAAAATTTTAATCTCTCCTTCAAATCTGAGTACTAAACCTACCAGTAGAGACATCTAGGTTAGAAGTTTTCTCCTTTAGCGCTTTGAATATGTCATGCCACTCTCTTCTGGCCTGCTAAGTTTCTGCTGAAAAATCTGCTGATAGTCTTACTTGACACAGTAAGTTGTTTGCAGCTTTTTGAGATTCTCTCTTTTACTTTTTTAATTATAATGTGTCCTGGTATGGATCTCTTTGGGTTCACCTTATTTGGAACTCTCTGGAATTCATGGAGCTCTAGATCTATTTTCTTATCCAGATTAGAAAAGTTTTCAGCCATTATTTTTTTCAAATAAGCTTTCTGGCCCTGTCTACTTTGTATTTGGAACCCTATAATGTGAATGTTATTCCATCTGACATTGATTCAAAGGTTCCTTAAATTATCTTCACTTTTTTTCATTCATTATTTTCTTTTTTGCTGCTCTGAGTGGCTTCTATTGTTTTTTCTTCCAGCATGCTGATCTGATCTTTGGCTTCATCCAGTCTGTTGAATTGCTCTAGTGTATTTTTCAGTTCAATTACTGTATTGTTCAGCTATGTACTTTCTGTTGGGAATTTTGTTATATTTTCTCTTTGTTGAGGATCTGTGTTTATCCAATTTTTTTCTGACTTCAGTGAGCATCTTTATGACCATTCCACTTTGAATTACCAGATATGTTGCTTCTTTCCATTTCATCAATGTCATTTTCTAATGTTTTGTCATGTTTTATTTGGAACATTTTATGTCTCATTTTTGCCTGATTCTCTGTGTTTATTTCTATGTACTAGGTAAATCAATCACTTCTCCTAGTATTGCAAGAGTGACCTTTCAAAGGAGATGTCATATGGCCTAGAAACTCAATCCCCTCTGACCAGCGCTAGGGGCTCAAGAAGCATCCCCTGTATGGGATGCATGAATCTTATGTCACACAGTAGATGTAACCCTGCCACATGTGATGCAGCAGTGTGGTGGGCTAGTGCCCAGCCTGGCTGTAATGCATGGCTGCCCTGAGCGGCACGAGGCTACACTGTGGCAAAGGGGTGGGCAGGGCTGTTGGCTGGCCCAGCTGGGACCCACAGTTGCAGTGTTGGGTTGGCAGGATTCTCAGCTGGCCACATCCTGCATCTCTAGCAGGTTAGAGGTCTAGTTCCCAAATGACTCCCACCCTCACCAACTTTAACAAGGTAGATAAGGTCACAAATACGGCACCTGCCAGTGTCTCCATTCCTGGGAAAAGTTCCAAAAGTTTTCTGCCTCTCTGACAAGCACTTTAAGATTAGTAAGTGGGTCTCCTTCATATATAGTCTAGGTGCTTTTCAAATTAGAATTTTCCCACTGAGTCCCTGGGTGAATGAGTCTACACATGAACCCTTAAGAGCCAGTTCTCCATTCCCTGTAGTTCCATGGTTTTCTTGAACATAATCTCTGTTTGTTTTCAAAGTCTGGCATTTATGGTCCTCATCTCTCTCATGTATGATCTAAGGGTTTGGGGTGCCTGATGTGGAACACAAACCCCTCACTCAGAGAAAACTTCTGTATTTTTTAGATTCTCCTTCACTGTGGATCACTGAACATACAGTGGATTGTTTCTGGCAAGATGGCCCTCTCCTATCCATCTCAATGCTGTCCTTTCTGCCCTTTATTTTAGAGGTTCTGTTCATCCAGTTTGCTGGTCTTTTTCAAATTATTCTATATGCAGTTGTGCATTTGTTGTATATATGGGAGAGAGGGTTGGAGTTCAGGATCTTCCTACACGCCCTCTTGAACCCAAATCCCTATTTATTCATATTTTATAGATGAGAAAGTAATCACAAATGGCTCTAATTTGTCTAAGATCAGAAAATTAGTGTGCAGTGAAGTCAGGACTTATCTAAGGCAAACTCATCAGAATTGCTTATTTTTAATCTTAACTATTATTTAATACTGCTTACCCTGTAGCTTTCCATAACCTTTACTCATAAATTTATAAGTTCATTGCCCTTGCAGTAGTTTATCTATGATGGAGATCAACAATTCCTTCCCTTTTTGTATGTGCATGCCATATTCCCATATCAAGTGGCAAAAATGGTTTTAAGTCATTTAAGGCTATGAGAAGAATTGCAGCTGCCTCCTAGGCCTCTTGAAATACTGGCTCTTTGGGAAGTCAGATACCATAAGAAATCATGACTCCTGCCATGCTGTGAGTCAGCTCACACTAGCCAAATGGAGGTACCACCTAGGAGATGACTGATCAGCCCCCAACTTCTCAGCCATCCCAACCCAGGCATTAATCCTAGGAATGAAATTCATAGACAATCCAGTCTCAACCACCACCTAACTGTACATGTGAGGGACTCTAAATAAGAATCACCTAAAAAAATAAATAAATAAAAATAAAAAAAATTAAAAAATAAAATAAAAAAAATAAAAAATAAAAATAAATAAAAAAAAATAAGAACCACCCACTGAGCCTATCAAACTCTAAAACTACAAAATATAATAATATATTATTGTCTTAGCCACAAAATTTGGGGTGATTTATAACACAGAATTAGGTAACTGGCATAAATCTCTTTCTTCACTAGAAATTATACTATTTTTCAATGTTGGACCATTCAGTTTGTTGTGCTTACTGCTAGTCCCCCCACCCCCGCTTTTTTAAAAAAAATATTTTATTTATTTACTTGAGAGAGAAAGAGAGCACACAAGCAGAGGGAGGGTCAGAGAAAGAGGGAGAAGCAGATTCCCTGCCGAGCAGTGAACCCGATGTGGGGCTCAATCCCAGGACCCCAGGATCATGACCTGAGCCCAAGGCAGACTTAACTGACTGAGCCACCCAGGCACCCCTTACTGCTAGTCCTTTTGACTTATTCTGTGACTCAGTGAAGTTGACAAATATTTACTGAGAACCTACTCTGTGCCAGGTTCTTTTTGAAGAGCTTGTAATACAGTCATGAAACAAACTAAGAATTTCTGGCCCCTTGTGGAGCTTACATCTAACAAGAGAGAACAATAAAAGATGAAATAATGAGATATAAGGGGCGTTAAAAAGTGGCCAACACCATGGGTATGAGAAAGGGCAAGGTGAGAAAGATCGGGAGTGCCAGGGCAGGAAGAAGAAAAACAGTGGAAAGACACGCCTCAATGAGAAAATGTCACTGAGTAAAGAAAAAAAAAAAAAAAAAGGAGAAGAAGGGGGGCAGTGTCTAGGTCCACCATTCAGCATTGTGAGACAGAGCCCTAAAAGAGGCTTTGTGCTGACCACGGAGCCTGCTTAATAGTCTCTCTCTTTGGGGCACCTGGGTGGCTCAGTGGGTTAAAGACTCTGCCTTTTGCTCAAGTCATGATCCCAGTGTCCTGAGATTGAGCCCTGCATCAGGCTCTCTGCTCAGCGGGGAGCCTGCTTCCTCCTCTCTCTGCCTGCCTCTCTGCCTACTTGTGGTCTCTGTCTGTCAAATAAATTAAAAAAAAAAATCCTCTCTCTTCCTCTCTCTGTCCCTCCCCGTCTCTTTCTTTAAAAAAAAAGAGAGAGAGAGAGATGGGAGTTAACCAAAGAGAAAGAACAGATGAAAATAGCATAAAAGTGCTGAGATGGGGCTATGAATAGAATGATCCAGAAAAGCAAAAAAACGCAGTGTGGCTGGACTAAAGAAAGAAGGGAAAAGCAGTAGGAACTGAGGCCAGATGGTTAACAGAGAGCCAGATCATGTAGATCCTTGTGAGGACTCTGGATTTTAATCTGAAAGAAACAGGGAGAACCTGAACAGCAGAACCGCTATAATCCAACAGCCTCACTCTGAGACCTATTGTCTAAGGGTGAAGGACTGTAAAAGCTAAAGTAAAGAAACAAACTGGAGGTTGTTAAAATACTCCAGGGCCAAAATGAAGGAGGCTTGGATCTGACTGGCAGGAGGAGAAGTGATGAATAGTCTGGATGTTATTGGCAGAGCCAAAAGTATTCCCAACGGACCCAAAAATGGGACATCAAAGAAGAAAGGTATCAAAGACTGACTCTGGGTTTTGGCTGAGCAGTGAGGAAGATGGGATTGTAATCAACTAAGAGGAGGAATCCTAGAAGGGGAATGGATTTGGGGGTAAGATCAGTTTACTTCTGGACATGTCAAGACAGAGATGTCCATCAGACATTCCAATGGAGATATCAAGTACACAGATGGACATACAAATTTAGAACTCAGAAAAAAGATCTGAGAGAAAAACAGACCTGGGAGTCACTGACACACAGATTACTTTTAAAGCCATGGGCTGGATGAAATCATTTCTAGACTACGTAGATAAAGAAGAGCACGCCAACACTGAAGGGTTACTCTGCTGGAGATAGGAATCTTGAAACAGAACTGCTTGCTATCTGCTGATTTTACCTTATCCCTCGAGGGTGAACTACAGACTCGGAGAAATCACCTCTCACTTTCTACATGACACCTGCACTTGACTCAATCTTCATTTTGATCCCTTCATTCTTAAAGAGTTCTACTTCTATATTGCTTCCCAAACCTCTTTTATCACAGTTGTTGGACGCATTCCCAGTGGAACGTAGTTGCATGAAAATCAAAACTCAATAAAAGAGAGCACATGACATGTCCTATTATACAAAAGTCTACAAAGGCAAAAATGAATTAAAATTGTATCAAATGTTTTAGTTCTTCCATATTCTCTTATGTAGGTATTCTAAGCTTATTCCATATGATTTTGGAGAGAGAGATAAAGGGCACACACACAAGCTGGGGAGGGGCAGAGAGGGCAGGGGAGAATCTCAAGCAGGCTTCACGCTCAGCACAGGGCCCTACACAGGGCTTGATCTCATCAACCCTGAGATCATGACCTGAACCAAAATCAAAGTTGGACACAGAACCGACTGAGCCCCCCAGGCATCCCATTATTCTCTAATTCTGCTTAAATGTGTCTTGTTACTGCTGTAAATCAGTTTACAAAAGAGGACTCCTGAGACTGGGCTATCATGATGTTCTACATAAAGACTGCATCTCCTACAAGACTGCCAATATTCTAAGACCTCCTCCTTCAGCTGGTAGCACAGGTGATTTCAGGTTGAACCTTTGAAATCAACATGATTTTAAGTATCATCTACCAAACACTTACATCAAGAATACTGGAGACATTTTTTAAAAATCTAGATTCCAGGCCCCCTATGAAACCTACTGATGCAGACTTTCTAGGGGATAGAAGCTGGGAAGTCTGCATTTTAGGTAATCACCTCAGGCAGTTCTTCGGATACTGAAGTTTGAGCACCGCAGTTCTGAAGGAAGAAAGGACAACCCATGCCAGAAACTGAATTCAGGATCATAATCCACTCACTAACAGAATGTCATTTTCTTAAGCTTGTTTAAAAATTAGTATTTATTATTATTTCTCTATAAAACGGATACAAATTATTCTACCATCATGGGGAGGGAGGACAGGTCTGCTCCCGGCATCCTGACCAGTGTCTTTCCTCTCCTCTTCTCCATTCATTTAACCATCGCTTCCCTCAAACTATCTCCCTCTCACCTTTCCATGGCAAATACCTGCATGATCTGTGTTCACTGCCTCTTTTCCCTGCAAATGGCCCTCTCCTTCAATAACTATCATCTAGAGCTCCTACCATGTCATCATTCTGTGAAACAGTCACATAATGTGTGGTAATGCATTAAAAACTTACAAAGCATTTCAAATACATTATGCTAGGGGATATTCAAAACACTCTTGTAGAGGCATATCTCCTGATGATCTAATAAGAAAGCTGGGGATGAGAGGCTAAATGACTTTTTCCTATAAGGATACAGAGCAAATATGTGATACCATAAAGCTTCCCATTTAGGTCATCTAATGCAAGCTTGGTATTTTTTTCACTGCATTATAACTCAGTCTAACAAACAAAATTATATTTTTTAAAAAGGTTTATTTATTTGAGAGAGAGTGTGTGTGGCAGGAGTGAGTGAGTGGGTGGGAGAGGGGCAGAGGGAGAAGGAGAGAATCCTCAAGTAGACTCCCTCCCCGAGCACAGAGCCTGATGCAGGACACAATCCCAGGACCCTGAGACCATGATCTAAGCTGAAATCAAGAGTCAGATCCTTAACCAAGTGAGACATCAGGCGCCCCCAAAATTACATTTTTTAAAGATTTTATTTATTTGACAGACAGAGATCACAAGTAGGCAGAGAGGCAGGCAAAGAGAGAGAGAGAGAGAGAGAGAGAGGAGGAAGCAGGCTCCCCACTGAGCAGAGAACCCGATGTGGGGCTCCATCCCAGGACCCTGGGATCACGACCTGAGCCGAAGGCAGAGGCTTCAACCCACTGAGCCACCCAGGTGCCCCCAAAATTACACTCTTAAATAACACTGATAAACCAACTCCCTGATTGCTAAATCTTATGGCCTTTCCTCCTGAATCATTTGCCAAACATTTATTATCCATCCAATCACTAGAATTTTATTTCAGCTTGGCGTCCCTCATTTCAACTATTTGATTCTTAACTGCTTGGATTCATTCTCCTAAGGATGCCTCAGACTCATTCTTCTCCCAGTGTCGTCTTCTCCCCCAACCCTCTACCCCTTTGGTGGTTGTGGCTTTTCCAATAACCTCTCCGAATGACAAATGACATTTGACAAATACAAAATGACAAGCTTGTTGAAAATGACTATTTTCTCCTTTTCTGACTAGTTCATTTTTTAAACTTTAAGTTTATTCATACAATACTCTTACTTTACAATAGCTGCCAAACTAAAAATAATACAATAATTATACATTTGGATGAAAAAAATTTCAAGACAAGTAATTTGCCTTCCTTGACCTCATATTCCAAGGTTGAAATGACATCCGAAATCTTAATACTGTTTTCAGGAATCCTAACAAATAATTTGGGGGAGTTCTCCATCCCATGTAGATGTTGTTTTCTATTTGCGGTTTTTTGTTTTGTTTTGTTTTTTAAATACAGCTCCTTGAACAAAAAAGATGCGAATTGTGGCTTACTAGGAAGACAAAGGACCAGTGACTAAAATAATTTTTTTTTAAGTAAAATAACTTAAAAGCACTTGAAATTGCCTTATATATGGAATATCAGTATAAAAAATAAACCTAGCATGCGAAGAAGTTAGCTGCATAAGTTTGGGGAAAAACTTTGATTATTAATTTACTTTTAAATAATGGAGAAATAGAGGGAAAAAAATTTTAATTTATGTAAAAATAGGCAAAAACCAGAATAAGAATAATGGATAAAAATGCAATGGAATTAAAATTTTTAAACACCCCACATAAGAGGGAGTAGAGAGAAAATGAAAAAATAGAAAGAAAATGCTCTTAAGCATACAAAATTGCCAAATTATATCATGATACAGGAATAAGAAACTGAACAATTCCAAGAAATATTTAAGGTATCTCCAGAATATACAAATGTTACAAATCCAGAAAAAATTCTCGTGCTTAAGAGAAATGATTTTTAAATTTTACTTATCTATCTACCTACCTATTTATTTATTTAGCATGGGGAGGCAGAGGAAGAAAGTGAGAGAGAGAAGGAATCCTAAGCAGGCTCCATGACTCTGAGATTATGACCTGAGCCAAAGTCAAGAGTCAGATACTCAACTGACTGAGCCAGGCTCCCCAAGAAATAATTAGTTTTTAAACAACTTAATGTAATTGTTAAGTTGTAATTAACAATTTCTAGCCTCTTCTTAGCACCTGCATAGTCCCACAGGCTCTGTCTAACCATAGGGAAACTCGAAATTTTTATTCCCATGCCTTTCCTTCTATTCTTGCTAACCAAACGTACAGTACTTCTCCCCCCTAAATAACATCCTGGGGTAGTTTTTACTTCTATAAACTTTAAGAAGCTAACCGACAAAGGGTGATGATGTCCACGTTAGGGCTAATTACTTCCGTGGTTACATACACACTAGCTAACGCACGTGGTATGTTCAGGAACAAAGTATGATAACACCACTTCAGGGTATTCTGTATAATTCATTCAATTGCTTGTTAGATGGAAACTGATTTTCAGCAGGCACAGTTAAAACTTTTGAAACATCTCAGTGCAGTGTACCCTAATTTCTCTGACAAACATCTGGAAGATTTAATTCGATCAGGAGAGGCTTGGGACTTACACGTCGCTGATGAGGGTTTAAATGTTAGCTCACCAAACCAACACACCCAAAACCTTGCTGAGGAAACTACGACTGATCCAAGAAATGATTACTAAGGAATTACTGAACTCCTTTCGATTATCTAAGAGCCTGAATTTATCAAAACAAAAAATGCACTTTTTATTGAGGGATACACAGAAGCCACCAAGAATTAGTCACTTCAGGGTGATAGGCCCTGAGGTAGATCTTTCTATATCCAAACTACATACTGTTTGGCCTTACTAAGTAAGTCACCTTCATAATAAATACCAAGAGATATTTAGGCTACCAGTACAGAGCTTATAACCACAGATGAAAAGCATAAATTATTATCGACATTAAATACAAAAATGTCTTAAGTAGACAAAATGAGCCACAACACACTTAAAATCAACTGCTAGACAATAACATTTACTTTTCTTCTGAACGTAGTTTCATCAAAATATGGATGCACTCTGTACTCATAGTCTACTGCTGTGACAAATGTGCCATACAAAGGTAGTGACTTAAAACAACCCAAATAAATTATCTTATAGTTCGGGAGGTCAAAATGAGTCTGGGGCTAAAATCAAGGTGTCAGCAGGGCTGTGTTCCTTCTGGAGGATCTAGGAGAGAATCTGATCCTTGAGCTTTTTCCAGTTTCTAGAAACTTCTGGCATTCCTTGGCTCATGGCAACATCAACCTTTGCTTTAAATCATTACCTCTTGTGACTCTGCCTCCCTGCCTCCCCTTTCCACTTTGGTAAAAATCCTTGTGATGACAGAAGGCCCACCATCTAAACCAGGATACTTTTCCCATCTCAAGATTCTTATCAAATCATGACAAGTCCCTTTGATATTTAAAGTAATATTTCACAGGTTCTGAAGGCTAGGACATGACATCACTGGGCATCATTCTGCCCAACATAACCCCCTTGATGTAATCTGACATTGTATAAATTCTAGTGCTAAAATAAATGGGGATATTTACATTTTGAAATAATAGACATTTGATAAATTTTGTCTCTTTACTTTAAAATAAATCATCTCTCTAGAAGAGCCATAAGCAATTATTTTTGGTTGCACCTTTTAAACTTTAATCAGCTGTGACTGGCACATTATGCTTTCTTTTATAAATGTCAAAATCCCATCTTACAAATTATTGCTATTTATAACCAAGAAAATGCATGCCATTTTATTTGGTTTTTTCCCCATTTTTCTAAATAATGTTTTTTAGACATGTATACTCTGTTTTCAAGTTTAACAACACAGGAAAGTTGTGCTACAAAGAGAGGAATAAATGGTATGTCCCCATCAGGTTTGGTTTTATCATGATATCTACTCATATCTAAGCACAAAATGTAGACCACAACTCACCAGGGGTTCTCTATTTTTGACCAGACGAATGATTTTTACTGAGTCTTCTTCATCATCGATATCATCCGGCATTGGTGGTAATACAGGATCGTAATTCTTCTGAGCCACAGTATCATGTACAGAGAGCAAAGCCTAGCAAAGTCAACATTGGGGAAAAAATTAATCAAATATAAAATCCCAAGCACATTCAACTATAAAGAAAATCAAACGTATTATAATTTTGAACTTAACAATCATAACAGAAAACTATTTGAAAAGGAGGCTCTTACGGGGTGCCTGGGTGGCTCAGTGGGTTAAAGCCTCTGCCTTTGGCTCAGGTCATGATCCCAGGGTCATGGGATCAAGCCCCCAGTCTGACTCTCTGCTCAGCATCAGAAACTAATGATGTACTATATGTTGACTAACTGAACATAAGAAAAAATTTAAATTTAACAACAACAACAAAAAGAAATAAAAAGAAACCCAAGATTAGATACATATTATAGTGAAACTACAGAATGCCAAAGACAGAAGATCTTAAAAATACAAGGGAAAAAAAAAAAAAAAACCAACAACTGAGAGCTGACTGATTAGCAGCAATGGAAACCAGAAGCCAGTGAAATATCTTGAAAGTGCTTAGAAAAAAAATAACAGCCCAGAAGTATGTATTAGCAAAAATACCATTCAGGAATGAGGATGAGAGCCAAGATGAAGTTAATAGAGACCCCACTGGAAAAAAGACAGAAAACCTAAAAATGAAAAAATAAAAGATGCAGCAGTGGTTTTGGAAGATACTGGACATCAGAACAATGAAGGATAGTGTTCCTGAGAGACAGGAAACAAATGTGAGAGTCATGAGCCCAGAGCTTCCTGGCCATGTAGGGGAAGAAGGTACCCAGGCAGAACCCAGTGGCCTCCCTAAGGTGAGACAATACAGTGAGGGATGCTGGGAGGTCAAGGCACTAAAGTTCTCAGGGGAGAGTATGGAAGAGAAGATGGTGGGACAGGTACAGGGCTTTGGAGATACGTAGGAGGTCCCCTTTGAGTCTTCAGCCAAGGCATATGCATATTAAAAAAATTACCAGAAACAATTAATGCAGTGGTTATCAGCTGAGAACAATTTTACTCCCCTGTAGCCACTTGGCAATGTCTGGAAACAGTTCAGATTGTCACAGAGTGGAAGATGCTGCTGCCATTTGGTGCAGAGGCCAGGGATGGTTCTAAACCTCTGACAGCATACAAGGCAGTTCCCTGCCTTCCTGGCCCTGTCCGCCCAATAATTTCCAGCTCCATATTGCCAATAGTTACAAGGTTAAGAAACACTGCCTTACAGGTAACAATTCCCAAAGCTCACACAGAGCAGGAATAACTTGTGCTTCCTTCAGTCAGAGGAGAAAAGCTTGGCCTTCACAGGGCATTCAGAACAGTTAACAAAGGGATATTGCCTTAATAGTAGGAAATACTTAATCCAAGATTAAACAACGCTAAGATCTCATCTAACAAAGCTTAAAAGCAAGTCTCTGAAGGATCAAAGTATTTCCACATAATTATATAACAGAAAAACAACCCTCAAGAATATCATCTATAAAAATATGAAAATATCACTCAAAGTAAAACTCATAACTGAGAGTAAATCAATTACTGACAGAAGTTATGAGGCATGTGAAGACAGAAGAAAACTACTCATAATGAAGAACAATGTAACATCATAGAACTAAACCCTGAAAATTACACAGATGGAAGAATTATTTAAAACCAAATCCTGAAATTACAGATAGACTGCAGACAAGGAAATTAAAATAATTACTGTAACTGTATCCCCAATGCTTAAAAACACTAGAAATTAGATTTGCCATATATATGGAAGATACAAACTTCTAGTGATAAAAGATACAAACTTCTAGTGATAAAAGACATAATGTATGAAATTTTTTAAAAAGCACACTGAATGAAATTAACACCTAGAGTTAAAACAATTTATAAACTCTCCAAAATGAAAACACAAAGAGAAAATAGAGTAAGAAATTGTAAACAGAACATTATTGGGCTACGGGACAACTTATATACACCTACCTGGCATCTCCAAAGAAAGGAGAGGTGCTAAAAAATATATGAAGAAATATGGCAGAAAATATTCCAAATTTGATAACGGGGGGGAAAAAAGCCCCTAGGTCCAAGAAGTTCAACATATCCAAGTACAAAAAAACAAACAAACAAAAAAAACAAGAAGAAGTAACATCAAATTGCTTAAAACCTCTGGGAAAGAAAAAAATCTTAAAATCAGCCAAAGAAAAAATGATTAAAATCACAACACACATCAGAAACAATGTGAACTACAAGATAAAAGAGCAACATCTTTTAAATATGTAAAGAAAACTGACAACCTAAAATTCTATACCCAGCAAAAATATCTTTTAATAATGAAGGGATAGAGAAGACTTTATGAAGACCTACAAAAGTTGAAGGAATTTATCACCAGAGAGACTTGCACTACAAAAAATGGTATATGAAGTCTTTCAGACAGGAAGACAGGAATGATAGTGGATGGATATAGATCTATAAAGAGTTGAATGAAGGACATCAGAAATGCTCACTACCTGGATATCTATGATAAGCTACCTTGGACATAGTTAAGACTCTTAGAGATCGCCAACAAACATCTTTTAAAATAGAGTGATTATTATAGTTGATAGGCAATATTAACAACAGCAGCTATGTATTTTTCCTCCTTAGCTTTATATTGATCTCCATGTCTGGATCCTAAAATACATTTTTAAGATTCATAGATATTGAGTTTCTAATTCTTAATAGTTTTGCTTTACAAATATTGTTGGTTAGCAACACTTCTATTTTGGACAACTAAAAGTAACTTTGTATTCTATTTGCCTGTTTTAACTGTGATGAATTTGTTCTTCAATATACAGATTGTCTTTTTGAAAGACAACACACCTAAATAAGAAAATTGAATTTCCATATGCCATAACCACCCCAATCACAACTGATGGGTTTACCTGTTGCCTAGAAGACTATAAAGGAAATTGAACACTAGGCCTTGTAACTCATCAGGCACACAGCCTTTCATTGCTCTGGACCCCCTGGAGTCAATTCTATGTTCTAAGAATCTGTCAAGTCCACAGAATTAAGTGTCTAACTTATAAGAATGAGTAACACTGATTTATTCCTCCAGAAGGAAGCTTCACTTTTCCCTTTTGCATGCTTAAACAAAGTCTCATCCATTCTACATGCTCAGGCAATGAGTAATTTCTGGTAAATGCACGTTTTGCAAAGCTGATAAACTACGACAAATCTTTTTATTTTATTGCCTTTTAAAACCCCACCAAATTTTCCCTTTCTAAATTGTAATACCATGTTCTAGAGATGATGCCACTTCACTGTTTTATCAAAAAGCGAGCCTGTGAATGGTGATTCACAGAGGCTGATTTGCCTTTAATGGGGCCATGTGACGCTTAGGAGTGGTTCTTATTATTATCGACTCTCTTTGCTTCCTGTAGAAACAAAGTCTCAGTAGAGATCCACATCCTTTCATCAGCTCCCCAAAGGCCACCATCTCCATTGCTGCAGGAAGCTCCTACACCCTATCTCATCTACTGAGGCCTTCTGCTATTCACTACCCTACTTCCTTTTTCTCACCATCTGTTGTTTCTTTGATTCTTCATTACTTTTCCTGGACTTTAAGATTTAGACAATAAGACTAGATTTAATAAACATTATTGAGTAATAAGAGTAATTATTGTTTGCATATGGCAACTGACAAATACACAGATTTTTTTTAAATGTTTGTTTGCTTATTTATTTATTTGGGGTGGGGAGAGAGAGCACACCCACAAGTGAGTTCAGAGGGAGAGCGAAACAGAATCTCAAGCAAACTCTGCACTGAGTCCAGAGCCCAAAGCAGGGCTCCATCTAAAAACCCTGAGATCGTGAGCTAAGCCAAAACCAAGAGTCAGATGCCTAACTGAATGAGCAACCCAGGCATCCCTCCATTCAGAGATTTAATGACTGGATGTAAGCTTTAACTCTTATAGTGGTTACAAAATGACAAGCATTTCCTAGCTGTTGGAGACTTGAAGGTGGCAAGCTCTATAGGGAAAGTGTTGACATATATTCCTGGGGTGATCAATTAACAAAACTGAAAAAGAATATTAATTAAATAGGGCTTGTGAGGACACAGGGGAAAGGACCTTCTCACGCACACCTGTGGGCACTGTACACTGAGAGGACCTGTCCAGATTATGGCAAAGGGCAAGCTGGCAATCACTATCAAAATTTTAAATTACAGATATTTTAATTCAGCAACTTATTGACTCAATAAAATTCTGAAATATGTGAGATGTGAATTATAGTGCTATTTAAAAAACAAAAAAATAAAAGCAGAGTTATCTAACTTATCTCTTAGAGGTGGACAATTATGTTGCTTCAAAGACAAGTCCACAAAATATCACAGTGTTAAAAATCCACAAAATAAAACAAAACAAAAAGTAGTACATTCTATTTATAATGGAAAAAATGCAGGAGCCCCTGGGTGACTAAGCTGGCTAAACATCCGAATCTTGATCAGCTCAGGTCATGATCTCAGGATTGCGGGATTGAAGCCCGTGTCGGGCTACATGCTCAGTAGAGGGTCTGCTTGAGATTCTATCTCTCCCTCTCCCTCTGCCCTTACCCCCCCCCCCCAGATCTCTCTTAATCTTTTGTTTGTTTGTTCTTGGAGAGAGAGAGTGAGAGAGAGCATAAGCAGGGTGCAGGGAGAGGGAGAGACAGGAGCCCAATAAGAAACTGGAACCCAGGATCCAAACTGAAGATTAACATCATGCCATATATGTAAGGACCTTCTATTTTGACTGTGAAACATGGGTCATCTTCCCAAACAGAGCAATGAAAATAGGAACTTCTACTTTCTCCATAGTTTGACCTAAAAATACAATTATGCATTACCAAGAAAATTTATTTTATTTGGTTTATCAAATCACTTTGTAAAAAGTAAAATTAAAATCAAAGTAATAAATGATTACAACCTTATTAAAGACAAATGTAGATTGTTTATATAAATAAGTAATTCCTTCTAACCACATTCATGGATTTTTTTTTTTTTTACTTCCTGTGTGTGTGTGTGTGTGTGTGTGTCTGTCTGTCTGTCTTCCTGAGGTTGTGTGAATATTTCTTCTCTACCCCATGATTAGGGTTCAATTCCTTTACACTCAAATCATTAATTTATTTGGAATTCATTGTATATTACATATAATATGCATTCTACATAGGGTATATTATTTTTTCTCAATAATTAACCACGTGTGCCAATACCATGTATTGAAGCCACATCCAGTTCCACCCATTCCCCACTTCCATCCATCCCTCACATCCTTCACTAAGGCCATAACCATGTTTCACCTGAATTACTTCCACCGGCTTCCAGATGGCCTCCCACCCTACCACCACCCCTCCACTCCAAGAATCTGTGTACTAGAGCAACTGTGTCATTTGCCTACTTAAATCCTTTCAATGACTTTCCACTGCTCTTAGCTTCCCTATGGCCCTGCAATTGCACTCCTAGATATTTACCCCAAAGATACAGATGTAGTGAAAAGAAGGGCCACCTGTACCCCAATGTTCATAGCAGCAATGGCCACAGTTGCCAAACTGTGGAAAGAACCAAGATGCCCTTCAGTGGTTGAACGGATAAGGAAGATATGGTCCATATATACAATGGAGTATTATGCCTCCATCAGAAAGGATGAACACCCAACTTTTGTATCAACAGGGACGGGACCGGAGAAGATTATGAAATAAGTCAAGCAGAAAGAGTCAGTAAACATATGGTTTCGCTTATTTGTGGAGCATAAGGAATAACACGGAGGACATGGGGAGATGGAGAGGAGAAGGGAGTTGGGGGAAATCGGAGGAGAGAAACCATGAGAAACTGTGGACTCTGAGAAGCAAACTGAGGGTTTTGGAGGGGAGGGGAGAAGGGTGGGGGGTTGGGTGAGCCTGGTGGTGGGTATTAAGGAGGGCACATATTGCATGGAGCACAGGATGTGGTGCGTAAACAATGACTCTTGGAACACCGAAAAAAATTAAATAAAATTTTTAAAAAAAATTTCAAATTAAAGTTTTTCAAAAAGGAATTTGCAGATCTGTGGGATACACATATTGCCCTTCTCATAGTGGATATATATTTGGTTGTATGTATCTCTGTGTGTTTACAAAAAAAATCATTATTATTTTGGACGTACACCTCAGGTTCCTTTTCACTATCGTGAACTGAATATTTTAAAAGGAACAGCCATCTTTAACAAGTCAATAATTACTTCCCTTGTCCACTAAAAATTCAAAACCAGTATTCAAGCTAACACCCTGGAGTTACACTTTCCATATTTAAACTGTCAGTTCAACTTGTAATTCATGTGTACCTGTCATATTCTACTACACCTTGCTTCTGCTTTCAGAGAAAAAAAAAGAAAAGCAAACATTTTAGTTTACTAAATGACTTCTTAAAGTAACTGCCTAAAAAAAAAAAAAAAAAGGTGAAATTCAAGTTGATGGTAGTTAATATAATTGATTTCAAGGAAAGCAGTGCTAAATGTTAGGTTATTTAGGTCCCTAAAGGGAAGAAAGATTGCTGTTCCCAAGACTGGTAACTAGAAATTGTCATTGCCAACTGCGACGTCAGGCATCTACAATCTTACCCACTTCCCACACATCACTCCCTGAAAATACATCTTTCATAATGGCTTCTCACCCATTCTCTTATCCCATGGCTACATAAACATAAAAAGTTTTTTTTGTTTTGTTTTGTTTTAAAGATTTTATTTATTTATTTGACAGACAGAGATCACAAGTAGGCAGAGAGGCAGGCAGAGAGAGAGGAAGGGAAGCAGGCTCCCTGCTGAGCAGAGAGCCAGACACAGGGCTGGATCCCAAGACCCAGGACCCAGGATCACGACCTGAGCCGAAGGCAGAGGCTTTAACTCGCTGAGCCACCCAGGTGCCCCAAACAGAAAAAGTTTAAAAAGTATTTATCTAAAATATTTTCAGCATAACAAAGTTTCAGGCTTTAATTATAAGGTTATATCCAAGAGTGCTAAATAAAATAAAAAATCATACCCCCCTCTCGAGCCAAATACCAGCTTCCACCCAGAATAACCTCTATTAGCTACTCCACTCCAAACATTCTTTAAAAAGAATACCAAAATCATGTTGTTTTGTTAGAAACCTTCTTCAATTCCTAATACGCAAACCAAGGTGGTGCTCTCAAGGAGTTTAACAAGTTGCTCAGAGCTAAGCTCACCATTCTTTGGTTCACATCAACTTCTCATGTGTACTCTGAGATGAAATGAAGACATTTCAGAACTTTCTCTAGCTATGACTCTCTTACTCTAAGCTCTTTAATTTCAAGCAACTATTTTGCTCTAAGTTGACCCTTATTCTTTTAGAACTAAAATCCAACCAATCTCCTCTGTACCAGTGTAAGTCAGTTACTCTAAATTACTAATTATAGCTCATTTATTAATTGACAGCACTCACTTTACTTCTAAGGATTAGGAATTAAAGCTGGTTCATGTTTTCAGTTCATCTTTTATTTAATACTATCTTTTTTGACCATCAATTGAAGCCATTATAGCACAGTTGCAAAGGAGATTTTTCAAGGAAGGCAGAAATCAATTTTTGCATCTAGACAGAAATATTCATCTGAGAGCCTAGATATGTTTAATAGAAACTGTCATAAGATAATTGATCATTCTGGGGTGCCTGGGTGGCTCAGTCAGTTGAGCCTCCATCTCTTGGTTTCAGTTCGGGTCATAATCTCAGGGTTGTGAGATTGAGCACCAAGTTGGGCTCTGTACTCAACAGGGAGTCTGCTGGAGAGTCTCCCTCTTCCTCCACCCCTCCCCCCAACTTGCACGCTCTCAAATAAATAAATCTTTAAAAAAAAGAAAAAGATAAAAAAAAAGATAACTGATCATTTGAATTACATAATCCACATATAATTCATTCATGGAATAATACCTCACATGTAACTGTGAAACAGTATCAAGTCCAAAATGTACAGGTTATAGGATTTAGTGCATTAATGAATTTAGAATTAGTAGGAAATGTTTGAAATGACTTCTGCTGACCAAGCACCTTTAGAGGAAAGATAAATGATATGCCTGGAAGAAAAAATGGCAAGGAAGGGATGAAACAGGTGAAGGAGATGAAGAGATTTTTCAGTTATAAAATATGTAAGACACAGGAATGTAATATACCACAGAGGGGAAAAAAAAAGTCAGTAATACTGTAACAACTTTGTATGACAGCAGACAGTAACTAGACTAATGGCAGTGACCATTTTGCAATGCATATAAATATCAGACCACTATGCTGTACACCTGAAACTAATACAATGTTGTTACGTCAACTATTCTTCAATAAAAAAATGGCAAGGAGAGGGGTCCCTGGGGGGCTCAGTGGGTTAAGCCTCTGCCTTCACTCAGGTCAGGATCTCAGGGTCCTGGGATCGAGCCCCGCATCAGGCTGTCTGCTCAGCAGGGAGCCTGCTTCCCCCTTCTCTCTATGCCTGTCTCTCTGCCTATCTATGATCTCTGTCAAATAAATAAATATTTTTTTAAAAAATGGCAAGGAGAATTGAAATCTGCCCACCAGGATTTTACTAGCCTTTTACACTGGAAAACTGCTCTGCTCTGCAAAATGGTAGTCTATATTAAAACATGAATCAGTAGAGGGAGAGGAGATGGGGAGAGCAAAGAGGAAAGATGAAATGATCATATAGCAAAATAGATCCAGGTGTCAAATATATTGGAATACCACTCAACAATGAAATAAAATGAACCTAAACAAAATCACTAATAGCTTGTATTCTGTACTCTTATCCTCATTTAAAAAGAAATTGACCTTGACATGACATTACATTCAACAACTTAAACCCTGAGCTGCCCAACTAAAGTCATCTGTAGTTGGTCCCGTTATCATCAAAAACTCAACTTTTTTTCCTTAATGGAATTTAGGTTATTAAAATACTACACACTGTTTGAAAATACATTCACTTGAAAATTGATGCTCAAAATAAAATTCATCTGAAGTCTCAGAAAGTGGCCCTTCTGGAAGGTATTTCTTACACGTCCTCACCTTCACATTGGGTTTTGACAGTAGTTTCAACAGCTCTCTGATCTCACTGTTTAATGGCTTGTTCTGAAGCTCTTCGGCCAGCTGCAAGGGAGATCACATGGACAGAGAGAACATTTAGCAAGAGTCTTGTGTAGTTCCACGTGTAACAACTGAGAATCTATGTTGCCACTTTCCAGTGATTAAGGAGAAGTCGGCATGAAAGAAAACAGACGATCAATCACTGCTCCTCTTTTCAGGTCCCTGGTAGCCCAGATCCCAGACCGGGATCTTGGCTGAGTATAATTCAAAAAATCCTATCAGCCAGCTCACCTTCTCTGATTTATGGCAATGAGGGTAAATCCCAGCACTTCATCTGAAGGAAAGGTCTTTTGCATGCAAACAAAGGACTACTTGTGAAAAGGATTGGATCAGGCTTTGCCACGATTTTTTAAAAAGAGAGAAAGAAAGAAAAAGGAAAAAAAAATGAAAGAAAAAATAAGTTTCTGAATGAGGTGGTGAAATCCAAAGGGTTTCCAAAAACCCACAGTAGCTTGCTGTTTAGAGCTGGAGGAAAAAAGAAGCAGAATGCCTCTGATAGAGCAAATGCTCTGAAACTTTTATTATGTTTACCTACACAGACTAAAAAATCCGTTACTTATAAACCAGGTTCATCACAAAATGACTTACAATAGGTTGACAAGTACTCTGGGGACAGAAAGGCTGACTATATTCTACTGTAACGATCAAGCATTTTTGCTGGTTTTAGTAAAGAAAGGATTGGAACTTTGAACATGCCTCATGTTCCTAAGAAGAGGTCTTCCTATCAACACTCTATTCCATTTTAGGCTATAGTAAAGATCATATAATTTCCTTAGAAGAAAAACAAGACCAAATAGAAAAAGGAATTACAATTGTGAAGTATGCAGTACAGAATTCAAAATATATGCATATATTTTCATTTAAAAACCCTTCGTAAAACACTGCATGAAATTTCTATTTGCTCCTATGGTTTCTACCAAGCTAAAAATAATCGTTCTTGTCTCTGGAGAAGGACTTTTCTCTAAAAGAAGGACATCATAGAATTATACTCCAAAACAAAACCTGATAAAATGGATATATTCATTGGTTATAATTCAAAAAGTGATTTTACTTTTCCAAGGTAAAATTTTTGTTTTTCAAGGTAAAATAATCGTTATATAATTGTTAACTTAAAAAAAGTCACAAAAGGCTCTTTGCATTCTTTAGTCGCTTGGTAACAATATTTTTTTAATTTAAATATATTGCTCTGATGAAATTAGAACATGCTACATTTTACCCTCTTTATAGAACAGTCTCTAATTTTTTAAAAAAGCAATATTGTCATCATATAATTGGGCCTCAATCACACTGGAAAGTAACAAATATTTCCCCAAACCCTCAACAGTAAATGTTTTTAAAGTGATAAATTTTAAGACTTTCTCAAGGGCCAATCGCAGCTTACTAGAACTCTCTCTATACCTTCACTCCCCTTCACTTCAAAAATTCTGGTTACTTCATAAATTCCTCATAAAACACAAATTGAAACATCCCTATAACTTGTAATCTCTGAATAAAACTGGAAGGGAGACAGGGGACTGAACAAATAAACCACTTAGAGATAGATTCCATGTGCTGTATTATCTAAATTAAAATAAAAAACATATATTAAGAAAATCAACTCCCGAAGATGGTCAGTTTTTTTTTCTTTTTTTTTCAATTCTAGGGCCCCGATATTTTACTAAACTGCACAATGGCCTGTTTTATCATAATCACAGATAAGCTACAGGGGATCGTTAAAACCCACCTTCACACGAGACCCATTTCTCGTCTGGCTCAGTGTCCTTTATAGTTTATCCAGGTGTGTTTCCAATTCATCCGAGTTTGAACGTTCACAGTAAGAATCAGCAAGGTAGTTCCTCCCCCAGATTGAAAATAAAATTATAGCTACAGGAAATTAACTACTCCATCAATGCCAACTGCTGCTAAAATTTATTTTTTGGTTATGAAGGTAATTTGGAAAGGTCTAATATCCATAAATCATTACTGTGCTTTATAATCCATTTTAAAAACAATCCTTTCTTTTTATGTACTTCAGAAGGCCTCGTTCCTATACTGGTATCTGTAATTTTTTAGCACTGTCAGCAATAGACCTATCTCATTTGTCTTTATTTCTCCAAAGCATTCCTCTTGCCTGTGACTTTCTCAGAACACTCCTAGCTGACAGCTTCTCTCTCTCTTTCTCCCTGGAGAGTTGCAGGCTAAAATTTCTAGTACGGAGTTACCCAGGGAGAATGAGAGGGTTAGTTATCTCCAGGCAAAATTTTTAGCGCAGGAGAGTGAATGAAAATCAGCCTAGTATCCGCAGAAGCTCTGTGATGACAGGCCTTCTGGAAACATTTGCAGTTTCTCCTGGTTTTCGCTCCTAGGATCGCACGCATCGGTCTGCGCCAGGATGAGCTCTGCCCGGGCCAGGCCTGGGGGAGCTGGTCCTGGGGAGCTCAGGAAAGCACACTTACGTCATCGGCCAAGACCGCTGCGCCGTGGAGGATGGGCACGGGGTTCTGCTTCTCGTAGTAGTGGAGTTTTTCGTGAATCTGGAAGAAACGCAAATGAATATAAGTTCACCTGCTAGCCAACAGCAAGATATTTGAAGATTTTTATCGCCGCAAATAAAAACTGATTCCAAAGAAAAATTCTATGTTACTATAAACCTATAGAGGACAAATGTGCGTGTGTAATTCACGTACGAGCCAGTGTTTCTAAGGCGATGTCAAATGGGGGGGCAAGGGGAAATCGTTATCAAAGTGAACCCACAGAAGACGTAAACCTTTGTTTTTCCCCTGAATAATTGTTAGTTTTATAAAACCCGTCATTTCTAAAACATAGCGTTTCAATACTTTAAGTTAAAGGTTGTAGTTTATATTCCTGCTAAACACATAAATTATGATTAAAGCCAAGTGATAAGCCGGCACCCCATCCTGACAGGTTGGTACCTGACCACCATCAAGAACATGGGAGCTGGTGCGCTCTGGGAACGCCTTTCCTAGCACGCTGTTCTTTTTAGACTTTTTTTTTCCCTTTATTGTCAACCTTCCCCCACAAATTCAAACTTCTAAGAAACAAAGGGATTGCTTATAGAGACATAACTGTGTCGCTGAAATAATTTTCTGCACTGTAAAACAAGAATAAAATTATATTATCAAATAAAATGTGATCCTTCCTTTCCCATCATCCCCCTCAAAAACACAAAGGCAAGAATATATCATAATACATTATAAGACAAACAGAGTTCCTTAAAAAAAAAAACTAGTATTATCATTAAGAAATGCAAGATGCTTAAAAAAAAAAAAAAGAAATGCAAGATGCTTTGACAAATGTGAAACTGTTGGCTCTTAAGTTTTATCCATTTCAACTCTTACATAGCTGCCCTTAAAATGTTATACTAGAAAACTTTCTTGACCCTCTTATTTATAATTGAAAAAATTACCCCCACTATATATTGAAACAACTCAGAATTTCCAGTTTTTAACAGGTATCACATAATACACTCACAGGTATCAAGTAATGAACTCTTTAATTAAACTCAAAGCCTAACCAAACTCTCTTGTAAAAAGTCTGGAAGATAGATTTTATTTTGATTAGCCAGATGCTATTGCTAAGAGAGGATTCTATTACCTCTTTGGCAACCTGGCCCTCAATGCAAAGTATCAGGGAAAGAATTTTGACACTTATGATATTACCAGAATTATCAGGGCCACATTTTTACTTAAAATCTTGGAACCTTCCAACATTAATCACCACAGGGTAATAAACCAATCTTTAAAGAATACAAGCTTTAAAAGGAGCAAGATTTGATGTGAGAAACTATTAAAAGTATAATTTAAAACAAAACTATCCAACTTGAGAGCTAAATTAATTTTGCTTGAGACATTATCAAAAATTAGATCACCCCAACAAATACTATCATAGAATACTGAGCTTAGCCTCTCCTACCACTCTTTTAGCTTTCTGATTTCAACATCCGCTTCCCTGCAACAGGAAGCATGGAGGCTCATACTTATTAGGTACCTACCAAGGGTCTGTGTTCCCTACATACTAGTGACCGGAAAGAGAAAAAAAAATAGTGATCGGTACTATCAGTAATATAGTCTTCAGTGAGTTTTGTATTTTAATCCCTTGCCTGCCTCTCAGACTTCCATCTCAGCTGCCTTCTTCACTGACCTCATTCACTGCTGGTGAGCAGGACAGAGAGGAGGCTTGGCGGGTACATGGTAAGTAATGCTGGCTGTTCCCAATGGCTACACGATTAGGGGTGGTTCCTCTCCACACACCCCCTGCCCCTGTATTTTTTCTTTTTAGCATTTCTTAATTTGTCCAAACTAATTTATATTGAGGCCATACTGTAATTACAATTTAAAACTATATGCCCCAAATTAAGCGTCTTCTGAGCATCTTTTAAAACAATGAGCCCCTCTTTCCACCTCATCTTCTTTAGATCTTCATCCAAGAGATCTGAGAGCATAACCCTACCCTGCCCACCTGGGGACTTTGTATTATATCAAGAGTTTTTAGGGAACATAGGGTGGCTCAGTTAAGCATCTGCCTTGGGCTCAGGTCATGATCTCAGGGTCCTTGGGTCGAGTCCAATATTGGACTCCCTACTCAGGGGGGTAGTCAGCTTCTCTCTCTCACTCTCCCTGTGTACTTTCCTTCTCTCTCTCAAATAAATAAGATCTTTAAAAAAAAAAAAAAGTTTGGGGGCACCTGGGTGGCTCAGTGGGTTAAAGCCTCTGCTTTGGTTCAGGTCACGAACTCAAGATCCTGGGATCGAGCCCTGCATCGGGCTCTCTGCTCAGCACGGAGCCTGCTTCCTCCTCTCTCTCTCTGCCTATCTCTCTACCTACTTGTGATCTCTGTCAAATAAATAAATAAAATCTAAAATAAAATAAAATAAAGGGGTGCCTGGGTGGCTCAGTGGGTTAAAGCCTCTGCCTTCGGCTCAGGTCATGATCCCGGGGTCATGGGATCGAGCCCCGCATCGGGCTCTCTGCTCAGCGGGGAGCCTGCTTCCCCTCTCTCTCTCTGCCTGCCTCTCTGTCTACTTGTGATTTCTGTCTCAAATAAATAAATAAATAAATAAATAATCTTTAAAAAAAATAAATAAAATAAAATAAAAGTTTTAAATGTTCTAGAATTTCTAAATGCTAGTAACCCTGCGTTGATTCATGTTTTGCTTCAGGACATAAGTTTAAATATTAAGTTGGTAGGAAAGTAAAAATTACTCTAAGTAATTTTGAAATGTTGACAGTTTCCATAATCAGTGACTTTTACTGGCATTTATAATATCCAGGAAGAAAATTAAAAACAAAAATGATTTTTAAATTCTAACAGAACAGGTAACACATATAAACTTCACTCCAAGGTCGTCCAACAGAACTCTTTGTGATGTTGAAAACGTTCTGTACCTGTTTGTCCAAGATGGTCAGACACTAGCCACGTGTGTCTACCAAGCACGTGAACTGTGGCTAGCTTACTGAAGGAACTGTATTTTTAATTTTATTTTTTTATTACTTCAAATTTAAACACCCTCATGAAGCTTGTGGCTTTCATATTCAATAACATGGCAAAACTCTATGTTAAATGTTCTGTAACTTGCCTTTACTCACCAGAAAACTTTATTCTGATATAGCCTGGCCAATTTCCCTGAAGGTCACCTTTTCGAACCCATCGGACAAATACGCAACCAAAGACACAGCATCTAATTACTAAATATCATGTATTGCCAAACCTGCAAAATCTCATTTGACTAAACACTTCCCTTTGCAAAGTCAACTGTGTAATAAAAGAATACTTCATTTTTCTCCCCGGAACAAAAAGAGAAGAGCAAAATGCAAGGAGTTGCCAAAAGAAAGGAGACAGAAGTAAAGAAGACTGGAGAGACAGGAGACTGAAGAGACAATTTCATACGATAGCAAAATAGGCAATTATTCAGAAATAAGCTCCTAAAAAAAATGGCATGCTAAAATATTTAGAATACACTAGTAAGAAAAGAGAACATTTCAAAAGAGCCATTTACGCTCCACTAAACTATGTGTTCGTAAGGGTTTGTTTTCTAGAATTACACTCATATCAGGAAATAAAAATTTTATACGCTACTGGCACTAAGGACTAGGTATCTAGTCAACCATAAAGTCAGAAAAGAAATAATAGGCTTCTCTCTTCCTCTTTTCATCTTTGTTTTCCATTCATGTGCTACTTCTAATAATAAGAAATGCCAAAAGTTGTTTTCATGTGTTTTTTTAAGTTTTGTTTTAAAGTCCAGTTAACTGAAAATATAGTATTAGTTTGAGGTGTACAGTACAGTGATCCGGCACTTCCATACGTCACCCAGTGCTCGTCAAAGCAAACCCCCTCCTTAATGCCCATTACCTATGTCACCCATTCCCCCTCTCCCTCGGGTCACCATCAGATTGTTCTCTATAGTTAAGAGTCTGTTTCTTGGTTTGCCTCTTTCTCTTTTTTTCTTTCGTTCATTTGTTTTGTTTCTTAAATTCCACGTATGAGTAAGATCCTATGGTATTTGTCTTTCTCTGACTGACTTCTTTCACTTAGCATAGTGCTCTCTAGCTCTGTCCACGTCACTGCAAATGGCAAGATTTCATTCTATTTTTACGGCTGAGTAGTATGCCATAGTATATAAACACACCACCCCTTCCCATTCATTCTTTCCCATTCTAAAAATTTTGAAATGTTCTAATTATTAATGGTCCATTTTAAACACTTAAAAAATTTACAAAAAATAAAATATGATAAACTGCAACCCACACCAAAATTAAATAGGTATTAGCCTTGTATATTTGCTTCAAATATCTTATAAAATAATTTATTAGTGGTAAGGCTAAAGACCCACACTCTTTCCTCTCTGCCAAGAAAAAAAAAATAAGTTGGAACTGCCAAATAAGATTTCCATATGTGTTTTCATCTTTTTAAACATATATGTATTGATAAACAATATAAGCTATTTTTGAAAGTACATAAATGCACTGTTCCCCCAACACCTGGGCTTTTCATTCAATACCACATTGAGAAATCTAGCTCCATACATGTAGATATGGTTCATTCATTTTAACAGGTGAATAATATTCTGTCATACTAATTAACAGTATCTGACATATCATTTTTTTTTTTTAACTGAGAAACAGGTGTTTGTTTCTGCTCTTTGCTGCCGAATATCCTTCCACACCACTCCTCCCTATGTTGTGATAGATACCTAATGGTGTTCGAAGGTTTCCTGAGCTCCCAGACCTTGCCAACACTTGGTGTTATCAGACATCTTGCTAATCAGATGGAAAGAAAATGGAAGCGCCGTACAGTTTTCCTTCATATCTTCTCCAATCTCTGACCGATGTTTTCACAATGGTTCTAGAGACAGAGACCGTTGCTCCCAACCTCAGTTCTCCTTGTCCACAGTATCTGAACCATAGCTACAAAGCATCTGCCTAGTGAAGAGCTACATTTCCTCCCACTTCTACCCTCCTCCCCTCTCCCTGAGGCTCCGGTAACACAGGACAGGAGCTGTCAAACACGATGTGTAAGTTGTAAGTGCCACTTCCTGGTGGAGGCTTTTATGAAACTGGCATGCTTCCTTCATACTCTCCCCTCCACCAGCTGCATGCAGACCATGGCAAGGCCTTAAGAGACAGCAAAGCCACCAGATGGAAGGACCTGGGTCCCCAAAACACCTTATGGAGGAGAGCAGTGCATCAACCTGACATTCCCTCTAAACGATCACTGAGCAGGAAATCAACTTCTATTGTACTTATGCTGTGACAATTTTGGGGGACTAATTGTCAATTGTCCATCCTACCTTATAAAACACAGTAGCCCTGGGCAAAAAGAAGTTATTTTAACATGGCCAAATATATCCCGATTTTTCTATAAGACCGTGCATTTTGTTTCTTAAGAAAACATTCTGTATCCTAATAAAGAGATTCTGGTGTGACTTCTCTAAAATTTTATAGTTTCACTTGGTATACTTAAGTATTGACTCACACCTACAAGAGCTCTAACTTAATCTTTTTCCAGAAGGACAGCACCATTTGATCTTCTCCCACTGATATGTAATATTACTTATTTATCAAACTTCCACACACAAGTATCTATACCTGGGCTCTCTATTTTGTTCCTTGATTTATCTGAATCCAATATTGTTACTATATTTTTATCTACACTCTTGACATTTAGAGTAAGGAAGAACTTCTTAGCCCTTCATTTTTCCACAAGGCTTTTGGGATAAGCTCTTCAGCTATCTGTATTCCATGAATAACCAAGTTGGAACATCTTAACCACATTCTCTCTCTGCATTCTGGAAGTTTCCTGAAATCTATCTTCCAAATCACTTTGCTCTAGTAAACGGCACCTCTCTAAAGAGCTGTCCACAGAAGCTTTCTGAGTGTGTGTTTTTTTCAAATGACTATACATCTTACTTTTATAATTCAGTATGGCTCTTTTTACGAATCTGTTTTTTTCCTAGCACCCAGTGTTTTTTCAACTTAAAATTAACACCTTCTTTTAAGACTAGTATCATTTAAGCAACCTTATTTTACAGGCTCTAAGACTGTATTACACAGAGTGTTTGGCTTTTAATCTTGTCATCTGCAGAGCCTGAGGCTAGACTGTATTCTCAAATGTTCTGTATCCTAGAGCTGTGCATAAATCTTCAGTTGGGTGTTATATGAAGGAGTCCTAGGCTGACGGACTATCTTTTCAGAAATACTTTCCATTTGCTTCTGATGGATAAGTCTGCCATATCACCAGCCACTACACTAATTTCACAGTTTGGGATTCCTGGACCATGTGGATTCAAACTCCAACTGTAGGAGAGATCTTGGGAAAATGGTGAAGAGGCTCCCACACTCACCTCTCACAGACACATCAATGCTACAACTACATAAGATGCAACTCACCCTGAAAACCACCTAAAGACTGGCAAAACAGATCTTCCACAGCTCAACAGCTAAAGGGGAAGCCAGTCAGGAAGGGGAACAGACATGGTTGGGAAGCAAACCCTCAACCCCATGACCCACCAGCAGGAGGGATATTACAAGTATAAAGATCCTCTCTTTGAGAAAAGAGGGAATCAGACCCATATCAAGCACCCCTGCAGTGGGGGACCTGCACTGACAACACTGGGAATATGAGCCTCCAAACCCCCCCGTGACACTCGGTTTGAAAACTGGCACTGGTTAATTGTGGGAGCACTGAAAATCCGGACCTAACTCCAGGCGAGCCAGAGGGCTATGGGGAACCAAGACCCCACTCTTAAAGGCCCAGTGCACTATACTGCTTAGTCTGAGACCCAGCCCAGAGGCAGCAGTTTGAAAAGCACCTGGGTTATACATGAAGGAAATTTATTGACTAATTTTATGGCGTGTGCTGGAGGAGCAGGGACTTCTACGCGTTTTCTCCACAACAGCGGTGCTGGCGGAAGCCATTTCTCTTGCCTTCTTCCAGCCAGCAGGCCAGACGCTTGAGTGAGCCAGTTCTGACAGTCTCCATCTACCTCGCCAGCACAGCGTGCTCTGCCATGGTGTTCCCTGAGAACCCACCCCACCCCACCCCAACCTGCCCACTCTAGTAAGTGCCCCTCTAAAGCTGGTCTGGATTTGACATACAAGGTGGGCAGCCTCAGTGAGTACCAGCAACCCTCTGAAGCAACTCCTGTCCCAGAGAAATGGGGTCAGCCTTGCGTACCCATATGCCTAAAGCAACTGAGCCAGGACTCTCAGCCAGCTGTGCTGGAAGCTATCCCTGCCCACCAGCAGGACTACAGCAGCCACAGCCCAGTCCTTACAGGGGGCAGATGGGGCAGATGCTGCCCACATGAGGACACTCCACAAGTGCCTGGTACTGGTGACCAAAGGGAGCTGTGCTTCAGGACCTACATGATGCCTTCTGCATAAGGCCATTACCTTCAAGACCAGGACACATAGCTACCTACCTACGAGGTAGGTCTCAGACAAAATGAGGAGACAAAGGAACATGCTCCAAACAAGAAAAAGATAAAAGTTGAGAAAGAGAACTAAAAGAAACAGAGAAAATGCATCTACCTAATAAATGGTTCAAAGTAATGGTCATTAAGATACTCACCAGACTCGAGAGGGAGGTAGATGAGCTCAGTGAGAAGTTCAACAAAAGATAGAGAATGTTAAAAGAGCTGAGAAATACAATAACTGAAATGAGAAATACATTACAGGGAAGCAAGAGCAGATGGGAAAATGCAGAAACACAGATCAGTGATCTGGAAGACAGGGAAATAGAAAGCTCCCAAGCTGAAGGGTAAAAGTGAAAAAAGAGTTTTGAAAAATGAAGACAGGTTAAGGGTCCTCTGTGACAAACTCAAGCATAATATTTACATTCTAGGGGTCATAGGAGGAGAAGACAGAAGGGACAGAGAACTTTTTTGAAGAAATAATAGCTGAAAACATCCTTAAGCTAGGGAAAGAAACAAACATCCAGGTCCACGAAGCACAGAAGCCTCAAACAAGATAAACCAAGGGATGTTCAAAAACATCTAGTGATTAAAAGGCCAAAAATTAAAGATGAAAAGGTTCTTAAAAGCAGCAGGAGTAAAGCAAATAATTACATACAAGGGAAGTGCCATTAGGCCATCAGCTGATATTCAGTAGAAATTCTCCAAGCCAGAAGAGAGTTACAGAATATATTTAAAGTGCTAAAAAGAAAAAAACCTACAACCAAGAATACCCTACCCAGTAAGGTTATTAAAAATTGAAGAGATAGTTTCCCAAACAAAAGTTGAAGGAGCTCGTCACCACTAAACAAGTCTTACAGGAAATATTAAAAGGACTTCTGAAAATGGAAATGAAATGATCATAACTAGGAAATTATGAAAGGAGAAAATTTCACTGGGGAAGGCAAATATACTAAAAGCAGAAAATCACTTATAAAGCTATTATGAAGGTTAAAAGACAACAGTAGTGAGATCAATTGTATCTACAAATATTAGCTAACAGATAAATTAAAAATAAAAGACATAAAATAAATATATAAAAAATTAAAAGTGATCTATGACATCAAATATACAAAAGACGAAGTGGGGAGCCAGAATGTGTTCAAACTTAAATGATCATCAACTTAACATAGACTGCTCCATACATAGCATGTTCTAGTTGAAACTCAAGGTATCCACAAAGCAAAAACCTATTACAGATACACACAAAAAAATAAAAAGAATGGGATCCAAGTATAACAGTAGAGAAAGCCATCGGATCACACAGGTAGAGAGGGCAAGATAAGAAGGAGCAAAGAACTAAAAAAAAAAAAAAGAAAGAAAGAAAAAGAAAACCCAGAAAATAACAAAATGGCAATAAGTACATACCTATCAACAATTACTTGAGATATAAATGGTCTAAATGCCCCAATCAAAACACATATGGTGACTGGATTAAACACACACACACACACACACACACAGATACACACACACACACACCCATCTATGTCCTGCCTACAAAAGACTCATTTCAGACCTAAAGACACATATAGACTGAAAGTGAAGGGACAGAAAAAGATATTCTAAGCAAATGGAAGAAAAAAAGGCTGGGGTAGCAATACTTAGACAAAACAGACATTAAGACAAAGATGTAACAGGAGACAAAAGCACATGTAACAATAAAAGGATCAATCCAACAAGAGGATATAACAATTTAAATATTTATGTACCTAAGACAGAAGCACATAAATATGTAAAGCAAATACTGAGACATAAAAGGAGAAACCGACAGTAATACCATTATACTAGAGGACTTTAATACCCCAATTATATCAATGGATATATCACTCAGACAGAAAACCCATAAAGAAACAGTGGCTCTGAATGACACATTATACCACATGGATTTAACAGATATATACAGAACATTCCATCCAAAAGCAGTAAAATACACATTCTTTTCAGGAGCACATGGAACATTCTCCCAAACTGATCACATGTTAAGCCACGAAACAAGTCTCAAGAAGTTCAAGAAGACTGAAATCAAACCAAGTGTTTTTTCTGACCATAATGCTATGAAACTAGAAATCCACTACAAGAAAAAACTGGGGGGAAAAACCCCACAAACATGTGTAGGCTAAACAACCAATAGGTCAACAAAGAAACTAAGGAGGAAATAAAAAAAAAATACCTGGAGACAAATGAAAATGAAATGCAGTGGATCAAAATCTTCGGCAAAAGTAGTTCGAAGAAGGAGTTTATAGACTACCTCAAGAAATAAGAAAAAGCTCAAATAAACAACCTAATCTTACACCTAAAAGGGCTAGAAAAAGAAGAACAAACAAAGCCCAATGCCAGCAGAAGGAAGGAAATAATAAAGATCAGGGTGGAAATAAATGAAATAGAGTTAAAAGAACAAAGAAAAGATTGATGAAACTAAACATGTTCTTTGGAAAAATTGATAAAACTTTGGTCAGACTCATCAAGGAAAAAAAGAGAAAGAAGTTGAATAAAATAAGAAATGAAAGAGAACCTACAACTGACACTACAGAAATAAAAAATTTTAAGAAACTATTATGAAAAATTATGCTCCAAGAAATTGGACAATCTTGAAAAAAAATGGATAAATTACTAGAAACATAGAACCTTCCAAGACTGAATTAGGAAGAAACAGAAGATCTGAAGAGACAAATTACTAGTAATGAAATTGAACCAGTAATAATAATAATAATAACAACAAAAACAAACAAGTACCAAAATCCAAAACCAAACAACTTCAAAGGTGAATTCGACCAATTATTTAGTTTCAAGTTTTTATTTAAATTCTAGTTAGTTAACATATAGTGTAATAATGGTTTCAGGAGTAGGATTTAGTGATTCATCATTTACACACAACACCTGTTGCTCATCACAATTAGTACTCCTTAATACCCATTTCCGCCACCCACCTCCCTTCCAGAAACCCTGTTTATTCTCTACAGTTGAGTCTCCTATGGTTTGCATCCCTTTTTTTTTCCTTCCCCTATGTTCATCTGTTTTGTTTCTTCAATTCCCTATATAAGTGAAATCATACAGTATTGTCTTTTTCTGACTTATTTCACTTAGCGTGATACACTCTAGTTCCATCCACGTTGTTGCAAATGGCAAGATTTCATTCTTTCTGACAGCTGATATTCCACTCTATATATACATACATACCGCATCTTTACCATTCATCAGTCATTGGACATTTGGGCTCGTTCCATAATCTGACTACTGTTGATAATGCTGTATAAACATTGGGGTGCATGTGCCCCTTCAAATAAGTATGTTTGTATCCTTTGAGTAAATACCTAGTAGTGCAATTGCTAGGTCATAGGGTAAACTCTATTTTCAACTTTTTGAGGAACCTCCATACTAATTTCCAGAGTGGCTGCACCAGTTTGCAATTCCTACCTATAGTGCAATAGGGTTCCCCTTTCTCCGCATCCTCACCAACACCTGTTGTTTCCTTTGTTACTTTTAGCCATTCTGACAGGTGTGAGGTGGTGTCTCATCATAATTTTGATTTGCATTTCCCTGATGGGTGATATTGAGCATCTTTTCATGTGTCTGTTAGACATGGAAAAATGTCTATTCCTGTCTTCTGCCCATTTCTTAACAGGGTTGTTTTTTGGGTGTTGAGTTTGGTAAGTTCTTTATAGATTTTGGATACTAATCCTCTATCAGATATGTCATTTGAAAATATCTTCTCCCATTCCATAGGTTGCCTTTTAGTTTTCTTGTTTCTTTCACAAACTTTTTATCTTAACAAAGTCTCAATAGTTCATTTTCGCTTTTGTTTCCCTTGCCTACAAGGGTGTCTAGGAAGAAGTTGCTAGAGCCAGTGTCAAAGAGGTTGCTCCCTGTGTTCCCCTCTAGGATTACTGACAGTTTCCGGTCTCATATTTAGATCTTTCACCTATTTTGAATTTATTTTTGTGTATGGTGAAAGAAGGTGGTCTAGTTTCATTTTTTTTCTTTGCATATGGCTAGCTGTCCAGTTTTCCCAACACTGTTTGTTCAAGAGATTGTCTTTTTTCCATTGGGTATTCTTTCTTTCTTTGTCAAAGATTAGTGGACCATATAGTTGTGGGTTTTACTGATCACTTAATTAAGAGTTAATACATATCCTTCCCAAAATGTTCCCAAAAAGTGAAGAGGAAGGAATGCTTCCAAACTCATTCTACAAGGACATTATCTTAATAACAAAACCAGACAAAGACACTATAAGAAAGGAAAATTACATGCCAATATTCCTGAATATAGATGCAAAAATGTTCAACAAAATATCAGCAAACCAAATGCAACAATATATTAATGGGATCATTCATCATGATCAAGTGGGACTAATTCTAGGGATCAAAGGATGGCTCAATATCCTCAATTCAACATGACATATCACATTAAAAATGAAGGGCAAAAATCATATGATCTTCCCAAGAGATGTGAAAAAAGCATTTGACAAAACTCAACATGCATTAGTCATAAAAACTCTCAACAAAGTGGATACAGACAGAACTCAACTGAAAATAATACAGGCCATGTGTGACAAACCCACAGCTAACAATATACTCAACAGTAAAAAAATAAAAGCTGTTCCTCTAAGATCAAGAACAAGACATGGAGGCCCACACTCTTGTCACTTTTATGCAACATAGTGCTGGAAGTCCTAGCCACAGCAATCGGACAAGAAACAAAAATTAAAGGCACCCGAACTGGTAAGGAAGAAGTAAAACTGTCACTATTTGTGGATGACATGATGCTATATATAGAAACCCCAATGGCTCCACCAAAAAACCTACAAAAAGACAAAACAACAACAACAAAACTATTAAAATGGGGCACCTGGCTGGCTCAGTAGGAGGAGGGAGTGATTCTGGATCTCAGGATCATGAGTTCAAACCCCACACTGTGAATACAGATTACTTAAATAAATAAACTTTAAAAAAAAACTATTAGAATAAATGAATTCAGTAAAGTTACAGGGCATAAAACTATATATTCAGAAATCTGTTGTGTTTTTATACATTAATAACAAACTGTCAAAGAAATTAAGAAAACAATCCCATTTACAACAACAAAAACCTAGAAATAAATTAAACCAAGGAGGTAAAAGACCTATATTCTGAAAACTATAGGACACTGGTGAAAGAAAGATACAAGTAAACGAATGAAGATACAAGTAAATGGAAATATATTTTGTGCTCATGGATTAAAAGAATTAATATTGTTAAAATGTTCATACTGCCCAAAGCAATCTACAGATTCAATGCAATCCCTATCAAAATACCAATACTATTTTTCATAGAACTAGAATAATCCTAAAGTTTTCATGGAACAATGAAAGATCCAGAATAGCCAAAGCTATCTTCAGAAAGAACTAAGCTGGAGGTATCACAATCCCAGATTTCATACTATACTACAAAGCTATAGGAACCAAAACAATATGGTACTAGCATAAAAAATGGACCCAAAGATCAATATAACAGCCCAGAAATAAACCCATGCATATAGGGTCAACTAATCAATAGCAAAGAAGGCAAAATATACAATGGGGAAAAGAGAATAATAAATTAATTACATTTTTAAATAAATAAATAAACAAACAAATAATATTGGGAAAACTGGACAGCCACATGCAGAAGAATGAAACTGGACCACTTCCCTGCACCATACACAAATGTTAACTCAAAGCAGATTAAAGACCTGAATTAACAAATGAAACCATAAAATTCCTAAAAGAAAATATAGGCAGAAAATTCTGGCACCATTTTTCTGGGTATGCTCCTTAAGCATACGAAACAAAAGCAAAAATAAACAAGTCGAACTACATCAAACTAAAAATTTTCTTCTACACAGCAAAAGAAACCATGAACTAAATGAAAAGGCAACTTCCTGCATGGGAGAAATGATTGGCAAAGGATATGTGCAGTAAGGGGTTAATATCCAAAATATTTAAAGAACTCATACAACTCAACACCACAAACCAATCTCATCTAAAAATGGGCAAGGAACCTATCTAGGCTTTTTTTTTTTTCTTTTAAGGAGACATCCAGATGGCTAATGGACACATGAAAAGATGCTCCACGTCACTCATCACCAGGGAGATGCAAATCGAAGCCACAATAAGATATCCCCTCACACCTGTAAGGATGGCTATCCCCAAAAAGACAAGAAATAAGTGTTGCCAAGGACATGGAGTACAGGGGACCCCTGTGCTCTGTTTAGTGGGAATGCACACTGGTGCAGCCACTATGGAAAACAGTGTAGAAGTTTCTTAAAAATGCTTAAATAGAACTACTGTATGATCTAGCAATTCCACTTCTGGACTTTATCTGAGGAAAATGAAAACACTAATCTGGAAAAGGCATAGGTACCCCTAATTTTATTATAGCATTATTTCCAACAGCCAAAATATGAAAGCAACCTATGGTTCCATCAACTGATGCATGGATAAAGAAAATACAGTGTGTACGCAAACACACACACAGAGTAATATTATTCAGCCATTAAAATAAGTTAAAATCTTGCCATTTGTGACAACATCGACAGACCTAGAGGGTACTATGCTAAGTGAAGTCAGTCAGTCTGGGAAAAACAAATGCCAGAGGATTTCACTTTTATCTGGAATATACAAAACAAAACAAGCAAACAGAAACAGACTAAAAAACACAAAGAAATTGTTTTGTGGGGGGTGGGGATTTTTGGAAAAAAAGGTGAAGGGCATTTGAGATAAAAACTTCCAGGTATGAAATAAATAAGTTTGGGGGTGGAAAGTACACGATACAGAATACAGTCAGTAACACTGTAATAACACTGTACGGACAGACGGTAACTATGCCCACTGTGGTGAGTGCTGCGTAATGTACGTAATAGTCAAATCACTAGAATGTACACCTGAAACAATCACACGCATCTCAACTACATTTCACTTAAAAATAAAAAATCGTTTCAAAAAGGCCCACATACACCATGCCATGGACCAACCAGTTTGTGGTTACAAATTCTGAAACTAGACTCTTCAAGAAAGCTTCTACCTAATCCTAAGAAAAGATAACCCAAATTCCTGGCCATCTCTCTAGAGAGGTAGTGGGTATTTTTCTCAACTTCCCATTCACGAACAGAGTAACCCTAGAAAAGGAGCCACTTTCTGTATGTGTCTCGGTAGTAACCACCCCCTTTACCTCGCCTAAATGTCAGGAGAGCATCATCCCCTCTCCAACTCCCCTCCAATCTCTGGGCAACCGCTCCAACACACAGCAGCATAAAGTTAAGCAGTTCCCAGAATTTACTTTTCTACCATTCTCCATCAAGTGGCTTTCCCTTACTCTCTTAGAGATTAGTTATGCATTTAAAAGAATGTTTGCATCTCAGTATTTACTGTAGGAAGTAGAAGGCTGGGTTGATTTTTATTTTTTAAGATTTTATTTATTTATTTAACAGACAGAGATCAGAAGTAGGCAGAGAGGCAGGCACAGAGAGGGGGAAGCAGGCTCCCCGCTGAGCAGAGCGCCCGATGGGGACTGGATCCCAGGACTCTGAGATCATGACCCAAGCCAAAGGCAGAGGCTTTAACCCACTGAGCCACCCAGGAGCCCCCTGGGTTAATTATTTAAATGTAAACTAATTCTGGCTCCTTGCACACTATTATGATAAAAGGGGGGGTGGGAATCGCTTTTTACTTGCAGGAGGAGATTCTAGGTACCTTTACATTTGAGACTCCATGAATTAGATGCATTTGGCTTGGGAGATCCATTTTGGCCTGTGTTTCTACCTGATCAGGATATGTCTTTTTAAAGTTGAAAATAATGGTTCCTCTAGTTTAGAATAACTCTTCCAGGGGTAGAGCAGAGATCCTTGTAACGCTTTGGTCTCTAGACCCTCTTCTGAATGATGTAGAATATAGAAGCGTACTTGCACTCACAAGCACAGTTAAAAAACAGAACTTTGAGGTTCTAACTTTGCTCAAAGGACACAGCCAAGGGTGGGGGGGGGGTGTAATAGGAAACTGGTACTCTGTCTGCAATTTAGGCCACAGTGTTTGCAGCATCTCCACAGAGATCAATTAAGGGACATGGCTATATAGTATTTATAAGCGCCAGTAAAAGTAGAAGTAAAGCACTTTTTAGGCTCAAGTTAAATGATCAAAACCAACAAACCATCAACCTTTTGATTTTTGGTTGCATATGCAGGGATTCCACTTGAAATCCTGTCCCAGAACCTTTCCCACAGATCCTACTACTTTAATTCCTCGAATGATATTCTGAAAGTAGCCAGGACACTAACTGTGTCTTTGTAACATATTTTTATAATTTCAGAAAAACTGAACCGGAATATTCCAACCCAGAAGCACCTGAACTGTCCTATTTTGAAATAACCTAGTATATGTACATACATCTTTCACTCTCCTCATTGTACGAGGATCAGATTTGTCTTGAAAAAAATAAATAAGTAAATAAATAAATAAGACAACACAGCCTGAATTCAATAACTACTGAAGAACTGGTGAAGTTTTGTCGGGGCGATGGTGGACATAAACCACAAATGGCAAGGAGGCTGCTTCGATGTCACCTAACTTGGACAGGTTTCGACATACAAGTAGCAATCAACTGTCTGTTAAAATTACATTTACAAAATTTACCTTTTAAGAAAAGCACTGTACATCTATGCTCAAGTAGAGAATACACATTTCTGAGGGACACTGAACAAAATGAAATCCTCCCCTCCTTGATACTAGAGTTTAAAGGAAAGTCTTTTTGTAACAAAAGAGGAAGGAACAGTCTTTAAAAAAAAGTAGCAAGTTGCGTATCTTGGGTCGATGCCTAGGAGTCGTGGATGGCTCTCGGCAGATCACGCCTTCCTGCCAACTGTACAGAAATTGTTTGCGTAGATTTTTTTCTAGGAAAGTAATCCAAAACATTCACCTAGAACAGTCAAAAGGGTCTGTGATGCGCAGAAAGATTAAAACTATTATTTTAGGTTTCCATATACAGATGGGTGATTCATGCCAAGAACAAGGAAAAGTCGGGGGATGAAACCCAAGGCTGAGTTTGGGCTTCCCTCGGTTTTCCCTGCAGAGATGGGAGGAGTGGTGTGGGGTCGGAGTCTAGAAAGAGGAAGCCAGTTAAGCGGATGTTGCTCTAATGGTAAGAAATTCCAAAGGACTTTTCACTGCTCAGTGCAGGTTACTTGCGGCATTCCTCAGGCTTTCCCTTCATTTTTGTAGCAGGTCCAATGGACTCCGACTCCGCTAGCGGCCACTACTACTTCCATCCCCAAGTTACTGTGAAATAGGATCCGTTCCTTCCCACTGCTCCTCTCCGGGCTGTCCCACTGTCCCCCCAAAGCAAACAGGTCTATCATGTTTAAGGGATTTGACTGCTACCCACATGGGAAAGGACAAAGAAAAATAAGCATGAATCATTTATAACCTTCTCACAGCGTCTCAAAATGAAGCATCAGTATAATTTATGAAGAGACTTTAACTCAAATATATCTGAGTTTGAATCCCAGTTCTGCCATTAGACAGATTTGCCTTTAAAAAAGAAAACCTATATTCTTCACTTAACTTCTGCAATGGACTAAATGTTTATATTCCCCCCCCAAATTCTTATGGTGAAACATTCCTCCAATGTGATGGTATAAGAATGTGGGTGATTAGGTCATGAGAGGTGATTAGGTCATGAGAGCAGAGCGCTCGTGAATGGGATTAGTGATTAGGTGATTAGGTCATGAGAGCAGAGCGCTCGTGAATGGGATTAGTGCCCTATAAAAGAGACCCCAAGGGCTCCCTCCTCCCTTCCACCATGTAAAGACAAGCAAAAAGCAGTGAACCAGGAAGCAGGCTGTCACCAGACACCAAATCTGGGGGCACCTTGATCTTGGACTTCCCAGCCTCCAGCACTGTGGGAAATGCACTTCTATTGCTTAACAGCTTTTTGTTACACCAAACCAAAAGGACTAAGAAAATTTCATAAACTTCAGTTTCCTCATATTTAGAATGGGATAATAATAGCACCTACCAATGACATTATTGTGAGAACTCCATAAAGTCACACTATAAGAGATCCACGCTCTCTAGAGAATACTCAGTGAGGGGCAGTATGTGTCTTGGCTCTCCCTAAGCCCCTCTATCGATATTCCTAGGAAAAGGAGATATTAGTCCCCCCTTAACTATATCACATTGCACATACAGGACCACATTGATGCTTAGAGAGAAAATTTAAAAAAAGAATTGGTACATTTATGCTCAAGTAGAGAATACACATTTCTGAGAGACACTGAGCAAAATGAAATCCTCCCCTCCTTGATGCTTTTTCAAAAACAGCCAAAGTAAAAGAAACACCTGAAAAGGACCTGAATGAAGGCAGGAAGTGGCTGAAGGGTCGAGAAAGACTGGATGGACAGAGAAAAGGCAGAAGCTGATTCTGACAACAGCAACGGGCAAATGCGGAGGAGAGTGCGAGATCAAGCTAAGAACATCACAATGAAATTTCAAGGCAGAGTGTGGTTTGTGATGAAAATTCTAGGTCTATGCATTTATTAATATGTGCAAAAAGGACCTGTCTTAAAGCAGCCAAACACTCTGGCTGCCCTCTTCCCAAAGGAGAGAGTTCTCTCTTTAGAAGGAAGAATGAAATCCTCACACAAGAAAAAGTGTGCTACAGCTAGACGGAAGGATTCTTAGGAAAAAAGAAAACCACCAGAATTACTTAAAATGTTGTCAGGTCTCATCTCCGTACAGGAATCTAAGGACCATTTGTCCACGACCTTAAACTCTGTTAAAGTTCATGAGGAGACACATAATTTTGAGATGATAGGATCCAATGAGGGAATGAAGAGTGCATTTCAATGTGACCACATGGAAAACAGGTGTTGGCCAGGAACCAGATTTCACTCATGGAGGAAACACCAAGCAATCACAAATGGTTGTCAATTTTTTATTCAAGTCCTCCAATGGCTTGCCCTTGCACCCAAGACTAAGGACAGGCTTGCGAATGCACACTGAAATTCAAGACAGCTCTAGGATTCCTCACGACCTAGCCCCTACAGGGTTCCAAGTTCCAACCACAGGGCCTAATGTTAATTCCTCAAGCCTACAGGGCCTCTCCAACATGAAGGCATTCTCTCTGTTTGCAATGTGTCTGCAATATGCCTCAGTTTGGGGGGCGCATACATTCATCTTTGGGTCTCAACTCAAATGGCATTTATACAAAGAAGTATTCCCTAACAGCCCTATCCAATCAAAATTAGCAGTCCCCCACTGTTCATTTGGATGTCTTCCTATTCTTTTGTCACTCTTATCAGATGCCGTATTTGTAGATTTATTATCTTTATCTGCTTTTAACCATCCCCACTAGAGAATGAATTTCACACGCTAGGGACAATGTCCCTGGAGTTAATAATACACCCCTTACTCATAGCCCAACACCTCACATAAAATAGAAGCCCTAATTACTGATTAGTGGATATATGAATCTTGTAATTCTAGCCAGCCAGTTGCATTCTGGAATCACAGCTTAAGAGGACAGCGAGTGTAACTGTTTCTTTCTTCCTGTCCTCAAACTGATGATGGCTATGCCCAAACTGAAAATAGTGTTAAGTCCCACATTCTAAAGAAAACTTCCAACAATTGGAAATATACCTGTTTTGAGCTTAAGAGATGAGGAAGATGTAACCATCAACCACCCTATCATCTCATCTACCACATCCCTGTGTGTATGTATATAGTATATGTATGCGTGTGCGTATGAAAAGGAGAAAAGGTTGTCTTATCAAGATAGAAAAAGAGAAACTGAAAGTAGTGTCTATAGCTTAGTGAAGAATAGAATAATAAGGGCAAGTCTCTAGAAGAATCCTTCCTAGAGAAGGGGAGTGCAGATTAGACAACTGAAAAGACACTCTCCAGCTCCGGCAGCAGACTAGCAATATACCCCCATGTCTATCTCATCAGAGGGAGAGAAGGAAATGAGCAGAATAACAGAATAAAGAAAGAGAGAAGCAGAGGACAGACTCTTGCTTGGTTGGCCAACAGAGAATGGTTGAGTGTCCTAGGGGTGCAGTGGACCCCGCTAAAGGTAGTTGGGCTTAGGCTGCCTTGATTATAATCCAGCCAAGAGCCAGCCCCCAACAGCACTGTCAAAGGCGTCAGGCGGCACCCACTGTGCACCCAGGAGAGATGCAACATTTGTGCATTTAACACAAAGAGGTAAGGGTGCCAGTAAGTGCTGACCTGAGAAGTAACAATGTGGAGAATTAGGTCTCTTTCCCTTTTTGTTTCTTCCAGCCCCATCACCCTGCAAGAGCTGTAACTCCAAGAACACCGGCCCATCTTCCAAGGTGTGTGGAGTGCTGGGGCTGGAGGACGACCAGGGGATGAAAGAACACACTATGTCCTATGACCGCCAACTCCACTACCCCTCGCTAGTGCTCAGGAAGGTAAAAGATGAGATTTAAATTAGACGTGACAAAGGAGTCTTGAATTAGAAGTTCTCAGGATCCCTTCATCCCCTTAAAATTCACGGAGAATCTCAAGGAGTTCTTCATGTGGGTTACACTTACTGATATGCGTAGCACTGAAATTAAAACTAAGAATTCTTTTTTTCAAAATTTGTCAATTCATTTAAAATATGAAGGGGCACCTGGGTGGCTCAGTAGGTTAAGCATCTGACTCTTGATTTCAGCTCAGGTCAAGATCTCAGGGTCCTGTGATCGAGCCCCATGTGGGGCTCCCCGCTCAGTGGGAAGTGGGCTTCAGGGTTCTCTCTTTCCCTCTGCCCCTCCCCCTGCTTGCTCTCACTTTCTCCCTAATCAATCAATCAATCAATCAAATGTTGTGTTAAAATAACATGACCTACACAAAATTCATTGTGCAGAATAAGAATTTTAGAAAGAAGAGTTATATTGTTTTACAAATCTGTAAATATCTTTAGAAAACAGCTGAATTTTCTTTGGCTCTTTCCTTGGCAGTTGATCTGTTGGGGTATGTTGCTTTGGGTAATTGAAGAGAGTAAATGAAGAGAATCAGGCCTCACACAGACTTATAGTTGGAAGAGGGAGTCAGATTTTAATAGTCTTTTTAGCTTACTGTATTTGCTACCACTACATCAAAACTCTACAGGCAGTAGTGCTTTTTGAGAGCCAAGTTGCAATGCGCCTTATCTGTAAGCCCTCCCTCCTCTGTTAAGAGTACCATCACGGTCTCTTTTGCACTGTACATGGCGCTCTCACCATTTTGCAAAATCATGCATTGGTCATTGGAAAATAGTTCTTAAATCAGTTTACACAGTGTGATACAATAACAAAAAAGTCCCACTTGTTAATATCACCAGCGATCTCATCCAAACAAGACTTTCAGTACCGGGAAACTGGCAATCTCAAAATGGCAGATACAGGTTTCCCAAAATTCTCACAACTGCTTCAAACCTTGAATTTCATCATTGGCAACAATATGGTTGGCGGCTATCTTTGAAGGGACCCACTCATTTTGCTCACATTTGAGGAAATGTCTTCCCACCCGGATAAACATAGGTTCTAGGTCAGTCATTCTAAGTCAAAAAGGTCACCTATGAAGAAAGGTATCTGGTTTCCTTCCTCAATCATGCAATCCAGTAACTGCTTTGTCCTCAGGGCAGAACTGTGATGCACAGCAAAGCAATTTCCAAATACGTCGCATTTCTTCTATGATCCAAAAAAAGGGTTTGAGAGTAAAAACACAGGGTGCTCAGCACTTAGAGGTTTAATGCTTTATTGTTTTTACTGCTTCATTAAGCATATTCTTAATTAACACTGGTATCTGTTTGTTCATTACTGGAGCGCTTGCTGGCGAACAGGATGACCCAGTAACCCAGTACCACTCTGGGGCCAGCACCTGGTGTGTGAGTGCGCGAGCACTTCTCTCTACCCACCGTGGCTTTTCTCTAACGGTGCACACGTCAAACCACTGGGGGGAAAAAAGCAAATATCATAATATTGCTAGGAAAGTAGCTGTGGTCTTGCAGACACATGAAATTGTCTCCGGGACCTCAGGGGTCCACAGACATACTTTGAGAACCACCACTCTATCCAGACTCTGAGTGCATGTAGTAAATGAAAGGAAATCCAACATTTCATTGTGGCTGCAGCCCTCACAGTGAAATCGTGACTCTCGCATGAGAACAGTCACACTTCTTACCTTCTGGACACTTCCCTTAGTCTAGCATTTTACCTGAAACCACAAGTCTAGCTTTGTGCTACTGTTACTCTCCGAACCAGGTGATGCCTTGCTATAAAAGGTGATGACGAGGGGCGCCTGGGTGAGTCTGCCTTCGGCTCTGGCCATGATCCCCAGGTCCTGGGATCGAGCCCCGCTTCAGGCTCCCTGCTTGGCGGGGAGACTGCTTCCCTTCTCCTCCCTGTACTCTGTCCCGCTATCTCTGTTTCTGTCTCTCTCAAATAAATAAATAAAAAGTTAAAAAAAGAAAAAGGTAAGAAAAAGACTAGTACACTTCTAAAGAATTAACTTCAATAGAGACACACAATAGGTTTTTAGCATTTCAGGAAACAAAACTTTGCCCAGTTCCTTCATGTTTTACTGGTCCTATTTTTTTTTCAAAGTTCTGCCTTCCGTGCCTTTCACGTGGCTTGACGGCGACAACTGTTAGTACATTTAAAACCTAAAGCAATTTATAACAGTGTCTCAGACCAAGTGCCTTTGGCATCAGCCCAGGACTGCCGGAACCATCTCGTATCTATTGCACCATTTCAAAACTGTTCTTGCCTTCACACATTTATACAAGTTTTTCAACTTTAGAGTTTTTACTTTTACATATTTTTATGCTTTAAAAATGCTATTCCACTTTTTTGCTTTGTATAATAACATGAAGAGTTATTTGCTTCTACTCCTACTATTACAGCTGGGACATTTTAATGCACTTTAATTGTATCTGCAATTGTTGCAAATCTAACTGCCATTGAAGCATATCTCAAAAATGGCATTCTTGACTTCCCTAAGTTTTATATAAAACACAGCTAACCTTTCCCCTCCTATTTCTGGCAGAGTTACTGAAAATGTTTGTCTTTCTATGAAAAATGTTTTTCACGGTGAATTCCTTTTTTTAATAGAAAAACAGTGCTTCTGTTATATAGGAGGTTCTGCAGACATGAGTAATCAGACAATAATAAATAATCTCCTCGTCAGTAAGAAACAAAAAGTTATAATGACTTTGCTTATAAGAAGAGGGTCCCTAGGTGGGCAGAGGAAACTCAGATCAAAATCAACTATTTTTATCTTGTTTCAAAACAAAATTTCCTACCATCTCAAAGTTAAACATCCTAGGCTTCTTAAGTATAAGCTAAAATATTTGCAATTTATCTCTAATTTTTAAAAATAAGAAAGAAACCTCAATTTTCTAAGATTATTGCCCCAACTTTTCACTCTAGTAAGTCTTTAGAATCATAGGAGTATATGTTAAAACTGTACAAAGATTTGAAGAGTCAAGGAATAGAAATGACAGCTACAGTGAACTGAAGTGAATGAAATCACCCCAGGAGAATGTACTGTGCACAGTTGGAGAAGAGAAGTGGCCGAGGATAAGGCCAGGGGACCTCCAACATTAAAGGATGGCTCAGTCAGAAGAGCATGAGACTCCTGATCTTGGGGTTGTGAATTCAAGCCCCATGCTGGGTGTAGAGATTGCTAAAAAAAAAAAAAAAAAATTAAAAAAAATAGGGGCACCTGAGTGGCTCAGTGAGTTAAGTCTCTGCCTTTGGCTTAGGTCATGACCTCAGGATCCTGGGATCGAGCCCTGCATTGGGCTCTCTGCTCAGCGGGGAGCCTGCCCCACCCCCCCGCCTGCCTACTGTGATCTCTCTCTGTCAAATAAATAAATAAAATCTTTTAAAAAATTAGATAAAACAATGCAAAATAAGTAACTTTTTTAAAAAGGGCAGGTAGAGAGGTGCCTACAAGAGAGAAGGTCGAGAGGGGTTGGGGAAACCTGGAAAACTCTGGTGTCTTGGACTCCACGGAAGAGTATTTTAAGGCTATCTATCAAGAGACAAACTGAAGGAATTCCAGAATCGAACTAGGACCTCTTCACATGGTTTGATAACTATCCACCCTCAGACTTTACTTTGTGGGACTGCTTGGTAATTAAAGGGGGTGTGGCAAGTAGAGGCTCCTAACAGGGGAAGACAGAGAAGGCACGCGGTCACTGGGCAATGACAGGCTTCCATTACAAAACCGGCAGGGCCAGGGAGGGCAGAGTAGGGAAGAGCACAACCCAAGACCCTGGGCATACCTTCAACTTCCCACTAGGATCTCCGGCTCCAAATGAACTTGGGTCATAGTCTCCAGCTGCAGAGACGACAGGAGATGTGCCGAGAAGGGGTGGGTGTGAGAGCTGAGGGACTCCCTCCCCCCTCCCCCGCCCCACCACCCAAAGACACCCGCATCCAAATCCCAGAACCCGGGCCCTGTTGCCCCTTGCATGGTACAGGGACTCTGCAGTGTGATTAAGCTAAGGATACTGAGATATGGGAACACTGTCGTGGATTATTCAGGTGGTCCCAATGTTATCACAGGGGTCCACGTAACAGAGATGCAGGGAAATTAGAGGACTGCTATGGGGGAATACAAGCACACAGAGAAAAGCAAAACAAAAGAAAAAAAAAACAATGTGGTGTGAGCCACCAACCAAGGACAGCCTCTGGAAGGACAGAAGAAACAATGGATTCTCCTCTAGAGAGTCTAGAACGAACAGCCCTGTGGACACCTAAATGTTAGCTCAGGGAGACTTCTCCGCACCAGACTGTGAAATAACGAATTTGTGGGGTTTTTTTTCTTTAAAAAAAAAAAAAAAAGATTTATTTATTTTAGAGAGAGAGAATGAGCGACGGGGTAAGAGAGCACGCATGTCCAAGTGGGGGTTAGAGAGATAGAATATCAAACAGACTCCCCACTGAGCATGGAGCCCAACGTGGGGCTCAAACTCACAACCCTGAGTCAAAACCAAGAGCTGGAGACTTAACTGACTGAGCCACCCAAGTGCCCCTAAATTTGTGTTCTTTTAAGCCAACAGGATTGTTGTAACTTGTTTTAACAGCAGTAGGAAGGTAACACAGAACACAGACTTAAGAAATTCATGAACTGTTTTAGTGTGGCAGACCGCAGCATTTACCCCTAATATTTACTCACCAAAGGAAACAAAGCATCCCAGGTTTTAGAAAAATCTCCCTGCCCACCAAGCACCTCAACCACTCATCCTAGGAAGCCACCACCTGCCATCCCATGGACACTTGTCAAACTAGACCCCATATTTATAAATGAAGGTTCTACCCAATAAATGAGGAAAAATCAAAGAAGGGTAAGGAAATAAAAGAATCTGGGGAAGGAAAAAAAAGAAAGAAAAAGATTTGGAAGAAATGATCCCCAACGGATTACATTAAAAATGAGTCCTACTCTACATTAAATGGACCAATGACTTTGGCCTCAAAACTTTTAAAGGCGGCCATTATCAGTTCATCACACCAAATACAAAGGAACATGGGCATGACGTTCTCCAAAAATAATTCTGACGAGTACAGACTCTGGTCATACTGATCAAAATGAAAGCATACCTCAGAATTTAGTTTCCCGCAAGGTCCCAAAGGTGTTTATCTTCCAGGCAAACCAACAAAATCGTTTCATTAAAAATCTGACTTTAGACCATTTAGGTGAATATCTCAGTAACACCAGGTTCTCCTTCAGTTTCGCTGATTTTGGGGCTTCACGACTGAACTTTAAATAGTTTCCTGGGACTTGCTTTTTATCTACCTCCCCAACATTATGTTTTAAAGATTACCCATTTTGTTCCATGTCCCACACGGTTTTTTTCTCTGCAGCATAAATACTTCATTGTGCAAAAGAAAAGCACAAATCATAGGACAATTTTCCCATAATGGGTATCTGCATTAGTTCCAGTTTTTCTATTAAGAACTCTGCTGCTATAAACATTCTTGTAAACATTCCCTAGTACACATATGCAAGGGGCTCCCTAAGGTATATTCCTATGAGAAAAAAATTGGATCATGGAGTCTGGTTATTTTTAACTTGGTTAGTTCATATCAAATTGTTTTCCAGGATGGTGGTATCTATTCACACCCCCACAAGCAAAATGTAGAACGATCCACACGTGCATCCATACGTGATACTAACAGATTTCTTCATTTTTGCCCATCTCTCCAAGTCTACTTTTGTGTAACATTTTAAAAGCCCATTTCACTTTACTTTGGTTTTTACCCCTCGTGGATCAGAAAGAATACCTAGCTCAGAGTGGTATTAATTCACTCTCATGCTTATTGGATTATATTGGATTTTATTGTACCAGCTCTACAAGTTGGCTGGTTTTACCCATTTTCTGTTGATTTTTTTTTTAACTTTTATAGATACTCTTTATATTTTCAGAAAATTAAATCTTTGTGAGTTATAAGGATTATGATTATCTTCTTTTAGTTTATTGCTCATCTTTTCACTTATTCATGGGATACTTGGATGAACTCAAGTCCTTCGTTCTGATATAATCAAATTTTTAATTTGAACAGAATAGTCTCCCATCGCCTCTTCGAAAAATCCTGAAGGTTTGCTTTGCATACTGAGATTTATCACCCACTGAAAACGGATTTTCACTAGGAAGTGACGTTCCTAAGTAGAAATCACGGTTTCTGTAAGTTTCTGTAGAAATCCAGATCCCCTCTTTATTTGGATACACTATTTGTCATCGTCGCTCTTGCTCTGTCCTCTCCAAGGCAGTCTCTTTCATTCTATTTTCTGGAAGAATCTGTAGAAGACTGGAAGGATCTGTTCCTTGAGGGTTTGGAGGAAGGCAACAAAAAAGCCTTCTGAGCCCGTTTTCTTTATCTAATTTGGACTGCATCACCTTCCTGACAATTTTGTCAGACAAGAAATCTGGGCAATCAATTCCAGAAGCTCTTACATTTCACCTAAGTGTTCAGATCAAGTGCCCTCGAGTGATTCATAGCATTCTCTTTTTCATCTCTGCCAACTCTGTAGCTATGTCCCCTTTGCACTGCTAATATACTTTACTTGCACTTTCTTTCCCTTTTTCCCCCTCAGCCGATTTAGCCATAGGACTATTTCATAAATCCTTCAAAAAAACAACTTCCGGCCTCATTAGTCCCCTATTTTCCACAGATACTTGCTCTTCTCTTCACAACGTCCTTCCTTCAACTTTGACTATTCTGTTGTTCTTTTAAAACATATGCTGACTGCTAAGCTCATTATTTTTATTCTTTCTTATTCTTCCTTAAAATAAGCCTTTAAGGCATTTTATGTGTCTCCTTAAAAACAGTTCATGTTTTACTTCATTCTGCAACTTTTGATTGAAATATCAGCATTCTCTTTTAAGGAGATTTTAACTCTCGTTATTTGTTTGGCCCATGAGCTGTAGAACGGTGCAGGTATTTTTAAATTTAAAATATATGGTCTGTCCTATTTCTAACTTCTACCTTAAATGCGCTGGGGTCTGGGTGGATTATTTTGCCTATTTTCTCTCTGCTCTTTGGTGGGGGTCCTGGAGCCGGGCTCCCTTGCCGGTGATCTCTGTTAGAGTTGCCAGTGGAAGCCAATTTCCATAATAACCAATCTAAGTTCCTTTCTTTGGTTTCTTGCAGCCCTCCAACATGTATGGAAGCAAATCTATCTGTCAAATTGCCTCTGAATTACTCACCATGGCTTCCATTCTCCTAAAATGACTCTGATAACAGGCTGGAGAATGTAGTGTGTGGGATACCTAGTCTATGGGATACCTTGTATCTGACCTTTGCTGAGACCCACTTTATGGATTTTTAGATGATTTTTATGTACGTTCCATGTGTTGAAATCCTCCTGTGATCACGCATTTGTTGACCGATCTCTGTTTAATAAACTAATGACCTTCTCTATCTCCAATAATGCTGCTGCTCTCCAAGTCTACTTTTGTGTGGTATTTTAAAAGCCCTCTTCACTTTTCTTTGGTTTGGTCTTTGCTCTAGTGATCATTTTCTATCTTCTTACTTTAATCCTTTTCATGACCTTATATGTTAGGTATGTTTTTTACAAATAGTATATATCACAATTTGGGTTTTTTTGAACAGTATCTGTGGTTTTTTTTTTAAACTCATAAGTTTAGGGGCACCTGGGTAGCTCAGTCGTTAAAGTGTCTACCTCTGGCTCAGGTACTGACCAAGGAATCATGACCTGAATCGAAAGCAGATGCTCAGCCACTCAGCCACCCAGGCGCCCCAGGATTTTAGTTTTACATCTAACTTTCTTTCTATTTATATTACTTTTTTTTTTTTTTGCCTTCACCTTTATATTGACTACCTCATTTTTCATGGGGTTTTTTTTTTCCTCCCATCAACCAATGGTTTGAAATTTACCAACTCTATGACATAAAGGGCCGCCTTGAATTTTTCCATGCATATTTAACTTAAGAAAGCTAAACACTATCTTAGACTCCCTCACAAACACTACAGGGACTTTAGAACTTTAAATCCCATCACTTACCTCTAACTCAATGAGTTTTGAGTTCCACTGTGGCACTCACGATATTCTGGCTCTGCCTTTATCTTAATCAAATCTGACTTTTTCAAAATTAGTTTACGCACACAATATTATTTTTATTTGATCATCGGGCCTTTTTGGATCCCAGGTCATCCATTCGGGATTTTTTTCCCCCTTCAGTTCACCATTCCCTTCAATTCATTCCTTTACTGCAACCTCCCATTGGCCAACTCTTCTGGTTCCAGTTATGTTTATTTTTTATTTCACCTTGGTTCTTAAAAATAGTTCTGCCTAAATATGCCGAGACTGACAGTACTTTGTTTACAGCACTTCTTTGAAGATTTGCTTTACTACCTTTGGCCTTACATTTTTGCTTTTGAGAAGTTTGCTCACATTCAAATTGCTGTTCTTTGTTCTTTCTCTCTGGATAGTTTTAAGATCTGCACTTTCCCACTAGGGCTCTATGAGCTCATAATGGTGCATGTATGCATAGAGATATATACTTTTTTTTAATGTATATAAACATATTTTTTCATATTTAAAACTTAGCTGATATTAATTTCGGGGTATGTTGTACTTCCTGAATCTGTGAGGTCACAGTTTTCCTGCAATTTTAGAAAACTTGTAGCTACTGTCTCTCTTAAGTCACTGCTCCTTCTCCCACTGTTGACTTTTGCTTCTCCAGCTGAGCATACGTTGGCCTTTCTCAATCTAGCCTGCACACCTCTTAGTAATTATTTTGCATTCTCCATCACTCTTTACTATGATAGAAATACATAGCGAAATGTATAATTATAGATATGTATCTTTCCGCTTTCTTGCTACTTTTAGATACATTTTAAACAAGTGTTTATTTTTAAAAAATTTATTCATCAAGAGATAGAACACAAGTGGGGATGGGGCAGAGGGAAAGACAATCCTCAAGCAGATTCTCAGTTGAGCGTGGAGCCCAACATGGGGCTGGATCCAGGACCCTGAGATCATGACCTGAGCCAAAACCAAGAGTCGGATGCTTTATCGACTGAGCCACCCAGGCGCCCCTAGATATATTTTAAAATTCACTAATTCTCCTGAGCTGTATCTAATTTGCAATTTAAGCCATTCAATCTACCGAGGTTTCATTTCAACAATGACAGTTTCAGAAGTTCCATTTTCCACCTAAATCTGCTTCTTCATGTCTAGTAATCACTAAATGCAGCTCCTCTTGGCCACAGTATCCTTTAGATCTTTATTCATTTCCTCCCTTTCAGTTTCTGACTCAGATAATAGCTTTAGAAAGGTATTCTCTAATATCAATTATATAGAATAGTTATATAATAAGAACCTGATCATTCGACGTGGATTTAAACAACTTCAGCATTCCACCATGATTCCAAAAGATAAAATAAGTTATAAAAAAATCTGAGACTGTCATATTATATATAAAAATCTAAGTTAATCAGAGTTTACTTGGCATCGAGTAATGTGCCCCATCAGCGAAGGTATCTTTGCTGGTATCTGGGAGGGAGAGAAGACAAATATAATACTTCCTTGAAGTTTATAGTACACTAGATGGAGAGACTGACAGATACTAAGCACCTGATAATAATTAATTAATTATAGTTGTTTTAACTTGCTTTTAACTGGTTTTCTCCAAAAAAGAAACAGATGTGAACAAAAGCAAAGGGAAATTAATGTTCATGAAACCCAAAAGCAGTGAAGTAAGGAAAAGCTTTGCAGACCTACCTCAACCTTTCCTTCCTTTTTAATTTTAAGCTCAGAATCCTATGCTGTGGGAAAATCAATTTTCCTTATGGTTTTATATTTTTAATAACTGAAGAAAAAAAAATGGTTGGGAGACTTAGTGGCAAAAAGTGCAGGAGGCCAAATTGTAAGTAAGGTCAATGGCATTTCAAGGAAGGCCCGAGATTTTTTTTTTTTTTAAGTTTTTTAAAAAGAGTTTATTTATTTGAGAGCGAGAGCACGCATGCACAAAGAGAGAGCACATGAGTGGTGGGAGTAGGCAGAGGGTGAGGGAGAAGCAGACTCTGCACTGATGAGGGAGCCCAATAGGGAACATGATCCAAGGACCCCAGAATCATGACCTGGGCCAAAGGCAGACTCGTAACAGACTGAGCCACCCAGGTGCCCCGGGAGGCCAGAGATTTTAAAAAGTACGTCATCTCACTGGCCAGATACTAGCATGTAGCTGGGGCTTCTCTACAAGTATACTGAAGCTTTTCACAAGTATGATGCTGCAAGAGTCTGCTTGGGACCGAGCTTTTGAAGCATCCCACATTTTAAATCTGGCAGGTGAAGTATTTTACAGAATCCTCAGATAAGTGAATTATGGCACTGGGCGCACAGTGTCTCTGTAAGTCTGGATTATGATCTCAAACACTTGCATTGCATGTCTGTAGTTCATTCTCTCTACACTCGTTCTATACAGCCAACTTTCTGTAGTTCGGTATTGTCTTTCCTTTCTGGTTTGTCTCATTTCTTGCGCCTGTCATGTTCCAGAAGGAGGTCTGCGGGAACGAGCATAAAGGCAGGATGGCCAGCCCCTCTGTGTCACTCAGCGGTTCCAGAACTAAACAGCTTTCCTTCTAGGTGGCTTCACCACCCCCGCAATCCTTAGAGCCCTTGCCTGGCTGCAATCTGTAATTTTGCCAAAGCGGCAATCATCGCCATGCCAGCGGCACAAGCCAGCGTGTGCGAACGTCTCTGCAAATCACACAGCCTGCCGGGACAACGATGACACAATGTACTTGCACTGGCTCGCGGAGAGGGTGACGTCACTGACTTTGGCAGCGCGGCTTCGTGCAGTTGCAAGCCACCGAATCAACCTGGCCTGTGAGTTTCTAGAACATATTTCCCCAAAATATAAGTCAGGCCCTCAACATACTGGGGATATTTTTCCAGTATAGTGGAAATAAATCACTTGCTACAATTTGTGATTTAGAAACAGATATGATTGGAACTGTAGGAAAAACCTAAAAAAACAAAAAAAGAAAAAAAAAAAGCTAGACATTATTCAATCCTCTCCCACTCTGATGTATACAGAAACGTTTAAAAAGCTCTATGCAGCATATGTATAGCTCTTACCTCATCCTAGACCCTTGCTCGCCCTAAATGTAACACATGCTGGATTTCTACTTCTGCCAAAGTAGCTACTGTCGAGGTATCAAGATTCTATTATGCCAATTCGGATTATGTGGGTCTAACAAATATTTACCAATGAGACGCGGCAGAAAGTTGCTTTCCCGGCTAAGATGAAATAATGCTTTTCAACAAGTTCCAATGGAGAAAAATAAATCTAATAAAACATTAACAAAGCTTCAAAAAAGGCCTTTCTGAGTTATAGAAATTATACCAATTACACTCCAGATTGCTCCTCACATATATTATCCTCACATATATTAATTATACACGTTTGGCCAAAAATGGAATTAAACTAGTAATAAATTAGACTCCTCCTCTGTATTTTTCTTTTAATCGCTACCAAATTTAATACTTTATTCAAAGAGTTATTTCATTTAATGCCTGAATATGGCATTTTGTTTTTTTAAAAAGATTTGAGAGAGCGTGTGCACAAGTGCGCGTGCATGCAAGTAGGGGGAGGGGCAGAAGGAGAGGGAGAAGCAGGTTCCCCACTGAGCAGGGAGCCCAACATGGGGCTGGATCCATCAGGACCTGAGCCAAAGGCAGGCGCTTAACTGACTGACTAAACCACCCAGGCGCCCCTCCCCCCGCTTTTTTTTTTTTTAATATTTGGCATTTTCTAATTATTACTACTAATTACAACACCAACAAACACTGAGTGCTTACTACAGCCAAACAGTGTCTCAAGGTACTTCATGTGGATTCGCCACTTTAATGTTTTCAGTAGTCCTATAAGCATAATGATTTCACACAGTATGAACTCTCTGAATATCATTAGGCTCAGTTGAGAGGAAATAAAATTTTTGTATTATTTTTAAATAAATATAAGCCAAGGGGAGCCAACACAGTGGTGGAAGTACCCTTCCAAAATGAGAGTGATGCCAGACAGGGAGAACCAATGTAAGCATAAGCAGGGCAGGAACCCTGGAAGTATGAAAGTCAAGGTTCAGATTCAATACAGGAGGGAAGCAGAAAAGGCTTATCTTATAAAATAATAAAATTATAACTATACAGAGAGGGCCATTTAAAAAAAAAATTCACGGTAACAGATAAGGAAGCAACAGGAGGCAAAAATCTAAAAGATACACTCACACATTACCAGCCCTTAGACAGCAGCGACCTCCTCTTATTCTGGAACACTCATTCCATTCAAACACGGAGAGCGATTAGAGAAACAAAAAGGATGAGTAGCATACAGAAACATGACATGACCAAAAAGCAGATGAAAACTGTAACCTAACATTTTTAAAGGAGTTAATGGAAGTAAAGAAAATACTGGAAGCTATTTAAAAATAGCATGATCAGAATTGGAAAAGGCTCAGTAATGAGATGATTAGAAAACAGGATGATAAATAGAGAGTTGGAACATACTAGAAATTTTTTTTAGTAATGGAGATTAAACTGGAAGCAACACTGAGGAGCAAAGACATGAGAAGTTACAGTAGGGGAAACAGATGATAGAGTAAGGAAATAAAACTCAAATTAAGTAGCAATGAAAGCAAATTCATGGGGAAAGAGCCCCATTATTAATTACAATGCCCACTCAACAATGCATTCGAGGTCCTGCATTGAACAACAGGGACAAATAATATATAGATTAGATAGTACAAGGATTGCAATGGAAAAAATAAAACTGCTATTATTTACAAACAAGAAAATGTACAGAAAAACGAAATCATTTTTCTTTTTTTAAATATTTTATTTATTCATTTGACAGAGAGAGAGAGAGATCACAAGTAGGCAAAGAGGCAGAGAGAGAGGGGGATACAGGCTCCCCGCTGAGCAGAGAGCCCGATGCGGGGCTCAATGCCAGGACCCTGGGATCATGACCCGAGCCGAAGGCAGAGGCTCAACCCACTGAGCACCGAGGTGCCCCTGAAATCCTATTTCTAAGAGAATTTAGCAAATTGCAGGGTACGAGGACACTAGACTTCATCAATACAGTGCAGTTCTAGGAAGCAAGAACAAACAATCAAAAAATAGAATTTTGATTCCTAAGGAAAAACTCTTAATGAGAGAGATGGAGGCTATATCAAAGAAAGTTATAAAACATCGAAGAGAGAAACTGAAAACCTAAATAAAGGAAAAGCTATACCATACTTGTGAATTTTAAGACTCTGTATAGTCAAGATAACCAACAGCCATTCCACCTAAATTGAACTATGACTCTAATGCAGTAACAGTCAAACCCAAACAGATTTTCCTGTAATCAAGACAGTAGTACTGACTTAAGGACACAACAACAGAAGGGAGGAGAAAGTCCATGCATATACGGACACAAGATGAATGAGGAAGTTAGTACTGCAGAGCTGTGGGGGACTTTCCTTAAATGGATTCCTACATCACACCAAATACTCCGATCAATTCAAGGTAGATTAGACACCTATATAGAAAGTGTGAAATTATAAGGCTTGCAGAAGTTAATACAGAAAAATATTGTCAGGATTTTGAAGTACACAGAGTTTTTCTAAATGAGGACACAGAAAGCACTGATCAGAAAGGAACAGATTAAAAAACTTTAATTATTAATGATTAATAGTTTGATTAAATTAATAATTAATAAACACGTCCACATGTTACAAACAGGAACTTCTGATCATCAAGACTTTATTTAGAAGAAAAGCCACAGAGGGGTAGAAGATATCTATAATTTATATAACCAACCAAGTGCATGAGCCACAATCCAGCACTAGGAAACCCCTAGACGGAATTCCTATAAATCCATGAGAAGGAGACAATCTCAAGGAAAACTGAGCAGAACCTTGGACAAGCACTTCCTTACAAGGTTACCCCAATGGCCAACAAACATACAAAAGTGTGCTCAATCATATTACTCATCCTGGATTCCAAATTTAAAACACAAGAAAATAGCAGAGCAACCCACCAAAGTGTGTGGAAAAAGCAAAAAAACAAAAATTCCTACTGTGCTATGGGCTAGTAAGCATGTGGAAGAGTGACTGTCGATGCTGCTGGTGGGGATGTACACTGAGCAAATACTTGGAACAATACCCTATCATGTAGCACCAGTATATACTACGTAGAAATACGTAGAGATGGGTGCCCGGGTAGCTCAGTCGGTTAAGCATCTGCCTTCGGCTCAGGTCATGATGCCAGGGTCCGAGGATCAAGCCCCGCTTCAGGCTCCCTGCTCAGCGGGAAGTCTGCTTCTCCCTCTGCCTCTGCCTGAGGCTCCCCACTGCTGTGCACTGGCTCTCTCTGTCAAATAAATAAAAAATCTTTTATATATATATAGATAGATGTAGATACAGATATAAATATAGAGATATATATAGATATAAATAAAGATATAGAGATATATCTATAGAGATAGAGAGATATCTATCTCTATATCTATTAAAGATATAGATATCTCTATATCTATCTAGCTCTAGATCTAGATCTATCTGTATATATATATCTATATATCTTTATCTATATCTATATCTATCTATCTATCTATATATATATATATAAAACACAAATAGCCAGTGAAAACCCTATGTCCCAACAGTTCCATTCCCTAATTGACACGAAATGTGGACACGTCCACATATAAACCAAAGACCCACGAAGCAATCTATACAGCAGTGGCATTATCCACAACAGTCCAAAATCAGAAACAGTCAAAATGTGCACAGGACAGTTGAACAGATGAATTGCGATACACGTACAGAATGACGGACCCCAGGGCAACAAAACCGAATGAGCTAATCACAACATGAGTGAATCCTGTAAACACTGTTTGAGTAAAAGAAGACAGCCACGGACAAACACGCACGGCATGTTCTATTTAAACTTCCAAGAACAGGCAAAAACTATTCATAAAGTTTAAAGGCAGAATAATGGCTCACCCCTGGGAAGGAGAATTGGGGAGGGAGAACACCCGAGAAGGGCACGGAAGAGTATTTGAGAGGAGGAAGATGGAATTTAAATGCTACCGTGAAGTAGCAGAATGTGGGTGTATATGATTAAAAGTGCACAGTGAGGGGCTCCTGGGTGGCTCAGTCGTTAAACGTCTGCCTTCGGCTCAGGTCATGATCCCAGGGTCCTGGGATCAAGCCCCGAGTCAGTCTCCCTGCTCTGCAGGAGGCCTGCTTCTCCATCTCCCACTCCCCCTGCTTGTGTTCCCTCTCTTGCTGTGTCTCTCTTTGTCAAATAAATAAATAATCTTAAAAAAAATAAAATAAAATAAAAGCCCCAATTGAGTATCTGTACTATCTGGAAGAGCCAGCAGGAGAATTGACACGGAGAAATGTTCTTTACAGATCTGAACATCAGAAGAAAATACCCTCCCCTACGAACATCAAGACAAAAACATCTATAAAGGGAAAAAGTTTTATTGCCAATGGACTTAGGAACACCTTAGCCAGGAATTGAATGAGTAACATACCTGTGACATTCAAAAAGCAACTGGAAACCCAGGATTTTCATTTCTGACAAACTGACCCTCTGATATTAGTAAAAAGACCACACACACACACACACACACACACACCGCTAGAACTCTGAGAAAACTGTTCTCGTGAGCCTTACCCACAAAAAGCAACTAGACAATGAATTTCTGAAACAGAGCAGCTCTTGGATAAGGGGCTGTTACTAGACAAGGACTGATGGTTGCCAAGCAACACACTCAACCAAGACCACAGGGGGCGCGTGGGGGTAAGATACAGATCCAGAAATTGAGCTTGAACACAAGAACCAAAAATTAGGAAGAGGAGGGGGAGAGAATATATGGAAAATAAAATGAGCTCATTGGTTACCTTCCTGGTACTAACTAGAAGTAAAAGATACTACATGAGGCTGGAAGTTGGAAAGAACAGGAGAAAGGAGTTTCTATGCCTCACCTGTTAGGAGTCAGTAGAAAGGATTGTCAGCCCGAATATCAAGGAAGGGATCAAAACTTCCCAGAGCCGGAGCAAACTCAGGAACCAACTTGATGGGTCTCCACGGGCCCAGGTAATTTGAGCATCAGGAAGAATGACTCTAATGGACACAGCAAGCCTATCAAAATCCCTGAGTTCATGACAATACAAAAAAAAAAAAAAAAAGCTAAAAAATACATATATATATTACTAACTTTATATAATATATATATATTATTGATTACTAACATATATATATAAGTTACTAATTGGGAAAATGCTGGAGTACCAAAAGAGTATTCTGATAATTAGTAAGTTAAAAGAAAGATTCAAGCATTTATCTTACTGCATTCTGTCAACTGTATCTCAAAGTAACCTCAGAGAGTCGAGAAGGAAGCCTTCTAACTATAAGAAACAATTAAATGATAGTATAAGCAGCTGATAATTTACAATAATGCCACTAAAACACAGGCTCCGAAACTTTAGTGTTTAATAACAGAGGAATCTCTTCTTCATCCTAAAATGCATTTAGATAATTTTTTAAAAAATAATTAAAATTGTGGAAATGAGCTCAGAAGAGTAATCTCTAGAGTTTCTAGAAAAAAGAATTAGAACGAACTGGGAGACCATGTAGGAAAGAGCCAATTTGGCCAGGAGGACACTGTGACCCTCGGGGCTCCGAGCTGCCGGGCGGGAGGGCTCCGAACCCCTGAACACTGACAGGGGCTCTTCTCCTTTCACACACCCGACCCCCACCCCTGGCAACAGATCCCGAAGCCGCAGGAAAGACGGCCGGTGCTCTACCATTTACAACCTCTCCTCCCACAACCAACAGTAACTGTGTTTCCACCCCTTCCCTCAAAAGCTAGGTTTCTCAATATTGGCACTGCTGACATTTGAGGCTGAATAACTTGTCATTATGGGGGGGCTGTCCTGTACATTACAGGATGTGTAACAGTGTCCCTGAGGTCTCCGAGCATTCCAAAATCACCCCTTTCCCCCTCCACCCTGTCCAATACCCCCACCCCCCTATTTGAAAACCACCGTTCTAAGGCCCCCAGTCACCACGCCCTGCCTCGCCACAAGGAACTTCCAATCAGCCTTTTATCACCTCCCTGCTAGATACAGCAGATGACCAAGAGTTAAGGGACATCTGACAAAAGCCTTCAAAGGATAAACACCAAGCGAACAGAAAAGAAGTCCCAGAGTAAATAAGCACTGTGAATGAAAAAGAATGCAAAATTTAAAAGCAAAACCACAGAACTGAGAATCCATCGAGGAGTAGAACAGCTTCATGGTAAATGCACAGAAACAACCCGAGTTGGGCCCGGTGGGGGGGGGGGGCAAGGTTCGCTCCACCACATAAGTAGTCGCATAACCTTAGTCAAAGCCATGAACAAGTCAAAGCCTTGTTCTTCTCATCTACACAGTGGGGAGGAAGATTAGTACTTATCTCTTAGGGTTCCCAGAAGTACTCAACAAGGTATTTAGAACTCTGAAAAGGACATAGCACCATATAAAGGAATCAATAAATAAGGGGTTTCTTTGTTTAGTTTAATTATTCTTAAAAACATTTGAGATTGTATCCATGAAATAAGACTGGGATGCTATGAAAAAGGAACAGACACACTCCAGCCCCACCGCCCCCCCCACAAAAAAATTCTGAATTAAAATTATGATAGCACATTCTTTAAAAATTAAATAGACACATGAAAGCTGAGGCAATCTCTCAGCAAAATGGGAAGGGAAAAAAAAAAGAATAGCCTACTATACCAGAAAGCTCAATATGCACCTGAAAGAATTTCTAGAAAGAGCGGAGGTAAGAAAGTTATTAAGGAAATGACAACTGAAGAACGCAAGTGTCCAAACCAAAAAGGCCCACAGGATCCCACCACTGCAATGACTACTATAGTGACCGGGTGTGTAGGGACAACCCCCAACACTGACACTTACTGAGAAATTTGTGCCTCACCCTTTGCGTACCTGATCTTCTTACACAACCTTCACATCTTGAGCCAGCTGAGGAGTCACTTCTTAACTGAGCCAACCCCAGACTGCGGGCAAACACTCCCCACCCATCCCCATTCTAAGTCCTAAGCGCCGCATACCTGATTTTATCTCAGCCGTAATTTTACACTCATTTCAGTGTTATAGGAGTACGGATTCCAAGAGTCATGTGGCTGAGGGTCCCCATGCCTGTTTTTTGCCACCATATCCCCCTCATGTAACACAAGTACAGTATGCACATAAGTAGTTTCTATACAAAAGGGCTATATAATAAAATCACTGATTCCTCGGAAATGTAATACATTATCATTCATACATACATCTGCTACACAAAGTGCTCTGTTCTTTCCATGACATAAGAAAATCTCACAGATTTTTTCATATTGTTTTGGCCTCAGTTTCATCAGTGGCATAACTGACAAGTTCCTTCAAGGAAGTCTCAGATTTCCTAAAGGAATGAGCACCATCTAGTGGAAGGACCCAAAATTTAAAAAGAAGCTTGCAGCAATTTTCTCAATTGACTAATAAGCACAGGACAGTGACCTAGCACGTATTTATTCAAATTAGAAATCCAAGATGTGTATCACTTTGGTCAACTAATGACAGTCAAGTTTTTAATCTTCTGTGTAACTTATAACATACCAATTTAAATGAAATTTATAAATATAATTTACTGTTAAAAGTTGTCAGTGAAGACCATTTAATGTAGCTTTGAACTAAACACAAATGACAATGAGGGGGGAAAAGCAATTATAGTTGCAATACTCCCAACGTGCAAAAGAAAGTGAAGTTACAATTGAGACGCTCACTGTACATGAAATACGCTATTTGGTACATTACAGGCTCTTTTGATGAGGAAAAGTTTTTATCAGAAGATATGGGGGGGGGGGGCTGTATGTTATACTTTGATACTGAAAGCCTTTGCTTGTGAAGTCAAAATAAGCTCATGAAATTCAGTAAGGAAACAAGGGAATCTTAAAGTAATATAGATATACTGCCTTCCGTTTCATTAGTGCTGAGAGAGAACACGAAAGGGACAAGGTCCGACCCAAGATGGCACACTCCAACGCTATTCCATCACCCCAGAAAAATCACGTCAAACAGTGAGATCTGGGCCAGCCTTTCTCAGGCCTCACCAGGGCAGTTAGGAGGGAAGTACATGGCTACGGAAAAAGTGCACATAAAAAACACAGTTTTGACAAGAAAATAAATACGAACTTTTTACAGTGCAAACTCTCAGACCAAGAGCCACCACTTAAAAATAACAACATGGAATGTTAATGACTGCATCTGTTCTAACTTCTACATCACTGAGCTACCCTGTCAGGAAAACAAGTAAAATAGAACATAGTGAAGGCACTCGCTAGGATTAAATAGGGAAACTATGGTCACGACCAACCCGCAAAGGTCAGTGGTGTGTGACGATGAAGATTTATTTTCTCACTCGTACTGTGTGGCCACCGCAGGTCGTCTGGGAACTCTGCTCCTCGTTTCTGCGCTCCTAGACCCTGGAGGGAGAGCTTCTGTCACCTGGAACATCACCAGTGACCAGTGGGGAGGGCATGTGGAGCAGGGAGGCAAACAGCTCACTGGCTCTCAGGAAATACCTGGGTGGCTCAGTCTGTTAAATGTCTGCCGCTCCACTCAGGTCATGATCCCAGGGTCCTGGGATCAAGTCCCGCATCAGACTCCTTGCTCTGCGGGGAGCCTGCTTCTCCCTCTGCCTGCTTGGGCGCTCACTCTCGCTCTGACAAATAAATGAATAAATGAAATCTTAAAAGAAAAAAAAAAGCACACTGGCTCTTCAAGGCTTCTTTCTGCCTTGCAGTGACACACTTCACATCTGCTCCCATTTTACTGACTGACAAGTCACGTGCTATAAGTGACATAACCTTGTATGTGTCTGTGAACAGCAATTATCAGAGAGCATATGGCAGGATGGATGGACACAACCACATATAAAATACTTCCTGATTCACAGTAAATCATTTCAAAGTAATTTTATGTTATATACACAAAAGCCTATGATCTCACTTTTAGATTTTTTTACAATAAATTTGCACTAATGTCTTGATTCCTAGAATTATACTAAAGTATTTTCAAATATCTTGAAACTCTTAAAAGTAGTTCATTTGAAATGTTAAAAGACTTCCCAAATATTTTATGTGACGAATTATAAAATCAATCCAATTCAATTTTTTTTTCCTTTATAGGACACTATTTACAAATCATGACCACCAGAGAACACTCATAAGTCCTACTACCTTTACTGACATGTAGAAATACTAACAATAACTTTCATTTTTAAACAGGTAGATAAAAAAGATCTTCCTTTATTGTCCTCTATCTGTAATAAACACAATGCAATTTAGGCAACCATTGGAGTTAACTGAAAGTGATTTTTTAAAAACTATCAACTATTGGGGTGCCTGGGTGGCTCAATGGGTTAAAGCCTGAGCCTTCAGCTCAGCTCATAATCCTAGGGTCTTGGGATCGAGCCCCACATGGGGCTCTCTGCTCAGTGGGGAGCCTGCTCCCTGACCCCCGCCTGCCTCTCTGCCTACTTGTGATCTCTGTCAAATAAATAAATAAAATCTTTTAAAAAATCAGCTATTTATGAAAAACCGTAAGAGCACAATACACAAATCCAATGAGATGTGAACACCTATTCCTATGGCCACAGAGAGCACTCAGGTATTTGTGAAATGAAGGGAAACAAACTGGGCAAGACAGACCCTGGAAGGGAAGGGTCCCAGCCGCTAACAGCAATCTTCCTTGAACACTTGCTACACTTCTAGGCAATGACGACTATATAGGGATGAACCACATACATCCTGCCTAAAGAACTATACTCAGTGAACACCCTAGAGCCATCATTGTAGCAGGTGCCAAAAATATGACATAGATGCTTACAACCAAATGGGAATATTAGATCCATGTAGACACTCCCAGAGGACCTCTCTAGAGCCAGCATATGAAAAAGTAAAGCAGACCTCAGAGTGGGCTGGGGATTATATACACCTGAGACCCTAATACATGCTCTCCCTAAAAATGCACTGAGCTAAGGATTCTCTACTGGACAGTGGCCTATCAGGATGCTTCTGTTTTATGCATTTAAGACAAAGAGAATCTGTGTCTATATATGCTTTAACATAATAAATTATAAGAGTAGACAGAACACAGACCGGACGATAATTGGAATACATATAAACAAAGATCCAGTAGCAGAACACCAGGAATTCCAACAAATCAACCAGAAAAAGACAAATAACCAAGGAACAGAAAACAGGCAAAGGATGTAAAAAGGCATTAAAAAAAAGAAATAGAGCAGCCCATAAACATACATTCAACCTCTAATAGTCAAATAAATATAAACTAAAAGGAGAGAGCATTTCAAATTGATCCTGTTGGCAAAAATTAAAATCTAACAATTCCAAGTGTTGACACGGGCATGAAGCAACTGGGACTCTAATCCTACTGGTGGGAGTGTAATAGGGTACAGTCTTAGAGGAGAAATGGGGCAACATCTAAAAAAGTGTGAGATGTGCATCTCTGTGGCCCAGCGACCCCATTCTCTGGTGGCCTATCTACAGAAGCAGACCCATACATGTACGAGGACAATCTACACATGGGCTGCTTACTGCTTTGTTTGTAACAGTGACATAGAGAAAAGGTGACTTCCAGAAGAAGGAATCTTATACCACAGGACACCTTTCAATGCAAATATCTATGGCCAGGAGAAGTAATCTGTGACCTAGTCCTAGAACACCATGTAACAATGAAAATGAATGGATCAAAACCATTTGCATAACCATAAATATATCTCAAAATATGTAACAAAATATTAAGTAAAAGGTTGCAGAAAGATAAATGTGTTAAGTATGAATCGAGGATGCCTGGGTGCCTCGGTGGGTTAAGCCTCTGCCTTTGGCTCAGGTCATGATTTCAGGGTCCTGGGATGAAGGTCCACATGGGGCTCTCTGCTCAGTGGGAAGCCTGCCTTCCCCCTACACCTGCCTCTCTGCCTACTTGTGATTTCTCTGTCAAATAAAGAAAAGCTTTTTTTTTAAACGTATAAACCAAATTATAAACAATTTTAAAACATACAAAATAATATCTCCTATTTTGGGGGGAATACAAACTCCAGACGACTACGGCCAGTGAGGGAAAGGAGTGTGACTAAGAAGGGATACTCAGGCTTCAAACGAATTGAATATTCATTCCTAAGCTGTATGGTGAATATGAGGGAGTTCAATATCTGTTACCTGCTTTTTTTTTTTTTAATTTTATTTATTTATTTGACAGAGAGAAATCACAAGTAGATGGAGAGGCAGACAGAGAGAGAGAGAGAGAGGGAAGCAGGCTCCCTGCTGAGCAGAGAGCCCGATGCGGGACTCGATCCCAGGACCCTGAGATCATGACCTGAGCCGAAGGCAGCGGCTTAACCCACTGAGCCACCCACGCGCCCCTGTTACCTGCCTTTTTAAGGCCCCAATATTCTGTAACCTTTCTTTAAATGAAGGAAAAGTTAACCCTAACACCTATTGCCAACTTAAGAATGTTTTCAAGAATTTCAAATCACAGGCCGTTGATTTTCATTACAATGTTGCAGAGTGAGAGCAAGGAAACAAGGACCGGAGCAAAAGTTTATTAAGGCAAGAAAGTATCTTCCTGAAAAAATAACAGACATGTAGCCAAAGGTTTACTGAAAAGCACCAATCCAGGGACAGAGCAGTGCCTGCAGCTAACCAAAAGAAGGAAAAATGGAGGATGGTGCTTAGGACAGTAATACCAATGATGTACCAGACGGTTTAAACCATGTCTCTTATACCAACTCATTTACTCCTAATAACAAGCATGCAAGGTAGGGCTACTATTATCACCATTTCATATACAGGAACAGGAGGTGCTGTGAGGTGAAATAATGTGGTATTATTATCTTACTGTCAGCATGATATTCTCGGCACAGCCAGAATCTGAGTCCAAGCAATGTGGCTCCCTAGCCCCAGCCCTGAACTCCTACCACAGATGTGTGTCCCCAAGAAGGGAGAGCCCGGGTGTCCGGACACACGAATGCTCCTCAGTACAGCGGAGGAGTACGAATACTCCTCCTTAATGACAGCTGCTCATCATTAAGGCACTCCAAGAGAGGTGACCACACACAATGAGAACGAAATGCCACAGAATGAAAGAAAAGGAGACAGAAGAAAAAAAGAGAAGAGGCAGCAAAAGGTCCCAACTTGATCTGGATGAAGAAACAAAGGTGTCCTGAGGTTACAGGGCTCCTCCCTCTAGAAAGTACCTTTAGCTCCTTTAGCCACATACTGGACTTGCTCTTTATTCATTCAATGATCACTCGCTGAGTATCTAAAGCACCAAACTGAACTTCAGGGAATATGACTCCATCCCTCGCCTGCAAACCAAATGGAGTGGATGCCAAAAGCTTATGTATAATTCTATTCCAGATTTTGGGACATATATTCCTGAAATACTGTTTAAAATGTGGGCAGATCTCCAAACCAGCCTATAAAAGCATGTTTAGATCTACCCTGTGAGGGGTGCCTGGGTGGCTCCATCAGTTAAGCAGCTGCCTTTGGCTCAGGTCATGATGTCAGGGTCCTGGGATCAAGCCCTGCGTTGGGCTCCCTGCTCAGCAGGGAGTCTGTTTCTCCCTCTCCCTGTGCCCCTCCCCCAGCTTGTGCTCCCTCTCACTCACCCTAAAATATATATTTTTTAAGTCTCTCCTGTGAAATTCTACCTGAACCTTGAGTTTCCTTCCACCAGAACTTGCGCTCTTACACTCGTTTTCATACAACTCAGAGACACGTGGACCTAGCCTCCTCACAACCTGCCACATCCCATTCCATCATGTCCCTGAGGAACGGGCCGCTCCCTTTTTTTATCCGGGTCCACAACGAATTGTGGTAAATGTACTTTGAGAACCAGTTCAGAATGTCCTAATAGGACCACGCTCATGGCCCAAACACCTTCCGGGCAACAGGACACGAGCCACCAGTGCCTGCCGCGGCATTAGAGCAAGGGTTCCAAGCACTGCCCAGCCCTCAGGCTGAGGTGAGAAAGGGAGACAGGCCAGGCCACCGCTACTGCCAGCCAGAGCTCAGCCAGCCAGTCACTTCCACACACGTGCAGGCACCTGCACCATGATTTGGCGAAACCTAGTCAAGTGGGAGATGCCCATCTCCATGGCCCAGCAAACCCACTGGTAGATAGAAGAGCTGAAGAAGCAGGCTAGTTCCCTACTAGAATTCCTAGTCTCTGGAAGTGGACAACAACAGGAATCACCTCCACAAGGGACATGGAAAAATGACTGCCTGCCTGACTCTACCCGTTCTAGTGAACGAACGGTTCGTAGCTGTTCCAAGGCAGGAAACTCCCCGTTTCTGTAGAGGAGGCAGACTCCCTGCTATTCAATGTGGAAGAAGCACAAATTTAAGGGAATCATTCTGAAACTAAGCCTATTTGAATAATCATTTATATCTCACAGTACCTTCCAGAAGGCACTGATCTATTGTGCTGAACACAGAGGACAGTGGTAGGACACAGCCTCACCGAGCCCTCACTTCAGGACATCTTGAAGAGAAACGGAGTATTTCCCATTACAACCTAGCTCTGAGTCACTCACCCCCGGCCCACGCAAATCTCTAAGAAGAGCTACATATGGCCTCTGTTTTGAGAGTATGAATTACAAAGGCAACAATTTACTCAGGGCCTCAGGAATGCCTATCTTCGGCAGACTTTGCATGTTTCTGGGCCGGAAAAAAATGTAAACTATAACGTAAGAAATAACTTTGTCTGGCTCCTTCAGCTGGCTGAACAATTACCTTTGATTGGCCAAGGAGCGTTACCAGCTGCTGATACCCAGGTCTCTACTGTCAGACCAGGTGGCCATGGATCATTGGCAGCGTCTGGCTGTCTTTTCCTTTTCCTCCCACCCAAGGCAAACAGTACTGCAGAGGCGAGTAACATAAGCTCCCCAACGGGTTTACTCTCTGAACCTAACACCACCTCTCCCCTCTCAAACAGCACAATTTGTCTCTAATGAGCCCTGTACCCACAAGTATCTTATAAAATAGTCTTTCAGCTTTGAATCTGATTTACTACTATGTAAATATCACCTTCCCCTCCCCCACCCGCCCACTATGATGCTTTTCATTGCTTCTGAATTCAAAGAGGAACCCAAAGGGCTACAGAAAATAAGTTTATAAAACCACTGCTCAAAACATGATCGCTTGTTTTTTTATAGCTTGACTGTATCAATTTATCCTGGAAATAGCTCCTTTCCGAGAAGTCCCATGGTACTAATTATTGAGAAAACTGGAATTATTAAGAGATTAAGGTCACACGTTACCTTCAAGTTGGTTTTGCATTTTCTAGAGTTTCCAGGTTGGAATTTTTTTAAGTATGTTCTTGTTCACAGGTTGCCTTCTGAACATCTGTTCAAGACTTATTTTTAGACCCGGACTAAGACAACCTTCACTTTTAAAATTCCACCTAAATCACAAACATTAAAAACTTAACAAATTCACGTTAACACGGAGATTTAAAATGAAGTCCCGCTAATTTATCCACCGTATCTTCCTCCCACCGATCAAGTACTCTGTCCATGCCTTCATGTGTTTCGTTAAAAACAAAACTTCAGGACATCTTTAAAAAAGAGAAACTGAATATCTCCAGTATAATTTGGTAGGGAGCGGTTATTCAAAATACCTGAAGACCTCTTTACAAATCAGTAGTAAAATAACCACCAAACAAAAAGTGGACAAAGCGAGATTTTCAGTTTCAGCTCAGATAATTAAGGAGAACAAAAGTCACAGAGCGAACAGTCCCTTGGAAATCAGAAAGAACAGGGGAAGAGAGGGATTCATGGCCAAGAGCAGCTTAGCAGAAAGAGAAGCTGCTGGAGCCCGGAAACTCGTACGAAACCTCCACCAGGAACTCTGATGACTTAATGGTGGCTGAATGTGGACTAGTTCGATAGTTTAAAAACTCCTAAGCCCCAGTCCTAGGGGAGGCTGCGGCGGTTTTCCTCCTACCAACTTCTCAGGGTGAAGAGGAAAAATCTCCTACTGTTTCAAATAGGAGATTAGAGAAACAACCATTTGGAAATACACAGGCCAAGAGCTTTTTCCACAACAGAGGCCTGCCCTCTAAGAGAGGCTGCTTTAAATAGAGCCCTATTTGACCTGGGGAAAGACTAGTGAGGTGAACTCCAGCCTCTGGTAGCCTGCCTGTCCCAAGTAAGGAAAGAAAGGAAAAGCCAAGTGGCTAAGAAATGCTTCTGAAGGTCATCAGAGCCCAGGGACTCAAGCCCACTAAATAACAGACACTTAATCATCAAGATCACAGAACAACTCACCACCTCCAGGGCTCCAGTGAAATAACAGTGGTTATGACTGAGAGCTGCATGCCACAGACTCAGAGAGGTCCTAAGTAAAGCCAGAGAAGGAGGCGGAGGAGGGAAGAGCCATGAAGGTTTGCAAACCCTCTGACCCTCACAGCTACAGCAAACAGCCCAGCCTGTAGCCAGATTAACATTAAAAACTCACTAAAAGCCTAATTCCTATTACCCAATACCTATGTCCCACTTTCAACAACAAAAAATTACAAGACATGATAAGAGAGAAAGAGTCTGAAGAGATAAAACAACCATCAGAACCAGACTCAGAAAGGACACAGATTTATGGAATCGGAAAACAGGGAGAGTAAAATAAGTATGATTAATATGCTAATGGCACTAATGGAAAAAGTGGACATCTGAGAGCCAGTGTATAATGTAAGCAGAGCGATGGAAACTCAGAGAATGAAAGTGAAGTGCTAGAAATCAAGAACACTGCACCAGGAATGAAGAATGCCTTTGATGTGCTCATCAGTGGACTGGACATGGCCAAGGAAAAAAATCAGTAAGATTAAAAATATGTTCATGGAAATTCCCAAAACTGAAATGCAAAAGGGAACAAAATATCCAAGAACTGTGGAATAATAATACAAAGGTATAACAAACACATAATGGAAACACCAGAAGAACAAAGAGAAAAAGGAAAAGAAGTACTCAAAGTAATAACAGCTGAGAATTCTCCAATATTAGTGATAAAACCCCAGACCACAGATCCAGGAAGCTCAGAGAACACCAAAGAGAATAAATGCAAAAAAGATCTACACCTTGCATTAATAGTCAAACAGCAAAAACCAAAAATAAAGATACTGAAAAGAGCCAGGGTGGGGGGTGGGATGCACAGAACACCTTGCCTACAGAGGACAAGGGTAAGAAATACATCAGATGCCTCATCAGAAATCATGCAAGCAAGAAAAAAGTGGCTGGGGAAAAAAAACACGTGTTAAAAGAAAAACCCACCACCCTAGAATTCGGCAGCTGGTGAAACTGAACTTCAAAAGTGAAAAAGAAATAAAAACAGAACAGTTAAACATAGGGCACCTGGGTGGCTCAGTTGGTTAAGCAAATTCCTTTGGCTCAGATCATGATCCCAGAGTCTTGGGATTGAATCCCACACTGGGCTCCCTGCTCAGCAAAGGATCTGCTTCTCCCTCTGACCTTCCCCCTCTCATGCTTTCTCTCTTAAATACATAAATAAAATCTTTTAAAAAAAAATAAAAGAACAGTTAAAAACAAATTCAAGGAATTTGTTGCCCAGTAGACCTGTCTTACAAGTATTTAAAGCAGATCTTCAGAGAGAAGGAAAATAATATAGATCAGGCACTCACAGAAGGAATAAGTAAACATAAAATAAAACTGGGGCACCTGGGTGGCTCAGTAGATTAAGGAACCAACTCTTGATTTCAGCTCAGGTCATGGTCTCAGGGTCCTGGAATCCAGCCCTCAGCACTCAGCTGTGAGTCTACTTGAAGATTCTCTCTCCCTCTCCCTTGGCCCCTTGCCACCATGCTCTCACTCTCTCTCTAAAATAAATAAATAAATCTTTAAAAAAAAAACACACAAATATAAAATTAAGTCTCTTATTTTTCTTATTCTTAAATGACCAGATAACTGTTCAAAATAGTAAGAATAGCAATGTGTTGAGTTATTAAAGAATATGGGTAAGTGAAATGAATTAAAACAATGTTATAAAGGACAGGAAAATAAGAATTGAATATATTCTCTTATAAGACACTGTACAATTTGTGAAAAGATATGATGTTATTTGAAAGTGGACCTACATCAGTTATAAATGAAGGTAGCAAATGCTACTTCTGGAAATACCTTTGTAAAACCTTTGTAGAAAGCATATGGAATAGGGGTGCCTGGGTGGCTCAGTTGGTTAAACATCTGCCTTTGGCTCAGGTCATGATGCCAGAGTCCTAGGACTGAGCTCCATGCTGGGCTTCTTGCCCTTCCGCCTGCTCCTGTTCTCTCTCTCTCTTTCAAATGATTAAATAAATAAATAAATAAACAAACAAAATCTTTTTTAAGAGTATATGCATATGCTAAGATAGAATAAATGGAATAATATAAAATGTTCATCTAAAAGCAGAGAAGGAAGAGAAAGAAAGGGTGATAAAATTTTAAAAAGAACAAGTGTAATGAGTGAAAATCAGTTGCGAACATGGTGAATATTAACCCAACTACAACAACAATTATTTTAAATGCAAATGGTCTAAATACGCCAATTAAAACAAGAGACTGTGATAGATAAAAAGAAGATCCAACTATATGTTGTCTACAAGAAATCCACTTTAAAAATAAACACACACAGGGGCGCCTGGATGGCTCAGTGGGTTAAGCCGCTGCCTTCGGCTCAGGTCATGATCTCAGGGTCCTGGGATCGAGTCCCGCATCGGGCTCTCTGCTCAGCGGGGAGCCTGCTTCCTCCTCTCTCTCTGCCTGCCTCTCTGCCTACTTGTGATCTGTCAAATAAATAAATAAAATCTTTAAAAATAAAATAAAATGGAAAAAAAATAAATAAAAATAAACACACACAGGTAGATGAAAAGTAAAGGAACGGAGAAAAGTCATGCTCACACTTACCAAAAGGAAGCTGAAGAACCCGCATCAATTTCACACAAAGCAGATGGCAGAACAAGGAAAATTATCAGAGATAAAAGAGGGTATTACATAATGAAAAAGGGGTCAATTCTTTGAGAGATTGCATAACAATCCTTAATGTGTTCATATGTACCTCACAAGAGAGTGTAAAATACATGAGACAAGGGGGCACCTGGGTGGCTCAGTGGTTTAAAGCCTCTGCCTTTGGCTCAGGTCATGATCCCAGAATCCTGGGATCGAGCCCCACATCAGGCTCTCTGCTTAGCAGAGAGCCTGCTTCCTCCTCTCTCTCTCTCTCTGCCTGCCTCTCTGCCTACTTGCAGTCTCTGTCTGTCGAATAAATAAATAAAATCTTTAAAAAAAAAATACATGAGACAAAACTCATAAAATAACAAGGGGAAATGGATAAACACATCATCTTTCTCAGAAACCTTAATACCCTTCTACATTGTAACCGACAGATCCACCAGGCAGAAAATCACTGGAGAAAAAAGTTGAACAAAACAGCACCAACCAACTGGACCTAACACTTAGAACAATAAAAGTATACACAGTCTTTCCAAACTCACACAGAACTAGACAGACCACATCCTGGGCCATAAAATACACCTTAACAATCTAAAAAATTGAAGTCAATTGAGAGAAATGAAGTGTTGAGAGAAACTGAAGTATTGAGAAAAATTGAAGTATTGAGAGAAATTTTTAAATTTTTTTAAGAAATTTTTAAATATTTTGAATTAAATAAAAACACAACTTATCAAAATTTGTGGGATGCTGCAAAAGAGTGGTTAGAGAAAATTCAAGCACTGAAGGCATATGTAAAATAAAAAATGAGAGAGAGAGAGAGAAAGAACTAGAATCAGTAACTTAAGCTTCTACCTTAGGAAACTAGAGCAAGAAAAGCCAAGAGAAGAAAATAAAGAATAAAATAGGTATCAATGGAATTAAAACAGGAAGAGTTGTTTAGGCGTCCAACTCTTGGTTTCAGCTCAGGTCATGATTTGGGGGTCATGGGATGGAGCCCAATGTCAGGCTCCATGCTCAGTGCAGGGTCTGCTTGAGATCCTCTCTCTCTCTTCCTCTCCTTCTCCCCCTTCCCCTGCTTGTACTGTTGGGGGGATGGAGGGAGGGAGGGAGGGAAGGAGGAAGGAAAGAAGGAAGGAAGGAAGGGGAGGGGTGGGGAAGGGCAACAACTGAGAAAGAACAACAAAATCAAAAGCTGGTTCTTTGAAAAGATTAATAAAACTGATAAACCTACAGCCAGGCTAGCCAAAAAAAAAAAAAAAAAAAAAAAAGACACAAATTATTAATATCAAAAATGAAAAAGGAGTCATCACTATGGAGCCTATGGAGATTTAAAAAAGATAATGAACAATTCTATGCCCTCAAATTTGATAACTTATATGATATGCACCAATTCCTTGAAAGACACAAGGGACAAAGACTCTCATAAAAAGAGAAATAGGTGATCTAAATAGACCTACATCTAACAGAGAAATTAAATCAACAATTAGTAACCTTCCAAAACAGCAAGGACTGAGTGAGCTCCGATGGTTTCACTGGCAAACTTAAGGGAAAAAATTATACCAATTCTCAAACTCTTCCAGAAAAAATAAAACCCAGGGCGCGCTTCCTAACTCATTCTATGAGGCCTGCCTTACCCTACTATCAAAACCAGATGAAGACATTACAAGAAAGGAAAATTACAGACTAGTATCTCCTATGAACAGAGATGCAAAAATCTTCAATAAAATATCAGCAAATCAAATCCAACAACATACAATATGAATTATATACAAAATCCAATGGGTTTTTTTTTCCAAGAATGCAAATCCTGGTTTAATATTCAGAAGTATTACTGTAATCCATCTCTCCAACAGGATAAAAAATACGTATGTGTGATCATATCAACAGATGCAAAAAAAAAAAAATCCAATACTCACTCATGATAAAAATTCTCAGGAAACACAGGTGACTGCCTCAATTTGATAAAGAATATATATAAAATACCTAGAGCTAACATCATACTTAATGGTGAAAAACTAGATTCTTTCCCCCACAAGATACGTAACCAGACAAGGATGTCCCTTCTCACCACTTTAACTAGAAGTGCTAGCTAATGCTCTAAGACAGGAAAAGGAAATAAAAGCTATACATACTGGGAAGGAAGAAGTAAAGCTGCCTTTGTTCACAGACAACATGATTATCTAAATTAAAATCCCATAGAATCAACTAGGAAAACTCCAGGAACTACTACTAAGTGATAGCAAGGATTTAGGATGCAAACCTAACATACCAAAATCAAGTACTTTTCTATATTCCTGTGGTCGATGAAAGAGAGGCATAAGCAAAACAAACTCCAAAGGCCAAAGATGTTGTAAGACTGAAGAAAAGGGCTGACAAGTCCAGGTTGACAAGAAATGGTTTATTAAGGGGACTTATGGACAGAAGCGTGTCTTGGGAGGCTGAAAGCTGAGCAGATCTCCATGACCCCACTTCCAACCAGTAAGACCTGCTTTTTTGGCCCAAGAACTTGGGGATTAAGTAAGTGCTGGGAGACCACCCGGGAGGGAATGTTTGAAAATCATAATCATATCTCCAGAGCAGATGAAGGACATTAAGGGTGTACTTAAGGGCTAGGCCAAAAGAAAGAATATGGGAGGGAGCTGTGCTCCCGAAGATGCTGGGTCACAGGGAGCGGTCATCATGGTGGGTCTGTCCAAGATGGCAGTGTTGACACTGCCACTGGTGAACAATTGGAATTTGAACTTAAAAACAGTTTTTACTAGTGCCAAAAACAAAATTTAGGTATAAATCTAATAAGATGTGTATAAAATCTAAATAAGTACAAAACTCTGATGAAAGAAATCAAAGATGATCTCAATAAAGAGAAACTCCCATGTTTACAGACAAGAATACATAATATGGTTAATATGACAGTTCTTCTCAAATTTATACATTTGAGGGGCACCTGCATGGCTCAGTGGGTTAAAGCCTCCGCCTTCAGTTCAGGTTATGATCCCAGGGTCCTGGGATCAAGCCCCACATTGGGCTCTCTGCTCAGCAGGGAGCCTGCTTCCTCCTCTCTCTGCCTGCCTCTCTGCCTACTTGTAATCTCTGTCTGTCAAATAAATAAATAAAATCTTAAAAAAAAATTATATATTCGACCCAATTCCAATCAAAATCCTAGCAAGTTACCATGTACATATGACAAGCAGATTCTCAAGTTCACATGAAGAAGCAAAAAACCCAGAACAGCTGACACAATACTGCGAAAAACGAAGTCAAAGGACTGATCCCTGCAAACTTCAAGACTTCCTGTAAAGCTACAGTAATGAAGACACAGTAGCGTCGGTGAAAGCACAGACATATAGATCAACAGAACACAACAGAGCCCAGAGTAAAACCCACACAATTACCATCAAATGGCCTTTGACAAAGGAGCAAAGACAGCTCAGCGAAGAAAGGCTAGTCTTTTCAAACACGGATGCTGGAACAACTGGATATTCACATGTAAAACTCTGAATCTAGACACAGAAACCCCTTTTCACAAAAACTAACTCAAAGTAGGACACCTACATGGCTCAGTCAGTTGAGTGAGTGCCTTCAGCTCAGGTCATGATCCTGGAGTCCTGAGATTGAGTCCTGCTTTGGGCTCCCTGCTCAGCAGGAGGTCTGCTTCTCCCTCTGACCTTCCCACTCTCATGCTCTCTCATTCTCTCTCTCTCCCCCCAAATAAATAAATAAAACCTTAAAAAAAGTTTTAACTCAAAGTAGACCACAGAACTAAATATAAATATAAAACTGTACAACTCCTAGGAGATAACAGAGGAAAAAATGTAGGTGACCTTGAGCATGGCAGTGACTTTTTCTATGCAACTCCAAAAACTCAATGAGAAATTGTTAAGCTGGATGTTATTAAAATGAGAAACTTCTGCTCTGTGAGAGAAAATGTTAAGAGAATGAAGAGACAAGCCAAGACTAGAATAAAATATCTTCAGAACACATATCTGATAAAGGACTCATATCCAAAAACACAAAAAACCGTTAAAACTCAACAACTAATGCCACTCAGTTAAAAAAAAGAAAGTGGGCAAAAAATTCTCAAAGACACTTCTGTAAATCTAAGACTTTTCTTAAAAATAGGCTATTATTGGGGCACCTGGGTGGCTCAGTAGGTTAAAGCCTCTGCCTTCAGCTCAGGTCATGATCTCAGGGTCTTGGGATCGAGCCCCACATCAGGCTCTCTGCTCAGCAGGGAATCTGCTTCCTCCTCTCTCTCTGCCTGCCTCTCTGCCTACTTGTCATCTCTGTCTGTCAAATAAATAAATAAAATCTTTAAAAAAAAAATAGGCTATTATTTCAAAGGAATCCAATGAGCAAAAAAATGGGCAAAGAATCCAAACAGACATTTTGCATCAAATGTCAACTGATGATCAGTTGACACTTCATCGATCATCAGGGAAATGCAAACCACAGCAACAAGGAGGTACCGTGTCACATCTTCTATAAAGGGGAGAATAACAAACCCAGGTAAAACCAAGTGTTAGCAGCACGGCTTGGTGGCTCAGTCCGTTAAGCAGCCATCTCTGGATTTTGACACCGGTCATGACCATGGTCACGGTCGTCAGATTGAACCCCAGTCAGGTTCTGTGCCCATGAGGAGTCTGCTTGAGTTCCCCTCCCCTGCTCCCCACCATCACCTGTCCCCTGCTTCTGTGCACAGTCTCTCTAAAATAAATAAATAAATTCTTAAAAAAAAAAAAGTGTTACCAAGGATACAGAAATCAGAAGCCTCATACATTGCTGGCGGGAATGTCCAATTGTAGAGCCACATTAGGATACTGTTTCCAGGTGCCCAGCAATTCCACCCACCCCCAGGCATGTACCCCCCAGAACTGAAATCATGTCCACATAAAACCCTGTATGTGAATGTTCTCTGCAGCATCATTCAGAACAGGCAATAGGTGGAAACAACCCAAAGGTCCAATACTGAATAAAAAGATACCCAAAACTGGTATATCCAGAAATACTACTGGGCCATAAAAAGGTATGAAGTACCGACACGTGTTATCACGTGGATTTGCGAAGTGACAGAAACCAGTCCCAAACAAATCCACATATTGTGTGACCCCATGTCCATGAACTGTGCACAATGGATAACACAGAGAGACAGAGAGCAGATGAGTGGTCGCTTCGGGCCGGAGTGAGGAAGGGTGCAAGGAAGCAGAGATTAGGGAATGACAGCTACATGGTAGAGGGGGTTTTCTGGAACACGAAAAATGAAGTTATTCCAAAATTACAGTGACGGTCGCACCACGCTGTTGAGATACCTAAAACCACTGCACGTGTACTTCAGATGGGTAAACCACTTGATACGGATCTCAATAAAGCTCTCACAAAACCCATTACTGTCTAAATACTGATGGCACCCCACTTAGACTCCCCAGATTTCACAAAGAGAAATATAAATACAGCATAGTTCATACTTGCACTCCCCCCCCCCAAAAAAAGGATTATTTACCTTAAATTCAAATTAAACTGGGCCTGGAGCCTACTTTAAAAAATAAAGGGGGGGGGGGGAGTTAAAATTACATAACTAAATAGGATAAGGGTCTGATTTGAGCATTACCATGACTCCTTTAAGACTGAAATCACAGAAATACAGTAATTAAACCACATCAAGAGAACGTTCTTGAAAATAATCAGCTTGAGTCTTGTTGAAATACTTCAGAATCCCCAAAACAGGGATAAAATACGAGCTGCTACTTTTTTTTCTCCTGCCCATACACATAAATACGATTATTCAAAAGGGTAAAGAAAACATAGGCAACTACTGAAGAAGTACTAAAAACTTGATACTCTTATCCTGATAATCCAACACAATTGTGAAATACGAACAAAAATGTGAGGAAACAGAAGTACCAACCTTATTTAAAATAAATAACTACATCTTTATGCCGTATCTTCTTCTAAAATAAACCGGATTACAAAAATACAAACAACACAAAGGAATAAAATCAAGAAATCTCGACAGGAAAAAACACCAGGGTAGAAGACGAATTTAGAAATGAGGCTGAAACACAAACTGGACGCTTCGTGGTTGTGCATATGTGCAAATGATGGGTCCAAAACGTGGCTTTCTACTTACTGATCACATTCACTGTGTTACATGAATACTGATAAGCCTTGTCTTGCCATTCCTTACAGATGACATTTCTCAGGTCTTCTATTTATACCATCTTTCTTTGGGTCCCTCTGAAATCTCATGCTCATGGTTTTTTGCTTTTATTTTTTTGTTTGTTTGTTTTTAGACTTTTTTTATCTGTTCATTTGAAAGAGAGAGCATAAGCACAGGGAAGGGAGAAGCAGACTCCTTGCTGAGCAGGGAGCTCAACGTGGGGCCCAAGCCCAGGACCCTGGGATCATGTGAAGGCAGATGCTTAACCGACTGAGCCACCCAGGAGCCCCTCTTGCTCTCGGTTTTGATTACTCAACTCTTCAATTCAGAAATGTCTTTAAAAAAAAATATATCCACAGCTAACACTCTCTAGAACCATAGTATTTCCTTTCCAGTGACAAGCTCATAACTGCAGTCTGCCTGCCAGAATGTGGCACACATCCTACGGCGGCATGTCATAGCTGTCACACACTCTAATCCCAACTGCCCCTCCTTAAGTATATGTAACATCAGACCAGAAAGTTACGAGCATTTAAAACCATGATGGGGCGTCCAGGTAGTTCATTCGGTTGAGCATCCAACTCTTGGTTTCAGCTCAGGTCATGATTTCAAGGTGGTGAGATCAAGCCCTGCATCAGGCTCCGCACTCAGTGGGCGTCTCTTTGAGGTGGTCTCTCCCCTGCCCCTCCACCTGGCTCAGACTTACTCTTTCTTAAATAAATCTTAAGAAACAAAACAAACAAATTAAAAAAAAAAACAAAACCCTGATGATTTAACAACCACTTTTATTTTTAAATCATAAACTAAGGTAATTAATTGTGAAAATTCTGTGCTAGAATAAAATCAAGTTTTGCCTTCACCCATCTTTCAATCACACACCAGCAGCTTCAACTGCCGGCAAGAGAGTCTAACATCAAAGCACCCTCTGATTCACTCTGAAACATCTTTTCCAATTCCTTTTGCTCTACCAAGATTTATGTACAAAAGCTGGAGGCTTCTCTCCTCCAACCTTCAATAGAAGCACTTGGAATAAAGTTAAGAGGATTGTTCCAGCTGCTTAAAGTGCGATCCCATGCGCTTGCCTCCTGGAGGCATTTTGGACTTTACATTTTGAAAATGAATAGAATGGGTCAGTCAAAGGACACAGTTGACGTCTGCTTGTGATCGAAGCTTGGAGTGGGGAGAATGAGTAAGAAACAGAACGGACTAGAGGGACACAGTAAACCTTATTTTAAAAGTACATTTGACAGCAATTACTGAAAGATAACTTGCAACAGTTCACATGCTACCGTGCTATTTAAATTGTAGCAACATCAATTTATTTATTCACTGCTTTTCTAAAACCACATACCAGTAACTGTATGCTTCCTGACCACTGACTATTTGCATTTACTTTGAAAAACCACCTATGCTTTTAAAACTCAAGAACTAGCGTAACTAAAAATTTTTTTTAAAAAACATTAGTGTTCTTTGACTGGAAAGAACACCCATCTCTGTCACTACTTTTTGGCCCTTCACATGCTATGATAATTAATTTTTTTCAATACTTAATGCCTGCTTATATTTGCCTAACCTACATTAACTATCAAAGAACTGAGATCTTCACTATTTTATCTGGAACTCACAAACAACCGTGTCAAAAGACATTGTAATTTCTCTCTTTTAGGAAGGAAACAGACAGTAGCCACATTACAAAAACAGAAACACACATGTGTGCATTGTTTGGGGCATTTTTATTTAATGACTAAGGGGTGACAATGTCATTTGAAACACATTTTATTCCTTCTAGATCAAACCCATTGGAACAAATCCAGAGCTAGACAACTTCCATACATTCAACATAAGAATGTGTTCGTGATTGCTTCAGTAAATTCTGAACTTCATCAATTATCATCTCAAGCCACTTCTTTTTTATTTTTATTTTTCTTAAGATTTTATTTATTTATTTGACAGAGAGCAAGAGAGCACAAGCGGGGGGAACAGTGGAGGGAGAAGGAAAAGCAGGCTCCCCTGCAGAGCAGGGAGCCCAATGTGGGGCTCAATCCCAGGACCCTGAGATCATGACGTGAGCTGAAGGCAGACACTTAACCACCTGAGCCTCCCAGACGCCCCTAAACCAATTCTAACACATCCCAACAGAGCAACTAAACAACCAAAAAATTTTCAGAACACAAAGAGGCCTTGGCAAGGATATAAAAACTAACTAAAGGCTCTAGTCTTTACATGTATTGCTAGGAAAATGTCACATCTCAACATTTTCATTTCTTGAGAGTTGCTCAAGGCATATGAATTTCAGTAAATCTGACAAGGTGGGGGGGATATCGTAAGAATCCTTCTATCCTGTGAAGCAACAGCACCCCAGAAGTGGCTCATTTTCAAACACACCCATCCGTAACAGACGGACAACCGTGTAACGCACTTAGCTGACCTAAGTGTCGGTCCACACAGCGCCAAGGCACCAGAGGTGTCCACCTCCTACATACTCAAGCTAAGGCTCACCATTATTTTTTTCAGCTTGAGTTAAATGAAAGAAAATGCATTTCATATTTCCAGAAGCAAAAGTGGCATAGTTTCCAGGAAGCTTCTTGTTCTCATTTTACTATTTTAAGAGTTCTGATCTCTCCCAGCATGACTGTGTGACAAGATCTCATTTCTGGTGGCTGATCATTTCCACGGCATGATGCTTTACCAAAACCGTCTGCAGAAGCTTGTTTTGATTCGTATTTTACTTCAGCGTATTTATACACAAAATGCCATCTCCATGGCGTTGTGCCAAGAAAGACATAGCTAGCTTGGATTTCAGTTGACTTCGTTAAAGGAAATTATTTTAAATTAATGTGGCCATTGAACTGCTGCCATCCTTAACCTCAGAAAATACAGTCCTTCTCATTTTTGCCGTGAACATTTATTTAAGTTAAATTCCAGCTCGTGAACGTTGACCATAGGGCGTCTAAACCTTCCTGCTACTATTTCATAGTCTTCTTCTAAACAAGGGCAGGCCCATGCCGGCCGCATTAGTACGCCCAGCCAGATCACCACCATTAAGTGAAATCATCTATGTATTTTTGGTGGAATCTTTAACAACTTCCACGCCCGTCAGGGAAATGGAACAAGGCTGTTTTGTTTTCAGACAGCAACAATTTGATCTCTGGTTTACTAGATGGCGCTCAAAATATTTTTCCATATGTTTTTCCGCAAAGAGAATCTGACATCAGCGTGGTTTACCTTTACCAGTGAATGCAGGCTTTTTTCACCAAACATATCCCAGAGGAAGGTCAGGTCTTCCTGGCTATCCACATGTGGCTGCAGCTGGGCTGGCAGAGCAGCCAACAGCTCATACAGACCTATAAAATGAAAATAAAACACAAAGCGTAATCTCAGAGTGAGCTCATTAATTTCGCTGAAGGTGTGTGTAAATGGCGGCTGCAACGTGTCGTTTTTACTGGATCTGTATTCTGGGCCATCAAGTAAAACACATCTCTCAAGCAGAAAATGAACCTTTTTGATTTTTTTAAATCCCAAACAAATTAAGTATTAAGAAGCTAGTTTTTACCTTTCGGTTGTCAACATTCTACCAGGCATCTGAGTTTACATCACCCGAGACACAAAATGTGTACAAGCTTTCAGAAAAAGAAGAAGAAAGCATACATTCCTTTCCTTAATCGTTATTACATTTCCCTCGATGTTTGCCAAAGAGTGAAATGAGTCATGAATAGGAAAAACTTCCTTAGAAGAGCAGAAAATTGATAGAGTGGCCCATTAAAAAAGGTTTTGTGGTTTCCAAATAGTTCCTAATAATATACAGCTTCGAAAACATTTGCGTTATCTAACATCCAAAATCAAAGTCTTAAACCATCCTTGGTGTTGTTTTAAAAACAGGTGTCGCCTGTTTTTAAAACAACAATGGGGCACCTGGGTGACTCAGACGGTTAAGCGTCTGCCTTCGACTCAGGTCATGGTCCCACAGGGTCCTGGGATCCAGCCCCGCATCAGGCGGGGAGCCTGCCTCTCCCTCTTACCGCTCCCCCTGCTTGTGCTCACTCAGTCAAACAAATAAATAAAATCTTTAAATTAATCAAGCAAGCAACACAGAATGGAGTTTAAACTGGACTCTAATCTGGGCATACGTGATACCCTCTGAAAGAGTTGGGGGAAAGACGTGGGTTACTTGAGGGCCTCCTCACTAGAAACTTCCTTGGGGTAGACAGTAGCGCCGTGTTCCACAGTAGCCTACTGCATAAACCATCCATCTCCTTCAGGAGCCGTCAGACTCCAGTCCAAGAAAAGTTGCGACAGTGCCTGCCAGGGACTCTTCAGGGAGGTGACCTGGCAGGAGTCAGTATCAACTCTTAGCACATGTTTCACTTTCCAGGGGGATTACATGAGGTAAAAAGGACAAAATTCCTTTTATTTCTGTCTGCTGTCTACAAAAACACCAAGACCTCCTGGGATCTACAACACACGGAGCTGTTGTTATTCCTGAGCTGAGTAAGTGCTGTTGTTCATCGGAGGGACAGTTTTACGGGATATTTAACCAGCAAAGAACCGTAGACTATGGCCTGTGGATTAGTGTGTCTATTATCTTCCGAAAGCATTATCAAATTCTGATAATCACTGATAATTCACAACCAAATGTATCAGCTCTTACTTGGAAAGTTGGATCTGTAACGTGAGAGGTTAGATTAAACGCAAACATTCCTGGGCCTGCATTTGGCCAAAAAGAACCATAATACTCTAGGAAAAAAAAAAAAAATTCTCCCTATTACATTCTTAAGTATTCTTGATGGCTTTTATTTATTCCCTTAAAACCCTGGCATTTTGCCTAAACTAGCTTTTATTTATAATTTCGTAAAAACATTTTTTAAGGTGTCCCAGCCTCATTCAATGTATAATAATACAGGTCTCACTTTACTCACATACATACACACACACACTTAAAGTAATGACAACTGCCAACATCAGTGGTTAAGGTCAGAGGTTCAAGTTGAAAATGATGTAGAAAGAAGGTAGAGTTTCACTATTTTATTACTGATTTCAGGAGCAGTAAAAATAACTCCTTATTCCTTGGTAATATGATTAATTAATGATACTAATTCAACTATAATATCATTTATGAGGTATAGTCTTTGGGGGGGGGTTAAATGAGGTAATATAGTAGAACAGCCCTGGCTCATGGTAGTCGGTTTCAGATGTAACATGGTGAGCTTCAGCCGTTGTTGTTACTAATGTTATTATCACTTCTATTATTTTATTAAATATTTATCTATTTATTTTAGAGAAGGGGAGGTAGGCCCAGAGGGAGAGAGAGAGTCTTAAGCAGACTAAGCGCTGAACATGGAACCCAATGCAGGACTCAATCTCACAACCCCTGCGAACATGACCTGAGATGAAACCAAGAGTTGGATGGTCATCCGACGGCACCACTCAGGTGCTCCTGTCATTACTATGATTGAAAAAGCAGAAGTCTGAGTCGAACAGACCTAGATTCAAACCAGGTTAACACTTCAGTTATTTGACATAACTTGACCTGTTGAAAAGGAAACGATCATCTGCACAGGTAATAAAACTGAAGAGAAAAGAAAACACACAAACATGTACGTATTCACAAATAATTGCCTGTGACACAGGGGAAACCTGAGAAAGAGTAATGGAATGCATCAGTGACAACAACGAGCCCCTTGTCATTACTATAGTTACACCAAGATGTTAGTTACCATTGGAGGAAGCAGGGTCAAGGGTACACGGGATCTGTATGATTTCTTACAACACATAAATCCACAATTATCTCAAAATACAATTAAAACCAAAGGAGACATTGTGGTAAATAGGACTTGTTACGAATTCAAGGGAACGATGCCCATAGTGGCACTGAGCCCTATGGCTAGCACAGAACAGGCATTTGATTAAAATATGCGTATATGTTCTTCTTTTCTTAATATGTCTCCTCTGGAATGAAAACCCCACTGCAATGGTACAAAGTCAAAACAACAGCTTAGCAAATACATTCCACTGGACCCAATACCATACGCAGAAAGAAAACCACCCTCATCTTTTACATATGGAAGGTGTTAACTTTATCCAAGTACCGCTGAACTTTATGGAAATAAACCATATGATGCTTACATTACAATAATAATTTCTCTGTTAGCAGTGGCTCATAAACTGAGTTTTCTGGGCTTTCCTAGCTTTATGCAATCCTAATTTGTACGTCACCCTCGTTTGGCACCCATGTGATGACAGCAGTCACTTCTCCTGAGCTCCCACATCTGGTAGCTACACCAAAGCCAGAAGAGACAGGACAATGCCAATCAGAAATGAAAAGAGGCTGAGGAGAGTTAGGAGGGCAGGCAAATGGCTTCAATGGAGGTAACATGGACCATCACTTCCTCTCCAGGGCATCAGAAAGGCCCCAGAAACCAGCTCAGTCCATGGCTAAAACCAGGTCCCTGTTCTCAGAGGTGCTTTTTATGTCCAGTTCCTAGGGCTCCAACAGTGAACACCACTAGGAAATCCAAATGTTTCTGGTTCTTGATGTTCAGAGAGTAAGTCATGAGAGTTTAGCTAACAAGGGATATCTTGAACAATCTTACCTACACCTACTTAATCTTACCTAAATCTGAGCAAGAGCTGGGACTACACTCCTCTGCAGTCATTCAACTTCACGAGTGCTCCATTCCAGTGCACCATTATGGTACCTATCTAAAGGTCTAAGACAGATCAGCCATGATCCCTGTCCTCAGGATGTCACAGTGTAGAGGACAAGCACAGACGGGTTGGTTGGAAGTATAGAGCAGGGCCAGACAGCATGGCGAGGCAAGGTAAGTGGTCAGTTCCTCTACAGGAGGAAGAAGACATCAGGGAAGGCTTCAGCAGAGAATCACACCTGAGTTGTGTCTTGAAAGCTTCTGCTCCTAAGAATCAGCATTTATGAGTTCTTCCGTTCCGAGCACTTCCTCAGCTCCTCTATACAAGCAAGTGTAGAATATGCCACCTCCTCTAGCCTGGAGGTCTTATACCTTGGATAACACAGAATACATAGCCTATCTGCCCAAAGAGAAAGCAAGCCTGTTTATAATGGTGTCCTATTTGGGGCAACTGGGTGGCACAGTCAGTTAAGGGATTGAATCTTGGTTCCAGCTCAGGTTGTGATCTCAGGATCAGGAGATCCAGCCCCGCATCAGGCTGTGTGCTCAGTGCAGAGTCTGCTTGAGATTCTCTCTCCCTTTCGCCCCTCCTCTGCCTGCTGTCATGTGCATGCACTCACTCTCTCTCTCTAAAATAAGTAAGTCTTTAAAAAAAAATAATGATCTCCTATTTGTCCAAGTAAAGATTCAAAATGTATATTCCTCCAAGTAAAATAAACAGATGTTTAGGGTGTGGACAAAATATTCAAACAGCAAATTAATTTTCAGGGATGCTGAAGAAATGTCCATGCCTGTTTATAGTTGTTAAACTTTAATTTGGTTAGGAACATACACTCTGAATTACCTATTAAGTACAAATATCAAAATTTAGATTTGGGGGTTGTCCCACTTGCACATTACATGCAACCACTTTATTTAAATTCTTCACAATGACTTATCCTGACTACCACCTGTAGAGGTGGAAGACATCATTTTTAATTCTAGTTATTTGAGATACAACACTTTTTCAAATGCATGGGAGATGCTTTCAGTAAGAATCTGGGTAAAGCTGGTTGCTTTTCCACTGGTTCTACACCTCCGTGTTTTTATCTCCACAACAAAACCACTTACCTACTAACTCTCTAAGCATCTCTAACATTCGCAGGTTTTTAACCCCTCTCCAAGAAATATTAACCTGGTGTAAACTTCCTTTTCTCTTTAAAAACAACAACAACAATCCTGTCAGATGATCTCTCAGTGACTCCAAGAACAGGAATCTGGGTTATAGGAAAATAACTGGGACTTCTCCAATCAACACATTTTTGTGTAAGTAACAGAGAAAACCGTCTATAAGAAATTTCGTAAGGGCTTGACTATAAGGCAGCTCCCTCTTCTCTGAGAGGTCATTTTAATAGTAGAAAAGAAATTTCACCTTCTATTTGGGGAGACACGATACAAGACACTGTCAAAGACACACACAAAAAAATTATCTCGTAAAAATGTTCCAGTAGGGAAAAAGGCAGTACTTCTGTATTAGGGATTTTATACACAGAGAGAAAAGGCAACAACAGCAAAACTAAAATACAACAAGGTTTGTTTAACAAGAATTATGACAAGTTAAAGAAGAGAACAATCAGTAAAGATCAAAGCAGGCTACGCGAAAGTTGGCAGGACATGAGCTAGGGTCTGGAGGAAGGAACCCAGGGCCTGGAAGGGTACGCAGCATTGTGGAGGACACTTAAGATGAAAAGTCACCAATAATCCTGCAAATGTATAGATTTTTAAAGGCACTAAAACTCTGCAAAGCTGAAGAAAAGACTAGGAAGTACTCAACCCCAAATTTCTGTTTCGTATGTTTGTCTCAGTCATGGTCCAATCCAGAGACAAGAGCTGTGCAGTAATCTGAACCAGGCAAGTTTAATATAAATCTGTAATGGAGATTATCTATACAGCGGTAAGGCAAATTCTCAAGAATACCTAGGGCTAAAGGAGAAGACCCAAAGGGAGACAACAGCAGAGGAGGAGCGCCCTCCCCAACACTAGGATTCTCAGCTCATTTGAGGTGGTGTGATTACGACCCACCAGACAGTTCGATCTCCAAGCCCAGAGCCTGCCCACTGTCACCGGACCAACAGGAAACACCCTTCCAGGGTACCGGTGTGCAGAAAACCATGGCTGGGACCAATGCTTCACCGGGGTATCGGTGGGGAGAGCCTGGGCAGCTGGAAACCGCCGCCAGGACTAGAAAGCCAAAATAATCCCTGCCGGTGGGCAGAAAAGTGTTAAAGGGACTGGCAAACAGAAATCACCCCGCTTTGGGGTGTTGGCTGGTCAAGACTGGGAAGGTGACTTCTGGGGTGCCTGAGAGACCCACCAGGAACTTCCGTAGAGGGGTGTCGCTGAAATTCAGGAGGAAACTGTCCACTAGGCTGCCACCAGAACTCAAAGGGGGCGTCAGCACCACCAGATGCCTCCCACATGTGCTGCTGCCAATCCAACGGGAAGAACAGAAACAAGCGGAAAACACCAGAACAAGGAAGGGCTACCTCTTCCTCCTGCAGCGGGCCACTAGTGACCTCCCATGACAAAGCCTGGGGTCATGCCTGATGCAAAGAAGAATAATGAAAGGGCCAAGCTTAACTTTCACAGAGCAGGCAGAAAGATATGGATTTGGAGCAGAGAGACGAAGAAAGGACACTTGGCCGCATCTTCTATACGTAGATGTAAGTGTGTGCGAGCGCCGGGTGGCTGCGGGGGTGGGGGGGAGGCGCATGTTCTCCTCTTTCGGGGAGGAAAGATGTCGCCTTTCTGCTTTCCGCTTTTATCCTGGTGTGGCTTTCTGTTGTTTGGCAGTGGGGACACAATGAGAAATATTTAATCATTGGTTAGTGAAGGTAAAGGGGTTACTAATACGGATTTTCAAAGAGAAATCGTATTACATCAAAGGCCTTGCATTTCCAATGTTTGCCGATTTTAACAGTACACTAAGCCTGGACCCAACAGCTCGGTTCGAGGATGTTCAGGAGTCAAAGTTCTAAGTTCAAAGGAGACAAAGGAAGAACGCTCATCCTAGCCACAGAGCACTAACTTCACCCTCCTCAAAAATGCCTCGTGTTTATAAAAGAGGGCAGAGAGAGAATGCTGTTTTCGAACAATTTAAAAAATAAAAATGCCTAAAACTAGGAAGACAATACAAAGTACAGAGAGCAACACTTTAGGAACTAAGGGGAGTGTTTAGAGCCAAGAGGAGCTAAATGCAGAGAGATGCACAGGTGCTTTAAGATTCTTAAATTGGTCACTGAAGCCTGCCATTTAGGAACCAAGTATTGTGCTCCACTCTCCCCTTCCCAAGAATGTCAGATGGCAAACGCTGGCTGTCTGAAATCATGAAAAATCATGTACTGATGAGAATATCCGAATACAGACTAACGCTCACTCCGCAAGCCAGTCCACTAAACCATCGCATATGCAGACCATGATCTTAACTCCATGGACTCACTCAAAGTTAACTGTGCCACAGTTGGCTTCTCTGCAGCCCTACTACACCGAAAACAAACATATGTCATTCTCCTTAAACCTAAATGCTTCCTCCCCACTTCCAACAACTTATGGTTGGAGTATGTTCTGGAGGCTTTTTGAGACCTGGACCATGCAAGTGACAGAGGGTCAGTGGTTGTGTTTCACACGCAGACTGAAATACTTTTGACACTTTAGCAATTTGGTTTTTTTTGCTGGGTGTGTGTGTGTGTGCACGCGTGTGTGTGTTTTAGTAAGTATAGTACTGTAAAACTAAAGCCATAATTCTATAATAATCTTATTATCTTGATATAAGATATATGTTCTGTAACAAGCCAATGATCTGACCGCGGTTTGGGGAAGGTAGACAACAATGACCTAATCCATAAGGAAATGGAACCATGTTGAATAAACAATTCACCCAATGTTATAATCAGAAGATTATTAGGAGTTGTTCTCTTCTGGGATTAAGATTTCATTACTTCGGGGCACCAAGGTAGCTCAGTGGGTTAAAGCCTCTGCCTTCAGCTCAGATCATGATCCCAGGGTCCTGGGATGGAGCCCCGCATCGGGCTCTTTGCTCAGCAGCGAGCCTGCTTCCTCCTCTCTCCCTCTCTGCCTGCTCTCTGCCTGGTTGTGATCTCTCTCTGTCAAATAAATAGATTTTTAAAAATCTTAAAAAAAAAAAAAAGATTTCATTACTTCATAAGATTACTCAAATTACTGGACTTTGGATAATAATTTTATTCTTTTAATATTTTTTTAATTTTAGAGTGAGAGAGAACGTATAAGCATGGGCAGGGCCAGAGGGAGGGAATCTCCAGCAGACTCCTCACGGACCCCAATGCAGGGGTCCATCTCAGAACCTTGAGATCCTGACCTGAGCCAAAATCAAGAGTCGGCCACTTAACAAACCGAGCCACCCAGGTGCCTACAGTCATTTCAACTGTAGGTAAAGAGAGATTCCCACCATCACAGTGAAACCCTCTATAGTTTTCACCTTGCCTAAAAAAGCTAGTTATTAAAAATTACGCCTATTTCTATTCTCTCTCCCATTCTTAATCTTTCCTTCCTACCACCAACTAATAAAGCTTCCTAAAATCATATTAATAATTATTACCAGATGCCAGTGCTAGTAGTAAGCCTACCTAATGCTTACGGAGCTAAGGGAAGTGCTCTGCAGGTTACCTCACCTCCTGCTCTACTTAAGTAGGTTCCATTACTACCTCCATTTTACAGGAGGAAACACATGGAGCCAAGTAAGTGGCACATTCAGGACTTAACCTCAGCTCTGCCTATGCTTCTGTATTAATCCCAACATTTCAATCTCCTACTCAAAAACCTTCAAGAGCTTCCTTAAAGAGAAAAGTTGAGGGCCTAACCTGATTAGCATTACAGATGGATCAAATATATCAAATGTAAACTAGCAGAACATTTCATAGAATATTTTGGCATGTTGCAGTTAAAGGTTTTTCTTCACATACAAAGAAACTTAAAAACTATAACTTGCCATCATTGATAGACTTTATAACAATTAAAATTTTCACACATCAAAAAAAAAAAAGAAGTTTGCAAAGAAACTACTAAAAATTATTTGCACCCAGCAAGTGATTGATATTTACAATGAGAGATGGATAAATTGACAGAAAAGTGGGGAAAAAAGTCAAACAAAACATTTCCTCCTACCAATTTAGGAAATAAATTTGCAAACACCCAGGGGTGCCTGGCTAGCTCAGTATGGGGAGCGCCTCTTGATCTCGAGGTCGTGAGTTTGAGTCCCACACTGGATGTAGAGATCAAATTAATTAATTAAAAAATAAATAAAATTACAAATACCCAGTCTTGGCAAAGGTATGGGAAAACAAGCCCGGCAGTCATTCGCTGAGATACATATTCATTCACTCAATGAGAATTTATCGACCACCTGAGTTGAAATGTGCCAGACGCTGATCAATGAGTTTGGATGGATCAGTGAACCAAAAAGACAGAGATCGCTACCTTTATGGAGCTGGTGCTGTAGGGGGAAGACAAGCAGTAAGCACTGGAAGTAGACCATACGGTATGGTGGACGGCGGCGAGTACTAACAGAAAAAGACAAAGCAGAGGCACCTGGGTAGCTCAGTCACTTGAGCACCCAACTCCTGGTTTTGGCTCAGGTTATGATGTCAGGGTCATGCGATCGAGCCCCACATTGGGCTCTGCCCTCAGCACAGAGCCTGCTTGAGATTCTCTCTCCCCTCCACGTTCTTTGCCCCTCCCCCCAGCTTATGCTCTCTAAATAAACAAATATTTTTTAAGAAGAAAGAAAAAGGAGAGTGGTTTAACGCCAATCCATTTCTGGGCCACTGGCATACGGCAATAACAAATTAGAAGGAGTCTGGGTGCGCTCCAGTGAGGAAGTGACAAATGAGCAAAGACTTGAAGTGATGGAGTTAGCCATGTGAATATCGTGAGGGACAAGCATTCCAGGCAGAGCGATCGACGATATAAAAACCCAGACCCCTATGAGACAGGGCATGCCTGCAGTATCTGAGGAAGGGCCAGAAGTCCAGCATGACTCAAGCAAAGCGGGGGAAGAAGGAGAGATGTAAGAACTGATATAATCAAGGGGGCACCGGGGTGGCTCAGTGGGTTAAAGCCTCTGCCTTCGGCTCCGGTCATGATCCCAAGGTCCTGGGATCGAGCCCCACATCGGCTGTCTGCTCAGCAGGGAGCCTGCTTCCTCCTCTCTCTCTGCCTGCCTCTCAGCCTACTTGTGATCTCTATCTGTCAAATAAATAAATAAAATCTTTAAAAAAAAAAAAAAAGAATTGATATAATCAGGGACCAGATCATGTAGAGTTTCATAGCACAAACATTGCAAAGAATTTAACTTTTACTTTAGGGGGAAAGAACCATTGCAGGGCTCTGAGTGAAGGAGTAACATGATCTTAACATTTTAAAAACATCACTCCAGCTGCTGAATTGAGAAGAGACAGCAGGGGAGCAAGGGCAGAGAACCATGTCCAAGGGTCAATGCATGATCCAGACACACGATGATGAGGGCCTGCACCCAAGCAGCAGCCAGTGGAAGTTATGGAAGTACTCCAATCCTGGAAATATTTCGAAGCGAGAGCTACTTATGAATTTCTGTCTGAATAAGGGGTATGGAAAAAAGAAAAAAGAATCACGTATCTCTCTAAGACTATTTGAAGTTGCCATCAGTGTGACAGGGAAGTTCAGTGTTGAACACGTTAAGTTCAAGGTCTCTATTCAGTATCCGGGTGGAGATGCAGCGGGAAGCTGGTACAGGAGTCAGGAGCTCAGCAGATCTAGACTGAGCAGCCGTTGGCATATGGAGTGTATTTAAAGCTATGAACCTAAAGAAGAGCCTCAAGGTCACGAGTATAGACATAAAAGAGGAGCCAAGGACTGAGGCCTTGGGTCTCCACTGTTAGATGTGGAGGATTCAAGCAGCCGATAAGCACTCAGAACAGCATCAGGAGGGTATCATCTAGGAAACCAAATGTGGCAAGGAAGAATGAAGGATCCAGATGTCAAATGTCACTGATGGCCATGCAGAGTAGAGTCCAGTCGGGATGGGGAACCCCCCATTGGATTTAGCAACATGGAGCTTATGAATTCTGGCATCGTGATGAGTGAGGAAGCCTGGATGAGGAGCCCTAAAAACAGAGACATGTTGGAAAAAGCAAATACAGACAACTCCTACAAGCACGGACAATCCTGACGGTCTCTCACCAGAGAGAACCGATGTTTGTACGGAATGGGGAGTAAAGAGGTTTTCAAGATGGGGAAAGAAAACAGCCCAGTGTATTTGTGCAGTAATGGCACTGATCCACGACAGACAAACTTTGACAACGTAAGAGACGGAGGAATCTGCCGCTGGAGCTCCGTCCCACGGCAGACGGGGACCGACAGCATTAGATCGAAGTGCGCCTGGTTCTCCCATGGTTCCAAGCAGGCAGGCAGAACACAGTGGAAATGGTACAGGGAACATGTGGCAAGTCACCTTGTGACCTCGGCTGTATTTTCAGTAAACTCTGAAGCAGTGGTCACCTGCTGAGAGTCGGGGAAGGGAAGAAAATGTTCGCATCTGAAAGAAAAGGCTGAAAGAGGCATGGGGAGAAGGGAAAAATGAGTAAAGCAGGGAAGTCATAAATTGGTGTACGTTATTGGCAATATGGAAATGGAAGGCCTGCGTTCCCTTTGATCCAGGGATCCCTCATTTATTCACTCACGCCTTGTACTTCCAGGGAGCCCCGAGGGCCAAATGCAGGACTGACCCCCCACTGGTATCCGTGTGTCATTTAGGAAGAGAAACCAGAACAGGAAGCACTTACTTTCATTTTTGCTGCATACATTTCTGCACTGCTTTGGTTTTTACAAAATCGATTATTACTTTCATAATTTTAAAAATTTCACTTGTGGGTAATAATCTGACATAAGCCTTGCCCCAGCCCTAGAGCTCACGACTTCTCCTGGAATTCCCTTCCAGCCACAGAGGACGGCTACTGGCTCTCCCCTGAAAGTCTGACTCCATCCATGCAATCGTAGCCCCATTCACTCAATAATTAACTTTCTGGTGACAGCTACTGCTGTCTTATTTCCCTCTTTGAGGACTCCGGAGATTATCTGAAAGACAAAACAATCGTGGTAACATACTTACCTCCAAGGTTCATGAGCAGACTTAACATAACATACTTCACAGTATTTCAGGTGGCGTGTGTAGGAAGCGGGCAAACTCCCGAGACCCTCTGCGTTTCTAGATGCCACCTGTTCGCCTCCGACCTCACTCTACAAATACTAGGTGCTGGCCACGTGCCAGGCACTGATAAGGAGGGGGCTACACAGCTGAGGGGAAGGGAAAAGGCAAATAGATTCATCCCCAAGGTGTGGTGTAGGCAACTCCGGGGAAAACAAAAAGCAACCTTGTAACTGTGACACGCGCTTTAATGAAGGCAGGGGACGAAGGCGCCTTGGAAGTTGAAACCATGGGAGATGAACGACGTTCCCCTGATGGAGTGACCAGTTTGCTGAACTGCAGGAAGCACACACATTAACTAAGAGGGCAGAAAAGTCTTGTAGGAGAAGAACCACACCTATGAAGGCCGGGGGGGCGGGGGAGAGTTGGATGCTTGGACTCCAGAGCCAAATGACAGAACTACAAACTCCGCCTCTGCCACTGATAATTAACATTTCTTTTTTTTTTTTAAGACTTTATTTATTTATTTGACAGAGAGAAATCACAAGTAGATGGAGAGGCAGGCAGAGAGAGAGAGGAGGAAGCAGGCTCCCTGCTGAGCAGAGAGCCCGATGCGGGACTCGATCCCAGGACTCTGAGATCATGACCTGAGCCGAAGGCAGCGGCTTAACCCACTGAGCCACCCAGGCGCCCAATAATTAACATTTCTGTGCAGCCATTTTTACTCTGTAGACAGAGGAGCACTAACCTTGCAGGACTGCAGTGAGGTTAAATGAGTTCTCTGAAAAGCTTAGAATGACTCCTCACTTGGCTGTTAAATGTATGTATGCGCTTTTTAAATAAAAATAAATTCTTCTTTATTTTTAAATAAAAATAAATTCTCTCTCCTGTGAGAGAATCTCAAGCAAACTCCCCACTGCGTGCAGAGCCTAATCTCAGGACCCTGAGATCATGCCCTGAGCTTAACTGAGCCACCTCAGCACCCTATGGTTGTTTTCTTAAAACAGATCTCGCAAAATTTTAAGCCTTTTAACATCAGATCTCCCTGTAGTTTTTAAAGAATTATTGATATGGTTAACATAATTCATAAGAAAAGTGTCAAGAACTCTTGCTTGATTTGTATTTACAGTTTAAGTGATTAAAACTTGACAAAACTTTAATCTTCCATTTCAAGGTTATACAGTTATATAGAAAAACAAAAGATTCTGAGAGTTGAAACTTAACAAGGAGAGCCTTCACACAAAAATAACATTCTCAGAAAACAAACTGCATCAGTCAGAAACGTACACCAACAAGTCACATTACCATTTGGTATAGACCCACTTCAAAAAATTCACCTTTGTAATAAAAATTACTTTCTGGGGGCACCTGGATGGCTCAGTGGGTTAAGCCTCTGCCTTCGGCTCAGGTCATGATCTCAGGGTCCTGGGATCGAGCCGTGCATCGGGCTCTCTGCTCGGCAGGGAGCCTGCTCCACCCCCCACCCCACCCCACCCCACCTGCCTCTCTGCCTACTTGTGACCTCTGTCTGTCAAATAAATAAAATCTTTTTTAAAAAATTACTTTCTGAACCTTTAAGATAGATGAAAGAGGGGAATAGGAAGTAAAGATGAAAAAGAAACCCGGAAACATATTTCTTTCCTACACAGACAAGAATAAAAAGTCATGGTGCTTTGGAAAAGAGGAAAATCAGCAGAGCTGTCACATTTGTCAAACAACAGAGACCTATCTTCTCATCAGGAAAACTGTCAAGGACAGACACACCGTCTGGACTACATCAAAACCAATCCAGGGGCAAAGAAAAAATAAAAGCCTCCAACTTATCCAACAGTTTGTGGCTCAGAAAACCTGAAGAGAATGAGGCCGACAGAGGATGTGAGTGAACTCTGATTTTGCTAACTTGTACTGGATGGAAGAGGGTTGCTATCTGCTAATGTAGACCTCGAGCTAAATGAAAATGATAATGCTTAATGCAATCCCGAGCGACTGGAGGGCCTTATCGAAGGGAGGAGCCGGTGTTGCTACTCCGACTGTTCGCTTCCCAACAGTCCGGAGAACATCCCAACAGTCCGCCTGGAGACATGGCTGCCGTTCATCTGAGAGGATGGAGAAGATGGGAAGGTGCTGGGGGGAGGAATGTGGCTGGGGGGAGGGGAGAATATTCAGCAGTAGAGGAAGGAACCTGCAGATTAAAGGATCAATAGGTTACGAAGACTGTCCACACCTTTGGAAAACCATGTCCCCACGCACCTGAGTAACAAAGCCAAGTATGGAAGGAAGAAATGCAACTTCATGGTGCCATGTTAGGGGGAGCTGATGACCCAACATTCGGTGAGGCAGATATGTACAAGGCTGACTAAACACCACTGATCTGAGTGGGCAAAGGAGATCCCATTTTAAGCAAACTACTGAATCAGAAACCTATGTTAGGTATCCACAGAACATGAGGGCACTAACGAGAAAGAACTAATACAAAATGTTCTCCAAGAATCTGGCCCATACCTTGGGCAGTGATACCTCCTCGCATGCAAACCAACCCAGCATTAGAATCAGCAACACTATACCCAAACACACGGTACAGTGTGTGTGTGTACACACATCAGGAGATTCTAATTCAGGATAAAAATGTGCTAAATAGAGGTAAAGTTTGTGCTAAGAAAAATTAAAAGGCTAGAATTAAAACAAAAAACCAAGCACAGAAAATTTATAACAAGTCATACTCATTTTGAATACCCATGGAATTGGCTGAGTTAAATTTGTAAATTCAAATAAATAAATTGTAGATATTAAGTACTCTCCATACGAAAAAAAAAAAAAATGACTCCCAACCTGAGAAATGTTTTAACCAAAATAGAGAACTTCACACATTCCTTTCCTCGACTTTTAGAGAAATACATTTATGCCACAATCAAGGTAAGGCACTAAGATACATATTGGAGCTACTCTGAAAATTCAAGGAAAAAGATGACCAAGTATAGATCATAGATCCATCTCTATAAACTATTTCATAACTATTTAATAGCTTATAGAGGGCATTGTTCTTGAGGGCAATTCATTTTTCTCTTGCTTTTTCACTGTATTTGAATAAACATAAGTTTATGCTATTAAACCAAAGACAATAAATTTAAAGCTAAAACGTGACATTAATCATCAAGAACATGTCTTAAATGTGAAATTGTACAAAAATACAGAAGTGTAAAGTGAAAAAATTTCCCAGTTCCAGAAAACTGCTTCTGTAAAAATGTAATATTCTGTACAGGACAGTAGTAGTTCCTAGGAGAGTAAGTGGCTCAGAATTTGATGAAAGTGTTCCCGCAGTGAACAATTCACTCTTCCTGCAGATTCCAGATGCTCCGCATTCCTGACATCAGAACGGAAAAATTTACTGTTAGTCTAGAGAAATTTAATATCACCATTCTTGTCATATCCTTCATAGCTTCATTATTAGAACAAGTCTGGGGAAGCCATAAACCTATGTTAAATGATAAAAAAGATGTTCTCTATGTTCAGTCATATTAGATCGTATAAGTAACCAAAATATTTAGAAATCCTATAGAAAAGGACTTGAGAACAAGAAAAACATATTTATTTGGTATTTTTCTTAGTTCTGATATTTGCATTCTGTACAGTATAGCCAGGCACAGGACCAAAACATTTAACTATAACCAAGGGCTAATAAACACTAAAGGACATATATCGACGCCCAGAGCAACACTATAAAATTTTATTATATTAATAAAATGGGATACACCAAGCTTTAAATTTTCCACTTTGTCAAAGGTAAAGTAATCAGCACTATTCGGTGCCATTCATAACAGGATTCAACTTTTCTCATTTAAAGTATGTTTCATTTCCAAGAGGGCCTATACTGAAGTACTTTCATACACCCCAGACAGAAGCATTCTCTTTCTTTCACGCTCCCCCAACTGCAAATAACTTGCTAAGGCCTTTGGGAAGCTCTGTTTTATATATGCAAAACAATTTAAATACTTGTAATAGTACAGTTTGTTAGCGACATTTTATACAATTACCCGAAAGTCCGTAATATCAGGGATGAGGTGCATCCACCTGTACGTAACCCCCATTTTTAAAAGCTACCTCTAAGCTTTGAACATATTCCAACATGTAATTAGCTCTGTGTTCGCAGTCTGGGACCCACAGAGGGTCTTCCCCCCTATCAAAGCAAGAGTGATAAGACAGCTGACTCTGCGACAAGATTGGTGTGACCTGCACGGGCCCACTTATTCCCGGATTTTTGAATTTTTAATTAATTAATTAATTAATTTAGCAGCACACTACTGTAAATGCATTTTCTCTTATGGCTTTCTCAACAACATTTTCTTTTCCCTAGCTAAGAATACAGTACAGAACACATACAACACACAAAGTATGTTAACTGGCTGTTTGTGTTATCGGTAAGGCTTCTGCTCAACCGTAGGCTATTAGTGAAGTTTTTGGAGAGTCAAAAGTTACACAGATTCTTTTAAACTGTGTTGGGGAGAGGCTCTGGGGAGGAGCTGGTGCCCCAACCCCCATTAAGGGTCACCTGTACTTTGATCCTTGAAAGTACTCAACCACAAGATAAAGCCATAGCAAAATCAAAATTCCCTCGAAAACGCTTATGAATTATGGCTTATAATGGTCTTTCAGAAAAATGAATTCCATTTACACTACATTTACCCAGTTAAAGAGCCTCCTAGCCTGGAACAGTAGGTATTAAAGGTAAAGTACTACTAATATTTGCTTTATTGTAGTTAAGAACACGATAGGATTTATTTTCATTGATTTCAATATCTATAATATTGTACCACTACTTATTAAATTTAAATTTAATAAAATCTTTTAAATTTAATAAATTTAAATAAATTTAATAAAAATGAAATTTAATAAAACTTATTAAATTTAAAATTTAAATCAATTTTATTAAAATTAAACCTAACATGTAGGGGCGCCTGGGTGGCTCAGTGGATTAAGCCGCTGCCTTCGGCTCAGGTCATGATCTCAGGGTCCTGGGATCGAGTCCCGCATCGGGCTCTCTGCTCAGCAGGGAGCCTGCTTCCCCCTCTGTCTCTGCCTGCCTCTCTGCCTACTTGTGATCTCTCTCTCTGTCAAATAAAATAAATAAAATCTTAAAAAAAAATTAAAAAACAACCAAAAAAAACCCCTAACATGTAGTTAAGCCAAGCCAAACAGAGTTTATCTGGATTTCCACTTTCCCTGCAGAGCAGCAACTTAAATCTTACCTCTCATCATCCTACATTCAGGGTATTAATGGTACGTAACGGACAGACTGACAGGCACTACTAGCCTTAATGAGAAGAAAAGCAACAGCAAGAGAAACCAAGTAAACACAAGAGGACCCGCTGGTTGTACATGTGGTGCTATGGACAGAGAAACAGGTGTTTCTCATAGGATGACAACAGTCAAAAGAGATGAAGAATGAGTTCTTAGCACCCATCTTGTGCCACCACGATCTGTAATGACATAAAGTACAAGCACCCAGAACAGGGATGCCCCGGAAGCTGGAGGAGTAACTTCCGTCCTCTCCATCATTTCCTCGCAGGAGCTCGTTAGTTGAATCAACAAGCAATCAAGTGAAGGAAAAGCTCCTGGAGGTGTTCAGAATGATTTATAATGGCTTTCTTCTCAGTACGCTTCTGAAATACCCTTCAGGATATTGCCCCCAAAACAATCTGCTACACAAAAATAACAAAAGTTGTGCTACGAAACTTCTTCACATGATCAAAATTGTATAAAAACTTCTTGTTTCATGAGGACAAGATGTGGCAGGTTCCAGAGTTCCCAATTTATGTTAACTATGGCATGAATTTTAATAATAAATGGAATGACCTAACTTTATTTTTTGTGTTTTCTTTTTAAGCGAAAAGTAGTAAATTGGTGGTTCACAACTGTTGACCACATACCTAAATGCTTCCTAGCCTTTCAATTCACATGATTTTAAACAGCTTGAAATTTTGTTCCTTATAGAAATCATAACCATCAGAGGTAAAATCCCTCAAAAACACTGGCCAGTTAGGTCTGCTAAAACATAACAGAATATCTGGAAAGAGATCTACTATAGATCTAGATCTATACTATAGTAGGTCTAGTACAGACCTAGAATTGATAAAGGTACCATTGCAAAGTCATTTAAACAGTGAAAATTTATTCTACTAGAAGTGCTGAATCTCTACATTACCATTCAAGAAAAAAATGAAATAAATCAACTAGTATTCCTACATAATGAAGCCAATCCCAAATTATCTCTCTACATGCAAACTGCATTATAAAAATTCAGTCTAAGAGACAGCTGCTATTACAAAAAAATCCTTGCATAATATTTACAGGGGTGATTTTTCCACAATCCTCACTTCTCAAGAAGCAGCAAAGCAAGATACAGAGGCCTTAGGTCCCATATCTTAACACATGTCCACTTCAGTTTCCTGAACAGCATTTAAAAATTCAGGAGGTTCAAATGCACTACACTGGAAAGAGAAGTTTAATATTTAATGTGAGTTCTGGCAAATAAAATATATTTTTTTAATTTTATCAATTTCAATGGCCCTGTAGGAGAGCTATTTAATTACATCTTAATGGCACGAAACCACCTTCTTAATTTCTACTGTAACTTGAAGAACATCTTTACTGTAACTGCTTACCATGAACCCCTCAACTTCTCAGAGTCATGTCTTCTGAATGACACATTCAGCGAGCAATATGAAGTTTATATTACCAGAGAGAAAAGAATTTATAGGTAAGCTAGGAATGCCTATCAAAAACTGAAGTGAGGTCCCATGACTAAGTGTTTAGCAGAGTTTCAAAAGTCACCAGAATGGGTGAAAGTTCATTTCTGTGGAACTCATTAGCTGTCTCCAGCTCATTTTCCTAAGGAAAATTATGTCTTTAGGAGAAATTTCTAAGTTTCTGCCATGTAAAATAATTTTATGTCTAAATCCTCTTCGTCCCTTAATTCCCAGATCAAGTGCCCCTCCACCTTCTACCCCAAAAGCTGGCACTAAACTCCTCTGACTCTGAACTTCATCTCACTTCATCCACCTCCCCTTCCCTGTAATAAGGAGCACAGTCTGGCTTGTTCTTGAAACACTGTGCTCCGTTCTGTAGGCATCTCCATAGAGAGGATGTCTGTCCCGCAACCTGCCGGCATGTGGGTGCTTAGTAAACACTTGCGGAGCTGATAATGAACTAATTCATAAATAAATATGCCTTCCCATAAGAACCAAGTACTGGCCTGGCATGAAGAATTTCTTAATTCAAAAAATATGATGGCTCTGGAAGTCACGGGAGCACACTGGGAAGCTCAGGCGGACACATATATATGCATAATGTATGAATACGCTAGTCTCCAAAAATGTTCCTGATGCTAAAATGCATCCTGTCATAGATTTTAATTTAAAGTGCTGCATAAGTGACTCTTAATCTCACAAAACAAACTGAGGGTTGCTGGGGGGAGGGGGTTTGGGAGAAGGGGGTGGGATTATGGACATTGGGGAGGGTGTGTGCTTTGGTGAGTGCTGTGAAGTGTGTAAACCTGGTGATTCACAGACCTGTACCCCGGGGGATAAAAATATGTTTATAAAAAATAAAAAATTAATTAAAAATTTAAAAAAAAAGTGCATGCTTCTACCTACGTGTCTTGATAATATTAGCATTTTTAGGGCTTTTTCAAAAAGGCATATTTTCTTTCAAAATGCAATTTGCATGCAGAAGTCTTAAAGAGACAGCCTCTCGTGTGCATTGAGGGACTGCCTCTCAGAAGGCATGTGACTGATGTGATTCATATGAATTCTCAAAGTGATGTCTGGTTTGCATTTTGATCTGAATATATAGCTAGTTATAATCCCAGTTATATATATAATAATCATATATAATCCCAGTTTAGAATTAGGAATGTATAAGAATTACAATTTTCCTCGATCAAATGCTGGTTTTGGCTTTTTGAAAATGCTTAAAGATAACCCCTTACTAGATTTTTTTTTTGGGGGGGGGGTCAAAGTCCTCTGAGCCCTCTTTTTTACTAGACCTGGACCTTGGTCCCTTGTCCTGTCTTTGGTGGGCCTCATCTAGGTTTTGTTCTTGTTTATTTTTGAGAAAAGAATATTTTACATTGAGCAATTCTGAACAACAGGGATCTGAAATCTTGAAATCAAGACAATCCTTGGGGTGCTTGGGTGGCTCAGTCATTAAACATCTGCCTTTGGCTCTGGTCATGATCCCGGGGTCCGCATCAGGCTCCCTGCTCAGCAGGAAGTCTGCTTCTCCCTCTCCTACTCCCCCTGCTTGTGTTCCCTTGCTCACTGTGTCTCTGTCAAATAAATAAAATCTTTAAAAAAAAAAAAAAAAAAGACAATCCTTAATAAATCCATAGGTCACTCAAACTGTCAATAAACCTTTTTAGGACTAAACCCTAAGAATATGCTCAGATTTAAAAAAAAAAAAAAAAAAAGCAAGTTGCCTTTTGGGACAATGAAGAGTATTAACACAAACCCAGCAATTTGGCTAATTTTAATCAGCATCATATGCACACAAACATATAAAGAAAACTGGGCTATAAAAATAGCCTCCTGGGGCGCCTGGGTGGCTCAGTGGGTTAAGCCGCTGCCTTCGGCTCAGGTCATGATCTCAGGGTCCTGGGATCGAGTCCCGCATCGGGCTCTCTGCTCAGCAGGGAGCCTGCTTCCTCCTCTCTCTCTCTGCCTGCCTCTCTGCCTACTTGTAATCTCTCTCTGTCAAATAAATAAATAAAATCTTTAAAAAAAAAAAAAATAGCCTCCTGATGTACCTACTCTTATTTCCTAAGAAGACCAGCAAGAAATATTCCCTTTAATTTAAATGTCATTTAATGTGGCATGTTCTCCCAATCAAGAAGCTGCTGTGAGACCAAGGAGAGACACTTTTCAAATTGCTAACTGAGCTCCAAGCCTCAGAGGAAACAGTGCAAAAGAACAGATTAATTCTTTTCTTTTCTTTTAAACTGATTGATTTTGATTGAACAGATTAATTCTTGTTTCCTAAGGTGCAGACCACTGAGCATTACAGGGTCCAGTGGTCTCTCATGAGGCCTACTGGTAGTTTCCACTGGCAACTCAGCACTATTGAAGGAAAGAAAAATCAAGTAAGATTTTGTTCAGCTGGGTTTGAATTTGCAAGAGGATTATGATGTCTGCATGAGTATTTCATAAGGCTGTGCCAGGGCTGCCAAGGCTATGCTTGTTGGAGTTCTTTATTAACTTCCACAGCATTTGCTGATCACCCTTGTATTTGGAAAATTTACACTACACAACTATATCAAGTCGTACACTCAATTAACTAAAATAGAAGAAAGACTTAAGATGAGTTCATAGAAGTCTTATCATTGACAAGAGTAATACAGGGGTACCTGGGGGACTCTGTCGCTTAAGCATCTGACTTGGTTTTGGCTGAGGTCATGATCTCAGGGTCATGAGATGGAGCCCTGCATCAGGCTCTGTGCTCAGTGGGGAGTCTGCTCAAGATTTCCTCTCCTGCTCCTTCTACCTTCCCCCAACTCCCTCTTGGTCTAAAACAAAATAAATTAAAAAAAATTAAAAAAAAAGAAAGAAAAGAAAATACTAAAAAAACATAGGGATTCCCATCTTCTGAATAATTATGATCTAAGCCCAAACATTAAAAAGTTATAGGAAAAAAGACATTTGATATTCACCAATAAACTGATAGTGTAAATAACAGCTCTCATTTAAACATTCCTTCCCACCTAACCCGTGCTAGGTATACGGTCATTGGTTTTTATCTTGGATGCCATAAACGTCACTGCAAAAATACAGGACTTCGCTAGGCTGGCGGAAGTAATGCTGAGGAGCTGCTCAACCCTGAGCAATGACTGTGGTGACTGAAAGAGGTCTGAAAGAGGTCTGCTAATCAACAACTGAGAAAAATATAACACACAGACAATACATTTCACTTCCAAAGGGAACAATGAGAATACCAAATTTTAAAAATGAACAAAACGCAAATACTACTGAAGAAACTAAAGACTTCAAATATTTTTCTTAAAATGCTCTTTTTTATTATCCCACTGCAAAAGTCAAAAAGCTATTATAAAATGTAGTCGGCAATATTAGGACAACAAAGGAATACGCCAGCAGGATGGATTACATTTATGCTAAGAATTAGCACAGTTATAACTAGAACCTACAATGTTCTTAATTACATTTAAAATATGATCACAATTTATATTTCCTTTTCTAGATAAAGTTCTGATGGCTTTCCCACCCCACCATTTTCTTGATCTTGTCATACTCTATTTAATGTGAATTTTAATTGGCCCTTACCTGCTATCTATTATTAATAAATAAGATGGACCTCAGAATAACAACATCAATATAGAAAGTTAACGGGATTTCAACCTTAATTGATAGTGAATGCTACCTATGCTAGAAGTGGAACTAAAAATGCACTTATTTCACAAAGACAACCAAAAAATAAGCCACCAAAACAAAGTCAGAATACAAAGCCTAATAATAAGCATTAGGTTTTATTTAACCTGAGAGGTAACTTCCCCTATCCCCAGTGCTTTGCGAGTTAAGAAATGCTGATAAACAGGGTCATGAAGCCACCAAAGTTTTCTAATAATTTTTAAACTAAGGACCCTGACTTCTTTTGCCAACTGTTTTCAGATAAACCACAAACTAACGCTAGAGGATAAAAACTGATAGTCACTAGGAAGTGGTGATGCAACATGGGGGCTTAAGTGGGTAGAAGAAGAATCAATGAAACAAGATGGAATTGGGAGGGAGACAAACCATAAGTGACTCTTAATCTCACAAAACAAACTGAGGGTTGCTGGGCGGAGGGGGGGTTGGGAGAAGGGGGTGGGATTATGGACATTGGGGAGGGTATGTGCTTTGGTGAGTGCTGTGAAGTGTGTAAACCTGGTGATTCACAGACCTGTACCCCCTGGGGATAAAAATATATGTTTGTAAAAAATAAAAAATTAAATAAAAAAAATTTTTAAAAATTAAAAAAAAAACGGATAGTCACTAAAAACAGAAATGGAAACAATACTAGGACAACCAAATTTCTACATGTGAAAGAATTAACTCAAATCCCTATCTCACACCATACACAAAAATTAACTCAAATTTTACATATTTTTAAAGATTTTATTTAATTATTTGTCAGAGAGAGAGCTTGCATAAGCAGGGGAAGCAGCAGGCAGAGGGAGAAGCAGGCTCCCCACTGAGCAGGGAGCTTGATCCAAGGACCCCGGGATCATGGCCTGAGCCAAAGGCAGATGCTTAACTGACTGAGCCACCCAGGTGTCCCTTAACTCAAATTTTAAGTCAAGGGATAACCCCTCATAGCCCTGGATTCGGCAACAGATTTTTAGATATGCCACCAAGAGCATAAGCAACAAAAGATAAAATGGACACTGATCTTCATCAAAATTATAATTTTTGTACAAAGGATATTATAAGGAAAGTAAAAAGATAACCTACACAATGGGGAAAAAATTGGAGGCTGAAAATCTGATAAGGGTTTAATATCCAAAATATATAAAGAACTCTAAAATTCAACAACAAAATGGCAATTTAATAATAAAAAGAAAATGGGCAAAGGACTTTAACAGACATTTCTCCGAGTAAGATACACAGATGGTCAAAGAGCACATGAAAAGATGCTCAACATCACTGGTCATTAGGGAAATGCAAATCAAAACCACAATGAAGTTTTATTTCACACCTACTAGAATGGATATAATCAAAAATTACAGAATGTAGTAAGGAGTGATAAGGATATGGCGAAATCAGAACCCTCCTACAATGCTGGTAGGAATGTAAAATGGGGCAGACTCCATGGAAACATTTTGATGGTTTCTCACGAAGCTAATACAGAATTATTATATAAGCAGGAACTTCAGCTCCTCGGTATATACCCAGAAGACCTGAAATTGGGGGCTGAAAACAGATACTCGTGCAGAAATGTACACTGCAGCATTACTCACAAAAGGTGGAAACACACAAGGGTCCATCAACAGATAAATGAATAAACACACACTGTGGAATATTATTCAACCATAAAGGAGAATGAAATTCTGACATGCTATAACATAGATGAAACTTGAAAACATTACATGAAGTGGTATAGTTACAAAATGACAAATATTGTGTAATTCCACTTCCAGGAAATATTTAAAACAGTTTAAATCTAGGGACAAAGTAGAATGGAAGTTGTCTGCAGCTGGGGGTTGGGGAACAAGTGAACTTACTGCTTAGGAGACACAAAATTTCTGTTGGACTGATGAAAAGCTTTTCGAAATAGACAGGGTGATGTTTACATGACATTTTGAATATATCTAATGCCACTAAACTGTACAACTAAAATAGTAAAAATGGCAAATGTTATATTCTATGTATTCTACCTTAAAGAAAAACTTAAAAAGTATATGTACATTCTGAGACATTGCTCTCCTTATAGCTAAAACAGAAATCACACTACTGCCATTAAGATTATAAAGCAAGTCTCAAAATGAAAAACAAATACTACATAATGAACGAAAATTACTGGCTAAATTCCTATACAAAACTGCTGCATATACAAAGTTCTGTACAATGCCATGAGATACAAAGTACTCAGCAACTTCTTTACATAGCATTTGTGTAAAGACCAAGATATAATCACAATGACATGATGTATGAAATCTAATGACCACAGTATAGCCAAAAGAATTTAATGTATGTATCCCCCTCTATAAATGGTGTAGTCTGATTTATCTACTTCTTTGGTGTATAAACTGTTAACTGTCTCCAATTAACAGTGTTTACTGAAGGTGACTTTTGTACTGAAGTATACTTCAGTACAAAGTATCCTACTGTTATTACCTGTTGTAATAAATAAAGGCATGCATTTGAAAAACAAAAAAAAAGAAATGCCTGCTGGACCTTTTTTTTTTTTTTAAAGATTTTATTTATTTATTTGACAGAGAGAGATAGAGAGGGAACACAGCAGGGGGAATGGGAGAGGTAGAAGCAGGCCTCCCCCTGAGCAGGGAGCCAGATGCAGGGCTGGATCCCAGGACTCTGGTCTGGGATCATGACTTAATGCCCAGGTGCCCCTGGACTTTTTTTAACAGCAAGAGCATGCAAGATAGAAGAGTAACCGCTAACATATAGTATGAGAGCAGATATTCACCTTACAAATAAACTAATAGCACAGAAGTAGAAACACACCGTGAAATGTGTTTCACTGTGAAAAAATGCCACTGAGTGATTTTTCTATTTAACACTGAAAAATCCATACTACATGCAGAAGACTTTTTCACCTCATACAGAAATACCTAATCAGCAGTACCAAGGACAAGAATAAGAGTCCTGATTCAATTTAAGGAACACAAGCTCTGTGTACTACCAAAAAAATAAAAAAGAAAAGAAAGAAAAAGAAAAAATTGTAACCAAATGCTAATTTACACACCACTTTTCGTTCACACAGAACAGCTAGCTGTCAGCCACATGCCTAATGATCCTGATTTGCTGTAGAAAAGAACTGCAGAAATAAAAATATGGTCAATTCAAACTTGCAGAGTATACTTAATTTTGGAAACAATTTGAAGACTGCACGTTGAAGACTTTGCTTTTCCACAATGAAATAAGGAAATAAGGAAAAATAATTCACCTTTTAAATGAAAGATGAGAACAAAACATTTGTAGGACACTGGCAAGGCCAATAAAGTCCATTTTTGGTTATTTGAAAAGGATTCAGTTGGGTGGTTGGGTTATGGACATTGGGGAAGGTATGTGTTATGGTGAGTGGTGTGAAGTATAAACCTGGCGATTCACAGACCTGTACCCCTGGGACAAGCAGAGAGCCGGATGCAGGGCTTGATCCCAGGATGCTGGGATCGTGACCTGAGCCGAAGGCAGAGGCTTTAACCCACTGAGCCACCCAGGCACCCCTCAAAACCTTTCTTAATTTGAATCTCTTGCTCTAAGGATCAAAGTTCATGATTTTGATGGTGGAAATAAGGTTAACCAGATTTCCTAAGACAGGCCAACTGTACAGACAGTTTGAATGCTGGCCAAACATTTTTAAAAGAACTAAACAGAACTTATTTTTAAAAATATATGTATGGATGTATTGAAGTCTTAAAAACAGCCAGAGAAAGAACATGGTTTGAAAGATTACTTCGGAAATGAGATCCTGACAGCTGACTTCTAAATACCAACTTTAAAGATATAATTTCATCATCATCTTTCATTATGCTGAAAACAAATGAATCAGTAACAATAGCCAACCAAGCATTCTTTGCTTAGTAAAAATACCTTCCAAGATAGAGGCAAACAGGGAGGTAATTCAAGATAGTGACATAAAAAACCATGAACTCCCCTCCCCCCAGCAGACTCAATAAAGCTACAGCTGCATCTAAAACAACTACCTCTGAGAAGAACCTGGAAACTAGCTGGACAGCTGCTCCACAACAAAGGATAAGAAACCACACTGAGACAGTTAAGAGAGAAAACGACACACTCCCACTAAAAACCCCAACCCCCATGTGAAAGCCCACAGAGGAAGGGGGCTCACAAATACAGAACTCCTCCCTGGGGAGGGATCTGTGCTACACCTCAGGCACCCTAACCCTTAGGACCTGTACCAGAAAGACAGCCCCACAAACATCTGGCTTTGAAAACCAATGGCTCTTACATCCAGGAGAATCATAGGGCTGAGGTGAATAGAGTCCGCTCTTGCAGGACTCCCACTCAGGCTCATTTAACTCAGGACCCAGTGTAAAAGTATCAGTCTGAAAAGAGCCTAGACCATATGTGAAGGAGTTTCATTTGCAAATCTTAAAGCATACACCAGAAGGGCAAAAGCCTACTCAGATTCCCTCCAACAACAGATACTCTGGAGGGTGCCATTTTTATGTTCTTTCTCTACCTTGCTATTGCCAATGTTGGCAGGAGCTATTTTTGCATTCTCAAAAAATTGTGCATTCTAAGACCTCCTCCCCCTCCACACAGTGCCACAGCTCTGCCAGAAGCAGCAGGCCAGTGCCCTGACCCCTACTGATACTCCCACTCCCAGAGGCCCCCATTCAGCAGGTGCATGCAACCCACACAGGGGATGCCTACTGAGTAGAAGACTCTGGTGGCCAGGGTGGATTGTGTTTCTGAGCCCCACAGGTCTAAAATAATTGGAGAGACAGAAAGAGACAATGAAAAATGAAGGCAAAGTTAAATAATCAGAATGATCACCCAGACAAGAACACCCCTTCAAGACTGGAAGAGATAGCTCTTTCACCTAACACAAAGACTAATACAAAGACAGGCAAAATGAGGAAACACAAACATGTTCCCAATGAAAGACCAGGATTAAACCCTGGGGCAGGGAGGGAAAAAAAGAACTTTAATGAAATGGAGTTAAATGATTTCCCTAATAGAAAGTTCAAAGAAATAGTCATAAACATGCTCACTGAACTCAGGAAAAGAATGGATGAACACAGAGAGGACTTAAAAAGATAGAAAATACATGACAGTAGCAAAGAGAAGTCCTAGAGCTAAAGAATAATTTAAAAAATACACTAGAGGGATTCAAAAACAGAACAGGTAAAGCAGAAGAAAGAATCAGTAATCTGGAAGAAATGGCAGCAAAAAGGATAAGAAGAAAAAATAATTTTAAAAAGTGAAAATAACTTAGGGCCTTTAGGACACCATCAAGCAGAACAGCAATTGCTTATAGGAATGTAGCAGAAGACCGAGGAAAAAAGGCAGAAAACTTATTTGAAGAAACAATGGCTAAAAACTTCCCTAACCTAAACAAGGAAACAAATTTTCAGATCCAGGAAGCCCAGAGAAATCCAAACAAGATAAAACAAAACAAACAAAATCCATACCAAAACACATTCTGATTAAAATGGAAAAAGTTGAGAGAGTATCTTTTTTTTTTTTTTTTTAATTTATTTGACAGACAAGAGATCACAAGTAGGCAGAGAGGCAGGCAGAGAGAGAGGAAGGGAAGTAGGCTCCCCGCCAAGCAGAGAGCAAGTAGCAGGGCTTGATCCCAGGACCCTGGGATCATGACCTGAGCTGAAGGCAGAGGCTTTAACCCACTGAGCCACCCAGGCACCTCTTGAGAGAGTATCTTGAAAGCAACAAGAGAAAAACTTGTTATATACAAGGAAACTTCTATAAGACTATTTCTTAGCAGAAACTTTAGATGTATTATACCATCCACTCTGGCAAGCAAAAAGCTGAAATCAAAAACTTCCAACTGAGATTAATCTATCCAGTAAGGTTATCATTCAGAATTGAAAGAGGAGGTTCCCAGATAAGCAAAAGCTAAAAGGGTTCATAACCACTAAACTGTCTCTACAAAAAATACTAAAGGAACTTCTTTAGGCTGAAAAGAAAGGAAACTAACTAACAATAAGAAAACATGAAAGTAGAAATCTCACTGCAAAGGTAAATATATAGTAAAGGAAGCAGATTAATCACATATAAAGCTAGCATGAAGGTTAAAAGAAAAAAGAACTAAATATAACTAACCACCATAACTAGAGATAGGCAAAATTTTAAAAATGTAAAAATTACATCAAAAACATAAAATATGGGGAAGGATGGAAAGTAAAAATGCAGTTTTAGAATTTAGCATTCAAATTTAATTTGCTACCAACTTAAAGGAGACCATAATATATGTGCTTTTACATGTGAGCTTCACAGTAACAAAGAGCAAAACTTATGGTAAATATGCAAAAGATAATGAAAAAGGAATCTAAACATTACAGTCATCACACCACAAGAGAAAAAAAAGAGAAAAAGAAAGGAACAAAGAGAAACTACAAAGTAGCCAAAAACAAACAACAAACTGAATATAAGGATATACCTACCAATAATTACTCTAAGTGTAAATGGACTAAATTCTCCAATTAAAAGATACAGAGTGGCTGAATGGATAAAAAACAAAACCCACCTATAGGCTGTCTACAAGATACTCATTTCAGAGGTAAGGACTAATGTGTGCAGACTAAAAGTGAAGGGACAGAAAAAGAGATTTCATGCAAATGGATCCAGAAGAAAGCTCAGCAGCTATATTTATATCAGAAAAAAACAGACTTTGAAACAAAGTCTGTAATAAAATACAAAGATGGGAATTACCTAATAATAAAGGAGATCAATCCAACAAGAAGATACAACATTTGCAAATGTTTACTTATAACACAGAAGCACCTAAATATATGAATTAAATGTCTGTATACATTCTGGAGAAATTGACAGCAATACACAACAGTAGGGAACTTTAATACTTATGTCAATGAATAAATCATCCAGACAGAAAAATCATTTTTTAAAAAAAATTATCTTTAAATGGCATATTAGAGCAGATGGACTTAACAGACCTATACAGAACATTCTACCCAAAAGGAGAATATACATTCTTCTCAGGTGCATATGAAACAATCTCCAGGATAGACCATATAGGAGGCCACAAAACAAATCTCAATAAATTTAAGATGGAAATTTATTAAGCATCTCTTCTGGCCACAATGGAATGAAGTTAAAAATGAAGTACAAGAAGGAAATGTGATTTTTCCCAAGTACATGAAGATTAAACATCTGAACAACCAATAGATCAACAAAGAAATCAAAAAGAATTTTTCAAAAGAATACCTTAATACAAATTTAAATGGAAATACAACATACCAAAAATCTATGGATACACACAAAAGCAGTTGTATAGGAACATCTATAGCAATACAGGCCTACATCAAGAAACAAGAAATGATATAACTTCACACCCAAAGCAACTAGAAAAAAAAGAGCCAGTAGTAGAAGGAAGGAAATAATAAATATCAGAGCAAAAATAAATGAGAAACTAAAAAGATAATAGAAAAGATCAATGAAACTAAGAGCTGGATCTCTGAGAAGATAAATTGGTAAAGACCAGAATGACTAAGGAAAAGGAGGACTAATACAAATAAAATCAGTAAAAAGAAAGGAGAAATTACAAGTGATACCAAAGAAATACATAGGATTTTAAGAGAATACTATAAACAATTATACACTAACCAACTAGACAACCTAGAAGGAACGGTAACTCCTAGAAACATACAATCTTCCAAGACTGGTCATGAACAAACAGAAAATCTTATTAGACCAATTACTAGTATGGACATTGAATCCATAATCAAAAAAATCTAAAATAAAAGAACAGATGACTTTCACTGGAAAGTTCTACCAAACATCCAAAGATTTGATATCTTATTATTCTCAAATTCTTCCCAAAAAATTGAATAAAAGAGAATGCTCCCAAACTCATTTTATGAGGCCAGTGTTACCCTGATACCAAAACCAGAAAAGAGGGGGAAAAAGTTAGCAGACCAAATTCAACAATACATCGAAGTATCATAAGTCATGATAAAGTGAGATTTACCCCAGGGATACAAAGATGGTTCAACATCTACAAAATCAATCAACCACCATTAACAAAATGAAGGATAAAAACCATATAATTATCTCAATAAATAAGGAAGTGCATTTAACAAAATTAACATCATTTATGGTTTAAAAAAAACAAACTCAACAAAGTGGGTATAGACAAAATGTACCTCAACATATAAGACCATACACGACAAGCCCACAGCTTGGATCATACTCAACAGGAAAAAGCTTCCCACTTTTAAGATTAGGAACAAGGCTAGGATGCCCAGCCTCACCACTTTTATTCAACACAGTATTGGAAATCTTAGCCACAGCAATCAATTAGGAAAAAGAAATTGGAATCCAAATTGTAAAGGAAGAAGTAAACCACCACTATTTGTGGATAACACAATTTTATACATAGAAAACCCTAAAGACTCCAGGAAAAAGATTGTTAGAATAAATGAATTCCGTAAAGTTGCATGTACAATAGTGATATATAAAATTCTGTTGCATTTGTGTCCACCAACAAAAAAAATATCAGGAAGAGAAATTAAGAAAACAAATGCCATTTAGAATTGCATTAAAAAAAATACCCAAGAATAAATTTCACCAAGGAGGTGAAGGATCTATACCCTGAAACCTAAAGGATGCTGAGAAGAGGTGACACAAATAAATGGAAATAAATTCTATGCTCATGGAATGAAAAACATTGCAAATTAACCAAAGCAATCTATAGACTCACTGCAATTCCTATCAAAATTCCAATGGCATTTTTCACAGAAACAAAACAGCCCCAATATTTGTATGGAACCACAAAAGATCCTGAATACCGAAAGCAAATCTTGAGAAAGAGGAACAAGTTGGGAGACATCACACCCCCCAATTTCAAGCGATAGTATCTAAAAACTAAAGGAATTAAAATGTATGGTATTAGCATAAAAAAACACACAGATCAGGGGGACAGAACAGAGAGTCCAGAAAAAAAGCCCAAGCATACATGGCCCATTACTTTATAACAAAAGAGGCAAAAATATTCAATGGGGAAAGGACAGTCTCTTCAATAAATGGTGCTGGGAAAACTAGACAGCTACATACAAAAGAATTAAACTGGACCACTACCTTACACCGTACATGGAAATTAACTCAAAATGGACCAAAGACTTGAATTAAAGACCTGAAATCATAGAACTCCTAAAGAAAACATGGGTGGTAAACTGTTTGACATCACTCTTGGAGATTTTTTTTTTTTTTAATATAATTCCAAAGGCAGTGGCAACAAAATGCAAAACTAAATAAATGGGACTACATAAAACTCAAAAGTTCCTGCACAGCAAAAAAAAACCATCAACAAAATAAAAGAGGCAATCTACTGAATGGGAGAAGAACTTGCAATTCATATCCAATAGGGGTTAACACCCAAAATATATTTTAAAAATTCATAAAGCTCAGTATCAACAAGAAACAAACAATTCAATTTTTTTAAAAAATGGGCAGAGGATCGGAATAGACATTTTTTTCCAAAGAAGACATACAGATCGCCAACAAGCACGTGAAAAGATGCTCAACATCACTAATCATCAGGGAAATGCAAATCAAAATCATAATAAGGTATCCTTTCACACCTGTGAAAATGGCTATTATCAAAAAGATAAGAAATAACAGGTGTTGACTATGGGCAACGGAGAGCCTTGCGCACTACTGGTGAGGTTATAAATTGGTGTAGCCACTACAGAAAACAAGTCTGGAAAAGAGTAAAAAAATTAAAAATAGAACTCGCATATGATCCAGCAATTCAACTTTTGGGTATTTATCCAAAGAAAAACTAATTCGGAAAGATACATGTGTCCCTATGTTCACTGCAGCATTATTTACAATAGTCAAGATGCGGAAATAACCAAAGTGAATGGAAAAAGAGTTACACACACACACACACACACACACACACACACACACACTCTAGAATAGTTCTCAGTCATAAAAAATAAATAAATCAATAAAATCTAGCTATTTGCAACTTGTATGAACCTTGAGGGCATTGTGCTAAGTGGAAAAAAGTCACACAGAGAAAGACAAGTACCATATGATTTCCCTTGTATCTGAAATCTAAAAAACAAACAAAAGTCAGAGATTCAGAGAATACACTGGTAGTTGCCAGAAGGCAAAGGGATAGGGAGGGTGGGTGAAATGGGTGAAGGGAATCAAGAAGTACAAACTTCCAGTTATAAAATGAACTCATGTACAGCAAGGTGACTAGAGTCAATAATACTGTATTTCAAATTTGGAAGTTTGCCTGAAGAAAATAAATCTTAAAAGTTCTCAGCACAAGAAAAAAAAAATGGTGTGACTTTGCATGAAGAGAGATGTTAACTAAATAAAACTTAATGTAGTGATCGTTCTGCCGTGTACACGAATGTCAAATCATTATGCTGTACACCTTATCTCGAGTATACTTTAATAAAATAAAAAGAAATGAAGAGAAATAAGAACATGTTCTGATATGCTGAAAGACATAGTTTGAGAGCCCTAAACCTTCAATTTAGTAGATTCTAAAGCTTTTTTTTTCTTTTACTTTAAACAGGTGAAACATAATCCTGTCTGAGAATGCTTGAGTTGTAAGATGGAGAGCAGAACAAACAAAATGGTCATACGTGAGGAACTCTACATGAATACTGACAATATAAAGCAAAATAAGAATGTCTTCAATGTTGTGGAGTGCTGTTGTTGTTTTTGGTTTTTTGTTTTTTGTTTTTTTCTGAGAGAGAGAATTAAAATACAAGACACAATAGCACTTAAGTTGGGAGGGAAGTATACAGAGTAGAAGTGTTCTAAGATTCCCTGGGATATTTTTCAGAAGACAATAAAGGTACAGATTAAGACAGGATTTTATAATAAAGGATTCATGTCGTAATTTCTAAGGTAGCCACTAGAAGAACATAATGTATTAACTTCAAAACTGTACATGGGGAAAACCAAAATGAAAAATGAAAACCTAGTCAATCCCAAAGAAGACATAACAGAAAAAGCAGCTTACAAATTTCAGGACAAGAAAACACAAAATACGTTAGATTCAGAATTTTAAAAATCAGACATTATAATTAAGTGTACTTAGCAAACTCTAGTTAAAAGCAAAAACTGTCCAACTTGTACCTCAGAAAGCTCCAACTTAAAGTAATTCATGAAAGCTCTAATACAGCAGGAATACAGAAAAGTTGACAATAAAAGGATAGGAAAAGATATACCATGCAAATGTTAACAGAAAAGATATTTACTTTTAAATAAAATGTATTAAAAAGTATAAATGTATTAACTCACAAGCAAAATAACAAATTTGTATTCAACAACAATTTTAAATATATACAACAAAAACTGAACCAAAGTGCAAGAAAAAAAACAGTCATAAAGGAAAACTTTTCACAATATTTCTCTTGGTAACTGAGAATAAACAAACAAAAACCAGTAAAAACAGTATTTGAATAACTTTACAAACCTGACCTACAGACAAAGACAGACAACTATACTCCATGACTGCAGAGTATGCCTTCTTTTTAGACACAGGATACTTAAAAATACTGATTATATAGCTGGCCATAAAGCCTAAACAAATTTCAGAGGGCTAGAATAATACAAATTAAGTCTTCTCACCTCAAAGCTATTAAGGTAGAAATCAGGAAAAAAGATAAATTAAAAATTCTTATTTGTAAATTCAAGAAAATTTTAAATAACCAATCACAAAATAATTCCAAGGTAATAAAACCAGGACCTAAGGAGAAATAGCCTTAAATGTTTACATGAAGAAAAGAAGGTTGAACATTTATGAATATTCCTAACTAGAAAAAGAGGGGCGCCTGGGTGGTTCAGTCAGTTAAGCAACTGCCTTCGGCTCAGGTCATGGTCCCAGGGTCCTGGAATTAAGTCCCACATCGGGCTCCCTGCTCTCCCCTCTCCTTCTGTCTGCCATGTGCTCTCTCTTTTCTCCCTAGAGAGAGAAAAAAATATCAAATAAATAAGAAAATCTTAAAAAAACTAGAAAAAGAATTTTTTTAAAAAAGAAAAATAAATGAAAAAAATGAAATAAAAATTAATACACCATAAAGAAAATTAATAAGGCCAAAGTTTTATATCTAAAAAGAATAATGAAATTGCCCAAACTCCAGCAATATTAAGGAAAGAAAGGACAATAAACACCAATATCAGAACCAAAAAGAAAAAAAATTAACATAGAAACTGCACATACATAATACTATAAGCAACTTTTTCAGTAATTTGAAATTTAGGTGAAATGGACCAAGTCTTAGAACAATATAAATCATTAAAACTAACTCAAGAAGAAATAAAAAGCCTGAACATTCCTGGAATCTTTAGAATAGTTACCCATATTCTTACCAAAAAGAAAGTGTCTGGGCCCAAGTAACCTAACAGGTTAAGTTCCCCTAAAGGACAAAGTAACTTCAGTTTTTCAAAAAATTGTCCACAGAGGAGTAAAGATTTCTCCCAACTCACTACCTGAGGCTAACATGATGTTGTGGAAATCTGATGAGAGAATGAGAAAGTAAAATTACAGGCTGAAGTCACTCACAGAAAGACATGTAACAGTTATAAAATATGTACCAATGAAATCCAGCAGAGTATATAAAAAGGGTAATAAATCTGAACAAATTGGGTTTCTCTCTAAAATATAAGTTGGTATAATGGTCAAAAATCCATTTCAAAAAAGTCAACAGCCAATGAAATTTGCTATGCTGAGATTCACAGGAAACAAATCACATGATTGTTATAATAAATAAATAAAATCACCTGACAATGTTCAATGGCTAGTCATTTAAAAAGTCATTTTGCAAACTAAAAATAAATGGTAACTTCCATAATCTAGTAAAGGGCATAGATGAAAAAATTCTAGAGCAAATAAGACAAAGAAGAAATGCTGAAATAATGTCTTTTGAGATCCAGAACTTTAAAAACAAAGATGTTCACAGTCACCACTGAAATTCGACGGAGTAATGAAGGTTCCAGGTGGTTACAAAGAAGAGGGAGGAAGAGTCTTTATTACATCATGGTGGGACAACTGGATACCCACATGGGAAAAATTACTATGAGCCCAACTTCACACCTTACAAAAACTAGAGTATCAAAATCAAACAAAAAACTAGAGTATCAAAATCAAAATGGAAAAGGGAATAACTTTTTGATCACAAGTTAAGAAACTATTTCATGAATACAGTTCAGAAATCACTAACCTAAAGGAAAATGGTGCTCAACTAGCAACTTCTGCATACATAATAGGGGAGGCCAGCACAAAGAATGAGAAGACAAGCCACAGAGCAAGAGAAGGGGGTTGTAACACACAGAACTACTCCAATTCGTACGCTATAATCCCATTTCTAAAGTTCAACAAGCATTTTAAACAAACATTTTGTTTTAATGTTTAAAACAAACATTTTGTTTTAATATTTTTAAGTTTTTTTTTTTTTTTAAATGTCCACCCATAAGGAGGTTGAGGAGATTGTGAATGGGAAGAAATATACAGGTTGGGGCACCTGGGTGGCTCAGCAGGTTAAAGCCTCTGTCTTCGGCTCAGGTCATGATCCCAGGGTCCTGGGATCAAGCCCCATATCGGGCTCTCTGCTCAGCAGGGAGCATGCTTCCCTTCCTCTCTCTCTGCCTGCCTCTCTGCCTTCTTGCAATCTCTGTCTATTAAATAAATAAAATCTTTAAAAAGAAAAAAGAAAAAAATATATATACAGGTTACTTTCAGGATGCTTGATTTTTTTTTAAGATTTTAATTTTATTTTTGCAGTGTTCCAAGATTGTTTATGCACCATGATTTCTTGAACCAGATGGTGATCTCTTAGCTATTGGCATTATAACCAGTTTTAAAACTGTCTTATAAAAGTTATGTGTATTTCTGTGTACAAAATACATATTAAATGATGTTTGAAAAAAATCACAATGAATTTATAAAACTAGAAATAACACAGGTACTATGCTCGAAAGGAATGATTCTGTAAGATTAACAACAGAATGGTACTATCAGAGGAATAAAAAACAAAGTCAACTCTCTAGTTGATCAAAGTGGTTTCCCATGAGGCATAGGTTAACAATTCTGATTCTGCTTCACATGTACACTGGAACTGATTATGTAAATGGATGGTAGATGGTCACAGCCAGGTTTCTCACTGTTAAGAATGGGAGTTTACAAAGAAGCAGGGGAAAGGACCTAAAATGACCCACTCGTTAATGAATCAGAGTTGACGACATCAATAAGAATTTATGTTTAGCCTAGTTACAGCTGATTGCACACAAAAATGTTTATAACGTGTGTATCTACATGGATTAGTGTACACGCGTGTATTTCTTTGCTCTGCCGGCTGAGAGCACCTAAAGTAACAACACTCTGGTAGCAATGGGCAAACCATCACCCAGATCCTGGGTCCTAATCCCATTCCCCAGGAAAAGGCACTAGGGCTCCCTGAGAAATGCAAGTCCAGGACTGGAGCACTATAAAAAGAGCCTGGGACACCTTGCAGTGTCAAAAGCAAGGAACTGTTAAAACTAAACAAGCAAGCCCACACTGATGGGAGCCGACTGAAAGGGCTCCCAACACCCAAAAATGGAACATTCTGAACAACAAAATAAATTTAGTATTGCATTATAACTCAAAATATCAATCAATATCCATGAGCCCACACTGATATCAATAAATGATTGATTAAATAAATGGTAGAAGAGAGACAAAATATGCCAAAGCTATTATACAGATAGTTTAGCTTCTAAAGGAGGGGAGCGTAACACACTACTCTAGTGGGGGCTGCACAGAGAGACCTCCTGGCATGCAGTACAGGACGGAAAGAATGGAAAAAGATGAACAGGAAAGGAGAATGGGAAGAGAGAGAAACTTGACAATGGAGAAACGGGACAAATACTGCTTTACCCTGTTGGCCAACATCAACAGTCACAGGTCAAGATGACAGTATATATTCCTACCCCTGATACAATAACAATGGTACTTTACATCAGACAAACTCCAAGAGAGGGGATTTCCACAACACACCTGACTAGTATTTGTAGAAGTGTCAAGGTCACCAAAGATAAGGAAAGTCTGAGAAACCTTCAGAGCCAAGGGGAGCCTAATGAAATTACACATACACACAATGAATTATATTATATTATATAATTATATATATAATATATATATATTATATATATATCATATTCCCTTTGTATTATATATATACAAAGGGAAAACAGAATATGTGAATAAAGTATAGACAGACTAGAGTTAATAATAGTGTATCAGTATTGATTCACTAACTGAAATGAATGTACCAAACTAAGGTAAGATGTTAATAATCAGCAAAAACAAGGTATAAGGTGTACTTGGGACTTTTTACTATCTTCATAATCTTTCTGTAAATCTGAAATTGCTCTGAAACATAAGGTCCATTAAAATTATTTTTTTTAAATCCAAGAAAGCCCAGAATGTATATGCAATATCGGTGTACAACAGAGGGGATATTACAATTTTATGTGGAAAGGACAAACTACTGAGTTAAGTGATTTGGAGACCACTGGCTATTCACGTGGGAAATAAAATTAGAATATGACTTCACTCCACATATAAATCACAGTTGGACTAAAATTCCAAAGGCATAAAAATTAACTATCTTCATTATCAGAAGAAAATCTTAGAGAACATCTTCATGACCTTGCAGTAGGTAGGAAAGCATGAGGGGCAAGAAAAACCATTAACCAGAGAGAAAAGATTGATTTGTACACATAAAAGTTATCAACTTCAATAAAAGAAATGATACTATTTAAGAACCAAAGGACAAACTGTTGACCAGTAAAAATGATGTTCAACCTAAAATGCTCCATAAGATACATTATACAAATAAAGACATTCTGTAAAAACGTTAAGAAAATGATAATCAGTAGAAAAAAGGAAAGGATATGAACTGACACATCAGAGGAACAAATGGCCATTCAACAAATGGAATTATGCTCAGTATCAATAGTAATGCACATTTAACACTTAAGATACCATGTTTTACCCATTTCTCCCATGGGGGAGAAGTATAAAGGCTTGTGGTATTGAAGCTCAGCAAGAACATGGGTGAAGGAATCTTTAAGGCACTGTCCACAGGACACTGAGTGCTTCAGTCACTCTGGGGGACAATTTGGCAACATCCATTCAAGGTTTACATCTTTTCTTCCAAAATATAACAAAAGGAGCAAATCCAAGTCTTTCGTCAACAGAAGTATGGTTCACTGAATTGTGATATTATGGAAGAGTATGCCTTGGTTTACTAGAATGAGGTAGAAAATAAATAAAATCCTAAAAACCGGGGGGGGGGGTGCCTGGGTGGCTCAGTGGGTTAAAGCCTCTGCCTTCAGCTCAGGTCATGATCCCAGGGTCCTGGGATCGAGTCCCTCATTGAGCCTCTGCTCAGCAGGGAGCCGGCTTCCCTCCCCACCCCCCCACCTACTTATGATCTCTGTCAAATAAATAAATAAAATCTTTAAAAAAGAAAAAAGAATGAGGTAGATAGATATACAGAGGTATGTACAGATAGAAAGTTATAAAGATACACACGTGTGCACACTCGCACACACATAGAAAGTTATAAAGATACACACGTGTGCACACTCGCACACACACACCCCCCAAGGAAATACAGTTCTGAGACATTACTTGATATAGGAAAGGACATTATAGAAAAACCCCGAGTATGACAGAATCTGATTAAAAAGTAAAGAACAAAACAACCTAAAAGAGTATTATTTCTGGACATCAATATAGAACTGCTGAACGTACAGAACGTTCTTGAAGGATATTCATCCAACGGAGAACGAAAAGGAGATTGGGGGCAGGGTAAGGTTGGGTAAAAACTCTCCTTCCTTTTTTATCTACACATCTTTGACAAGGAGGATGTTTTTATGGATTCCTTGTGTAATTAAACACTTTTTTCCTTCGTGAAATAAGTAGAAAGGGGAGAGGGAGAAATGGCCTACTAAGTTTTACACCGAAAGTATTTGGAAGTAGTTTCCCATGTTGAGTACTATGGGCACTGGAGTAGCTGTGAGCCACTCTCTCCTGCTGCATGAGCATCTGCTCTTCGGTTATGCTCTCCAGCTCAGTGCCCTGGAGAGAACATTGCTAAGCAACATTGTCTAGGGTGAGAAAGACCCCTGACTGGTAAACTGTATCTGGTCTGCAAGGAACTACAAGGGAACAGTAAGCATCTCCTGCGTGCACCACGCACTACAGCTTCCCTGAACGCTGGAGCTTCTCTTGCAACAGGCACATCTTCTTTGCTTGACTCTAACCCTGCTGGGACATATGGGTCAAAAAAGATCACAAAGCCAGGTGTGAGTCACATGGGCACTTGAGATTTGCACAATGTGAGCCAGTTACGTGGGGAAAGTCCTTTTCCAATTCTGAGTAGCCTCTGCTATTTTTATGAGTGACCCTTCGACTGCCCCCATGAACTACAAATACTCCATTTTATGAACTACAAATACTCCATTTTAATCATTCCTTGAGATAGCTGTAAGCAACAATATTTTGCATTCAATTAAATCGAGGCATTTTTGGCAAACAGCAAGGCATACAACTTACTCACTACACAACAGCAGTAAATTTATGGTTCAAATAAATTTCATCTATAATTTCCCAAACCACTATGGAAAGTTAAATCATTCATTTTATATAGTAGAACACAATGTGGGACTATATAAAAACTAAAACGAAGCAAAAAATTTTTTTCCAAAGGACCTGGCTTCCAAGCCAATGTCTTGAGAAAAAAAGAATTTTTATGTATTTGAAAATCAAAATCACTTCCTAAGAAAAACTAATCCTCAGTGTAAATTACAGTGGAAAAAATCATTACAGACGGATAAAGATGAGACAAAACTTGCCAAAAGGTAGGTACGGATATGCTTGAGAGAACAAGGAAGGGTAACTCCAAATTTGTGGCTCAGCTTTGTTAAAATTATGGTGCCAGTAACTGCCACATCGAAGACCGCCATCGCGCTGCTTACAGAACGGCACTGGCTTAAACCAAATTCAGGACAGTCAATGCAACACACAGAACATTTAGTCACACACTATGCCACTTCTTTTGAGGGGGTCTTAAAAATGCAAGGCACAGGGGCACCTGCGTGGCTCACTGGGTTAAAGCCTCTGTCTTCAGCTCCAGTCATGATCTCAGGGTCCTGGGATTGAGCCCCACATCAGGCTCTCTGCTCCCCAGGGAGCCTGCTTCCCTTCCTCTCTCTCTGCCTGCCTCTCTGCCTACTTGTGATCTCTGTCTGTCAAATAAATAAATAAAATATTAAAAAAAGAAAATGCAAGGCATAGCTCCTCATTCCTGCTCACATTCTGTTCTAATAATTCGGCAAAAGGTCCATGAATTTTTTTTTAAGTGCTGATTTTCACACTTATAAATACAGAAAACAAACTGATGGTTGCCAGAGGGGAGACGGCTGGGAAGATGGGCTAAATGGGGCAAGAGGCATGGGAGACGTAGGCGTCTAGTGATGGGATGAATGAGTCCCGGGAGCTTAAAGGCACAGCATAAGGAATACAGTCAATGACACTGTAACAGTGTTGGGTCGCAACGGATGGCAGCTACACTTGTGGGCCACACAGCATAACCTACAGAGAAGCCGAATCACTACTCTGTACACCTGAAACTAACGTAACATTGTGTGTTGACCAAACTTAAAAAAAAAAAAAATTAACTAATGAATTAAAATTTCTTTTAGATGAAAAATAAAAAGGCTGATCCTAGAATAAAACTTCCAAGGGGGCACCAACCTCCCTCACATACCTCCCTAAAACAGGTCAGGAGGACAGGATTCTGCACACACATACATATATACAGGAGTTTCTTCTCTTTCTTAGAACCCTTTATTCCAAGTACCACTAAATCTCGCCACTGATGATGAGGTGAACTATGTTTGTTTGTTTTAACTGAAACCCTTAACGACATATGTCAACTTCGGACTAGTTTTTTGACCTGTGGGGAGAGGAAGAAAGAAAATGCCAGAATGGTACAGAGACTGTGTTTCATTTCTTTTTGTTGTTGTTGTTTTGTTTTAAAGATTTTATTCAATTATTTGACAGAGACACAGCGAGAGAAGGAACACAAGCAGGGGGAGTGGGAGAGGGAGAAGCAGGCTTCCCACTGAGCAGAGAGCCTGATTTGGGGCTCGATCCCAGAACCCAGGGATCATGACCTGAGCTGAAGGCAGACGCTTAATAGCTGAGCCACCCAGGTGCCCTTGTTTGATTTCTTTAAAAAGTGAGGGGTCTGAAGTATGGCAGAAAAGTTCATACCTGTTATCAAATCTGAGTGAAGGATAATAAGACTATCACTGTATTTGGCACACTTTTTTGTATGCTTTAAAACATTCAATTGTTTTAAAAAAGCACTTTAAATGCATGGTAGTATTCCAAAAGGCAAGGCTGTAGAAGGGCATCATCACGAGCCACCAGGTCCTTTGACAACTCTTATCTCGGAAGGATGCGTCAGAGTTGATTTTGTGCCCCTCGCTCAGGTTACAGAAAAACAAGCCTGACCCATCTGTGATCCCTTAAAGCGATGCGGTTCTTCCCGGTGAACAAGAAAACTTCAGTAATGATGCACGGAAACCCGCCCCTCACGGGTTCACATACCTGCATCGCTCCCGGATCCTGTCGACAAGGCTGGCATGATGCACACCGCAGGCCGGGACAGCACACCCCAGACACCCGCCACTTAGAAAGCCACGGAGAATTCCAGTCCAGTGGCCTGCAGCCACGCTGTCGACCAAGATTTATATCTCAAGCAGGCCGTTTCTAAAAAAAGAAGAAAAACACTTTAAAAATAGTAATAGGGAGGCGACTAAATTGCAACGTTCTACAACTAATTCAGAGTTCTTATTCCAACACGCTTCACCAGTCTTCCAAATCTGTCTGCACGCTAGATGCACCTAGGGAAAAGGGTGAGAGTTTTTTATTTGGATGTGAAATTTCTAGTTAAAACCACGAAAGCTCCTCCTGCATGTATCAAGGCTTCCAGAAAGATTTTTGCAGTTGGTCTGAGGGCTGCTGAGTGCAGATTAAGAACGTAAAGAAGGTTTTGGGTTTTTTTTTTTAAGATTTTATTTATTTGACAGACAGAGATCACAAGCAGGCAGAGAGGCAGGCAGAGAGAGAGAGAGGAGGAAGCAGGCTCCCCGCTGAGCAGAGAGCCTGATCCGGGACTCGATTCCAGGACCCTGGGATCATGACCTGAGCTGAAGGCAGAGGCTTTAACCCACTGAGCCACCCAGGCGCCCCGTCAAGAAGGTTCTTCACGCCAGTGCTATTCTAAGATGCTCACAATCTATTACTGTGATTCCACACTATATTTCTTTTTTTTTTTTTAAAGATTTTATTTATTCATTTGACAGACAGAGATCTCAAGTATGCAGAGAGGCAGGCAGAGAGAGAGGAGGAAGCAGGCTCCCTGCCCACGCTATTTCTAATGCAGAACGGAGGCTCTGTCGATGGTCCATGACTTACAAACACACTTGTGATTTGTTAACTAGCTCATCCTAACATGCCACTGCCAAGTCCTCTAACTGAAACTGCCAATCACCTGGAGAAACTACTAGAATTGAAAATGTTAGGGAGTCGCAGAAGTGTTAGCAATCTAAACGAGGCCTCCCGGTCCATGCTTATACACAGAAGTCTGTTCTTTCAGTAAAAAGCTAAGCTTGATGCACTTCGAAAAAATAGCATTTTTTTTCAAAAGCTGTTTTAACTAACTACGGGTTATCCCACCATAAGCAGGAAGGCGCTGTTGTCTCCTATCGGAAGAGCAAGGACTCCAGAGTTTGGCCTAATCTTTCAACCTGCTAAACCGTGATCTTGGAGGATGTATTTGATCTTACTGCACCTTCACTTCCGTCTATACGAATGGAGATAACAACAATTTAGAATTGTTTGATAATTAAATACGCTAAGACTCACAACACACCGTCTGGCAGGTGACCAGCGAACAAGAAATGCTGGCTCTTGTGACTGGAGCTGTTTAATTGAGGCAATGAGATTATAAAATGAAAACATAAAAGAAAGTAGCGAGATTAAAATTTACGCTGGCCTGACACCTAGGAGAAGGCCATGTGGTTTAAATTTGGACCACTGCTGCCTAATAACGGAAAATACACTCCATTTACATTTTTTTTAGAAATCAGAAGACCCGCACAATGTGTTTAAGTCCATTTTTAATGCATTTTCCCCTAGTTCTCTATAAAGCAAATTCAGTAATTTAAAAGCATATTTTAACATATATTAACAAGAAAAACAGATATTATAAACACTCGAAAAACTGGCTCACTTCAACCCATAAAGTCCTTAAATTGCTGATTCATATTACAGAATAAGGAATAAAGGGCTTGCCAAATTTCACTTGAAAAAGTCTGAGCTGCAAAATTCTATTAAAACCTTCTAAATTAGCTTTTTAAGTATCAAAGCAAACGTTAGTATGAAAAAATTCACCAAAGTGACTATCTTGAACCAAACTAATGCAGTGGCCTGCATTTTGTTTCATATTACAAGGGTTGATAAAGTATGCAGAGAAGACTGTTAACTGAAAATATGAGGGCAGTTATTTTAAAAACCAAATAAACTCTAAATCACGAAGCTAAAAATAAGTGAGAAAGACAAAGTTTCATTAATGCCCATCTCTGAGGCTGTTTTCCCCAATAATTTTAAGAGGCAACTCTGCTTTGCTTTCATAAATTATTCTAACAATCAGGATTAAAATTCAACTCCATAAAAGTGTTCCTTAATTACAGTCTGTATGAAACAGACCATACATGATTTAAAGAAGGCACTCAGTAAGACTATTGTTTTGATGAGAAAAAAAAAAAAGAGGAAACAGTTGAAATTTGTAAAGCGTACGCACACTCCTTTCTACCATTAGGGCAATATGTATAAGCAAGTAGGTAGATAGTTATCGTGTGTGTGTATGTGTGTGTGTGTGTGTGTGTTACGTAGGTAATTTAAGCTCTTTAGGCCAAAAATCCTAATTTAAATAGTATAGATTGCTTAACTATAGAAATATTTGCACACCATGTCTACGCCATAGATACTAACCCCTTCTTCACACCTTAAAGATCTTACAGTGCTTCACTTTTATAAACCACAAACACCATATATAGTAAGTGATCTTATATCATTCTATTACTATTAAGACAACCTTACATCCCCACAGCAAAACATCCTTCTGAGTTGATATTGGTGCTGTACACATAAACCCATTTATGAAAGGCCTCGGCACTTCTCACTTTGTATTTTATGATGAACACTCAAGGTTAATTCTTTCCAAAGTCATATTACTTAAGAAATATATGCTACAGTGTAATTATCTCCTCAGAACATATCTATGTATACTAATAAAAAGCAAATGGTTTGATAAAATCCCAACCAGTAAAAAATGCTCACTATTTTGTGCAATGAAGCAGAGTTGCTGGGTTTAACTCTCAAACTGAGCTAAATTTTTGCAGTGATCATGTTATTTTCTTTGGCTAAATTTATTGAAAATACTTTGGAATTTGTCAGAACCCAGCTGTAATTATTACTGACTGTTGTATGGAATCGATTTACTACAACACCAAAATACCAGCTGTTACAGTACGTCCTGAGAGGGATTACCGAATATTCTTAAATTGAAGTTCAATCCATCTTTCCATAAAAAAGAGAGAGACCCAAACGCCAGGAACCCAACAGCGATATCAAGTGCACCTGAAACATTTACAATACCCAATAGAACTATTACAACCCTCCTTTAAAAAGGCTTATTTTTGAAATTTCATTATTCCAGTTGCACCTTGCTTCTATATATCACACAGTATCGGGTTCTTCTGGCATCGATCATGTGGAAACAGTGAAATATGTGAAGGTCTACAAGCTTACAATGTTCAGTTTCTACTGGCCTTGGGTAACCCTTAGGGCTCCCGTGGTACTCATGACATCTAATGGTCAACCATGGAAGTGCAAGTGTTTGTCGCAGAAAGTTTTGAGTTTTCAGTAAAGCAAAATGGTGTCATTGCACCCAGAGAAACAGCATATGCTGTTTCATATGCTGTTAAGAACTATTAAGTTCTTACACACAACTATTAAGAAATATACACTCTTCTTCCTCTCAATACTTCACTGTAACACCACTTCTGACACCAACGGCGGTGTTCCACACATCAGACAATTCTGCGGCACGAGCTGTGTCCTACAATTGAATTCAGTTCTGGCCCTCGCCACCTGCAGACGGCATCAGATCCCACAGGTTAAGGGCACAGCCCCACAAGACTGCCCCCACCCCCATGTCCATTGCAAGTTCAAGCGGTCACCTGTGCTTCTGATCAATTCACTATAAATCAGAGGTTCCCATGAATCCCTGCTTGATTTTTATTAATTTGGAAGAGCCACTCAGAGAACTCAGGAAAACATTTACTGACTAGATCACCGGTTTGTTACAAAAAGATGCAACTCCGGAATAGCCAGATAGAAGAGATACCAGGGCAAGTATGTGGGAAGGAGCACAGGGCCCCTGGGCCCACTCTCTTTCCTGGTGCATGACTCTCCACACCCCCCCCCACCACATCCCTTCTCCCACCTCCCCCCACCCACACCCTTCCCCCACCCCCCTGGCACCTCTACCCATTCACTAACCCACAAGCACTCTGAACTCTGTCCTTTTGGGGTTTTATGGACACTTCCTTATATAGGCATGACTGAGTCGATCCCTGGCCATCAGTGACTGACGCTGCCTCTAGCCCCTCACACATCTCCAGAGGTAGGACTGCAAGTTCAACTCTCTACCCAACGCTGGTCCACCGGCAACCAGTCTCCATTCTCAGCAGCTTTACAAAAGGCACTGGTGTTACCGCAATTGCAGGTATGACTGCAAGGGGCACATCACCAGTAACAAGATGACCTTTATTACTCTTATCACCTAGCGTTTTAGGAGCTCTGTGCCAAAAATGGGAGGCAAAACCAAATATAGCTTTCTTATCATACACTACAACATGACACAGACCCACAAAGTTTAAGCAGCTAAACAAGAAATCAATGCCGGACCTAGTTTCCAAACACATTTCCTCTCAATTTGACAGAATATGCAAGAACATGAAAAGATTTTTAAGATTTTATTTATGTATTTACAGAGAAAGAGAGAATATGAGAAGGGGGAGGGGTAGAGGGAGGAGGAGAGAACCTCAAGCAGATTCCACGCTGAGCACAGAGCCCTACATGGGGCTCAGTCTCAGGACCCTAAGATCACGACCTGAGCTGAAATCAAGAGTCAGACGCTCAGCGGACTGAGCCATCCAGGTGTCCCAAACATGAAAACTTTAAATTATCATATTTAAAAATCCTATTAATATGCTACTGTTTCAGGAGCCAGTAACTGCAGCCAGTAATCCAACCACAGGTTACTTCACCTGTTACAAGTATTCTAAGCTACACTTTCAAAATCGAATACAGCAATAAAATAACACAAAGAGTATACTTTTTCTAAAAAATTTATGATCCCAGGGTCCTAGGATCGAGTCCCACATCAGGCTTCTTGCTCAGCGGGGAGTCGGCTTCTCTGTCTGCTGCTTCCCCTCCTTATGCTGACAAAAATCTTTAGGAAAACCTCAAGATTTTTTTTAAAAGCTCGATATGAAAGATTTACAAGTTATATGTTAGCTAATGCAAGCAGCAAACCGGTATCTGTTAACATTATTGAAAACTTCATAAATCATACCTGTTAAGACAACAGAGGAGGCGACCCAGAGCTAAATGGCATAAATCCACTTGCCTAAAATGGTATTTATACCATTTACACCAGCAGCTCTCTGAGTGTGGTCTGCAGACCCCCAGTGGTCTCCCAGACCCTCTCAGAGGGGTTCATGAGGTCAGATTATTTTCATAAAAATACCGATATGCCATTTGCCTTTTGCACTGTGTCAACATCTGCACTGACGGTAAAAAGTAATGGTGGGAGAAACTGCTAGAACCAGACTGGAATTGTTCGTCCTTGCGCTCTTCCGTGCCAAGCCCTCACATTAAAACAGACGACGACAATGACAAGGGAGGAGGAGAAAGAGAAAAAATGTTCCCTCTAGAATGTTCTTAATCGAGTAAAAGATTCTTAAATCAAATTCCTATATAACTGCCTCTTCAGCATCCATCTTTTTAGTGTTCAGTGTGATGAAATGAGAAGTACACAGAGAGTGCTGTTGCCGTAAATGAAGTCATGTCTGTCTCAAAGAAAAACACCTGTGTGATCGTTACTGTAAACCAAACCAGTCGTTTTTCTCGTGGAAAACTATTTTTACTTAAAAGAACAACGGAAAGACAAGTTATTCAGCTATTCCCCTCACTTGAGTATTTGGGAAACATTTTCTTGAAAATGAATGAAATAAATCTGAGACTTTGGGGAAAAAACCTGACAGTATTCGTTGCTAACGATAGAATAGAAGCTTCGAGCAAAAAATGTAGTTGTATAAAACTCAGGTCCATGAGAGGCTGCCTCCTCGGCCTCACCTTGCGGGGGGCTGAGAAATGCAAACACACTAGAATCCAGTCCCCAGTTTGCATAGTTCCAGCAGCTTCCAACACACAAAGGCTCTTCTGAGATCAGTGGCGATATTAAGCCATGTGATTTTTTTTTTTTAAATAGTCTACATGCGGATTGTGAACCAATATTTTTTTAAATATCGATATGTGATATGAGAAAATCATGCACGAATAAAAGATTCATTCAAAGTGCAAGACGGAGCAATGGATTTCACAGTTGCTACATGATAAGTTAATTGGTACACTTTCAGATTCCACATTGCAACTCTCTTTAATAAACAACCATGCAACCAGTTTTGGTGTTGTATCAAAGAATCTCCACGATTCATTGAACAGGCCACCAACACACTCGGCCCTCTTCCACGTGCAGACCTGTGTCATTTTCTTCATAGCCACCACCCGAAACATACAGCAACAAATGGAAAGTATGCGCAGAATTGGAAATGGCGATCTACTAATCTAGGCACCGGAGAAATTTCCAATTTACCAAAGCTTTTGTTTTGGGAAACAAGTTATTTTTCATAGTAATGTTATTCTGGGGCACCCAGGTGGCTCAGGGAGTTAGATGTCCAACCCTTGATCTTGACTCAGGTCAGGATCACAAGGCCCCACCTCAGGCTCTGCGCTGGGCGTGGAGCCTGCTTAAGATTCTCTCCCTCATCTCTCTCAATCCACCTCTCTTTAAAAAAAAAAAAAAAATATATATATATATATATATATATATAAAATTTCTGTTAATAAGTAACAAGTTTAATATTGTTATTTTTTTTAAAGATTTTATTTATTTATTTGACAGAGATCACAGGCAGGCAGAGAAGCAGGCAGAGAGAGAGGGGAGGAAGCCGGCTCCCTGCTGAGCAGAGAGCCGATGTGGGGCTCGATCCCAAGACCCTGGGATCATGACCCCAGCCAAAGGCAGAGGCTTAACCCACTGAGCCACCCAGGCGCCCCTGTTATTTTATTTTTAAGTCATCCCTGCACCCAATGTGGGGCTGGGACTCACAACCCTGAGATCAAGAGTCACGTGCTCTGTTAACTAAGCCAGCCAGACATTCCTAATACCGTTATTTTTAAACGAATTGAAATAATCCTTTTCATGACTCAGTTTTAATTTCTAATATGGTAAACTTCAGCAAAATACATATAAATAAAATTCTTTGGAGTCCTTAATAATTTTTAAGAATGTAAAGATGTCCAGAGACCCTAAAAGTGGAAAGTACTATTCTATGCCAGGGAGAAGTACACATTTCCTGCAAAAGGAAGACAGTAACTATTTTAGCTTTTGTGGTCCCGATGGTCTCTGTCTCAAGGCAAGACATATATGAGTTTGGTTATGACCTTGTTCCTATAATATTTACAGAGACAGAGAGGGCAGAGTTCGCTGAGCACCATTCCAGGCCATGATACTCTATCTGCTGGTCCCTTAAAGATCTAAAAGTAGCATACTTTCCAGTAACATTTTTATTGATTATTTTTTAAATATTGAAAGGAAAGGAGTTTTTAAAAACAACTTCACCGTTTAATGTAGACATGTATGCAAAACAACTTATACAGGTTTTTAAACTATGCAGTTCCTAACCATACACAAAAATCACATTTGAATTTTGTCTATTCCAAGAATCCTAAAATCTGTGAGTACACCAAGAAAATTAAAACTTAAAACCGGCAACACGGTAGCTGCTATATGTAAGTAAATATGTTTTATACAACCAAACACAAAAAATCCTGGCTCTCAAGGAAAAGGGGAAAATTATGAAAGATTAAAAACACCCCACATTTCACCAACCCAAGAGGGTTCAATTATTGCATAACGCAAAACTCCTATTATCTCCTTTCTACAAATGGAAAGGAAAATACCAAAGCAAGAGAAAAAATAAAATTCCATTGATGGAATCCTATAAAACTCTGAAGACTTAAAAGAGGGGAAATGCTGCTTTATAACCCCCAGGTGAAGACACCCAAGCTTTAAAGCCATTAGGAAAGTCTGCAAGGAGACCTGGCACACTTGCCCGAAAGGGGCACTAACCTCACAGGTCAGGGTTGCTCTCGGTGAGGGTTCTCGGGGAGAAGGCACACACTGTCATGCCCGATCACTCAGGTTCCCCCACCTGGAAGCACGGGTATAATGAATGACATTCGCAAGCTAAGACCTCACTCTAGACTAGGCAAACCATCTACAGCAAATCAGTGCATCAAGACCCCAGGGTTTTCGCTCAGACCACCCTCAAGTAAAACCAGTGGCCTTTCTAGTGCTGTGCACTCCCCCGCCTCTCACAGTGGGACACTTCTTTTCTGATGATGACTTTTTTCCTTGTCTATGTTCTACCACCCACTACTAAAAAGTCTTGACTAGTCTTCAAGATTATACCATTAACCATCAATGGTTATTTGTGCCGTGTATTTTGGCACTCTCCTCTAACCGTTGGGAGCAGGGGAGAATGGGAACTTGGTCTTCTCCTTGACCAAGTCTCAACTAGATCCATCCCAGCATTCCATCAGCATTCCCTTAAGTCTCCCTATTGGAAAAACCAATCTTGTATCTACAACAACATAATTTTCTATTCTTCTTGAGCTTGGATCCCCCATGAGATTTTCCTAGGGATGGAACCCATATCATCATGTGCCCTTAAAAAGTACGTAACGAACCTCATTCAGAAGTCCTTCTTTGTGTGACCAGTCCCAACCCTCCAAGGGCTCCCTTTCCCTTCGATGTCAGAATAACCTCATTAGTTTACCTATGGGGAGAGAGCACTACCTAATGAGGAGAGCACAGATTGTGAAATGAGACAGACCAGCTCTGCCATACCGACCCCCTGGTCTTGGCCAGGCTATTTAATGAAATGAGATTAACTGTAATGACATAAGTAAAACACCCAACCTATAGCAGCCAATCAACAGATGACAGCTTTATTAGCACTCTTCGACCTCATTTTCATCACTCTACTTCTCATTTCCTCCAATCTAGCAAACTTTTCGAGGTTCTATAATGAAAGGAATACAGGCTTTGGTAAGAGACCAGCCTCCTGACTACGACGTACTACATGCTCCACTTACAAGGTATGAGACCTTGGGAAACCAATAAAACACCAATGTAAGTTATACATATGTGTGTGTACCTATATGTGATATATAAACATAGAAATACAAATATACATACATATATATTTATACATACACACTTATATATGTGTAAATATACATTTATATAAGTATAAATATATACATATATATATAAATGTTAGTGAAAAATAACATTGAGGGCATAGAGTTTCCCAGACATTAAGTTAAAAACTCAACGTGTATATATAGATAGATTTATAGATAAATATAATATTTGCTAGTGACAAATAACATTAATTGAGTGCATACAATTTCCCAGACATTGGGTTAAAAACTCATCATGCATGTTTTCATTTAATTCCTACAACAATCCTATAACGTAAGCACTATCGTAATTTTAAAGACAAGGACACTGAATTTTAAGCAACTTAAGCCCACAGCTTAAACGGATTCTCGTGCCAATATGTACGGATCTGATGCCCATTCCGCCAGTCACACTACCCAATGCTGCCCCTTAACTCTCTTATTTAACCTTTCCCATTCAGTCTTCTTAGCTGAATGGAAATACTAGAGGACTCACTCACTTTTTGTGATGGCTAAATGAACTCCATCTAAAGCACTAGAAACACACCAGATGCTCAGTGATTACCTCCCCGCTTTCCACAACCTCTCCTTTAATATCCTTGTTTTATTTTATGCTGTTTCTTTATAAGGAAACTACCCACTCCGTGTCCACAACCTCTAGGGTGCTCTTCAGTCCCCTGGTATCTTGCCTTCTCTGACTGACCACCCAAAACTTTAGGTAATTTCAGAAAACAATATTCCCAGGCTTCAATCCCTCGGTTTTGAACACTCAGGACTACACCACATCTTCGAAGACCATACCCTATTTATAGCCATAGATATTTCTGGAAAACTGTCACATCTGGCAAGGCAGCTAAGGATATTATTCCTCTATGTTCTGTAAACAAGGGACTCTGTTAGAAGTTCAAGAACGTGATTCAGACACTACTGAATCTTTCTTATTAACAAAATGTCACCATAGCACTGACTAGAATTTATAGTTAGTAATTTCAAAATTTCACAAAAAGCCTAAAAATAAACCAGCCAACAAAACAACCCTTATTAAAATTATCTATCACTTCCTATTCAAATTAAACACACACAGGGGTGCCTGCATGGCTGAGTCCATTATGCTTCTGCCTGCCGCTCAGGTCATGATCCCAGGATCCAGGAATCCAGCCCCGCATTAGGCTCCCTGCTCAGCGGGCAGCCAGCTTCTCCCTTTCCTTCTGCCCCTTCCCTGCTCGCGCTCTCTCTCCCAAATAAATAAAACCTTTAAAAGAAAAAAAATTAACATACCCCAAAACAGAATAAACTTGTGTTTATTAAAGAACTACATTTAACATCAAATTATAAGTTACCAAAAATAGCCCTTTACCAATAAGGCCTCTAATAGTAACACAGCTGTGATTATCCGTATAGGCATAGTGGGTAACACAGGTAAAATATCCTAACAGTGACTGGAGTTAAAAACCAAATGTGTACAGGGGCTGACATCAGCAAGACAGTGGAACAGAAAAACCCAGGCCCTTGTTTCCTTAGAAGAAGCTTAACAACAATACAAAGACCGAATGGTCTCAGACAACTCCAGAAACCAGTTAAGCAGCTGTATCAATCACCTAGGTGAGTAAAAGCCAAAAAGAGCCACAGTGAAGAGACCAGAGTTCACTGCATTTCCCTACCTTAATCCCCTTCTCTCATGCAATGAAGCACACTTAAGGGGGAAAAAACAACCAATACCTAGTTTCTCCCTATGGGAGGGGAAGAGAGAAGAGGAACATGCATTCAATGATTTGGCAAGCTAAAGGGGATGCCCAAAGAACTAGGTTTCTCTCTTGCCCGGCTATAATGCTCACAGGAAGGCAGCATCATCTGGAGGCTGCTTAGAAGAAGGTCGAGCACTGGGGCATGTGATAGCATCAGGGAGGCCTCATCGTCACAGGCAGATGCCAAAGAGAGGAAAGAGACTATGGCAGCTTAAGGAGAAAACAGAACTAAGCCTCAGAAACTACACACACAAGCCCAGAAAATATCTGTCCCCAGAAAGAGTTTGAGAGGTTCACAGGATCTTCAGCCAGCCTGACTAGTAAAGGTCTTAGACTCTGTGAAGCCAGTCAGTTAAGACTAGAAGAACTCAGTCTTCTCATACACCGAACCCTCAACAAAAGATCGATCAAAAAACCCACAAAGAAACAGGTAAAGATGGTTCAATCAAAGGAGCAAAATAAAGCACCACAACCAACCCTAAAGAAATGGAAAGCTATGAATTACCTGACAAATAATTTAAAATAATCCTTCTAAAGATGCTCAGTAAGCTAAAAGACAACACAAATAGATACCTAAATGAAATCAGAGAAACAATGCATGAACAAAATAATACCAACACAAAAATAGAAACTTCAATAAAAGGTAAAGAAACTTTGGAGTTGAAGAATACAACATTAAACTGAAAAATTCACTAGACAGATCCACCTTCAGACTTGATCAAGCAGAACAACAACAACAAAAAAAAATTAGCAAATTAGAAAACATCATGTGAAATTACTGAGTCAGAGGAATGAAAAAAAAAATGCAGGAAAGTAACGAGAGCCTATGAGCCATATAAGACACCACAGAAAGACTACATATGCATTAAGGAGACCCAGAAGGAAAGATAGGAAAGAAATAGAGCACCTATTTAAAGAAACAATGGCTGAAAATTTTCCAAATTTGAGGAAAAAATGGACATATATATTCAAGCAGCTAAATGAATTCCAATGAGGGTAAATGCAAAGAGACCCGCACGTTATAATTAAACTGTCAAAAATTACAGAAAAAAACGGTCTTGAAAGCAGCAAGAGAAAAGGGACTCATCATGTAAAAAGCAACATCTATGGACTAAAAGCCGATGTCTCTGTGGAAACTTTGCAGGTCAGAAGGCAGTGATATGGTATATTCAACATGCTTGAAAGAAAAGAACTGCCAACCAAGAATACTATATCTATAAACTTATCCTTTAAAGATGAAGGAGAAACTAAGACTTTCCCAGCCAGATAAGCAAGAGTCAACCACCATCAGATCTGCCCTTCAAAAAATACTAAAGGGAGGCTTTTAAGCTAAAACAACACAACACAAAACCATATGAAAATATAAAGCTCTCTGGTAAAGGCAAATATTTGGGCAAATATAGAATTCTATGACATTGTAATGTTGGTATATAAAGTCCTTTTTAAATTCTTTAATAGAATTTAAAAGGCAAAAGCATTAAAGTATAAATCTATGGTAAGAGACACACGATATAAGAAGGTGCGATTTGTGAAACCAGTAACAAAGTGGGGACATGGGGAGCAGAGATGAAAAGGAGTAGAGTTTTTGTATGCAATTAAAGTTATCAGTTTAAAATAGATTGTTAAAGCCTGAGCATGTTTTATGTAATCCCTATGGAAACCACACACACACACAAAATCTATAGAAAATACACAAAACCAATGTAAAGGGAATCAAAGCATGTGACTAGAAAGAAAAAAAAAAAAACACCTCATTAAAACACAAAGAAAAGGCAGTAATAAAGGAAACGAGGAGCAAAAAAATTACAAGACAGAAAACAATTAAGAAAATGGGAATTAAAAAACCTTCCTTTATCAGTAATTACTTTAAGTGTAGATGGAGTAAACTCCCTAATCAAAAGACATCGAGTAGCTGAATGGATTAAAGGGGAAACACACACCCAACCATATGCTGTCTACTAGAGACTCACTTTGGTAAAGATTCACACAGGCTGAAAATGAAAGGATGGAAAAAAGATATTGCATGCAAACGCTAACCAAAAGAGCGCAGAGTGGCCATATTAATAGACAAAATAGAATAATTCAAAAACTAACAAAACACAAAACAGGGCATTATATAACGACAAAAGGGTCCACTCACAAGAGGTTTGACAGTTGTAAATATGCACACACCTGACATCAGAACTCCTAAATATATGAAGCAAACACTGGCAGAATTGAAGGGTGAAACAGACATCAACACAGTAATATTAGAAGACTTCAATGTCATTACAACAGAAATAGAGAGAATGACCAGACAGAAAACCAAAAAGGAAACGGAGGACTTGAACAATACTATAAACCAAGTGCACCGAACCGTCAGAGACTGAACATTCTATTCAACAACAAAATACACATTTTTCTCAAGCACACATGGAACATTTTCCAGGACAGACCACATGTTAGACCACAAAACAAGTCTAAACAAATTTTAGAAGTCTGAATTCATACCAACTATCTTTTCTGACCTCAATGGAATGAAACCAGAAATCAAAAACAGAAGGAAAAATAAAAATCCACAAATATGTGGAAATTAAGCAACACACACTTAAACAACAGGGGGCCAAAGAATAAATCACAAAATAAATTAGAAAATATCTTCAGACAAATAAAAATGAATAGACAACATATTAAATCTTATGGGATATAATGAAGACAGTGCTAAGAGCGAAGTCTATAGCTGAAAACACATTTAAAAAAAAACGAAAAATCTAAATTCAATAAGCCAACTTTATAACTCAAAAACTAGAAAAAGAACAATGTTAGCAAAGAAAGGAAATTATTAGAGCAGAGCTATGAGAAAAAGAGAACAGATAATTAATGAAACAAAAGTTTTTTTCAAAAGATCAATGAAACTGACAAATGCTTAGCTAAGAATAAAAGATGACTTAAATAACTAAAATCAGAAGTGAAAAAAAGAGACATTATAACTAATGTCACAGAAATGAAAAGAATCATAACAGACTATTAACAACTATATACCGATAAGTTTGGTAACCTAGAATGGATAAATTCCTAGAAACATACAACCTACAAAGTGAACAACATAAATTTAAAATGCAAATAGACCAATATCTAATAAAGAGGCTGAAACAGTGATCAAAAACCTCCCAGCAAATTAAAGCCCAGGCCCAGATGACTTCACTAGAGAATTCTACTAAACATTTAAAGGATTAACAGCAAAGCTCCTCAAGCTCTTCTCCAAAATTGCAGAGCAAGGAACATTTCCAAGCTCATTCTGAAGCCAACATTACTCTGATAGCAAAGCCAAACAAAACACTACAAGAAAACTGTAGACCAAAATCCCTGATGAACAGCAATTTTAAAGTCCTTAAAAAAAAATACTAGCAAACCAAACTGAACAGCAAAAGAATTACACACTATTACCAAGTTGGATTTATCCTAGGGATGCAAGGATAGTTCAACATACGAAAATGTGATCTACGATGTCAAATGAATGAAGGACAAAACCACAAGAGATCATCTCAATTCAAGCAGAAAAACCGTTTGACTAAAACACCTTCCACAATTAAAACAAGAAACAAGAAACAGAAGGAAACTACCTCAATATCATAAAGGACATATATAAAAAGTTCACAGCTAACATCATACTCAATGGTCCAAAACTGAAAGCTTTTCTTCTAGAACAAAGCATGGACACCCACTCTCACTACTTCCATTCAACGTATCACTAGAAGGCATAATTGCTTTGCAATCTGGCAAGAAAAAAATAAATAAATAGAAGCCAGCCACATCAGAAAGCAAGAAGGAAAATTATCTCTATTCACAGATGACATTACATGATCTTATATGCAGAAAACCCCAAAGATTCCACATACAAATTATTAGACTTGACTAAACAAATTCAGCAAAGTGGCAGGATACAAAATCGACACAAAAAAAAAATCAACTGAGTTTTCAAACACAAACCATTAACAACCCTAAAAGGACTTTAAGAAAACACTCATATTGACAATAGCATCAAAAAGAATGAGATACTTAGGAAAAAACTCAACCAGGAAGGTCAAAGATTGAAAACCTGCAAATAAGTGCACAGATATCTGGGTTCACAAAATGGAAAACTTAAAATTGTTAAAAATGTCCATAGCACCCAAAGCAATCTACAGATTTATTATAACCCTTATTAAAAATCCTAATTTTTTTTTTTTTTTGCAGAAATGGAAGAACTGCCCTATAATTCATATGGGATCTCAATGAGATCTGAAAATCCAAAACAATATTAAAAAAGAAGAAAAAAAGTTCAAGGCCTCACAATTCCTGATTTCAAAACATATTACAAAGTTACGGTATCAAAACAATGTGGTACTGGTATAAAGACAGACATACAGACCAATGAAACAGAAATCAGAACCCAGGAAAAGAAATTCTCACACAGTTGAATGATCTTCAACCAAGGTGCCAGGACTACTCAGTAGGGAAAAGACAATCTCTTCCACAAGTGGTGTTGGCAAAACTGAATATTTACATGCAAAAGAACTATGTTGGATACTTAACAGACACCATATACAAAAATTAACATGAAATAAGACCTAAACATAAGATCTAAAACTACAGAACTCTTAAAAAGGAAACAGGGGAAAAGCTTCATGACATTGAATTTGGTAACGATTTCTTAGATAGGACACAAAAGCACAGGCAACAAAAGTAAACAAAAATAAATGGCATTACATAAAACCTTTAAAAAAAAACTTGTAAGAAACAAAGTAAGCAATCAGGGGCACCTGGGTGGTTCAGTGGGTTAAGCATCTGCCTTCGGCTCAGGTCAGGATCTCAGGGTCCTGGGATCCAGCTCTGCATCAGGCTCTCTGCTCAGCAGGGAGCCTGCTCCCTGCGCCACCGCCCCCCCCACTCCGCCACCTGCTGCTCTGCCTATTTGTAATCTCTCTCTCTCTCTCTCTCTTTCTCCATCAAATAAATAAATAAATCCTTTTTTTATATATAAAGGAAACAATCAACAGAATGAAAAGACAACCTACAGAATGGACAAAAATATCTGCATATCATTTATCTGATAAAAGGTAACCTTGACACTTGTGCTTGCCTGCTTTCTCTCTCTCTCCCTCAAATAAATAAAATCTTTTAAAAATAATCATTCTTGTAATTAAACTCACAATTAAACACTGTCAGAGAGCAGACACTAATACCACGGAATCAGATGATAAATTTGGGGTATAATAAAGGTTTCAACCATTGCTACCATTTTTAAATGACAACCCAATTGCTATACCGAAGTAGACAATGCAGTAAACATCATGACACCCATTTATTCTGGACAGTTTTCTAACTGTGGGTAGACAGAGATGCTACCCCACAATACTCCTATGATCTCTCCCCTTCAGGCATATGGGACCTGCCTGGACCAATAAGAAGAATAGTGTTTGTCACTCTCAGGAAGTCACATTTAAGAGCCACTGAGAGCATCTTACATGTCCTCTTTCCTGAGCAGTCCAATGTCCAAGAGAACAGCGCCTCCATCAGCTGAAGTCTGGACAGAGGACAACACGTGCCCCCCAGTGTGTACTGGACAGAGAGCATGACCCAGAAACGAACATCTGTGGTTTGAGTTGTTTGCTGCTAATCTATCCTGACATAGTGGCCAGTTGCAAAAATCAATGGTACAATTTTTAAATAATATAAATCATTTAGTCTAAGAATTTACATTGTTATTTACCAAATACTAATTAATACCGTGTGGTTCAACACAGTAGTTTCTAAAATTAGAGTCTCCTGAAAACATCTGCAATGAATCTGGGTATTTATAAACATGATATCACATTTACTCACTTGACAACAGAAATCATGCCAACTGTCTAGTTTTGTCAGTTTCTCAGGCCTAAAATAGGGCTATAAAAAACAAGCTTTCCAAAAATCAGTTTTTTTGAAGACTTTATTTTTTGAGAGAGAATAGAGATGGCGAGAAACAGAGAGGAGGGAACGGAGGGACCAGGAGAAGCAGACTCTCCACCGAGCAGGGAACCTGGTGCGGGGCTCGATCTCCGGATCCTGGGAGCATGACCTGAGCCAAAGGCAGACACTTAACCAACTGAGCCACCCAGGCACCCACAAAAATCAATTCTTATTTGTAAAATATTATTTAGAATGTCAACGTTAACTGTTATTTCCTTTTTTTATTTTTTTAATTTTTTATTTTTTATAAACATATATTTTTATCCCCAGGGGTACAGGTCTGTGAATCACCAGGTTTACACACTTCACAGCACTCACCAAAGCACATATCCTCCCCAATGTCCATAATCCCACCCTCTTCTCCCAAACCCCCTCCCCCCAGCAACCCTCAGTTTGTTTTGTGAGATTAAGAGTCACTTATGGTTTGTCTCCCTCCCAATCCCATCTTGTTTCATTTATTCTTCTCCTACCCACTTAAGCCCCCATGTTGCATCGCCACTTCCTCATATCAGGGAGATCATATGATAGTTGTCTTTCTCTGCTTGACTTATTTCACTAAGCATGATACGCTCTAGTTCCATCCATGTTGTCGCAAATGGCAAGATTTCATTTCTTTTGATGGCTGCATAGTATTCCATTGTGTATATATACCACATCTTCTTGATCCATTCATCTGTTGATGGACATCTAGGTTCTTTCCATCTACCACAACTGAACCAGGAAGAAATAGAAAGCCTGAACAGACCCATAACCAGTAAGGAGATTGAAACAGTCATTAAAAATCTCCAAACAAACAAAAGACCAGGGCCAGATGGCTTCCCGGGGGAATTCTACCAAACATTTAAAAAAGAACTAATTCCTATTCTCCTGAAACTGTTCCAAAAAATAGAAACGGAAGGAAAACTTCCAAACTCATTTTATGAGGCCAGCATCACCTTGATCCCAAAACCAGACAAGGATCCCACCAAAAAAGAGAGCTATAGACCAATATCCTTGATGAACACAGATGCGAAAATACTCAACAAAATAAGCCAATAGGATTCAACAGTACATCAAAAGGATTATTCACCACGACCAAGTGGGATTTATTCCAGGGCTGCAAGGTTGGTTCAACATCCGCAAATCAGTCAATGTGATACAACACATCAATAAAAGAAAGAACAAGAACCATATGATACTCTCAATAGATGCTGAAAAAGCATTTGACAAAGTACAGCATCCCTTCCTGATCAAAACTCTTCAAAGTGTAGGGATAGAGGGCACATACCTCAATATCATCAAAGCCATCTATGAAAAACCCACCACAAATATCATTCTCAATGGAGAAAAACTGAAAGCTTTTCCGCTAAGGTCAGGAACACGGCAGGGATGTCCATTATCACCACTGCTATTCAACATAATACTAGAGGTCCTAGCCTCAGCAATCAGACAACAAAAGGAAATTAAAGGCATCCAAATTGGCAAAGAAGAAGTCAAATTATCACTCTTCACAGATGATATAATACTATATGTGGAAAACCCAAAAGACTCCACTCCAAAACTGCTAGAACTTATACAGGAATTCAGTAAAGTGTCAGGATATAAAATCAATGCACAGAAATCAGTTGCATTTCTCTACACCAACAGCAAGACAGAAGAAAGAGAAATTAAGGAGTCAATCCCATTTACAATTGCACCCAAAACCATAAGATACCTAGGAATAAACCTAACCAAAGAGACACAGAACCTATACTCAGAAAACTATAGAGTACTCATGAAAGAAATTGAGGAAGACACAAAGAAATGGAAAAATGTTCCATGCTCCTGGATTGGAAGAATAAATATTGTGAAAATGTCTATGCTACCTAAAGCAATCTACACATTTAATGCAATTCCTATCAAAGTACCATCCATCTTTTTCAAAGAAATAGAACAAATAATTCTAAAATTTATATGGAACCAGAAAAGACCTCGAATAGCCAAAGGGATATTGAAAAAGAAAGCCAACGTTGGTGGCATCACGATTCCGGACTTCAAGCTCTATTACAAAACTGTCATCATCAAGACAGCATGGTACTGGCACAAAAACAGACACATAGATCAATGGAACAGAATAGAGAGCCCAGAAATAGACCCTCAACTCTATGGTCAACTCATCTTCGACAAAGCAGGAAAGAATGTCCAATGGAAAAAAGACAGCCTCTTCAATAAATGGTGCTGGGAAAATTGGACAGCCACATGCAGAAAAATGAAATTGGACCATTTCCTTACACCACACACAAATATAGACTCAAAATGGATGAAGGACCTCAATGTGCGAAAGGAATCCATCAAAATCCTTGAGGAGAACACAGGCAGCAACCTCTTTGACCTCAGCCGCAGCAACATCTTCCTAGGAACATCGCCAAAGGCAAGGGAAGCAAGGGCAAAAATGAACTACTGGGATTTCATCAAGATCAAAAGCTTTTGCACAGCAAAGGAAACAGTTAACAAAAACTGTTATTTCCTAATGAGGGACAGCACTAAAGAGGTAACCTAAACGTCATACCCAGTGGTGGTTAACGCATTATTTACATATGCATTTTTTAAAGCTATCACAGACAGTGATAAAAGAAGATATGCAACTCAAAAGCATCAGCCGTGTGTAATACAAACAACTTTAGATTAAATTTGGTTTTCCTCCACAGGAATCTCTCCTTACACTCTTAAAGGAAATCCTCACTTTCTTGCACAGGAGTTTATGTTGCTAACATACTCAGCTACTATAATGGTTTCCAAAACTGAAAATAAAAGGGAGTAAGTTCCTTAAAGAACAATTCAAAACCCTATTCTTATACGGAAAAATAGTAAATACTATATTAACTAAAAGGGAATCTGCTCTGTATTGGCCCTTCATAAATTACACGGTAGAGAATCTTGGCCTTGGAGTCTATTACACCCAAGGAAGCTTTGTGTTTCATTGTTCATATACCTTTGAATGCTCACTTCCTCAACTACGGCAATCTTTCAATTCCATTCATACTAGTTCTTGGAATCTACTGACCAGACTTTGCAAATCCTTAATTTGCATATCACAGCTCTGAAACGGATTACATTCATTTCCAGAGTGAAACAAATAAATGGAAAGGGGGAAAAGTTACCATTTCCAAAGTTTCCTGTGAAGATGGAACAAAAATTAAGTTGCCAAGGAAAGTAACACGCCAGTCATTGTTCAAAACCACAGGAAACGTTCACACAGGAGAACCTTCCACAGAACTGTGCAACGCCTTTGAGTGCATTCACAGACACAATGTCTTACACGCACGCACTCTGGAAAGATACGTACAATGCGACAGGGAGAAAACTTACTCTACGGTTCACTTAGGTCAAGAATTTTGAGGATTAGAGGAATCTGACTGAAAAGTCTGACTTAAAAAAAAAAAAAAAACAAAAAACAGTGTGTGCAGGAACAGAAAAAAAAAATTAAATTCCACATGGACGCCAGCTGTCGGTCACTTCCCAGTCACACACTCTTGAGACAGGCCACACAAGAAAAGGCAAGAGACACACTCTGTGCACATCGACACCGCTCAAATGGTCCAAGTTTCACAGGTCTTTCCCCAAATGGCATCTTAGTGGAGTCCTTGGGCCTCCGTTTTGGAAGTCTCCACCCAGACCCCCACACACACTTAATGTTGCCCAGGGCTTATCACAACCTGTGACGTGTACTTCATGTGTCTTGTATGTTGTTCTGTCCTTCCTAGTCGAACACAAGCCACAAGAGGGTAGGCTTTCACTGTGCTGCTCAATGCTGTGTGCCTACTGGTTGGATGAACGAGAGAATGAATGAGTGAACACTGGAATCTCCACCAATGTCAGCTATGATCTTAGCATAGCAGATGCTCTACGCCTTATCCCGGGTCCTGGTTGTCCTGCCCAGAGGAGGAAGACTTGCTGATCCCACTGATCGTACCGTACAACACTCAGTAGACCAAAGGTGGAGGAGGCAACTTCCCTAACTAATTAAAGACATTAAAGGCTGCCAGCTGTGTCCCGGGCCCTTTGGCATTTCCAGCTTCCTGCTCTCCCCACCACCAGTCTGCCTGCCTCCTTGGCACTCTCGGCCTCACACGTGGGTTGGATCACACCTGTGCTCGTCACACACCTGCTTTCTCCCACGCGCATCCACTGATCTGGGCCTTCGCACGGTTCAAGGGCCTTGGCAGGCCAGCTCCTCTATAATCACTGCTTTTTCCCTTCCTTTGGAAAGCCTGGCATAGACCACTGCCTCAGCCAAGAACACTGCCCACTGTCTACTCTTGTATTTGAAAAGGCTTTCTGATTAAAAAAGTTTTCAAAGTTTTTTTTAAGTTCTATTTAAAATTTAATAGCACTTACTGTATAACCATCGCCCCCCAAAAAATATATATATGTATGTATATATACATATATATGTGTGTGTGTATATCGATATATATATATGTATACATATCGATATATATACACATATATGTACATATATACATATATGTACATATATGTATACATATGTATACATATATGTACATGTGTACATATACATATATATGTACATATATATGTATATATACATATATATCGATATACACACACACACATATACATATATAACCACAAATTGGTCATTGTTAAACCAAGCCTTTGTCCTATGCAGCATCTTTTACTGATAAAACAGAATCCATTATCTTTACCCCCAAATGCTCCCTGAACATCTCTCCCCTGATGTCCTTATTTTGGAGGGAGGTTTGCTTAAGCAATTAGGGATGTGGAGTACAGAGCTCTGCGACTTACCTAAAACCCTTCAATAGACAGATGGGGGCGGGGGCAGAAGGAGAAAGGGACAGGAGCACAAGAGGCGCAGTGTTACCAATTGTTGGTTCTGAGGTGGGCACAGGGGTATTTCCGGTACTGTTCTACTTTTCTATATGTTTGGAATTTATGTGATTAAAAGCTTTCTCAAAAAGAAAAAAAAAGAAAGAAAAGAACAGAACATGCAAGTCTCCGGGCCTCTCCTATCTCAGAGCTGGGTGTCTCCTTCACACCGCACTCAGGGCACTTAGCAAATGCACTGATCCCGGAATTGGTCTGTCCCCGCTTCAACCCCCCTGCAGACTGCCGCCACCAGCATCTTTCTACGGAAACTGAATGAGGGCATCACTGTTCCAAGCGGAATTATCCGAGGACTCGACAGCCTTTCATGATAATTTAAACTCCCTATAACGACACCATGCCCTCTGTCCCCAACAGTTTTCTTTCACTGCCAAAATCACCCCAACACCCCCCCTCTCTCAAAGTTCCTATAAAACTAAGTGCAGATCCCTGAACACCCCATGTTATTTCACGCCGCTGCAGAACTCACTCGATCCGGTTCCTCTACTTGCTTCAACGTAGGGGCTGAATCGTACGTAGCTGCTGGTTTATTATCCCACCGCCTACCGCGGAGCAGGGTGAGAACAAAGGACCCCCGTGAGGGAAGAGAATGTCTAAATTGCCCATTTATTCGTTCTCTTATTCAAATTTGCATTCACTACCCAGCAATTCCTTTTGACATCAGCAGAGGGTGCCATAATTTCACTTTTGACAAGTAAATCACCATGCTAACAAAAGCAACTTTTAACACCAGATGCAGTGTTAAAGCCCTAAAAAATCTACCAAAATTTATCAAAGTCCTATGACTGGCATGGTACTACCAGGCTACAAAAGTTTATCAACCTATAAACATAGTTTAGAAACATACTTAGATTGGATTATCTTAAAATTAATTCCACTTCTAAAATTCTGAATCTGTACATCTAGATTTTCATTCTGTGGTTTTACCCGTGACCTTCAGGGCGTCAGGTAAGCTGCGGCACGTCTTACTTAGTGTATTCTGAAGCCAGGTGTCCTATACGAACTGTGATCACCGTTAGACCCATTCTCAATTCCAGGAAGCCAGCATCAGTTCTCATACATGCAGTCTCCCCATTAAGGTCCTCCATTGTCCAGACAATCTGCTACCAGTCATTGTTTTCTTTAACAGGCAATAAGTAAAAATGCAAGAAATCGGGTCTCTATGCCAAAGCATTAAGAGGCAACCAGACATGATTGTTTTCCAAGTCAGCAAAAATCATGTCTTACCAGTGATAACTCAACAGACACTTGGAGCTACCTGAAATCAGAAAAGGCAGAGGACATTAAAAAGTGAATAATCTGATAAGAAAAGTTTCCAAGTCCCACAAACCTGCCCGGCAGAAAGCCCCACTCACCCGATGGCTGCAAGTGTATTTGGTTTCCTAAAGAGAATCTCTTCTCATTTGCAGCTCTTTAGATATTTTTTATTTTTAGTAAATAATAATTATAATAATAACCCGACAAGAGGAAATGTACTAAAATGCCCAAGGGTGCTGCCAGTTTAAGAGCGACCGGGGAGAGTAGGATTTTATAGTATATAAAGGTTGCTGGAAAAACTCATGTGATTACCCAGATCAATGCAAAAAAGAAGAGACCTATAAAAAACCAGGACTCTACCTTCTCTACAGCCTAAGAAATTGGGCCAAACTGGAGGACTGGATTAATCAGAAAGAGGAAAAATAAGAAACCTGTGCTATCGCTACCTCAACATCAAGGAAACCTGTAAATATTGTAGAAAACAGGTCTGCTAATTACTTCCCCTTACCACTAGATAGGCTTCTATTAAGATTTACAATGGGGGCGCCGGGGTGGCTCAGTGGTTGGGCCGCTGCCCTTCGGCTCAGGTCATGATCTCAGGGTCCCACATCGGGGCTCTCTGCTCAGCAGGGAGCCTGCTTCCTCCTCTCTGCCTGCCTCTCTGCCTGCTTGTGATCTCTCTCTGTCAAATAAATAAATAAAAACTTTAAAAAAAAAAAAAAGATTTACAACAAAAAACTCTTCCTCCCTGATTTCTGCAACACTTACACCAAGTGAACCAACCAAGCAATTGTGTTCACTTGATGGCTCCAGACAGAATTTCCTATTAAAAACATTCTTTTACTAGGTCTTCTCCTTTATGAGTTATCTTCGGCTGCATTCTGATCTCTTTGGATTAAGAAAATATGACAAATGCCTCAAAAAGAGGTTTTTTTTTACTCTCCTCTAAACCGCCTTAGAACATTTCTAAAACTGTCAATTTCACCAACTAGCCAAGATTTCAAAGAGAAAAATCACAGCTGTCCAAATTCTGAAAATCTCGCTAAGCATGCCTTGTGGTTCAAGCGCTGTTTCTCTGCCCTAATCCTTGAAAGAGTAAATTGCCAGGTCGAGGAAAGACTAAAGAAAAGGATCTGATAAAAGGCCAGCATTCGGAAAGCAGTGACATTACTTTAACAAATGTCTCCGGGGGAGGGATTGCCTAAAACCATTGCACTTCTGGTCCTAAGTGCTCATTTTGCAAGGCTCTGGCAAATACAACTGACTCAATCAGTCCTGCATGACCCTGAGTTAGTAATTTCACCTTACCCTTCTTAGTATCAAGGATTCCTAGACTCACTCTACCTTAAGGAGTAAACAGAGAGACTAGAGATGATGACTTAAAACCTACCAGACAGAATGATCCCGAGTGGCAGTAGTAAGTATTATTATACAGACAGTCATAAAAGAGATCTACCTGGAAATGAAAACTTGGGCAGATTATACTGAATTGAGTAATCTTCTACCTGTCCTCTGAGTAAGTCTCCCAGCCACAAGCACAGGAATGGAGGAAGGGAAAAACAAGGTAAGACTTGCTATCTTACTCATCTCTGCAAAGTGCTGGCTATAAGTCAAGGCAGCCTGTCCAAACACACAAAACAATTTAATGACGATCTAAGAGAGAGCTGTTGGATTCATGCAATCAGGAAACCTGCCCAAAATTAAGGAATAAACTATTGGGGCCTCACATGTAATTGCTACTTTCTATGGATCTGAAGATGATTAAAGAATAGGAGCGGGGAGTGGGGGGAGGGGAAGGTTCCAGCAGGAAATCTGCAATCAAATACTACACACCTGCTTGCTGTAAAATGGCAACTAGAAATTACTGAATTTTCAGCATTTCTCCCTTTAATTCCCTAAATTTTCATTCACCTAATACAGTATAAAGGTACATTGGGAGAAAAAAAGATAGGAATGCATTTTTTTCTTAAGTCTGAAAATTTATTATTGAAATACTTTTTCCTAGTCAATTCTACAAATTTACAAAATTCTAATCACAGAGCTCACTGGATCAGAGCATCCTAATCCAGAAAAATAAAGGCACCGTCTCCTATTTGTGGGTTAAATAACTAGGAATATTTCTAGTAGTTGTTAGCTGAAGTACTGGGAGGAGGCAAGGGGAGGGGTGAGATAGTAAATATCACATCAAATTCAGGTACTTTACTTCTAAGACAAGTATCACTCTATAAAACTATTCTTTGGAGGGCGCCTGGGTGGCTCAGTGGGTTAAGCTGCTGCTGCCTTCGGCTCAGGTCATGATCTCAAGGTCCTGGGATCCAGCCCCGAGTTGGGCTCTCTGCTTGGCGGGGAGACTGCTTCCTCCTCCTCCCCTCTCTCTCTCTGTCTGCCTCTCTGCCTACTTGTGATCTCTGTCAAATAAATCAATAAAACCTTTAAAAAAAAAAAAAACTATTCTTTGGACTTCATGGAAGACCCTGGAAATGCTAGCCTCCGCAGAGACATGCACGGCTGATTTTCTCGCTCTGACAATCAGAAGCGTGACTACCTCCGGTCAGCTCAGGACACAAGGACTGTCAAAAGGGAGGGAGGTTCTGAAATTCAGGACACCTGGGGAAAGCATGTCTAGACAGGGAAGACTGGAGTGCAGTGGTGGCTCACGTGACAGGAAGCAGAGGTGACGGAGCAAAGAATCAGGGGCACATACAGCCACCCAGTAACTCCCCCAAGTGACAGACTCTGCAGGTGCTGCAGCTAAGGCATTAGGATTCCGGTCTTCCAGACCATTTCTGCCACTCCCAACACCTGAAAGCCCCCACCACATGGTTAGTTATCTTTAGAAGAAAAAACTATTGGGGTGCCTGGGTGATGCAGTCAGTTAAACATCCAAATCTTTGTTGCAGCTCAGGTCGTGATCTCAGGGTCATGAGATCGAGCCCTAAGTCGGGCTCCACACAGAGCAGGGAGCCTGCTCCCCCTCCATCAGCACCCCCTGCTTGTGCTCTCTCTCAAATAAATAAATCTTTACAAGAAAAATAAATAAAAGCAAAGCCTATTAATTCTAAGGATTCTGATAATAAGCAAATACACCAGAGAAATATTTTTCAGTCCAGATTTTACTCCTAGGAATTTTCACTATAGACATCACTTGCATGTGTTTGAAAATACAGAAGTACAAGAAAACTTACAAATCATCGCTGATGACCAAAAAGAGAAAAAAGAAAAAAGGTAATGACCTAAAATGTTCACCAATCAGGAAATGATTAAAAAAAAAAGAATGAAAAGCAGAGAGAGGGAAGAGGTTGGGACATAAAACGGAGATACATTTTTAGACTATACTATTTGTACTTTTTAAAATTCATCCGTACTGATTTCATTCTTACTTGCCTCATTAAAAACAAAGAATTACATGTTACAGCAATTTTTTGAACCTCAAATACCAAACCGTGGCCCACAATTCCATCCTGGGTCTCAAAGCCTATTTAAAGGATCATTGCACTTAATACATTTATATGAGCATCTAGGGGTCTTTCCCCTCCCTAGAAAACTACAAATTCTTAAGAACAAAGATAAATATATATTATCTTCCACAATGCCGGGCACAGAGATGTTCATTAAATGTACACTGAGCGCATAACTAAACAAAAACTCATCTGACCTAAGGCTACACGGGCCCTTGGCTAAAGTCATGACCAAGTCCTCTGAGCTAGGTCAGCCTGACCAATGAAAAGGGTAAAGATAGTTCTCAGAAACCGTATACATTTCAAAAACTTCCATAATCCCTTAGAAGATTCTAGGTTTCCGAGATCAAATTTATCCCTCACCAACACTTCCCATAGTAGATTAGAAACCAAATGACTCCTCTGGAGAGTCCATTTACACCGTGTTTAAAGGCAGCTAATACAGATCAGGGATTCAAGTCAGGGCACAGATTGTAAATAATATTATGTATCTGGTGTCTGGCAGGGAAATCAAGGCTTGGGTGATACAAATCAATCATATTTCCCTTATATTCTATAATTATGATCAGGAGACCAGAATATGAAGTATTAGGGAAGATGTTAATACAGAATTTGTATAAAACTCCCAAAAGAAACCTTCTCAGATTTTTTTCATGAGAAATGTAAGCTTGTTTCTATGAATGTAACTTTTTTTACATGTGGCTCTGCATGTATAGGGAATACATACTGATCGAGACAGAGGATTTCTTCAAATTTCTCATGGACCCCCATCAATAATAAACTTGTTCAGACATTGTCGTAAAACAGTTTAAATCATTTTCCCCATCATTCAGAAATTGTGAGAGGACTTCATATTTCTGATTTTTTCACTGATATATCCATTTCATGACGACGCATATAGATTTCAAATTCAATCCGACTTTTCATATCAGGTTGCTTAAAGTGACATTTTCCAAAGGCAAACTATGGAGACCATAAAACTCCCTGATTTTCAAAGGTGAAGGGGGGCGGAAGGGATAAATCACCAGAAAACAGGACTTGTCAGAGCTGTGAAACGATTGCCTGTAATCGACCTATAAACTGGGAACCCTGGCTGAAGACCATATGTCAGTGTGGGCTCATCAACTGTGACTAATACAACTTTCTGGCGGAATATGCTGGAAACAGAGGAGGCTATGCATGTGTGGGGCAGAGTATGTAAAGGCAATCTTTGCACCTTCCCCTCCATTTTGCTAGAAACCTAAATTTGCTCTGAAATAGTCGATCTTCAATTTTTTTAAGTATTTTTTCTTTAGACAGGCATAAATGCTTCATTTGCAAATCATTCTTTGTAGTATCTCCTGAACACCATTATAGTGAGCACTTGTAATCTAATTTTTCCTAAGTTTAATTTCTACTTTGAATTATCAATAAACATAATACATAATCTCCAGTTCCTGCAATTTTCTATTAAGTTCCTTAAGATGGTCCATCATGTATTTTTACTGAAACCATCTTTCAACTTAACACAACCATCTTCCTACAAACCTACAATGTGAGAAGCATTGGCCAAAAAAAACCCAAAAAACATTAACAACAAAAGTTCTTATATGCAAATTCTTGACGAAACCTTTCTTGTGGTCTGCTGACACTGAAGGTGTGAAACAGCAGAGACTAATACACTGATCTCATACTCACTAAGAATTTTTCGAAACTCAGTATTATGTTGGTGGTAGTTTGCAAATAACATCCTTCCAAGTGTCTTCAAGGATTCTGTAGAATGCTCTAAGTAAATCTTCGTCAGCGTCTGCTGATTTATCTTGAGATGAAACTTCTGATTTAATAACCTTCTGGAGAAACAGTCTCTACGTAATCTTATCAACAGGGCTACTAACAATATTACTCAGAAACAAAACATTTTAAATTTTCTTTTCTTCACTAGGTTCTAACAAAGTGTTCAAAATTTCCTGGCAGGCTGGCAAACGAAGCAATTCTGAATTCTATAATGTATCTGGACTTTAGTAAGGAATTGTGTGACCCTGTAACTAGCTGGTTGCATGAGTCATTCCAGGAGTTGTAACTGAATTCACGAAGGAATTTTGCTAATTTTGCCCTACCAGACCTTTAAAAAATTACAAATCTATGCAGCATAAGGTGGACATTGTGTTTAAAGGCACCAGAATAGTCTACTAGGTACCTCTAGTTCATCTAATAACATTCCATGCAAATGAGGTTTTCGGGTTAAGAAAGAATTATCAAGGTGCTCAAGTTCAAATGTGAGATCATCTTTTATTATATTACCTAATTAATGCCAAACTCTTAATTTTAAGCCTCTAAGTTTATCATGTTAATTTATCGCTTTCGGGCTTTAACTCAAAAGCTTTTCATTATGATGAGAGGATAAGTATCTCAAAGTTGAATCACTTAAAATATGCAGAATTTAAAGGGACTTTGGTATTTACAGTTTCAGAATATCATTTTTTCAACATATTTTTCAATGACCTTCATTTTAAGAATGTTTAAAATAATATATAAAATAGGGAAAGATAAACCATTCATTTTCATTTAACTTAATTACAATTCTGGAAACCTACATTATAAAATTACATTCTGTGTAATCAATACTTTGGGAAAATTACTTTTCTATGGCTTTGAGATTAATGGTCCCTTAAAATTTTTTAGGTCCCTTAATGAAATGAAATTCAATTTTTTTTTTTTTTTTTAAGAAATGAACAGTTTTGGGCGCCTGGGTGGCTCAGTGGGTTAAGCCGCTGCCTTCGGCTCAGGTCATGATCTCAGGGTCCTGGGATCGAGTCCTGCATCAGGCTCTCTGCTCGGCAGGGAGCCTGCTTCCTCCTCTCTCTCTCTGCCTGCTGCCTCTCTGCCTACTTGTGATCTCTGTCTGTCAAATAAATAAAATCTTTAAAAAAAAAAAAAAAGAAAGAAATGAACAGTTTTATTTCTTTAAAAAAAGTTCCTAAAACCTCATCAAAATCAGACTTTGGCTAACTGAACTTGTGAACTTCACAAGTCAAGCACAGTAACTGTAGCAGTTATGGAATTAACAGAATTCATGTGTCACTTAACATCACCTAATACCAAAGGAAAATGAGGAGGAAAAGAACTAGAAAAGCTGGATAAGTTTTTTGGTTTTTTGTTTTTTTAATGTCTGAAAGCTAAAGAAAAAAAAAAAACTTCCAAAGTGGGACCAGAATGACCAGATCTGGAAGAAAAGGGAAAAACCTGGAGATGTACCCACTATCCACACTGCCTTTGCCTGAACACACTCCCAACTCATAAGCAGCGGAGGTGAGAGGCTGAGAAGGTAGAACAAGGGTCAGAAATAGCCTCCGTCGGTCTAACGGGGCTGGGAAGACATGGACTGGAGTTCAGGGCGAGTAAAGCAGCTCGGACTTGGGTCAAGATTCCAGAGAGAAGAATCTGAGTCCGGCAATCCGAGCTACTTTTTGGCTCAAGTATTCGTGGATGCAAAAGCAAACAAAAGCCAGAGGAAGAGCAGTTGAACAGAACGCAGCTGCCAGGGGACTGAGAAGCTGAGCAGACATACAGTCGGTCTCCCCAGGCCCGGAAAATTAAAAAAAAAATGGAGTTTGGGACTAACAAGGCAGACACGCAGAGCTAAATCCCAGCAGCTTTCTGTTAGGAGCCCTAAAGGTATGTACCCAATTGAGATTTTGAAAGAACTCCAACCCATGGGACAAGGGAAAGCTGGAAAGACACAAGGCCTTCCAAAGGAGTCCTGGGCTCAAATGGATTTGACCTCTGGCTGCGTTAAGGTGACTGTCTCTATCTGGACAGCCTGGCACAAACTAAACTATCATCAGAGGCGCTTCAATTTCCCAAAATGACCAGTATTCACTCAAGAATTACTAGACTTGGGGGCGCCTGGGTGGCTCACCATTAAACGTCTGCCTTCGGTTCAGGCCATGATCCCAGGGTCCTGGGATGGAGCCCTTGCTCAGCAAGAAGCCTGCTTCTCCCTCTCCCACTCCCCCTGCCTGGGTTCCTTCTCTTGCTCGCTCGCTCTCTCTCTCACTGTCAAATAAATAAATAAATAATCTTTAAAAAAAAAAAAAAAAGAATTACTAGACTTGGAACACCTGGGTCAGTTAAGCAACTCCTGATTTCGGCTCAGCCCATGGTCTCAGGGTTGTGAGACAGGGCTCCGTGCTCAGTGAGTCTGCTTCTCTCCCTCTCCCTCCACCCCTCTCCCTACGCACACATGTGCGCACTCATGCACACACTCACTCTCAAAACTAAATAAATCTTTTTTAAAAATTACTAGCCTTTAAGAGCCGAGGTGTTCCTTCCACGCTCTCAGTCTCATGCTGCCTTTCCCGGCAAAGCCAATACCACCGAGATGACCGAAAGGTAAAACCAACCCCAAAACGGTCTTCTAGCTATTAGTCTGCAAGCGGGCCTGTACCTACAATGATCTGGTAAGCTCCACAGACGACAGGACAGTGAGCAAGAGGCTGTGTGTTATCACACACTAAGCAGCTAGCGGGAAATCAGAGCAGGCCCAGGAAACGTCGCCTCGGGACTTCTGATCGGCGGGGGCCCCTCACCTGTGCCCTCTCACCCTCCTCCCTGGTTCCCTTTTACTCTCTGCAGTCTCTCAGCTCAAAGTTAGAGAGCGAGCGACATGTCCCTAACGTACATCAGCAGTTCCCAAACCCCGGTCGTTCGTATCTCCGTCCTCCTAAGTTCGACGTGACACAAAAAACTCCTCTTAACATTTTTCTTAAATTGAGTTTGGTTTTTTAAAAAAAAACTTTGGACCCTTCTGAAGCCAAGAGTTTGAAGAGCTAGTTATGTTTTCCAGTGTATGTGAAAATAAAGGATCAGCATTTAACAAAAACTGTTTGGGGGCGCCTGGGTGGCTCAGTGGGTTAAGCGTCTGCCTTCAGCTCAGGTCATGAGCCCAGCGTCCTGGGATAAAGCTCCACATCAGGCTCCCGGCCTGCTGCTCCTCCAGCTTGTGAGCTCGCTCACTGTGTCAAATAAATAAATAACATCTTTTAAAACACACACACACACACACACACACACACACACAAATTGTTAAGAATAATGCTAAAATCACCCTGCGCTGTCTACACTTAGGAAACATTAGTTCTTTTACTAATTCTGTTAGCATTTGTTTGTATATTCTTTAAAAACTGTAAACACAGGGGGCGCCTGGGAGGCTCAGTGGGTTAAGCCTCTGTCTTCAGCTCGGGTAATGATCTCAGGGTCCTGGGATCGAGCCCTGCATTGGGCTCTCTGCTCAGCAGGGAGCCTGCTTTCCTCTCTCTCTCTGCCTGCCTCTCTGCCTACTTGTGATCTCTCTCTGTCAAATAAATAAAGTCTTAAAAAAAAAAAACTGTAAACACAGTAAATGTTTATAGCATTGTTATGTGACACATAGGTGTTGATTCCTTTTTCCAGCTGTGAATTAATACATGCTTTCTCACCTAAAAAGCAGTTACTTCTGGTGGCAATCCATTCTATTCCAATCTCCCTAGCTCTCCATAAAGGGCATGCTTTCTACATCCAGTTATTAACAACCTGAAACAATTATATGAATCTTACTCATGCCTATAGACAATTACAGATGGCTTCTCCCTTCAATCACCTGTCAAGATAGGGAAATCAAAAACATGAAAATACCAGATACCATATTTAATTATGGTCTCACCAAACATTATCTTTTTTTCTGATGCACTTAAGATGAAAAGAACCCATTGTTCTCATACATGATACATACAGGCTATGTAACTGGTACATTTGACTTCCATGCTGAGATTCATTTTATATGTCCAATTCCTTTTGGAGAAAGAATTTAAGTGATTTTTGCAAGTACCACTGCCAAAAAATTACCCCGGAAGGTTATTTTTTTAATTAGCCTAGTTTCTTACCAAAGCAAATTAATTTTATGCCAATTCAGCAAACCACAAAGCCAAATGCATACCCAATTCAATCATCTTTAATCTTTCAACTAAGAAAAATTGTCCTTATCTATTCTATCTCACTACTTCCCTGTCCAGAACAGAGCATTTTAGCAGCCAGAATAACATGCTCAAGAGCACAGCTGATCTTACACAGAGCTGAGAAACAGCTGTGAACACTTCCCTTATGAACAGAGCAGTGACACTGGACCCTGATTTGCAGAAGGCTCTACAAGTCACTCACTGGGTGCCCTCCCCATCAGCCCTGTGGCTTGCACTCTATTGGGCAGCGCTCTTTACAATGGAACAAGTTAAAGATCAGATTCAAAAGAGCCACCTGCTCTTTTGAGAGCAGAATGTAGTCAAGAGGGGCGCCTGGGTGGCTCAGAGAGTTAAGCCTCTGCCTTTACCTCAGGTCATGATCTCAGGTCCTGGGACTGAGCCCCACATCGGGCTCTCTGCTCAGCGAGGAGCCTGTTTCCCCACTCTCTCTGCCTGGCTCTCTGCCTACTTGTGATCTCTGTCTGTCAAATAAATAAATAAAATCTTAAAAAAAAAAAATAAAAGAATGTAGTCAGGAAATCACTGTCCCTCCTGTGATGTCCCGGAAATGGTCACACCTATACAATAAGTAACGAGACCAGGTCCAAGATGGTGTCGTTCATGCTAAGCCCCAACATGGGCAAACCAAAACTTAAGTTTCTATGCCTGGCTCTCCCCGAAGGCAGGCCTAGGTCAACCAGGCGGCACACATGACCTGACCCGGTTTCCTCGGAAGCAGGAAAGCAACCCTGCCTTAGCCAATCAGCAAAGGCCTCCGTGTGCCTTCCTTGTTCCTGCCCATCTTGGTCTGTGAAACCTCTTCAGAGCTCCTTTCTCTCTGCCCAATTCATGAGTCACTAAACAAAGCCAGTAAGAGCCTTAAAATGTATTCAGTTGAATTTTGTTAAGTCCAGGACCACCTGCAAAAAAGCCACAGCACCCGTTCACGGTCAACGGCACCTCCATCCCCCCCTCTCACCTCCGTGTCTGCTTCTCCTGCAGCGGTTCCTCCCTCAGGTGACGCCTGAATGTCAGAAACACTCCAGCGACAGTGACGGGGAACAGCTTCCAACTTGCTGAAGGACAGCGTCTGGTCAGGAGATACACAAATCAGTGTGTTCCTCCGCCCTGAGGGACAGGCTGTCCGTCTTCCTGTCGCTCCTTCCATTTGGCATTTCTGACTGAACGAGGAAACCAGGGTAAAACTAACAGTCCAGCTCAAAAGTCAACAGCAGGCATCGAACCAACGTGTCCTGGTCACAGGGCCTAACTCGGTGCCCTAAAAACAGTCATCTGCCTTTTGGGTTACTCTTCCGGCTTCACACATAATACTCTCCTTTCAGGAGCCACAGGCATGTTTGGATCACATGAGCACTGTGGGGCCTTCTGTCCTCAGGAACATCCACACAATATACAAAAAAGCCGCATCTAGTCTACGCAAGCCACGGAGCAAGAAGTCTGTTCGCGTACAGTTATAAAATCTTTATAAATTATAAAATATTTTCAAGAAAAATCAAATGTGCCACATGGAAAGGCTCCTACCAGCAGGCGGCAGCAGCTCTAGGATCTTAGACATTAGGGATGAGATGTGATGGGGCAGGGGAGGAGAGTCACGTGGTACAGACAAGGTGTCGCCATCGTTCTCCAAGTAAATAGCAAGAAAATGGCAAAACACGTGGGGGAGGGGTAGAATGGCCAGGAAAGAGGTAAAGGCCCAAAAGTGCCCATCTTGGTTCACCACTGTCCACTGGATCTTAAGAATATGGAGCCACATTTTTCCATCAATGCTTACTGGGATGAAAACTTAGATTGGCGCATGAGACTTATGCAGCAGATAGAGAAGGTCATGAAATCAACCCTGAAGTGTTCCCCTCCTTAGGACTTGGCTGTGAAGCAAGACCAAGGCAGCCAGAAAGGGGCGGGGGGACCCTGGAGCTGGCCCTTAAGCTGCAGACTAAAGAGGATGGGAGGTGAAGGGTCCAGATGACAAGTGTGGCCCAGCTCAGAGGCAGGGCTGCAGCAGAAGGAATGACAAAAACTCAGGCTCCCCTGAACGCTTTCTCAACTAGACCTGATTTCTGGACTTCCGTGTTGCTCTCTGCATTGTCCAATTTTAGCAAGAATCCTTATCTAGAACATCTCTCCATCCCCCAATACCTAACTGGGTTCATCCTCTACCATGCCCCAGGTGAGGTCTGATCGTGGCGGCCCGCCTTCAGAAGCAAGAATGCTGTTGGGTCAGTCGAGCCAGACTCTCCCCCGACCCCACCTCGATGTCTCCCCCTTTAGTAAGTCCCCATCCAGGGACCTCCACCCCATTCCTTGGCTATATAAACTGCCCCTGGCCGAGACTCCATTTCCTCTCCCACCGCAAGACCCGACTGCTGCGGCCACACAACCATCATGACGGCCTTCCCTTCAATAAAGCCTACCTCACTGTCAACAAAGCTTAAGAATAATTGTTCCTTTAAAGCTTGAGTATTTTTTTAAGAGGAGCAAGGAAAACATATGACCAATGTGGAAAGCTCAGGCATGTTTCAGGCAATGGTAGTAGGTTTTCAAGAGATGATTTATGTGACAAGGATGGAGAGAAGCAGAAAGTTCACGCTTAGCCCAGAAGCCTGACCATTAGCCTGCATCCTTCTGATAAGGATCAAATGTGCGCTGGTTGCTACATTCTCAAAGGCTCTGGTGACTGCCTATGTATCTCACTGTTATTATTGAGCTGAATGATAAGCACCAGAGAAATCTTGCCAAAGTACTTTTACAAGCAGAAATTCAAAGAAAACATTTATGATCTAACACTCTCCGCAGGTCTCCTCCCCCTTGGGCACCAAGCATATCACTGCCAGCGTCAAATAGCAAAAGCACAGTTCTTTCTGCCCCCAGGTCCGGTCCCGGTGATACTGAAATACACTTCCTAAGTCGCACCACACAACTTTGTGAGAACTGTGTCTTGCCCTTTGAGCTCCAGGACCCCACAGCAATATTGTGACTGATAATAAACATATATTTGGTCTTCTTCCTGATTCCTAGCACAGACCTCCAAAAACCCTTGGGATTTCCAAAGTGATAATAAGCAATAAAAGGGGGTGCCTGGGTGGCTCAGTGGGTTAAAGCCTCTGCCTTCAGCTCAGGTCATGATCCCAGGGTCCTGGGATCGAGCCCCACATCAGGCTCTCTGCTCAGCAGGGAGCCTGCTTCCTCCTCTGTCTGCTTCTCTACCTACTTGTGACCTCTGTCTGTCAAATAAATAAATAAAATCTTTAAAAAAAAAAAAAGCAATAAAAGCTTCTGTTATTCATAACAGTCCACACCCCTTTCAAACACACCTAAGATTATGTCAACGGGATGACTTCGAGAGAAGCCCTAAGTGTGGAGGGGAACCAACAAAGTGACTTGGGTTGGCACTCGTAGTCCCAACACTGACCTCCGAGGAGAAGGAGGGGCAGGAGACGGAGTCCTTCACCAAGGGCCAATGAAAGCCGCATGGACAGGGTTTAGAGAGTTTCCAGGTGGGTGGACCTATGGAGGGGGCGGGGGGATGCACCGGGAGAGAGCACAGAAGCTCCACGTCTCTTTCCCTGCACCTTGACCTATGCGTCGCTTCCACCTGGCTGCTCAGAGCTATAGCTTTTATAATCAACTGGTAATCTAGTAAGTAAAATTTTTCCTGAGTTTGGTGAACTACTCCAGCAAATTAATGGAACCTGAGGGAAGGGTGGCAGGAACCTCTGATTTATGGCTGCTGGGTCAGAAGAAAGGTCGACAACCTGAACCCCATCTGAAGGCGGGGAGCGGGGTGGGGGCTGAGGGGAGACTCCTGTGGGACTGACCTGGTGCTGCATCCAGGTAGTTTCAGAGCAGAGTTAGGGTGCAGTACCCCCAGCTGGTGGCACAGAATGGCTTCGTGTGTGAGCCCTGGACTCGAACCCAGATGCAGGGCTTCCGCCCCCAGAAAAGGCAGCTCCAGAGAAGACGGGGCTGCGGGGACCAAAGAAGAAGCCCCATCCTAGGGAGTACTGGGACTGGAGCAGCACCAGACGCTGGCCTGCTTAGCCAAGGAATAAGATGGTGAGGAAGTCCAGTGCTCCGCTCGAGACCACCAGAGCCCGGGGAACAGGCCTGATGGCACAGGCGGGGCTGCCCTTTGAAACTCCACCTGCCTGCTGCCGGCTGGGACAGCGGGATGAGAGCGGAGAGAAGACGGACACCGTCTGGGAGGGGTTTCTAAGCAGAACGGAATTTCAGATACAAAGCCAAGTACAGAGAGTCTAGCTGCAGAGCCCCACCCAGCATGGAGCTCTGCCGTCCCCAACAGCTTGAGCTGGCATATGGAAGTGGGAAGCAGAAGACACGTTAGGGAAACTGTTGATTACAGTTGGGATAAAATAAAAGGTAAATGTTGGAAGGAAAGTGGGAGATAAGATTAGAAAAGAATTGTCTCCATCGCCAGCCAGAGGAGTTGATGCGGGCGAAGGGGGAGCAGGAAGGAAAGGGCAGGTTCTAAACCGTGTCTGAGAGATTGATGCACTGGAACAAATGGTAGAAATGCCGTTATGTTCAGAAGTATAAGAAAGAAAAAAAAAAACACCACCACTTGGAAGACACCTTCTCTAGCAGGTTTATTAGTGTGGGGGTCGTGGGTGAGAAGGAGGAACCCAGTAGAGACATCTCTGCAGATTCTAAGTGGGAGGAGGGGTGGGAAACCACAGGGTCACGTGCTGTGAGGGGGTACTGAGTACACACAGCCCATCAGGAAGTGATGCAGAAAAAGAGGACGACAGATCCTTCCCGGATGTTCCCAACAGAGGTACTGGGTTTTCATTATCGGCATTCTTAAAGACAGGTACACCTGAGCTAACAGACTAGAGATGCAAAGAAGAAACCTGGGTAAATGACACACAAGGAGTACTTAAAGGGACAGAATCAGCAGCCCAGCTCACATCAAAATGTCTTTACACCTAAAAAATAAAATAAAATACATTCCACTCTGAATCTTTTTCTTCCAGAAAGTTTCTCAGCGTAAAATCCCTCTAACTTTCACAGTGTGTTAATGTATCTGCTCCACTGTCCAATAATCAAGAAATACAGGAGACCTTTTTTAACTTTATCAAGTCAAATCATAAATTTTAACACAAATTGTGTGTTGTAATGAAAATGTGATGAGCGGAACAAGTGTAGGAAGGAAAAGAATCAGTTTTCCAACTTTTCAGACCCACGTTTCATTGTATTTTTAACACATCAACACAACCACATCACCACTTGAGACATTCCAAGCTTAAGTACTTCCATGCTAAGTGATTTACAAGACCCAGCTGGCCTCCATTATGGCCCTCGGGAATCTAAAGGTTCAACCAATTGCCCAAGTGAATAAAGAGGCAAGGCAGTCGGGGCGTGTGGGTGGCTCTGTCGGTTAAGTGTCTGACTCTTGGTTTTGGCTCAGGTCACGCTCTCAGGGTCAGTGGAGCCCAGTTGGGCTCCCTGCTCAGAAAGAAGTCTGCTCTAGGATTCTCTCCCTCCGCCCCTCCCCCCACTCACACGCACGCTCTCTACAATAGGTAACTCTTAAAAAAATTTATTTTTTTCATTTAAAGACTTATAAAAGAGGCAAGGCAGGATCTGAACTGGGATCTGACAATCCCTTCAGCGTCGTCAGACTGCCAGCCTCTGTGTCCTCCCAGGACGCCCTGCACTTCCGGTCATCCTTACCCCTTCCTCGTAGTTCTTCTGTGAAGTCCAAAAGGTAGTACAGGGATAGCCCTCAGCACACAGAAGGTCCTCACTAGAAGCTGGTTTCCTCGGTTTCCTTTTGTAATCACTTTCTTAAAAACTTTGGTCTTCCTACTATGCAACAGTGCCTCTTCTCCGTCCCGGAGACCCCCTAAGTCTACCTCCAGCTGCACTGAAGATGTGGCATTACACATGTTGGCTTGTCTGCTAACAGGCCAGGCCTTTGCCCATTATCAATTTTGGGTCCCTAGTTTCCAGAGTGACCGCCACGTAGTAAGTGTTCAACAAATGGTTCTCATTTCAATTAATTCAGGTCAACATGCAATTCAAATGTGCTATCTGCATAGGTTACCTTAGATTTTAGGCTGAAGGCAACCCAGATATTCAATCCATAACAGGTGATCTGTTCTGCCACATCCATGAATTCAGAAGCCAGTGAACTACAGCCGAGTGGGCTGCCCCCAGTTCTCTAAATAGAGTTTTACTGGAACACACATAGCCACACGTACTCATCTGCATTCTGTCTACGTTCTTCTGTGTTAAAGGGGGAGAACTGAGTAGCTACAAAAGAGACCTAACAGCTCACCAAGTTTAATGTATTTACCATCTCACCCTTGACACAGAAACTTTGCAGACCTCTCTATTAGCTGGATCCACTGAGGAGTCAAATTTGAGAATATTTACCATGAGCTAATCACTACCTTCGGGTGCTGGGTATACTGTGGTGAACAAAAGAGATATGGCCCTTGCCTTCACAGAGCTGCTGAAGTACAAAAAAAACATACAAGGACTCAAATAAATGAATAACCAATAAACTCCTAACCGTGATAAACACAGTAAAGGAAAAGTGGGTTGGTTAATACCATGTGAAAGAAGAATGACTATGGTTGCGGGGGGACAGATCTTACGTTGGGTAAACGGGTGTTACAAAGAAAACCACAAGCCCAAAATGGCATCAGTTAGGCCAAGACCCTAAAATGGGGCTTAATTCCTAACCTAATGGCAGTTTCAACCTCTCTGAGAAATGCAGTCTTAGCTGGTCAGTCAGGAATTTCCAGGGGCGCCTGCATGGCTCAGTCAGTTAAGCGCCTGCCTTAGGCTCAGGCCATGATCCCAGGGTCCCAAGGGTCCCCTTCCTCGGGCTCCCCACTCAGTGGGGAATCTGCTTCTCCCTCTCCCTCTGCTCCTCCCCAGCCCTCTCTCCCTCTCTCAAATAAACAAATAAAATCTTAAAAAAGAAAAGAGAAAAAAGAAATTTTCCAATTAGGCCAATGGCCATACAGGCCCTCTCGATGCCACAAAGGAAGAGGTGCTTAGCTGCCTCGTAAGACCCCATCTTCCTCCCCCCAAGGGAAAACTACCTTGTCTGGAACCTTCCTGCGCCTTTGCTAATAACTATCTTCTCCACTTATAAAAACTCTCCATTTTGTACAAATCCTCAGAGCTCCCCTCTATTTGCTAGAAGGGATACTACCTGATTCTCAAATCATTTAATAAAGCCTACTAGATCCTGAAATTTACTCAAATTTTGTTTTTTAACAGGGGGGAAGTTTCTCTAAGGTGAAGTTAAATAGACCTCAATTAAGGGGGTGAGGAGGGGACAGTCAGGTCAGAGAGCACATTCTAGCCAAAGGTCCATCATGAGCTTAGGTTCGGAGGAAGACCACGGTACTGAAAGGACAGTGAGCCTGGAACATAATGAGCCAGAGAGAAATTCTGATAAAATCTGAAAGGAAACGTAGGCAGGTGTTGGATTATATTGCACCATGTAAGACATTTTATCACCTGTATTTCTACTGTCTGTATTTTAAAGTGTCTTAAAACCACTTATATTATAAAAACAGTTGGAAAAAGGTTGGGGGCTAATATTTCAGAGTCACACAACTATTCTCCCTTATTACTAATAATAGGGAACAAATCCATCTCTGATTACATCTGGCCTTTGCTCAAGAGTGAGGACTTTCTTTTCCTATAACTATCAGGACTTCCTCACACATTTTGATCACCTTTAATTATTGGCTCATAGTTATGATTCATAAAAATCATTAAAGCTCTCAAAAAAAAAAGCAACTATTGCAATGGCAATCATTTTTTTGAATTCCAGACTGATAGGTCTTGAATAGTAACGTCAAAGGTGTTCCCTAAAAACAAACCATGTTTAACTAATCTACATGATAAAAACACAAAAGTAATGCTTCCATTCAGGTAATACGTAAATATGGAAGGGCAGTATGACATCGAGACCAGTGTATTAAGATGAGACTTAGAGGCGCCTGGGTGGCTCAGCCGGTTGGGCATCTGCCTTAGGCTCAGGTCATGATCTCAGGGTCCTGGGATGGAGTCCCTGAGCCCCACATCGGGCTCCCTGCTCTGCAGGGAGGTTGCTACTCCCTCTCCCTCTGCTGTTCCCCCCTGCTTATGCTCTATCAAATAAATAAAGTCTTAAAAAAAAAAAAAAAGATGAGATTGAATTTTGTTACGAATTAACTCTGAAAACTTAAGATTTACTCTTATCAAAAATCAAGATTTTCTCAGTAACAAAAAATATTACTAACAAAAAATTGTTCTAAGCATCTCACCCATATAAACTCATTCAATCTCCATAAAAACACTATCCAATTGGCAAGGTTTTTCCGTAATTTTCAAATTAAGACTATTTAGGCTTAAGATGGGTTAAGTAGCTTGGCCAAGGTGGCTCAGCCCAGGGTCTTAACCACTGGGCACAATACCTCCCAGCAATGTCGTCACTCACACTCCGGTGCTTTCCTGAGAGGTGGGGTTCCAGCTGCTTTCCTGGATCCGTTCTTGGAAGCAGGGTATTATCCCCATGAGCTTTATTTGTGCCACAATAAAACAAAGACCGAGAAGGACGCTACTACAGGAAGAAAACACAAGCATGCCCTGATCTGTATTTCCACAACCATGCTGGCTTCCCCATGAGAGCCACGTGCAGTTACTGGGCAGCTCTTACTTGCCAGGCCAGTCGCAAGGAACTTGAACTTAGGAACTTCATTTGATATTCCTGACAAGCTATTACTAGACCTGATTCACAAAACAGAAAATGAGGTTAAGAGGTTCAGCATCTTATCCTAAAGCTCCTCTCCGGCTCCCAGCATGCTGTCTACAAGCCAAGGCAGTCTCCCCTGAGCTGCTGAGTCCATGGAGTCGGAGATTACATAAATACGACTTCATGTGTCTAAAACCTGGTTCATCTGACTGATTTAAGAGCTTTGTTGGAGGGACGAGAACCTACCATGTTGTTCTAATTCCATAGTTCAAGGGGAACCAATCCCTTCCCAAGAAAGTTCCGTGACAACAGGACTATGCCGGGTCCTCAGTGCCCAAAAAGCAGCTAGACTTCAGTTAACTGCTCAATAAATCGTGGTCAACTTTAACTGAATTTCATGAGCCTGGCTTACATGAGACCAACTCGGGCCCAAGTCCCCCCCTTCCTTAGATACTAAAGAACTAGAATCACGAAGCAAAGAAGTGAATCTGATGTCAGTCATAATAAAATCACCATCAACATAAAATCATGAATTATCCCATAGAAGTTGGTCTATACAATTTGAATATTTTAAAACTAGTAAGTGGTGCTTCGAATTGAAAAAAAAAAAAAATCAAATCCTTTTATTTCAAACTCTGATTCAGACTGCATAAGACTGTAATATTCAGAAAGGATGGAACCCCAGAAAGGAAGGAAACAGGAGTTGGACTTTGGGAATCCGGACTCTAGGGTTGGTTCTGGGGGTCTCCTAGTAACACAACATGGTCACAGACAGCCCTATGATCCCCAGGCCTGGTTTTCCCATAAGAAGGCTAAAGGGAGGAATCTGATGATCCAAGATCCAAGATCCCAAACAGCTTCTCCATTCAGTGACTCAAGGGAGTCACTGGGAGATGCCACTAGACTCTGTGATGGCCAGCGAAGCACATGATAAGCTCCAAGGATAAAGCGGTGTCTGCACTAGTCCTTGAGGGATGTGAAGACCTCAACCTGCATTAAGGATGAAGTTAAGGGACATCTCAGCCAAAAGTATCACTGACCATACCTTCATTTAGCAACAAGTCTAGGATTTTTCTCTAATGCTACATTCCCTATACATACATACATACATATATACACACATAGCTATCATCACAATACACAGGTAACCCAGCAGTCCAGACTTTAAATCATGTTTAAAAAATGTTCTTTTAATTTTAACAAAGAAAAAGAAACACCAAGGGTAGCAACCTGCACTTTCCTTCCTGGGCTGAGCGGAGTTGGGGAGGTTGGCGGCGGGAAGGATCTGTTTATAGGGCCCCGCTTCACGTGACTACCCTCCAGCCTGTTTTTCTTAAATGTTCAGGAGGAAATGAAAGTATTTGCTGTAGAAGATGTATAAAGATATGAAATGACCACAAGTTAGAAATGTCTCTGAGGAACCCACTGAATTGGAATTTATCAGAGAACACCAGCTGTTCTGTTTGGGCTCCTGGCTTAAAGAGTTTAAAGAGCTATCTGGGAGACCACAGTCCTTCGAAATAAGTGCATGTTACTTTTCCTCTTAGTGATGTTAAAAGCCACTGAGGATCTCCTCTTATGACTGCCCCCAACTCTGTTTTTTTGGATGTTTTATTACAACAGTAAGCTGAACTAAAGGCAGAATCATTTCACCTTGTCATGTACAAATTCTCCTTCACTGCTGGTAGGAATGCAAACCAGAAGAGCCCCTCTGGAAGACAGTCCAGCAGCTTCTTACAAAACTCAACACACTACTATTACACAAGCCAGCAATCACGCTCGTTGGTCGCTTCCCCAAGGGAGCTGAAAACTTACATCCCAGGGTTCTCTGCATCAGCTTTACGACCGCCCAAACCTTAAAGTGATCAAGACGTCATTCAGTGGGTAAATGGATTAATCAACCCTGGTACGTCTATAAGATGGAATCTTATTCAGCACTAAAAGAAATGGGCTATCAAGCTATGCAAATACATGGAGGAAAATTTTTAAGATTTATTTATTTGAGAGAGAGACAGCACACACGTGGGAAGGGCAGAGGGAGAAAGAGACTGTCTAGCAGACTCCGCAATGAGCACGCAGACCCCAGCGCAGACCCCAACGTGGCGGTCAATCCCACGACTCTGAGATCATGACCTGGGCCAAAACCAAGAGTCAGACGCTGAGCCAACGGCAGCATCCAGGAATCCCCACCAGGAGCAAACTTAAATGTGCATTACTAAGGGGAGGAAACCAATCGGAGCAGGCTACATACTGTGTAATTCCAACTACAGGCCGCTGTAAAAGAGTCAAAACTATGAAGACAGTAAAAAGATTACTGACTGCAGGGTTTCGGAGTGAACGGATAAGGAGGCAGAGCCCAGAGGGTCTGGAGAGCAGTGAGAATACCCTAATGAGGCCGTGATGATGTATACACGTCATCACACATTTGTCCAAACCCACAGGATGCGCAACACCAAGACCGAACCATAATGTGAACTACGGACCTTGGGTGATTATGACGTGTCACTGTTGGTTCATCAACAGTAGCAACGTACTAGTCTAGCAGGGGATGCTGGTGACAGGGAAGGCTCTGGTTCTGTGGGGGTTACAGAGTATATGGGATACTCGACACCTTTCCCCTCAATTTTGCTGTAAATCTGAAACTGCTCTTAAAAAAAAAAAAAAAAAAATGAGGTCTCACAAGTGTTTTCAATTGCATGTGCCTAATTCAAAAAGACACCAAAAAAGCTCACATAGGATTTCTAAGCAAAAAAGATTTAATCAAGATTTGAACTACGCCTCTTTGCAGATGTTCAGACTATCTTTCCGGAAGGAGCAGGGAAACTTTAGGAATATTTCATTTAAAGACAGATGACAGCCACAGACCATGGAGCCCTTCTGCTTTCACAGAGAAGGAAAAATATTAGGTGATGGGGCCAGGGATCTCTATCTAACACCTCTAGGGGATGTCCTGAGTTGGTCATGGTCACACCTACTATTATCACACCAACAATTCAATGAAAGTCTGTTGGCACGTCAGTAAAACAGGATGTAAGGATGCTGTACTGCTAATCTGACTTGATCCAAGAATATATTTAAAACTAATACAATGTATGCCCCGCATATCCTTTAAGCACTCCTCGCTAAACAGTGCTTCTTTCAAACAAGACTTTGATAAATATTGAATGGCAGGAAGCTTGTTTGTCCTCCCTTAGGGCCAAGTCTGGAGAGTAGCGAGACAAACACAAACCCACTTGCCTTAACAGGAAATCTAGGAGCAGAGCTGAGATTCCTCCGTAAAGCTGAGGGGCATTACAAGAATGCAGGCTTGAAGAAAAAGCCGACTCGCTGCACCTTTGGGGAAATGGAAATCTGTGAGGTCGAGACTCTCCTCTGAAAATGAGGCAGACTAAGGGATGATCAAAGTGTCCATGTTCTAGGACACAGAGCTCGCTCTTCAGTATCTAAGGCAGGAAAACACCCGAAGTGGAAATAACCAGACATCTTCAGCCAATCTAAAATGCACCTCCAGATTCACAACGTAGATCAGTGCTGCTGCTGCTGCTGCTGCTGCTACACAAACCAAGGATAATTATTTGTAAAACATCCTCCAAAATGTGTTTACACAGATGTAGCTAATGTGCAAACATGCAAGGTATACACATATATGGGCACCTTTCTGCAAGTATTTTACTTTAAAAAGTTTTATTATAGCTCTGTGTATATTAAATGTGTGTGTCTATTTATATACACATGTGTATGTAAACATAATAAACAGATATAATGTTAGGTATCAATAGTACTCAAATAATAAAAAGAAGTGATATATTTTGGAAATGTCATTTATCACCACTGAAAGGCTGAAAATATCTTCTCAAAAATAAGTTTGTTCCAGGTGCTCCTGGAACTGTTTTTAATGTTTTAATGTTTAATATTTTAAAATGTTTTTAAAGTCCACCAAATGGAACAATTAAAATGTCATTTTATGTCATTACAAAATTATACCCTATCATTCAGAACTGAAGGAGTAGTTTCCAAGACAAGGGAAATTAAAGGAGCTCCTTGCCACTAAACCAACCTTACAGAAAAGGTTAAAGGGCCTTCTTTAAGTGGAAAAGAGGCTGTAACTAGAAATAAGAAAATTAAGGCGGGAAAAAATCTCCCGGATAGAGGCAGATATATAGGAAAGACAGTGGATGAGTCACTTAAAACACTACTATAAAGGTTAAATGAGAAAAATAGTCAAATCACCTATAACGCCACTACGCGGTTAAGGGATACAAAAAAGGATGTAAAATATGATGTCAGGAACAGAAAATGTATATGGGGGAATAAAAATGCAGGACTTTTAGAATGCATTCCAACTTTAGCAACTATAGGCTTAAAACAGACTGCTGTATGTATAGGTAGATACATATGGGAAACTTAAAAACACAAACCAAAATCCCTAAAAGATATACAAAAACAAAAGAGAAAGGAACTCAAAATAACACTAAGGAAAACTGACAAAGCACAAGGGAAGAAACCAAAAGACAGAGAAGAACAACAAAAACAACCAGAAAACGATTAGCAGAACGGCAGCAAGTGCATACTTCCAGTAACCACCGGAAATGGGAAAGCTCCAATCACACGGCACAGAGAGACCGAACAGGTAAAAGAATGTCAGACCCAGGTACACTGCCTATGAGAGACTTGGTTCAGACCTAAAGACTCACAGACTGAAAGGGAAAGGATGGAAAAAAGATGTGCCACGCAAATGAACCCAAAAAGCAGGAGCAGCAACACTCTTACCAAACAAAAGAGACGACGTTAAAACAAAGATTATAAACAAAGGGCAAAGAAGGGCATTACAAGAGGAGACAACATCTGTGAACATGTGTGCACCCAGCCTAAGAACACCTACTCTAGATAAAGGGAGTATCTATTTGCTCATATTTGAACGGACATACAGGGAGAAGTCAAGAGCAATACAGTAACTTGGGGGACGCCAGGGCTCCACTTGCATCAAGGACAGACCAAACGGAACACGAACAAGGAAACGCTGGCCTTAAAAGACATGTTAGAGCAGATGGACTTAACAGATATTTACAGAACATCCCGTCCAAAAGCAGAATACACATTCCTCCCAAGTGCTCATGGAACATTCTCCAAGATAGAACACTTCTTTTTTTTTTTTTTTTTAAGATTTTATTTATTTATTTGACAGGTGGAGATCACAAGTAGGCAGAGGCAGGCAGAGAGAGAAAGGAAGGGAAACAGGCTTCCTGCTGAGCAGAGAGCCCGACACGGGGCTCAATCCCAGGACCCTGAGATCATGACCTGAGCTGAAGGCAGAGGCTTAACCCACTGAGCCACCCAGGCGCCCCAAGATAGAACACTTCTTAAGCAACAAAATAAGTTCCAACAGATTCAAGAGGCTGAAATTATATCAAACATCTTTTCTGACCACAACGGTATGAAACCAGAAACCAAGTATGAATAGAAAACTGCACAAAATAAATAAACGCAGGGAAACCAAACGACATGGTGCTAAACAACCAGAGGGCCAACTAAGAAATCAAAGGAGAGATAAAAAAATAATTGGAAACGAATGAAAATGGAAATACAACAGACCAAAATCTATGGACACAGCAAAATGTGAGAAGGAAGTTTATCGTGATACAGGCCTTCCTAAGAAACAAGATCTCTATCTCAAATAAACAGTCTAAGTTCAGACCTAAAGAACCAGGAAAAAAGAAAAAAGAAAAAAAAAAGAACAAATAAAGCCCAAAGTTAGTAGATGGAAATAATAAAGATCGCAGTGGAAATAAATGAAATAGTTTTAAAAAATTAGAAAAGATAATGGAGAATAAAAGCTGGTTCTCTGAAAAGATAAAAATTGATAAACCTGTAGCCAGAATCATCAAGAATAAAAGAAACATGGTCCCAATACAATCAAAAATGAAAAAGAAATTACAACTGACAACAAATACATAAGATCGTAACAGATTACTACAATTGTAGGCCAACAAATTGGAAAAACCAGAAGTGGGTAAATTCCTAAAAACACAGAGCCTTCTAAGACTGAATCATGAAAAAAAATAGAAAAAATGAATATACTGATTATGAGTAATAAAATTGAACCAGTGATTAAAAAAAAAAAGTCCAGGACCAGGTGAATTCTACCAAACAATTAAGAGTTAGTACCTATCTTACTCAAATTATTCCCAAAAAAAGTAATCAGGAAGGAATGCTTCCAAATTCCTTTTATGAGGCCAGCAGTAATGTGATACCAAAATCAGAAAAAGACAACATAAAAGAAGAAAATTACAGGCCAATAACCTTAATGAACACAGATGCAAAAATCCTGGGAAGGGTCCTGGGATCAAGCCCTGCATCTGGCTCTCTGCTCAGCAGGGAGCCTGCTCCCCGCCCCCCGCCTCCCCCCCCCCACTCTCGCTATCTGCCTTTCTGTCTACTTGTGATCTCTCTCTGTCAAATAAATAAAACCTTTTAAAAAAAATAAATTAAAAAAATATATTAGCAAACTAAACCCAACCATACATACATTAAAGGGTCATAAGCCATGATAAAATGGAATTTATTCCCGAGATGCAAAGATGGTTCAGCATCTATAAACCAATCAGTGTGATACAGCACATTAACAAAATGGAAGGATGAAAACCATATGATCATCTCAACAGATACAGAAAAAGCATTTGACAAAATTCAACATCTATTTCTGATAAAAACTCTCAGAGAAGCACGTGTAGAGGGAACATACCTCAACATAAAGGCCATATATGATAAACCCACAGCTATCATCATGCTCAATGGTGAAAGCTGAACGCCTTTTCTCTAAGATTAAAAATAAGACAAAGATGCCCACTCTCACCACTTTTATTCAAACATACTAGGAATTCCTAGCCACATCAATTAAGCAAGGAAAAGAAATAAGAGGCATCCAAATTGGTAAAGAAGAGGAAAACCATCACTATTCACAGGTGACACACTATATATATAGAAAACCCTTACAGATTCCACCAAAGAAATGATTAAAACTAGTAAATGAATTCAGTTAAGTCAAAGAATACAAAAATTAACATACAAAAATTGGCTGCGTTTCTATATACTAATAACAACCGATCAGAAAGGGAAATTAAGAAAACAATCCCATTTACAATTACATCAAGAAAATACTTAGGAATAAGACAGAGGTGAAACACCTATACTCTGAGAACTATGAGAGCGATGACAGAAACTGAAGACACAAATAAAAAGATGTATCACGCTCACGCATTGAAGAATACCGTTAAAATGTGCATACAACAGACTTGAAAACAGCCAAACCTGGGGATATCTCATCCCCCGATTTCAAACTATAAAACACAGCTATAGTGATCAAAATAGTATGGTACTGAAACAAAAAATACACTTGTAGATCAGCAGAACAGAACAGAGACCCCCAAAATAAACACATGCATCTATGGTCCGTTAATCCATAATAAAGGAGACAAGAATATACAAAGGGGAAAAGACACTTTTCAATAAACAGAGCTGCAAAAACTAGACAGGCACATGCAAAAGAGTGAAACACAATCACTCCCTTACACCTTGCAGAGAAATTAACTTAAAATGGATTAAAATACTTAAATGTAAGACCTGAAACCATAAATCTCCTAGAAGGAAACAGGCAGTAAGCTCTTTGATATTGGTCTTACCGACATTTTGGGGGGGCGGCGGGGGGGGGGGGGAATCAGTTGCCCCAGGCAAGAACAAAAAAAAAGCTAAATTAAATGAGATCACACCAAACTAAAACTCTTTTGCATAGCAAAGGAAACCATCAACAAAATAGAAAGACAGGGGCGCCTGGGTGGCTCAGTGGATTAAGCCGCTGCCTTCGGCTCAGGTCATGATCTCAGGATCCTGGGATCGAGTCCCGCATCGGGCTCTCTGCTCAGCAGGGAGCCTGCTTCCCTCTCTCTCTCTCTCTGGCTGCCTCTCTGTCTACTTGTGATTTCTCTCTGTCAAATAAATAAATCTTTAAAAAAAAAAAAAAAAAAAAATAGAAAGACAATCTACCAAATGGGAGAAGAGAGCTGCAAATCATACAGGCAAAATATATAAAGAACTTAACAAAACTCAACAGAAACAAACAAACAAAAACTGATTAAAAATGGGCAGAAGACTTTTCCCAAAGAAGACCTACAAGCTGTCAACAGGCACATGAAAAGATGCTCAACATCACCAATCATAAACAAAATGCAAATCAAAACTACAATGAGATATGACCTCACACTAGTCAGACTGGTTATTATCAAAACGAAAATAAAATAAAATAAGTTTTGGTGAGATGTAGAGAAAAGGGAACACTCTTATGTTAGTGGAAATGTTCACCGGTGCAGTCACTACAGAAAGCAGTATGGAGATTCCTCGAAAAACTAGAAGTAGAAGTACCCTCTGATCCAGCAATTCTACTTCTGGATATTTATCTAAAGAAAACAAAAACACCAATTCAAAGAGATACATGCACCCCTATGTTCAATGCAACACTATTTACAATGGCCAAGATATGGAAGCAACCTAAGTATATCAACAGATGACAGAAGAAGATGTAGACAGATAGACAGACAGATAAACACACACACACAATGGAATATTACTCAGCAATAAAAAAAAAAAAAAGAATGAGATCTCATCATTTGTGACAACATGGATGGATCTAGAGGCTATTATGCTAAGTCAGTCAGAGAAACACAAATCTGTATGATTTCTTACATGTGTCATCTAAAAAACCAAACAAATGAAGAAACAAAACAGACTCAAAAATCCAGGAACAAAGCACACAGGAGATAGGGAGTAAAGGGGCAGGTGAAACAGGTGAAGGAATTAAGAGATACAAACTTCCGGTTATCAAATAAATTAGTCAGGGGGAGGTAATGTTAAACATCAGGAATACTGTTGGTAATATTATAATCACTTTCTATGGTAACCGATGGTAACTAGACTTATCACAGAGACAACTTCACAATGTATCAGAAGAGCAAACCACGATGATGTACATCTGAAATGATGAGCATACTATATATCAACTATAGTTCAATTTTTTAAAAGTTAACCTATTTTTACTATATAATTATGTATAAAAATCTTTTTCTTTATATGATAACTTAATATACTCACAAAGATTTCTCTTTCACTAGTGCAAAAAAAAAAAGAAAAATTATCTGGTATTAATGGTTCAAAAGAAGTCTTGCTAGTCTAAATCTAAGAGAGACTGGTAAGCTCATGTGTTCTAAGTTAACCGGAAGGGGTGCCTGGGTAGCTCAGTCAGTTCAGTGTCTGCCTTCCACTCAGGTCATGATCCCAGGGTTCTGGGATCGAGTCCCACAATGGGCTCTCTGCTCAGCAGAAAGCCTGCTTCTCCCTCTCCCTCTGTCTGCTGCTCCACCTGCTTGAGCTCTCTCTCTCTCTTTGTGAATCAATCAATAAAATCCTAAAAAAAAAAAACCAACAACAAAAAACCTAAGTTAACCACGGAGTTTTTTCTGTCTTCTGGTACAATTACTAATGAATTCTAGCTCAAAAAACCAACAAAATTCACAGCTGAAGAACGATTAAAAGTATTCACATTAGTGTATTCTGTCACATTTCTTAGGCAACCTCTTTACTGATAAAGATTCAAGGTAACTGGAAACCTACATAAGCCATTACTCAGTAGCGCCTCTCCAATGGAAGAGAAAGCTCGATGAGATACGATATTCTTACCCACTCTTACACTTCACTCACCTACCACTACCGCAGTACTTAAGGGATAAGCATTCAGAGACTATGAAAGCAAAGAATTTTAAAAGTCTGTCTACTTTAAGATAAATGGCATCAAGAGCACAATCAAAAAATGCAAAGACATAAAAGAAATTTCTCTCCACCAGAACACAATTATTCTTGGCATTAACAACTGGAAGTTCTGCATTTGTTAGATCTCACAGATTTTTATTCTCATCCCTGTATGAATTATCAAAGCTATATATATCTCAGGATCTTGATTAGACAATACATTTATAGTCTAAGTTTCCCAAAGGAGTTTATTTTTAACATAAAATATTCTTCAACAATCAGAAGTATTTCACACATTTGACACCGTGGAAACAAAGGATATACAAAATCTCATAAAACACACCAATTTTCTAATGATCTAATAAACTAGAAGACTCTGGCTCTTGGAACCATGAAAACCAGTAAAACAGATTTATAGAACAATCACAGACATCCAGTGTTTACACAATGTCTACACCCAGAGACTGAAGCGTGACACTCTTGTATCACATGCCACGTAGGAGGCTGCCTGGAAAACCTGCTTCCTACTTCCTGCCCCCGAAACGTGAAGGAACCTAAACATCTTGAAAAATCAGCTAGCTTTGTCACCACCCTGTCCTAGTTTCCCATATGCCTTCAAATTCAACATCATAAATAAACCCCAACCACAGCTACCCTCAATGTTTATCTGTTAACCACATTTCATTCTGCTTTCATTCAATTTCTAGGTCCTTTGATGTGAGGTTCCCAGGACAGAAGCTGGATAATATGGCTCTTAGCATCAGCTCAGGGCCCAACATAATGCCCTTCAATAATGGGTATTCCATAAATCTTGACACAACAGCTAAAAAATCTTTATTAAAAAAATTCAGGTCCAGACTTAAGAGGCATCGTTGAACCTGAAAATGTTGTCACACAAATTCATCTGCAAGTGCCATCTGTAAACTGACATCTCCAGTTCCCTAACTTTACCCCACTCGCACCACAGTCAGGAGTCCTGTCCCAGACCGTGCAGGCATCTCAAACTCAACGTATTTTTTTTTAAAAAACGAGGGTTTTCTAGTTAGTTTCTTTTTCTTTCTTTTTTTTAAGATTTTATTTGTTTATTTGACAGACAGAGATCACAAGTAGACAGAGGCAGGCAGAGAGAGAGAGAGGGAAGCAGGCTCCCTGCTGAGCAGAGAGCCCAATATGGGGCTTGATCCCAGGACCCTGAGACCATGACCTGAGCCGAAGGCAGCGGCTTATCACACTGAGCCACCCAGGTGCCCCTCAAACTCAATGTATTTAAAAAGGAACCTCTCTTTCTGCTACTCCTTCCAAACGGATCTTCCGTCCCACGTCCTCTCTCAGGGAAAATCAGGACCAACCATCCAGATCTGATTACACAACAAGTTTATATTGTTAAAAGGTTAAACCAGAATACTTAGAGTAGCACCATATAAAGAACAATGAAATCTGGGTAAAAAGGATTAAGGCTTGATAGGATTAAGAATAACCGCCCTAAGACACCTCGGTGGCTCAGTTAAGTGACGACTCTTGGTTTCCACTCTTGGTTTCCACTTGGGTAGTGATTTCAGAGTCCTTGGATCCAGCCCCATGTTGGGCTCCCTGCCCAGCAAGGATCGTCAGTTTCTCTCTCTCTGCCAACCCCCCCACACCCCCTCCCCGACTTCAGCACGCAGGGACATGCTCTAAAATAAATATATCTTTAAAAAAAAAAAAAATACCAGCCCTAATATCTAACTGCACCAACTACCATGCTTTGTTCTCCAATTTAAAGCCTGCCACAGCCCTACAACCTAAATACTATCATGACTGCCTTGGTTTACCTATGAGGAAATGAAGTCTCAGATACATTCACAATTTTATATAAGATCCTAGAGTTGGTAACTGGCCAAAGTGGCTTTGAACAAAAATAGTCACTTCAGAGCCCCTAAAAATCCATGGGGAAGAAGTCCTCTTCAAAAATGAAGTCATGCAAGTAAGGTTCTAAAACTGGACACCAGGGTACGGGGCAAACTGAAGCCTGCATATTCAGCCAAGCAGCGGCCAGAGTATCGTAGGTCAAGGGTGAGCATCCCAGGACGAGACCAAGGGCAGGGAGGCTGGAGTACTAGAGATTAGTGTGGTACAGAATGGGAAGGGTAAAAACTTGGGCTCTCAGCATGAAACACAGGAGACATGCTGGGAATCAAAAGACTCCACAGGCCCTAATCTTAGATATACAAATGACAGTGGTGCCATAAGCAGGAACTGGGTATATGAAAAAGTGGAACCTGTTTTTCCACTTCTGATCTTTGAATAAGGTCAAGAGCAGCCACCCAAGTGAAAACACCCAAAAGACAGTGCCACGGAGGAGATCAGAGCTTGGTTAGTACAGGGCTGGACTTACACTGCTAATTAAATATTCATTTCATATTTACGTTTATTTCTTAAATCAAACGTGACACTATTTTAATATCGAAAACTAACAACTGCTACCCCCCCCCAAAAAAAATGGAGGCAGGGGGTACTTGCTAACACTTTCCCACTCAATGACAAGTTTCCCAAGGGGCCTAGCAACAGCTTTTCTGCATGTATTCATTCGTTCCAGCCAAACACTCTCTGCCACCTACTCACGTCCCTTGCAAACCATTTCACACCCACTGCAACATCTTTGCAGCATCTTTTCGGAACACAAAATATTGAGACTGTCTGCTAAAATGCATATGGAAATTTTAGCCAAAAACTGGGCTTTCAACTTATTAATGGTGTAAACTCTTAAAATGCTAAACAATTTAAGGCCCACAAACAGGAAAGAAATTGTATTCACTGTCAGGGAACCAATGAGAGAGCTACCTAAGCAACCAAATCCATAAAGAAGACCTCCGCAGACAATGCAAAAAAAATTAAAATTGAAAAGGTCATCGGGGGGCGCCTGGGTGGCTCAGTGGGTTGAGCCGCTGCCTTCGGCTCAGGTCATGATCTCAGGGTCCTGGGATCGAGTCCCACATCGGGCTCTCTGCTCAGCAGGGAGCCTGCTTCCTTCTGTCTCTCTCTGCCTGCCTCTCAGTGTACTTGTAATTTCTGTCAAATAAATAAATAAAATCTTTAAAAAAAAAAAAAAAAGAAAAGAAAAAAGAAAAGGTCATCGGGTAAATAAAAACTGAAAATACAATAAAGAAAAAAGGAAAATGTCCTCTGGTGTCTGTATCTATGGAACTAGATACCATCAAAACAAGACTTTTTTAAAAGCAAATAAAAGAAGATGGGCGGTATATGATTTCTGATTTCTGTTAATGGTCACTTTCCATCCCATATGCCCTTCAAATTATAGGAAAATCCACACATAAAGACATATTTAGAAAAAGATGGAAGGATTCGGTTACAATTTTTAAAAATGGGGGAGATGGAAGGATACGTACAAATTCATATTAGCAACTGCTTGTGCTCATCTGTGTTTTATTTCTTTCAATTAAAAAGAAAATCTGAAACAAGTATGCCAAAATGCTAACCTCTGTTAATTGGGATGAAGGTCATTTGGTATTTCTTATGTTTTCTTTGCTAGTCAGTATTTCTTCAATTTTAACCCAAATTGTTTAAAGGAAGGGGGGTGGAATTCAATTTTCTCACCCAATTAAAATACCACACGAACACAGCTGACGTACCACTCCAGGGTGAGCAGGGTGAGGGAAACTCACTTTCTTCACCAAGGAGCCAACTTCTATTTTGGACTCCTAACATAGTTCTGGAAATAGAAATGGCCTAACTAGAAACTCTAAACTCTGGCTCGATCTCCCCAAACTAACCTATGGAGTGGGGCTTAACCTTGGCAGAAACTAGAGAGGGGCCAGCTTTAGTGGAAGAAGAGAGGGACATACAAGATCCGAGAGAGGCTCCTGAATAAACCCCATGTCTCCCCTCGCACCCCAGACATGATCCTCATTCCCTCCTCCGACCCCATCCTCAAGAGATCTCGGCTCAGGTCACGACCCCTGGGTTGTGAGATCGAGCCTTGTGTTGGGCTACACAGTCAGCATGGAGTCTGCTTGAGGCTCTCTCTCTCCCTCTGCCCCACGTGTGCCCACGCGCGTGTGCCCTCTCCCTCTCTCTAAAATAAATAAATCTGAGACACACACACACACACACAAAATCCACACATTCACTCAACAACCATCCTACCACCAGGCCTCAGCATTTAAGAGCAAGGGCAGAACCCCTACCCTCAAAGGCACCGCTATTGATTCTTTGTCCTCTCAATTTCTTAGTCTTAAAAATGTGCCCGCCATCAAGTCCAAGAAAACTCAAGTCTCCCCTGTAGCTCAATAATCCCTTAGAATTATCATTACTGTTGTGAGCCCAGGAGAGCAGAATATGCCAAGTGGGACGAGGCGACCTGCACAGGCCAAACCCGTTGGCAGAGCTGGGCTCCCACGCTGTACCTAAAGCAAGAGGCAGGCCTGCCCCCAGCGGCTCCGGGCCCATGGAGATCTAAAGACAACCAGGGCAACACAGGCTCATACAGCCCGTAGCCCAATTTTTTTCTTTTTTTTTAAACCAACAAAAGATCCAGTTCAGCAACCACCAGACCCTTTAAAGTAAGAGGGCAAAAAATAAAATAAAAAGGTCCCATTCCTGGGCACCCACCCTACACATGCTGGTTTTAAGAGTAATGTTGCCAGTTACACATCAGGGAGGAAAATTCTATCTAACCGCGAATGTGCCTAAAGGAGGCCATTTCTAGTACTCCTGGCTCTAGATTATTAACAGCAATAGAACAATGGAATTTCTTAGAATCTAGACATCCAAAGGCAGGCTAAGGGCCACCAAGAGGAGGGTGTGACAACAGAGGCCGTGTGGAGGTAACAGGCAACCTCGGATGACAGGGTCAAACCAGGACCATCAGAGACAAATGGACATGTGCCTGTGAAGCAATCTGGATGTCAATCCCAGAGCAAACCTGTAGGTCTCTGAACACATCCTTATGTCCCGCCAGAGTAGAAGGTAGGTTAAAATGAGTAAAGAAAAATAACCACACATGGGGCCTGAATATAATAGGCTGTGAAGGTCCCACGGACCGATTTCGACTTAGGGTGGCACAGCCCAAGAGTCAAAAGCAAGACACTTGGGGCGCCTGGGTGGCTCAGTAGCTTAAGCATCTGCCTTTGGCTCAGGTCATGATCCCAGAGTCTGGGGATGGAGCCCCGCATCAGGCTCCCTGCTCAGTGGAGAGCCTGCTTCACACTCTGCCTCTCCCCGCACTCAAGTGTGCACACTCTCTCTCCAATAAATAAAATCTTAAAAAAAAGAAAAAAAGAAAAAAAAAAAGGACGCTGTCTGCTGAAAAACAAGAACCTACTAACGCTAATAAACCTAATGTTTATTAGCATTCCCTTAAAAGGAGGTACACAACCCAAATGTTTATAGCAGCAATGTTGACAATAGCCAAACGATGGAAAGAACCTAGATGTCCATCAACAGAATGAATGGGTAACGAAGATGTGGTATAGGGCACCTGGGTGGCTCAGTGGGTTAAGTAAGCCTCTGCCTTCAATTCAGGTCATGATCTCAGGCTCCTGGGATCGAGGCCAGCATCAGGTTCTCTGCTCAGCAGGAAGCCTGCTTCCCCTCTCTGTCTCCCTACTTGTGACCTCTCTCTGTCAAATAAATAAAATCTTTAAAAAAAAAAAAAGTTGTGATATATATACACACACACACACACACATACATACATACAGTAGAATACTATGCAGCCATCAAAAGAAATGAAATCTTGCCATTTGCGATGACGTGGATGGAACTAGAAGGTATTATGCTTAGCAAAATAAGTCAATTGGAGAAAGACAATTATCATATGAACTTCCTGATATGAATTTGAGAGACAGAGTCGGGAGTTTGGGGTACGGTAGGGAAGGAAAAAAATGAAACAAGACAGGATTGGGAGGAGACAAACCATAAGAGACTCTTAATCTCACAAAACAAACTAAGGGTTGCCAGGGTGAGAGGGGTAGGGCTGGGGTGGCAGGGTTATGGACATTGGGGAGGGTATGTGCTATGGTGAGTGCTGGTGAAGTGTGTAAGCCTGACGATTCACAGACCTGTACCCCTGGGGCTAATCAGACATTATAGTTACTAGTGGAACCATGATGTAATCTCTGCCATTATCACAGGCTGCATGCCTCACTGGGAATCAACGGGCCAAAGGAAAGAATACCACGCTACACTATGTCTGTTCTGGCCACTGTGACAGCCCACCTTCCAGTGAGTTCTAAACCCTTGGCTAATTCAACAGGGATTTGAGTCTAATCTACAATGGATAAGGAAATGTTCTACTCCAACCAATCTGTATACCACCTAAAAATGTCATTTTTTTCTTTAAAGATTTACTTATTTTAGAGAAAGAGCGCCCGAGCATGGGTAAGGAAGGACAGAGGGAGAGAGACAAAAACTCAAGCAGGTGCTGTACTGAACATGGGGCCTGATGCGGGGCCCGAACTCACGACCATGAGATCGCCATGGCATCATGACCTGAGCTGAAACCAAGAGTCTGACACTTCAGGGACTGGGCCGCCCAGGTGCCCCAGTGCTAGAGTTTTAGAGAAAAGAGCAGCTGAAATCAAACACACTAACTCTTATGACATTCCAACATCGAGGAGACATCAATGAGCAAATGCAAACTTGCTGCAGCAAATTAGGGCTCCGGTGGATCCACTGAACCAGAGCTCGCCGAGGCCCCAGCAGCTTGAAGTCACTCATGCAGAAAGGATAGCTGAAACCCAGATGATGGGCAGAGCTGCAACACCCAGGGTAAGGGGCAGGAATAAATGCGTCAAGGATTAAAGACACTCCCGCAGTTAAGGGACAGGAGCAAAAAAGAAACAAATGAAACAAGATGGGATTGGGAGGGAGACAAACCATAAGTGACTCTTAATCTCACAAAACAAACTGAGGGTTGCTGGGGGTGGGGGGGTTATGGACATTGGGGAGGGTATGTGCTATGGTGAGTGCTGTGAAGTGTGTAAACCTGGCGATTCACAGACCTGTACCCCTGGGGATAAAAATACATTATATGTTTATAAAAAATAAAATTAAAAATTAAAAATAAAAATAAAAGCTGGTGGCAGAAACCAACACAAAACCAGACTGAGGAGAAGAACAGAGCTTCCCAATATCCAATCATCAAATCCGTTCCATCACACCACCCAAAGCCTCTAGAATACTGACCCCTGTGCCTCGGCCCACCCCTCCTTCCAGCCCCTCCTCATTGCCCATCGGACCTTCCCACCTGACCCCCCCACCACCATACCAACATGGCGCATCATTGCCAATAGCCTTGTTTTTCAGCCTGAGGTACTTATTATGGAGGTTCAGGGGGCGCATAAAAAGGACCCGTCTTTCTGGAGCATCCTCTTTGAACAATGGAAAGTGGTACTTCATCGAGCGGATCAAACATAAAACCTCAGAACAACTTCATGCTCACCATGGGGGACTCTCCCTCAGACTTCTGGGCGAGCCGGTCACCCAGGGTGTGCCTCGGCAGACGCATTTCTAGCACACCGGCCAAAGCAGGTGAGACTCGTGCTTGTTCAGGTGAAAAGAAGGAGCCAGAGAGACTGAAGATGCGGGAGACAAATTCCAGAAAGAATTCGAATCCAAGGATCTGCTCACACGCACGGTCCAGTGCACAGAACAGCAAGCTGGAGTTTAAACCCCGGCTTCACCACCCCCTGATCGTGGGACTCCGGCAAAGTACTGAACGGCAGGACTCAGTTTTCCCCATTTGTAGGAGGAAAAAAGACAATTCTCCAAGGGCTGCGGTTAAGACAGGCCGTCAGGGAGCCCCGCTCAGCACTGCGCCGCGAAAGAGCCAAGGATCACCCGTTGGCAAAGGCAGCTACCGTCAATGGCAGCTAGGATCAGGTGAAAAACGACTGAGAGAGAGGTGGCCTGTCCCCATCCCAGTCACAGTCTCCCCAGGGGGATGTTTTAGGTTCCCTGTGTAAAAACCAGAGGAAATCCAATCACCCAGTTCTGGACCCCGCTGGAGATTAGAAACACCTAGAACAGAAGTCGAGTCAAGGGGCGCCTGGGTGGCTCAGTGGGTTAAAGCCTCTGCCTTAGGCTTGGGTCATGATCCCAGGGTCCTGGGATCGAGCCCCGCATCGGGCTCTCTGCTCAGAAGGGAGCCAGCTTCCCCTTCTCTCTCTCTCTCTCTCTCTGCCTACTTGTGATCTCTGTCAAATAGATAAATAATATCTTTAAAAAAAAAAAAAAAAAAAGAAGTCGGGTCAAGGTCACTTTACTAAACTGGGCTAACTGAGCAGAAGCCAGCAGTTAAGGGAGGAGTCGGGAGGTCGTGGCTAAGGAACCACGTCAACCAGGATACCACCCCGAAGTACGCCCCGGAGCCCCCGAAAAGCTGGAATTTGCGAACAACCCTACTGCTGCTCAGCAGGCCGTGAAGAAGGTCCCAGGAGGGGCCACAAACGAACACCAGGTGTATATAATCTGTGCGTGTGCAGTACTGCGTATCCGGCAATCACTCAAATTACGAGAAGGAATTCAGGAAGGGAGGAGCGGCTTAGAACAGGTCTGGCCTGAAGCAGAAGGACCTGTTTGACATCCCCACCGCGGCGGGAGTCTGCAGTTCACGACGAAAGGCCACTGCCTCCCGGGTTCTCGCCAGAACAGCAGCAGATGCTGCAGCTCCCTCTGACTCACCCTTCCCATAACCAGTTTCGCCTAGCACTGTCCTTTATCTCAAGAAAACTTCATTTTCCATCATCCATTTCTCGACATTATACATTTTAAAGAGGAAGTATTGTAATAAACACAACTTCTGTTTATCATTCAACCCACAAAATGCCAGGAAAAAATTTAGCTAGGGAAGGTCAACTTCTCACCTCCTCTATTCTACGGTGAACCCGGGGAGGCCGAGGACGCTTCATACACTTTCAGATGCGTGCTCAGAATACAACAGAGGATTGGTTAAAGGGTAACTGTATGCAATGAATACATTCTCAGAAGCAAGAAAAATCTTTTTTTTTTTTTTTAAAGAAATGTAGACTTCTTTTTTTTTTTTATGATTTTATTTATTTATTTGACAGACAGATCACAAGCAGGCAGAGAGGCAGGCAGAGAGAGAGAGAGAAGGAAGCAGGCTCCCTGCTGAGCAGAGAGCCCGATGTGGGGCTCGATCCCAGGACCCTGAGATCATGACCCGAGCCAAAGGCAGCGGCCTAACCCACTGAGCCACCCAGGCGCCCCAGAAGCAAGAAAAATCTTAATTTTTTAAAAAGATTTAAGAGAGAGAGGGGAAGTTCAGCAGGGAGAGGGCAAAGAGAGTGAGAGAATCTCAAGCCGACGCCCCGTTGAGCGCAGCCCCACGTGGGGCTCAATTTCATATCCCTGAGATCATGACGTGGGCCAAAATCAGGAGTTCCAGACGCTTAACCAAATGAGCCACCCAGGCGCCCCAAGACGAACAGCATTTTAATTTTTAAAAATTTCTCTTAATAGCATCAGTAAGTGTCTACCACATTTTTTTTATTTCAAATGAATTAAGTTACTTTCAGGATATAATAAAAGGGCTTCTTAATGGTTTCCTTTGGATTTACTTATTTCTAAAAATGAATGCAATTTTAGTTGGTGTTTCAAAGAGAAATGACTGAGACCAATTTAATCTACTCATCCTCAACAGACTTACTTTATAATCTCATGGACAAACTCACAATGTTGAAACTGATTTAAAACAAAAACAAAACAAAACAAAAAACAGGACACCTGGGTGGCTCAGTGGGTTAGGAGTCTGCCTTCAGCTCAGGCCATGATCCCAGGGTCCCAGAATCCAGTCCCGCACTGGGCTCTCTGCTCAGCCGGGAGTCTGCTTCTCCCTCTCCCTCTGCTGCTCCCCTCACTTGTGTGCTCACTCACTGTCAAATAAATTCATAAAATCTTTAAAAACAGAACAAAACAAAAAATTTAACCTGCCTTTTCTATACAATTATATCTCTAATAACTGATGAGGGAAATTTCCTCTTTATAAAAATACCCTATTAAATAAAGAAGGAAAACAGATCTAAAATATCACCATTTCACTAACAACTAATAAAACAAGAGATCTAGGTAATGATTCTCAATGACCAGGATCACCACAGAAGGAAAGACAATCAACACTGCCTGACTCCAGCTGGAAGTACACCTTACCACCCAGGAAGCAATTTTGCCAAAAAAAAAAAAAAAAAAAGAAAGAAAGAAAGAAAGAAAACTGAATCAAACCAAAATCTGATTACTATTTATAGGAAATAAAAGAAGAGAAGAGCAAGTTAAACCATTAACAAGTTAAAATTAAATTAAAAGATTAAAAGCATTACAACAGGTTACCACTTGTTATCATCCTTCCTAACGATGACATTACCAAACAAATATTTCTTGATAAATGTCCAGGACAGGTCTTCAACTTCTCTTTGTGATTATCTTCATCTTAAAAGATGTGGAAAGTAAACCACATGTTTATAGACATATTTATCGTGATAAGGCAGCAAAACTAACAGCTTCATGCAGGTCTGAAGATGCTGATCTCAGAAATATTTTCTTTCCTAGGGTTACCAAACTTTTCCTCACTTGGAAAAATACAGCACGGCTGAGCCAAGAAGTAGCAGGTCCCTGCTTCTAAGAAGATGGCTTTCGGAATAAGTAAGCGACAGAAAAGTTGGATCTGGCTGAGCAGCCTCAGAGGAGAGAGATCAATGTTAAGAACCTGGTCCTCGGGAAACCTGGGTGGTTCAGTGGGTTAAAGCCTCTGTCTTCGGCTCAGGTCATGGTCCCTGGGTCCTGGGATGGAGCCCTGCATCAGGCTGTCTGCTCGGCGGCGAGCCTGCTTCCCTTCCTCTCTCTCTGCCTGCCCCTCTGCCTACTTGTAAACTCTGTCAAATAAATAAAGTCTTTAAAAAAAAAAAAAAAAGAACTTGGTCTTCAATTGCACTGGCAAGAGATACAAAGAGCCAGCGGTTCTCAAGTGATCCTTAAACCCTGGGGGTCCTCAACAAGCTTTCGGTCCACCCATGAGGTCAAAATTATTTTTGTAATAATGGTGAAGAGGCGCCTGGGTGGCTCAGTCATTAAGCAGCTGCCCTTGGCTCAGGTCATGATCCCAGGGTCCTGGAATCGAACCCCACATGGGGCTCTCTGCTCAGCAGGAGACTGGCTTCCTCCCTCCCACTCCCTCTGCTTGTGTTCCTCTCTCACTGTACCTGTCAAATAAATAAAATCTTAAAAAAAAATAATTAAAATCATGCTGAGAGGTTACTTGTGATGTTCGCTGCACTGACATTTGTGCTGAGGATATAAAAGCAAGGCTGTCTAAAACTGCTGGCATCTTGGCAAGGGAAAAAAAAGTCAATGGTCCCAACCAGGCTGCCCTCCCCAGTATAAACTCAAGTGGGAAAAAAAGGCCAGCTTCACAGAAGAGTGTCCTTGAGGGAACGGTGAAAATTAATGATGATACTGAAATCGCAATTCTTGGATACAGTTCTTAATGTCTGTGACAAAATAGGAAGTCTAGGGAAGAAGGTATGCCATACACTGAAGGAGAATGGTTGTCTGATAGGAAAGGAGGAGCGCCATCTGTACGATTCGCAAGCTGAGCGAGAAGCCTTTTTTCCCCTGGAGTATCATTCTGATAGGAAATAACACCCGAAAGGCAAATGGAGTACTGAAGGCTGAGCATTTATTTGGCAGAACTTTTTTTTTTTTTTTTAACTGAATAAAGTGAACCTCTTGCTTCCAGGAAAACACCCAACCTATGTGTTGACCATAAGAAAATTCAAGCAAAAATTGGGTTTTTCAAAAAATTACATCTGCCACCAGGAACATGACAGCATTTTCAATAATCATCTTTCTGAAGGGATCATGGGTGATTTTAACAAATGTGACCTTTTCTAACGATATCACAAAAGGTGCCAACATTTGGGAGATTTAAATTCCATGAACCAATATTGTCCAAAACGTATATAAAGATTCAAAGTACAAAATAAGCCACTACAATTAAATTCCTAGAATGAGAAAAGTTTAACACGGGTTAAGATTCCAGTGTGCAATTGTATTTTTAAGGAATTGTTACTTACAAAGTTTTGGTGTGGTATCAAAGAGAATATCCATGATTACCTAAAAAGATCATTAAAACACTCCTCTCTTCCAACTACAGGTCTGTACAAGATTAAACTTCCTTCCTATATCCCAACCAAACAGCAAATCACAACAGACTGAACACAGAAACAGAAAAATCCAGCTGTCTTAGCAGACAAGTAGAGCTACAATCAAAAAGAACAAAATATGTAGGAATAAATGTAACCAAAGAGGTAAAAGATCTGTACTCAGAAAATGACAAGATACTGATGAAAGAAACTGAACAGGACACAAATGGAAAGATACCCCACGCTCACGAACTGGAAGACTATTGTTAAAATGCCCATACTACCCAAAGCAATCTACAAATTCAGTACAATCTCTATTACAATTCCAAAAGTATTCTTCACAGAAGACAAATATTCCTAAAATTTGTATGGAACCATGAAAGACCCCAAATAACCAAAACAATCTTGAGAAAGGAGAACAAAGCTGGAGGTATCATGATCACAGAGTTAAACTATCCTACAAAGCTACAGTAATCACAACAGTATAGTACTGACACAGAAACAGACGCTTAGATCAAAAGAATAGAATGAAGGGCGCCTGGGTGGCTCAGTGGGTTAAAGTCATGATCTCAGGGTCCTGGGATCGAGCCCCGCATTGGGCTCTCTACTCAGCGGGGAGCCTGCCTCCTCCTCTCTCTCTCTGCCTGCCTCTCTGCCTACTTGTGATCTCTCTCTCTGTCAAATAAATAAATAAAATCTTTAAAGGTAAGACCTGAAACTATAAAACTCCTAGAAGAAAACATGGGCAGTAATCTCTTAGACATCAGCTTTAGCAACATTTTTCTAGATATGTGTCCTCGGGCAAGGGAAACAAAAGCGATACCAAACTATTGGGACTCCATCAAAATAAAAAGCTGCTGCGCAGTGAAGGAAACCGTCGATGAAATGCAAAGACAACTTACTGAATGGGAGAAGATATATGCAAAGAATATATCTGATGAGTTCCTATCTAAAATATATAAAGAACTCACACGACACCAAAAAAAACCTACTTAACGGACTTAAAAATGGGCGGAGGACCCAATCAGACATTTTTCCGAAGAAGACATACAGATGGCCAATGGACACATGAAAAGATGCTCGACACCTTTAATCATCAGGGAAATGCTCATCAAAACCATGAGGAGATACTATCTCACCAGTCAGAAGGGCTAGTATCAAAAAGAAAAGAGGTAACACGTGTTGATAAAGATGTGGAGAAAAGAAAACCCTTGCGCACTGTTGGGGGGAATGCAAACTCATACAGCCACTGTGGGAAAGAGTATGGAGGTTCCTCAAAAAATTAAAAATAAAATAATACCATACGATCCAGTAATCCATTTGTGGGTATCCACCCAAAGCAAATGAAAACACTAATTCAAAAGGACATATGCACCTCTATTTTGACTGCAGCATTTTTTACAATAGCCAAGAAGCAGCCTAATGTCCATCAATAGATGAGAGAATGGCATACATGTAGAATGGAATCTTTTTTACTCAGCAGTAAAAAAAAAAAAAGAAAAAAAAAATTGTCATTCACAACACGGATGAACCTAGAGGGTATTGTGCTAAGTGAAATTGGAGAGAAAGACAAATACTTACATGGGAAAATACAAAAAGCAAAACAAATGAACAAAATGGACAAAGAACAAACCTAGCTGTGGGGGACGGGGGAGGGAGGTGATGGGTGAAACAGGTGAAGGGGATGAAGAGGTACAAAATTCCAGTCACAAAATAAATAAGCGATGAAAAGTACAGCACAGGGAAATCAGTCAATAACAACGTAATAACAATACAGTGACAGATGGTTACTACACTTACCCCGGTATTACATAATGGAGAGAACTGTCAAATGACTATCTTGTACACCTGAAACTAACACAGTAAGTCAATTATATTTCACTTTAGAAAAACAGTTACAAAAACATAAAATAATGCCTCTCTTTTCACTTACTTTGATATTTTTCATAAAGTGTTTTTATGTTTACATGTAATGGGATTATTTTCAGTGAGTTAATACTCTCAAATTTCGTGTTTGAATTTAATTTTTTTAAAGATTTTATTTATTTATTTATTTGTTTGTTTGTCAGAGATAACAGAGAGACAGGCGGCTCCCTGCTGAGCAGAGAGCCCGACATGGGGCTCAATCCCAGGACTCTGGGATCATGACCTGAGCCGAAGGCAGAGGCCTTAACCCACTGAGCCACCCAGGCGCCCCTCGTGTTTGAATTTCTAATACAGCAAATATTGTTAAATATCACCCACATAAAAAAAAGATCCTTAATTTTTCAGAGTATGAAGGACTGCAATCACATGTTTGAACACTGTAGCTCCAAAGATTACAGCCTCGGTCAAGGCTCTGATGTTCAAATGAACTTTCAGACACGACCTGAGCCTCTGATTTCCCTGATGAACAAAACACCTCAAGTCAGGAGTCCAGCAGGAGCCAACTGACAGACCATGACCACTAATCACCACACTCTTACAAGTCAAGGTCATAGAGAAGAGCAGCAGGGAGACTTCTGGGGTCCTACTAATGTTTCGTCTCTTCAGTCTGAATGCTGCTTAACAAGTGTTTTTGGTTTGGGATAATTCTGTGAGCTGCACACCTAAGATGTCTGCATATCCTAGTACACGCATTTTTCTAGGTATCTATGAGACTTCAATTTTCAAAAATTTCACAGTCTGGGTGGCTCCATTGGTGAAGTGTCTGACTTCGGCTCAGGTCATGATCTTGGGGTCCTGGGATCAAGCCCTGTGTCTGAGCTTTGCATTCAGAAGGGGAGTCTGCTTCTCCCTCTCCCTCTGCCCCTTCTCCCACTCGTGTGGACATGTGCAAACGTGCACTCTGCGCCCATGCTCTCTCCCCACCAAATAAATAAAAATCTTTTTAAAAAGTTCACACAGTATACAAACATGTGATGGCTTTCAACTAAGTTGAGTCACTACCCATCACTTACTTTGGAAAAGCCTGATTTAAAAAATTCAAATATGTAATTTAAAAACCTCAATATAAAAAAAAGTATATTTAGAATAAACGTAACAACTTCCCTAAACACAACTATAACTATTCAGAGTTTAGAGCTCTACATACCATCCATGACGGTTATCTTACCAAAATCTGAGAATTTAATAAGACTGCCCCCAAAGTATATTAAGTATAGACAGATTAACTGATAGATTTATATCAACAGACATACCTATCAACAAAGGGAAAAAAGGGGGGAAAAGGGGAAAAAATGTCACTCACAACAGAAACAAAAACTGAAGTACCTAGGAATTAATCTAACGAAGAAGACATAAGACAATGGAGAAAATATGTTTAAACTCTACTGAAAAAACAACTATCTTTAACACAGGTGTTAAAAACAAGAAAATGGGCACCTAAGTGGCTCATTCTGATAAGCATCTGCCTTCAGCTCAGGTCATGAACCCAGGGTCCTCGGATCTAGCCTAGGGCTACTTCCTGCTCACCGGGGAGCCGGGGAGCCGGCTTCTCCCTCTCCCACTACCCCTGCTTGTGCGCATGTGTGCACTCCGTCGAATAAAAAAAAAAAAACAAGCCCAACATAGAGTTACTTATGCTAAACCCCACATCACGAGAGACCATTTCAGCTCTCTCAGAAATGGAATCATAAACCAGTTCCTTAGGAACTTACCTGATCTACAGGAATGAGGTAACCTGCCTGACTCCTGTCCTCTGAAGGAAAGTGACCTTGCCACAGCCAGTCCACTTCTTTGCTACTAAAACTTCCCAATCCCACTTCCTTTTGTATGCAAAAGTCTTTCATGCCGTATCACTCCTTCCCATATCTCCTTTCTGTCTGCTGGTGACTGCCCAATTCATGAATCAACAAATAAAGCCAGTAAGATCTTTAAAATTGATTCAGTTGAACTTGTTTCTTAATGTATGGTTTAACCATGGTTCTAGATCACCAGAAGTGGTTCTAAAAAATACAACTGCTGCATCTCCACTCCCTCCAGAATATGATTCAGTTGATAGGGGGTAAACTGAGGCATGGGTTTCTAAAAGCTACTTTGTAAATTCTAATGTAAAGCAAGGAATGAAAACCACCAGGTTAAACATCTGAAAAAAATAAAGATGGGCCTCATACTTCTACATACCAATCACTATAAATAGGTTGTAGCAATAAAAGTGAAAATAAAAACCAGTGTGGAAGTAGAACAGGAAGAGACAGACTGTAAAAACATACCTTTGTTAACCAAGAATGCAAAATATGTCCTAAACAAAACCTAGATAGTGAAAAATGGATCTAATTATAACAAAATTATTCTGTTCAATAAAAGATTTCAAAGGAGAAACCCAATAAGTGGTAGGGGGAAAAAAAAGAAACCTAAAGACATTTGTGCCACATAAAATCCAACAAATTATCACCCAGAAGATACAAAAAAAAAAAAAATCCTGTAAATTAGGGGAGGAAAGGGATACAAAAATTTAATAGAAAAAGAGGCAAAGAATAAATAAATGGCAATTCACAAAAGGGGATTCCACACAGCTAATAAGCATCTGACAGGATACGCGCCCGCATCAGTAATTAGAGAACTGCAAATCAGAACAGTAATATATCACGTTGTGCCCAGTTCGCTCCATCTGTTGCATCAGATTGGAAAAAATTATAAGGTCAGAAAATATCAAGTGCTGGCAAGAATGTGGCAAACGACAGCTGGCAATAGTGTATATCAGCACAGCCATTCCAGAGAATAACCTGGCAAAATTAATGATGTACAAGCCCCAGAAAGGGTCGGATGGGGGGCGGGGGGAGGGGAAGAACAAGAATGGAACGGGGAGATGAAGGAGGAAGAGCAAGTGAAATTAACCGAGAGGCTTACATGGACCACAGCATCAGGACCACGGGCCACAAAGGGAGCATGAGCTCAAGCCTACACACCTGACCTGGGGAGGGAGTCCCCACCACACCTGGTCCTTCCTGGAACCAGCCTGTGCGAAATCCCTGCCCACCAGGTGCTGTATTCGGGCCCTGCCCTCACAGAGTTTGCAATCTAGTAAAGGAAACCGTATAAAGTAAACAAGTAACTTCGGAAGGTGGTGACAATGGAAGTAACGGGAATGGGTGCCAGCCAAAAGGCGGGCTCTTAGAGACCCGCAGAAGGAAAATTAACCAGGCACGCGGCCAAAGGTGGGGTAAGAATCTCCAGAAACTTCATTCAGGGTCTTCAGTCACCACAGGAAAAGTGAGATTTTCTAAAGATGACTTTCAGGTACTTCCTGTAACTGAACTCCCAGGAACAGCCCTGAAAATTCCCCGTTCTAGGGGAGCCTGGGTGGCTCAGTGGGTTAAAGCCTCTGCCTTCAGCTCAGGTATAATCTCAGGGTCCTGGGATAGAGCCCCACATGGGGCTCTCTGCCCAGCAAGGAGCCTGCTTCCCCCTCTCTGTGCCTGCCTCTCTGCCTACTTGTGATCTCTGTCTGTCAAATAAATAAATAAAATCTTAAAAAAAAATTTTTTTTTTTTGAAAAATTAGGGGCCGCTGGGTGGCTCAGTTATTAAGCATCTGCCTTCAGCTCAGGTCATGATCCCAGAGTCCCGGGATCGAGTCCTGCATCGGGCCCCCTGCTTGGCGGGAAGCCTGCTCTCCCTCTCCCACTCCCCCTGCTTGTGTTCCCTCTCTTGCTGTGTCTCTGTCAAATAAGATCTTTTTTTAAAAAATTTTTTTAATTAAAAGTTTCTAGCCTTTAGGAGCATAGCTCAACCTTATAAGATTCCAGACTTGATTTTTTAGGATTAAAAGACAACGTTTATTGCATGTTCGTCACCTAGCAGGCACTGTTCTATGAGCTTTTACACACATCTGAGTTTACTTAAGTACTCTACACAACATGATACTGTATTTCTACTTTAGAGAAGAACAGAGGTAAGAACGTGCCTGAAGTGGGGACAGAGCAGGGCTTCAAATCCAGATCTTCCAAACTTCAAAGCCTGTTTTCTTAACCATTCCCAATACTTATATTCCCCCTGGCATCTTTTCCGTGATTTTCTGAGTGTGGTCCCTGGGCCAGCAGCATCACCATTGTAACTTAACAGAAAGGCATGCTCAAAGGGGCCACCCCCAGACCCACTAAATCAGAAACTAAGAGTGGAAACAGCTGCCTATGTTTTAACAAGCCCTCCTGGTGAGCTGGAGGCACACAAAGGTTCAAGAACCACGGGTTTTCACACTGGATATATGTATGTTAAAGGGAAATGATCAACATTTTGGAAATTTCACAACATAAATGTTTGATTCTATGTTAAATGGCTAAAAAATCAAAATTATATTCACTCACTTTCTCAAGACCCAGCAACTCCTCCCCCAACCTGACAAAATGTCCAATGATTCAACCATCTAAAATATGAAATGTAAATAAAGGCCCCCACTCCTAGGGACTTTACTAGGAACTGGATTTAAAATTCCAAACATGAAAGAGCACAGAGGTCCAAACAGAATCTTCAGAAGTTGAATCAGAAGCCATATTAGGAAAAGGACAAAAATGTTTTGAGGAGCAGCAGCTGAAGCTTGACAAATCTGAGTCCATAGCTCTGTAAGCCTTTTTATCTCTGGCTCAACTCTAGATTTTTACAACACCCCTCCAACAAACTTCAACTGCCAAAAAAAAAAAGTTACAACTTTCAAAATATTTGTTTCTCAAGACTCAAACTGCTTTAAGTAAACATATATAGGCACCATCTTCCAAATACCCTTTTATCATGAGTCAAGCTAATCAGATATGCTAGTGCATAGAGACACTAATGCAAAAACGGCTCACACCTTCCCAACCCCTTACCTAGATTCCTCTACAGCATCCTGCCTGACTTTTCTCTATTCAAAGCAATATCGAGACCAGGCACCTTCTTTCCTACCCCAACTCAAGTCTTCAGTTTGAGTAATACAGCTCTATGTGTACTTAAATTTGAGATATATATATATATGTATATATATATATATGGTTCATATATATATATGAAGAAGCCACATATATATATATGGTTTTTTTTTTTTAAGATTTTATTTATTTGGAGAAGAGAGAGAGAGAAAGCATGAGACAGCATGAGTGCGGTGAGGGGCAGAGGGTGAAGCAGACTCCCTACTGAGCAGGAAACCAGACCAGTAGAGGCTCTATCCTGGGATTCTGGGATCATGACCTTAGCTAAAGGCACTTAGCCAGCTGAGTCACCCAGGCGCCCCTGTCCATTTCTATTCAACTTTTTTTTCAGGTACTGGAAGACAAGAGTATCAGAAGTATGTACAGATTCAAGCACCTACCACAATTTGAGAACCTACTGTATGTCAAATAACTCTTTTAAGCTATTCACTTGTATATTCAAATTATTAATTTCATAAAGTTCAGGATAGTACTTATTTTAAAGATTAAAAACATAAATTTGAAGATTGAAGAGTTAACTTGCCCAAGTCTGTACCATGGGATAGCTAGAAATCGGACCTAAATTGCATACTAACTTGATTCAAGTGGTCAAAGGTGCAAACAGCTCTGAGAAGCCCACACTCACGCAGTTTTTAATCGGCCTGGCTTTTTTTTTTTTTTTTTTTAAAGATACAGCATATGGCATGCATCTTTATGTTTTTGGTTTTTTTTATTTTTTTTATTTGACAGACAGAGATCACAAGTAGGCAGAGAGGCAGGCAGAGAGAGAGAGAGAGGAGGAAGCAGGCTTCCCGCTGAGCAGAGAGCCCGATGTGGGGCTCGATCCCAGGACCCTGGAATCATGACCTGAGCCAAAGGCAGAGGCTTTAACCCTCTGAGCCACCCAGGCGCCCTCGGCCTGGCTTCTTAAAACCATCCACCTTTCCGCGCCCAAGCTCACCTAAGAACTGGCAACACCGACAGGAGCCACCCTTCCAAAAGGAATAGCACCTATTTATTTTCCCTCTTCCAAATACCATCAAACCCACCCCCCCAACACACTCTTGGAACCACCCATGGTTCTGGAACAGCTAGGACTTCTCATCCCCCTTCTGTAACAGTAACAGCAATTAATGTAACAAACAAGCCTATTAGCCCTACAATCAGAGGGAGAATGTGCCCCGCTCCTTTAAGGTAAGCTGTTAATAATGTTCTCCTAAAGAGATTATGCGAGCTTTCAAGAAAGAAAAAATGAACTGCTACATGACTGAAAAAAAAATTTTTTTGTAACTTAAGTATTCACTCATATTCAAGATTTGAGTCATCTTGTTATATGTACCCACGTTATTCTACCACTTCTTTTGAGGAATCTGTAACCATCAAAAAGCAAAACATGAAACTATGCTCAAGGGTGCCTGGGTGGCTCAGTGGGTTAAAGCCTTTGCCTTCGGCTCATGATCCCAGCATCCTGGAATCAAGTCCCCCATGAGCAGGGAGCCTGCTTCCACCTCTCTCTGCCTGTCTCTCTGCCTGCTTGTGACCTCTGTCTGTCAAATAAATAAAATCTTTAAAAAAAAAAACAAAAAACAAAAAACAAAAAACTATGCTCAAATAGTTCATAGCTCATGAAAGATTTAAATAAAACACAGCCATTAAAAAAAAAAAAGTTCAATTGTGCATAAATAAGGACCAAAGATCCACATTCTGCTGTGGGTTCCTGATCACACGGAGAATCAGCTTTTTAGAAGTTATTTCTTTAAAATTACTGTGTCCTTTAAGTTAAGCTGTCCTTTCCTTCCAAATAACCTCACTTAATGAAACTGACCATTGCAATTCTGTCTGAATTGTAATTACAAGAGAAGCAGTTACAGTACACTTGTATCTTTGTCAATGAAATACTTATAATTAAGGAAAAAAATCTGATTGAACTCTCCTTTAAGTAGCACCCAGTGCACCACCTAGTGGAAGTTGGGTAACATTGTAATTAATTTTTTTTAAAGGACAGAAACCCTAGGTAAGAATTACAAATACAGTAAAAACAGCCTAAATCTCTTTCCAGTTTCCCACGCTGCAAGAGAGCTGTGTTCATAAGAGAGGACTCATTTCCTGTACAAACTAATAGGCTGATAAGGCTTTCTTAATGGAAATCCTTGGGCGTTAATCAAATGAAGACATTAATGCAAAAATAAATCCAAACAAATCAAAACAGAGATAGACAGGGGTTGTATAAGTGATGCCTTATATCCTACAAGAATAAGTTATGTCAAAATGGACATGTTATAGGCAACAGACGCATTTGTCATGAAAACGACTTCATGATTAGAACAGTTCCATTCAGTAATTCATAAGACATTTCCATATTCCTGATGACTAATAAGTTTAACATAACCTAGCAGTTCTCCAGAATTCCCCAAGCCCTGACACCATTCGAAGAGGTTCCTCCCAACTGGCCATCTAAGCCTGCTCTGCATTAACCCCCAAACTCCCTTGCTTGCACTGTTCTGAGGAATAAATGATTTTTACATTTTCAGCTTTTCTACTAAATTTATACTTTACCTTTCCCAAAAGGTCCTCAGCCATGACCAGAATACATCATGCTTCATTTTTATTTGCCTTATGTGTAGTAATTTCAGTTCAACTCAGAAAACAGCACTGAAATCCACTGCAAAGCTACAGATGCAAACAAAGAGAAGCTTCGGTTCTCTAATTTGGAAAACCTCCCAAAATTTAAAACAGAGATTTTCACATAGCACCACTAGGAATTTGTTTGTTTTGTTTTCCCTGTGTGAAAAATTACCTTTCTGGTGTGATTCAAAACTATGTCAGCAACCTCGAGGAGGAAAAAAAAACCAAAAACAAAAACCTAAGAGACACTATTTCTTTACTTAGAAAACACCATCTCCATCTGTGATTCTTGTACCACGTGATCGAACTGGTATACAGACGCTTACTTGATGGTGGGAACCTTAGTAGATCCTGGATTAAATCCATTTCGGGTACAGAATAAAGTAGGAGTCAGGTGACCTGGAGCAGAACTCTCTTCACCTCTAGGGCTTTCACTTTATGGACTTGTAGAGTAGGCATGATTATGTCCTACCTGCCTCCCAATAGGATTAAAAAACTGACAGCCTACGAGAGTCTCAATTAAAAGACCTAAATGGAAATAGAGGCATCCCCCGTTTTTCACCAGTTCACATTACACTACTTTGCTTTTACGACAGACCTTAGTATCTGGTTTCACTAACTGGGAGAAACGCACAGAGGTGTTTGTTCTGCATCAGCTGGAGAGGCAGCACACACCTGAACAGCAGGAGTGGCAGAGCCAAGCTCCTTCCCTGAGAACTCAACTCAGCGTCTCAGCAGCGAGCCCTGGCAGCTCTGACCTCTGTCTGAGCATCTGTGCTGTATCCTGACTTATTTTATGCATTCATTAGCAAAATGTTTATCCTAAGGTATCGGGAAAGCCTGGGGGGCGTGGCTGGAACACTAAAAAAAAATTTCCCATACACAGTAATAGTGGGGGTTTTTTGTTTTGTTGTTTTTTTGCTTTGCAGTACTCCAGTTTAGAAAAAATTTCATAGGAATGCTCTATTTTCAGAGAGCAGGGAAAACCTGTACTGGTTAGAACTGGAGTGCACCTAGAAGGGGAGAACACTGCTCCAAGAGTTCTCACTGTGCCATTACCGCCCCAAACCCAGTGACCTTCACCATTTCACTTGTTAACAAATCGTGAATGAAAACAAAGGTTATTAAGCTAGTCAAAGAGAAAGTAGTAATAATTCAAGGTGCAAATCAGGAATTAATTGCCTGGCTTGTCTACAAAGGATTACCTCCTGAGTACCAAGCAGGTGCATTCCCGAAACCTAAAACCCAGAAATTGTTTTTAGAGAAGCTTTTCTTTTTTCTTTTTTTTATTTGAATGCTAATGTTTAAAAAAAAAAAAATTAGAAGAAAAAAAAAATCACAATTCTACTCCCACCCTTGTCAGAGTGACAGAGACAAGGTTCCACCCCCACAACCCTTTCAAACCTGCGCAGGCATTCCTCATCAACATTCCTCCCCCCCCCCCCCCTGCTATCTCACCTTCCCCACTTCAGCCCAGACAAAGGTGAGTCACACTGCTGGGTCTACTTGTCACTTAAGGAAAGTCCCCAAACAAGTTCACGTTAAAGACTACTCTTAACTTAAAAAATAATAAATAACAGGTCAACAGTGTTAATGTGTAAATGGTACTGCAATGCGCCTGCCTCCAGAAAATATGTAATTAATAATACCCAAGACACCTTTCTGGCTTAAAAAAAAAAAAAAAAAAAAAAGCCACTCAGCTTATCCTCACTAATCAGTAGGTCCCTTTCCCTCGCGAGCCTGACTCTGACTCAACTCCGCAGTTTTCCTCCACCTGCACGTCCTAGCGCCCTCCATTGGGCCCGGCCGCCTCACTCCGAGTCCCCAGGGGGTCCCGCCGGCAGCTGCCCCCGCCCTTCCCCCTCGGGGTCCCCCGCCCGGCCCCGCCCCCACCTCCCCGCAAGGTGTCGCCGCCGCCGCCGCCGCCGCCGCGGGCTCCCGGGCGGAGGCGCCTTGAGGCGGGCGGGAGGCTCCGGGTGACGCGGCCCGGCTCGGCCCGGCAGCCGCCTGCGGGTGCAGTCGGGGGGGCAGACCCCACCGCCCGCGCCGCACCGGTGCTCCGACAGGGGCTGCAGCTACGGCACCCCATTACCTGCTCTGGGCAGCCGTGGCCCGCGGGAGGCGCGACCGCTCTGGTCCCTGCAGCCCCACGTCGGGAGGCAAAGAGACAGAGACCGCAGCCGCCGCAAAGGACAATCAGGAGCCAGCGGGCTCGGCACCGCCTCGGCGGGCGCAGAACACACGAGCCCAGCGGGAGCCCGGCCCCCACCTCCTGCCCAGTAAGTAACCGACTTGGCCCCCTCCCTCGGCGGGGCGGGGTCACGGCTGAAGGGGCGGGGAGGGGCAGGGCCGCACCGCCCACGAGGCGGGAGCTCCGCGGACGCTTCGTAAAAGGCGTGTGCTGATAGGCTGCGACAGGGGTAGGCGTCCCGGACTTGAAGGGAGCCTCGCCGGCAGAGCTTCCTCATTGGCCGGTAAGAGAAAACAAAGCGGAACTCTGATTGGTGAGAATTCTGTAGCTCCTCTCCCTCGGCCTTCAATCAACGGAAGCTCCGCCCCACACGCTCGTTCCCAGGTGGCTGCAGAATGGGCAGCTTTATGGACCTGAAACCTCTCTGAAGCGCAAAACCTGGGATAGTCGGGTTTCCTTGCCAGATGCGAGTGATTCTTTCATTCCCGGATGAACTTGATGAATAACAGCTAATCTTTAATATCGCTTGGCTTTAGGGAGGTCTCCTGGGTATTTTTTAAATGCTGCATAAAATTCAGAGGGAAATTGTCCTGTGCAAAGAAAAGGCATAAAGTGTTTTCAGTCTTGGCAAAATTATGCGTAACTTTCTTTTCGTTTTACCTGTGTTCCATATGGGGCATGCATTACTTAGAGTGCACCACGCGGTAATAGATTTATAGGAAAACTCCCGGACAGGAAGAATTTAGAATCCGAAGAACAAAATAAAGCATTAACAAAAGCCAAAACCAAAAAAGGTAGTATATGGAAAGAAATTCAGAGGGTACAAATTGGAAAACTCAACGAATGCAGGGAATTATAAGAAGAGGATGTGACAAAATTCCAAGATGTAACTTAGACTTTGGAAATTGAAAGTTGAGGGAGCAGGAGATAATGATCAATGACCCATGGTTAAGTAAGCTGAGCTCTCAGACCACAAAGCAAACCCCGTGTTCTCCTAGCCAGTTTAGAAGGGAGTGAAGTGTAACTCACCTGGGGACCACACTCCTTTAACTCTCTGGCTGCCTTACTATTCTGTTTGCTCTTCCTGCTATTCCCCTGAGGTTTTGAAATAGACTTTGGAAATAAAGCCCTTCCTCCAACAACTCCATAAATTATATAGGAGTGGGGAAAAAAAATGGGAATTGACAAAAAATCATACCTAAAGAAGGAAAAGAATATTAAGGTAAACATGAACTTGAAAAGGACAAGAAACTCAATACAAAGAATAGCGCAAATCCTCTTTTGTCTCTTTTTTCCTGAGAATAAGGTAAAACTCTTTGAAGGACAGTGACCTCATTATCTAACACTTTTTTTTAAAGATTTTATTTATTTATTTATTTATTTGTCAGAGAGAGAGTGCGGGAGAGCACAAGCAGGCAGAGTGGCAGGCAGAGGCAGAGAGAGAAGCAGGTTCCCCACTGAGCAAGGAGCCCGATGTGTGGCTCTGTCCCAGGACTCTGGGACCATGACCTGAGCTGAAGGCAGTGGCTTTATAGACTGAGCCACCCAGGCGTCCCTATCTAACACATTTTTAATAGAACCTTTATAATAAATGGAATCCTAAATGATAGTCTGAAAATAGGTGTCACAGCATACTCTGAGCAAGTAACTTAGTTTTAAGATCTAATTATGCTTAAATATGTAAGAAAAAAAAATAAGAACTTAACACTGTCCACTATGAACAAATTGGAAAGAAAACACTCCACATTTTTTCCCAATCGTGCCTAAAATTCCACCACTAACATTCTTTCTTTAGGATTGAGTGATTTATATCAAAAGTTATTCTTGTATTCATTTATGCAACAAATGTATAATAACATTAATCATCATATTCTAGGTCCTTCAATGAACTAGGCACTCTACTAAGCATTGTCCTGAATAAGGCAGACTGGAAGCTATTTATCCATAAAAGATGAACCAGCAAACGAACACATTTACAGAAAAGAATAAAGGCAGAGAATAAAAAAAGAGTGACCAAAGGGATGGAAGCACTACTTGAATTTGGAAAGGGAAAGAGAACTACTCTGGGGTGCCACTTAAATCAAAAAATGGTAGCTATGCACACTCGAGGGCAGCGGCATTCCTAGCAACAGGAAGAGCGAAGGCCCTAAAGGAGGAAGAAAAGTGATGTCGTAGGAACAGAGAAGACCTTTTTCAGAGTCACCAAAGAAGTGGGCCTTCATCCACCAAGCCAGTCTATCAGGCATAGATCTAGGAAACCAGCTAGTTTCAAGGGTTCCACTAGATGTGGAGGTCTAATAATGAGAATGACATGGACCCAGTTGGATCTACAAACTGTTACCTCACAGAGGATGGAGAAATCGAGGTGCTAAAGGGAACACAATCCAGAAGGGGCCAAGGAAATCATCCTGAAGGAAGTGAGTAGTCACCAAATCGGTAGGAGTCACCCCACTGAAAGGCTACAGGTTCTAGATCCAGGGAGCAACAAACGGAGGAACCTGGGACCATAGTCGGGTAGAAGGAAATCTAAGACAAAGCCTTGGAAACCACTGCATTTAAAAAAAAAAAAAAAAAAAATCAACTTTCCCCACATCAGAAGCTTGCCTAGCATGGATGAGCCCAGAATGTGGAAACAAAAATCCAATGAGAAACAGCATTCTGAAAGCATCAGAGTCGAGCAACGTAGAAGCAACACACTGATCATTTCACATCATCCTTACCTTTGTCTCTTAAACAACAGTCATTAAGCAGAGTGCACAGCCCCCTTTGAACTATGACATTCCTTTTGGAACTGTAATGAGTTAACAGTATTAATCCTATTCGTCCAGAATTAGGACAGAGCTGAAGCCCTTGGAGTTAGAGCTCTGTTCTACTAGTTCCCGCCTCTCCCCCTGCTTCTGGGCACGGCTTTCTCCTTACAGGTTGAACTCACACCATCCGCAGATGCCTATAGGAAGAGCGAGCCAGCCCCACTGTGGAGGGCCGGGGGACACTCAGGGGAACTGCGAAGTGTCTTGGTGGCAGCTGGCAGTGGCGGGTGAATCACAAGATGTGGCAACTAAATAAATTACAAAGTAAATAAAAATGTAACTGTTGAAATATATGGCACCATGCTTTAAAGCCACTGAAAAGTAATCTCTGTGTCCTAATAATAGAATTCAAAAATCAGGGTTGTTGTTTTTTTTTTAAGATTTTATTTATTTATTTGACAGAGGGAGAGAGAGAGAGAAAGAGAGAAAACACAAGCAAGGGGAATGGGAGAGGGAGAAGCAGGCTCTCCCCTGGGTAGGGAGCCTGACGTGGGGTTGGATCCCAGGACCCCAAGATCATGACCTGAGCCAAAGGCAGATGCTTAACTGACTGAGCCACCCAGGCGACCCTCAAAACTCAGTTCTAAAGACAGAGGAGTAACTTCGAGAATCCAAGGGCAGAAAGAAGTCAGTCCCCAAGAGGGCCAGGAGCTGGGACCTGAGAGACAAGAACTCGGCTACAGTTTCCTCCATCTCCAAACCTGCCTCTCTCTACTCTCCTGTTCTTCCCTGGAAAACAGCTTTCCTGGCTCCTAAGTCCAAGAGTGAAAATATAACCACCCCAGTGCCCCCCCATTCCTGACTAAATTAACCACCTTAGCCCGGTCCCAAATTCTAAGGAGAGAGTAAGAGTGGCCTGGCCTGGCCTCTCCCCCCACCCCCACCCCAGGTCTATCCCCCCACCCCCCCACTCCCCCACCCCCCCACCCCCATGATGAGGGAGGTGATAGGAGTGGGGAGGGTGGAGGCCGCCAACCTGGCTGCTGGGGCTCATCTCTGTTTACAGGCAGAGATTTCCCAGAGAACAGGCTCTGGACAGATTGCCAGAGAGGCTCGCATCCTGCCCCACCACGTTTTCTGTAGTCAGGCAGCGGGGCTCCATTTTCTGTTCAGTGACAGTCTTTGCCTGGCCTTTCACACCAACATGGAGACCTAATGGCCAAGGCCGATGTCTTCAACGGTGACTGCCAGCTCTCTTGGCATCTCTTTATTTCGGTTGGCTTCCAGACACCAAGTCCCCTCGTCTCTTCCAGTTTCAAGCTGCTGTTCCCATATAAGTCTTCTAATTCCCAATTTCCCTGTGTGACGTATACCTGTTGACACAGATTTCTTCAAAGAACAGAAGTACTGGCCAAGTTGGTGACTCTCTGTGAGAGCCGCACACAGAGCAAGCGCGTTGGCAGAAATAGAAAGCAAACCTCCACCTACCACTGTCCCTCCCATACCTATTCAGATGAAAATGTCCCATAACTTTTCTGATGGCTTTTAGGTAATAAAAAATCCTTTGATCAGTCAAGCCATAAAATACGGTTTGAAGTTCTTTTTTTTTTTTTTTTTTTTAAGATTTTATTTATTTAAGATTTTATTTATTTATTTATTTATTTTAAGATTTTATTTTTTAAGATCTTTATGAAGATCTCTCTCAGAGAGATCAGAGAGGCGGGCAGTGGGTGGGGGAGCAGGCTCCCTGCTGAGCAGAGAGCTCAATGTGGGGCTCCATCCCAGGACCCTGGGATCACGACCTGAGCCGAAGGCAGAGGCTTTAACCCACTGAGCCACCCAGGTGCCCCCATAAAATACGGTTTGAACTCAGAAACTGTACTGTGAATACCAATCCACTTTGCTCAACCACAAGCTTCATTCAGAGATAGGGCTTCCCTGCAGTCCCCCAGCTGGGGTCCCACGCAGGCGGACTGGGTCCTCCAGGAAAGGGGAAAGGAACCCCCTCCAAATTTATAACATAGGGATAAAGGAGGCCGAACTCACGCTCAAGTGTCCCTGCTGCAAGGAAACTGCTCTGGACCCGGCCAATGACCTAACCAAGCACTTGCTCTCTTGGGTGCTTTCTTTTCCTCTTTTTTTAAACAATTTTTTTAAGGGTCTTATTTATTTGAGACAGAGAGATAACATGGAGAGAGAGCATGAGCAGGGCAGAGGCAGAGGCAGAGGGAGAAGCAGACTCCCCCTAAGCCAAGAGCCTGATGCGGGGCTGGATCCCAGCACATTGCGATCATGACCTGAGCGAAAGGCAGACGCTTAACCGCTGAGCCACCCAGCGGCCCTCTTGGGTGCTTCCTAACCATCTTGACCAGAGCATCTCACTCTGCCTCTCCTGTCCTGGTCTATGCAGTTTGCTCCAGTTGCTACCTCCTCCCTTGGGGAACTTACTACAAATTCACCTATAGATCGCCTCTCCAGGAATAAATCCTCTGGGACAGGATCTATATGTCTGCAGCACAGCTCGCTCTCACCCAGTGGCTCTCTTCGGGTCCTCAAGAAACCTTCGCACATCCTGCGCTCCCCTCGATACTCAAACACACCCGACTCTCAGAGAACGTGGATCTTGAGGATTCTCTCTCCTCCTTCCTGGCTCACTCACTCAATCTCCTCTCTCTCTCTCTGGTACCTTCAGCCTCTCACTCTTAGATACCGTAGCCCAAAGTCAGGTACTCTCAGAACCAGAGAACACCAATCAAGTGGCCCTGGAGGCCCCCTGCTGCCCCTCCCCGACCAAATTAAGGAGGAAGACCTTGGACCAGAGGTTTGGTGGAACTCGGCCTTGCTTTCTTTGAAGAAAAATTCCTCCTAGAGCCTTCCCAAACTCCACTTCCGTTGCCCTTTAATGATCCTATTTTGAGTGAGGGACTTTTAGGAGTCAGCAAGGAGCTAAGATATTTCCTCTGAGATTTGCTTCCTGCTCGGGCGACTTGAGAAGTTGACATCTGCTGTCTCTTGGGGCCTCAATAAAAACTTGACTTTTACGTCTTGTCTGACTCACGCGAACCGGGAAAAACTGCTTTTGTTCATTAACACCAAGGACACAGGGCTAAGAAAACGTGTTCTCTAAAGTCACAGACTGCTGGAAACTTAGTTGAGTATCAGGGAGAATGAACTCCTCCACCCCAACTCCCCCCACCCCTACTGCCACGTGCCTGGGTGATGGGAGCCTGTGGGTCACTTTGACACAAAGAAGCAGCCTTGATTTTCAGCTGAGGTGCAGACTTTCAGGTAAAGGATTGGGAGACGCAGCACACCACCTTAATCCCCGATCTAGGACTCCAAGTTTGCCTTTCAGCCCAGACCTGATGTTAGTAAAAACATTACTAAATGTTACTCACAGCCTTGCTCTGCTTTGAGGTCATCATATCACTCTTTCATTTAGATCTTATGTAACGCCCAGCCTCCCTGCACACCCTATGATAACCTTGTCTCCTTTGTTTGGCGAGGCCCTCCGTGGGCCCCTTGGAGCACTCTCCCTTGCTACAAGTTCACCAGCCTAACTTAGACTTCGGCTTTGTCTTGGATGGTGTGTGACTGTTGGACTCTTGATCAACTCTTTCCAGATCACGTTACCAGCCCTCATCTCACTCTCCCAGGTTCTGTCTTCATAGCTGCATCTCCTTTTACCCTGGACCGGGTCATACAACCTTATCGCCACCACCAGCAAACTATCACCTGAGTCATCCAGAATCCTATAGCTACAATTGTGTCACGCTCAAAAAAACCATATACAGGGGCGCCTGGATGGCTCAGTCTGTTGAAGCATCCGATTCTGGATTTTGGCTCAAATCATGATCTCGGGGTCCTGGGATCAAGCTCCACATCGGGCTCTGAGCTCAGCAAGGAGTCGGCTTGAGGGCTTCTCTCTCTCTTCCCCTACCCCCAGTCGTGCACATGTTCTCTCTCTCTCAAATAAATAAATAAATCTTTTTTAAAAACCCATAAACATGTTCCTATATGGGAGCAATAACATCTATGGACTCTAGCAAAAGGAGAAATTATTAAAGGATATTAAAAGTACCTGAAAAACTTTTTCAACTCACAGAAACCCCGAGAAACGAATGCAGTCCTTCCTGCTGTTCTCCCCCGACACGTCCATAATTGACTAATTCGTTACAGCCGTGATCCTGAAAAGGAGGTAGAATACCTTTGGCTGTGTTTATGGGTGGAGGTTAAGAAACTCTGCTTTAGGGTGCCTGGGTGGCTCAGTGGGTTAAGCTGCTGCCTTCGGCTCAGGTCATGATCTCAGGGTCCTGGGATTGAGTCCCGCATCGGGCTCTCTGCTCAGCAGGGAGCCTGCTTCTCTCTGTCTCTCTGCCTGCCTCTCCGACTACTTGTGATTTCTCTCTGTCAAATAAATAAAATCTTTAAAAAAAAAAAAAAAAAGAAACTCTGCTTTAGCCCTCGCTCATCTAAAGGGCCCTTGATCAAAATTCTAAGGCCATAAGTTTGGGGAAATATTTTTTTCTCTTAGCTAAAAATACCAGCTTGACGTTGCTTATAAATGAAAGGGAAAAACTGGTCCCCGTGGTGACAGGGTGCTGTCTGACTCATTCTCTACGTTACTCCCGGTCGCATCCCCAGATCTGGCCCACAGTAAGTGTCCAGCAGACCTTGGCTACACTAATAAATTCAGAACTCATTTTAAAATGGGAGAGTTTTGATCCAGCAATCGTGGGAAGCAAGAAACATCCATCTAGATTATTAGGGGTGACTGTGCTCTGGTCTGTCCATATTTACTTAGCAATGCTTCAAGACTGGTTTCTGATGCAATCAGCAGTTGCCTGCTCCCTCAAGGACTTCTGTGCAGAAGCTGAGAGCCATGTAATAACTCCGAGGAGCCGGGGGGTGAGGAGTGACAGCAAGATATGTTGGGTGTGTGCACACTGAGCCCCAGTGATTCCGTGAAAGCCTTGGTACAAACCTGGAGATGGGCCTCAGCACAGCGTCATTCCATATGCGAAAAACCATCCAGGAGCCCTGGAATGATCGAGCTCTGATAATAGCTTATCATTAGGCTGAAAAGGAGACCTGCTGGTGTGCTAACCTCCGGAGTCTCAGCCCGTCTGATCTGTCCTCCGCTCGCTCAAGCCCAATGGGCCCTGAAATGTGTCTGATGCTCTCGCTGGGGATATAGGGAAAGAGACAGAGAGAGAGAGAGATGGACATGAATCCCTTCAAGTCTCTCCTACTGAACCAAGTAAGCCTCCATCCTCCCACACGCCCATGTCAGGAGTGCTGTCGGTCGGAAGGAGTCACTTTCCTGGTGCAAGAACCGACCCAAAGAACGAAGCCCGTGTGCACTCTGTGACCCGATCGGGGTAAGTATTTTGCATTCGGAAAGCAGGGCATCCATCCAAAAGTTGGCAGGAAAAAACCTCTTGTGCTTAAATGAGTTATGCACCACTTATATTTAATTAATCTCAGTCATCTCTGTACTTACCTCGCTGGGCTCACAAGGGAGCATTGGGAGCAAAATTGCTCTCGTGCTACTTGGATTCCCCAGAAACGACACCGTCATTCATTAATCAGCGCTGACCTAGAAAGCAGAAGCTCCCTCCTCTCACCACTTAAAACCTGACTCACTCTTCGTTGTGCAGCGAAGATTAAGACACATGGAAAAGAGAAGCAGTCGCGACACAGAAAGCCATAAAAACTGCGGCAGAAGAAACTGTTTAAGAATGTGCGACTCTGGGGTGCTCCCTGCACTCAGGGCCGCCATCAGCAAAGACAGGACTTGGGAGATCGGACTTTCCTGCTTGATTGCCTCTCTTAACTCTCCATGATTATACCTTTATCAAAAAATTCCTCACTCCCAGGTTTATGAGCAGGAAATAAAGGAACTTAATAAATAAGTCTCTGGTTCATGGAATAAATAAGTCTCTGGTTCTTAAATTCTAAGATTTAAGGAAGCCAGGTAACCAAGAGTATGTGTAGAGAAATGTACCAAATAATAATAAAGGACGCAAGATGTGTATAAGCTAGCTGAAGAATTGACAAAAGAGGTTAATGTCCTTACAGACAAGACTGCTATATGATATTCCTAATTTAAAGTTCTAGGGGTTTCTGGGTGGTTCAGTCAGTTGAGTGTTTGCCTTTGGCTCTGGTCATGGTCCCAGGGTCCTGGGATCTCACCCCATGTAGGGCTGCCTGCTCAGCGCCGAGCCTGCTTCTCTCTGTCCTCTGTCTCTCCCACAGCTCATGCTCTCTCTCTCTCTCTCTCTCTCAAATAGATAAACAAAGTCTTTAAATAAAAATAAAGTTCTAATAACACTCTGTAAAGAACTGAATAATAACTTCTTTAAACTTCTGAAAACAGCTTCTATGCTGTTAAGAATGGCGTAATGGTTGCCATTAACAAATGCCACATATTTTCATTTCCACACTATTGGGTTTGTTCTAGGAGCAGTCAATATTATTATGTGTTGAGAGGCACCTGGGTGTTTTAGTCAGTTAAGCATCCGATTCTTGAATTCAGCTCAGGGTCATGAGATCAAGCCTGACATCGGAATCCACACTCCATGTGGCAAAGCTGACTCACACTCTCCCACTCCCATATAGCAGCAACCCCCAAGGGCAGAGACTGTGCCCCCCTTAAGACTCTTAAGACTCTTAAGAGTCTCTCTCTGCCCCTCTCCCCCACTCACACGCTCAATTACCCCTCTCTCTCTCAAATAAATAAATAATTTTTTTAAAAGGCTTATTACTATGTGTTGGTATTTCATCTTACTAAAGACATTAATGACTGCCATTCAGTCAAGAAGCAATTATTGAGCACCCACTATATGCCAGTTATTGTGGTGAGTCCTGGGTTAGGGGAAAGGATAAGAAAATGTTTAAGGTGCAATTCATAGTCTCCAGAGGATTACAGGATTCTGATTTGTGCATTTGCAAATCATTGTTGCCACTGTGGGCATTTGCCTGAGCCCCTGTTCAACTCAAGTGTAACATGAATTAGACAAATGAATATGGACTCTAGCAAGGAACAAAAGAAAATAAGACAAACAGTGCATGAATGGAATTAATGGCATCAATTAATTGGAGTAGAATTGATGAAAGACATGGTGTCCTAGGAGTTCCAGTTCACATATTTCCTTAAAGGCAGTGAATTTAGAACAAAGTCCAGATGATTCTGAGAACGTGAACAAATTGTTGAAGATTCCCCAAAGGAGAGGATTATATAATAAGATTACAACCCTGAATGGCAGTCCCGGTTTAGCTCCCAAATCCAGTGGTATGACCTTGGACATCTTATCTACCTTTCTAAGGCTATTTCCTTACTGATAATATGTGTAGTTATTAATCTGCCCAAGAAGTCACAAACTACAGTCATGTTGGGTCAGCACAGATTTTGTAAAAATTTGGATTAGTTGCCAACCTTTCAAAATCAGGAGATTTCATGTAAACGTCCAATGTACTAGTGTGTGTGTGTATATATATATATATGTATATGTATATATTTAAAGAAACTACGGCAAAGCTGACCCACACTCCCATGTTGCAGCAACTGCCACAAGCAGACACCGCACCCCCGTTAGAGCTGCCATGTGCTTTGCAATCTGCCATGGACCACGGCCAACCTGCTTCACTCATCCTCTCGGCTACCTACCTGGCCTCTATAGGCATTTGAGTTTCTCTCTCCTGAAGTGGGTCATTTGTAAGGGGCTGTTGTTGTTGTTGTTGTTGAAAGCTGTTTGAACTGCTTCAATTTAATATAAATTTAAACTATCCGTTGTAGGGAGAAGAGACAGATCTCACATACAAAATTCCAAATAATACATGTAGAGGCTCCATGTTCGCAGAAGTGGCATATATTCTCATTCTAAGTGTGGGCTCTGCATGGTGACTGCCTTCCAAAGAGGTCAGTAAGTAAAGGGAGGGAAGGAAGAGTATCTCTGTAACTGAGAAACCTGATAACTGCTACCTGAGCCGGGTGACGAAGGCCAACATCAACAGTCATGATAATTCATGTTGACATTATTTATGGTCTCCCTCCCCAAATCCATAGCCTCAGTCTAATCATGAGAAAAACATCAGAGAAATCCCAAGAGAGGGACATTGTACAAAATACTTGACCGGTACTCCTCAAAGCTGTCAAGGTCAACAAAAACAAGACAAGTCTGAGACCATCACTACCAGAGGAAGCCAAGAAGATATAACAAGTCAATGTAATATGGTAGCCTAGATGGAATCCTGGCCCAGGAAAAAGACATGATGCATTAAATGAAGGAAATCTAATTAAACTGTGGACTTTAATTACCAAGTGTATGGATATTGTTACCTTAATTATAACGAATGTACCATACCAAAGCAAGAATGTTTCTACTAGGGGAAACTACAGGGCATATGGGAATGCTCTGTTCTATCTTCATATCTTCTCTATAAATCAGAAGTATTCTAAAAAAAAAAAAAAAAAGAAGTTACTTTTAGAATATTTTATATAAGCATGTGTATGTGTATATACATATATACAAAGGACATGGAAGTATCTCAAGGGATTGGTGGAAGATTTTGGACACTCAAGACTGGAAAAACCAGGTCAGGTTTCCCTACAGCACCACCTTTAGTGTGACTCAGCTCTGTCACGTCTCAGGCACCACATTTCTCAGTTCCACACTTTGCACTCTTCACAGACAGCCCATTGCTTCGGCCTGGGGAGGAGTCGAAGTCTGGAGCTACTCATCCTACCCAGCTACTCATCCTACCCCATCCTACCCAGGGTTCGTGTCGGAATCACAGCTGCCAAACTCGTGCCTGTGCATAGGAGACCATTTTCATAAAAGGAGGAAGAGCTGGGAGCCAGACAGGCCCCTCTCTGCTCTGCAGTTCCAGGTAAGATGGCAAAAGAGAAGAGGTTTAGCCAACAAAGTCAATGTCCTAAAACCCAAGGGCAGATATTCCACAGCAAAGGAGCAGCATCTTTGCCCTTTACACACACTAGAAAAATTCGGTGGCAATTACAAAATTTTATGAAATCAAGATTTACAAAAACTGCTTTCTGCAAAAAAATTGATTTTGTCCCCAAGGACTCAAGTTAACTCTCCTGACTTTTAACCACAGGGGCTCTTACTTTAAAAAAAAAAAAAAATTATATTTAGGGAAAGTCTACCAGTACTCACAGTAATTGGAAACTACGGATGTTTTGATACATTGATATGGTGGAAGGGAGACCAATCCAATGTAGGCCAGCTAGGAGTTTCACAGAATAGTTAGTGATTTAAGGATCACTGCCCTTAAACCAGCTCACATAGTCTGTGTCATGGCACCAAGTAGGAAAAGATGCCCTTCCTCAAGATGCTTCATTTCTGTTGGGAAACTATCATCATGGGCTGCTTTTGTTAGAACAAGACACTTCACAATCCTACCAGGATTTCATGAAAATAAAATTACAAATATGTGATACCTATGATGTGACCTTGGGTGCTTGTGTCCTGCAGAAGCTGTATAGCCATGTGCAGTCACTCTGGGTGCCACTGTCTGTTGTGAGCAAGTGTCAAAGTCTCTTACAGTCTTTTTAAGCTTGACCTTACTTTCATGTCTCGCTAGTCGCAAACCTTCCCCCACTCCCCGCGCCAGTGGAGTGAGCATTCCAACTGTCATGGGTAATCATTATTATATTTACCTTGGATTGAAATAGAGAATCTGACTCTTGGACTGATGCTACAATTGCACTTTCCTTAACCATCATGATGGGGATAAGAACGTCCATGGGGCTGGGGTGTTACAAACACTAAGTGAGAGGACATATCAAAGCTCGGAGCACAACGCCGGCCAGATCATGAGGCCTCCCTTGACACTGGGGTTCCTCCTTCCCGACTCACAAATCTTCCATGGCTCACCAGACCAGTCAGGAGTCTCTGTTGAAAGGCCTAGGGTTGTTTTTGCTCATTGAAGTGCTTTCAGATACATAGTTGCTCGTTTCTGTGTGCAGGAAGAGAGAATGGTTTTTACCTGCCTTGCTTCTGTGAAGTCAGATCCAAATTACACCATCTATAGACACGGTGTGGGTTTCCTCTTCACAAATGATATTGCAAGAAGCAGTTTATGACTTCTATGTGTTAGAGAACCAATTTCTAAATGGCATGTGATGAAGCTTCAGAAATTCATTTCAGAGAGGGGGGTGGGGTTATGGACATTGGGGAGGGTGTATGCTATGGTGAGTGCTGTGAAGTGTGTAAACCTGGCGATTCACAGACCTGTACCTCTGGGGCTAATAATACATTATATGTTTATAAAAAAAAATTAAAAATTAAAAAATAAAAGAAATTCATTTCGAAGAACTTTTTATCCTTAAAAAATATTTGCTTGCTTGATTTATCTACTCTGATTGAGATTACGTATCTTGAGTTAATGGTCTTATGAGTTACCTTGAAATAAAATTAAAACATAAATTCAGAACAATATTTAAATATGGAGAATTGAAAATGCCATTCATAAAAATATACATTTTCTCCATCTAAATTATTCTACCTGTGCCTTTCATTGTCTCAGGTAGGGAAACTGTATGTTTAAGGTACTGTGGGAGGCTTCTTACTTATATCCTCCAACCATACCTGGGTCATCTCTACATAAAGGGATGAGGCCACTGGAGGACAAAATATGAGAGATCAGCGTGAATTGGAGGAAGAGAAATGAGTTGAGCAAGAGAAATATACAGACTGACAAATACCTTGGAAGAGGGCCTTCCTCTTGGGGTTCAGGATGAATAAAATCTTTGAGGCAGCAACAAATTACCTATGTTTGGAGAAAAAGGAGGATTTGAGCTGGAACAGAAGATTTCTGTAGGGAAGGGTTGGAAAACAGTGAAATCACCTACATCACCAGGCTGAGATATTTGGACTAGATCTTAAGACCATTAGGGGTTGCCAGATATTTTTAGCTAGTGAGGAAAAAGGTATTTTAGGAAAACTTTATCTGATAGGAAAGAAAAAAGACTATTTCAAAATAAAATAATTGCAATTAATCTTATTTTATTTGTTATAATACTAGTGCAGAAGAGGACCCTTATAACAAGCCTACTTAAAAAAAATTATTGAAGTCACCAATTACTTATTGATACTGGGAAGGGGTCAAATTAAAATCATTGCAATGATTTAACACCCATTTCTCCCTCCATGCTCTTAATTATTCAGGGTGGGTCCCAAATCTTTGTTTCATGACTTATGACTTATAGTTTTAACTTTTCACAATTTAAAATATTTAATTTCCATCTCAAACCATCTGTTTCGGGGTGCCTGAGTGGCTCAGTGGGTTAAGCCTCTGGCTTCAGCTCAGGTCATAATCCCAGGGCCCTAGGATCGAGCCTGGCGTCGGGCTCTCTGCTCAGCGGGGAACCTGCTTCCTCCTCTCTCTGCCTGCTACTCTGCCTACTTGTGATCTCTGTCAAATTAATTAATTAATTTTTTAAAACCACCTGTTTCTCTGTTTTTGATTTTTTTTTTTTTAGCATGTTTTTTGTTTGATCGTTTTACTGTGGTTCATGGTAAAGGAGGGTCCCAGGAATGGCCTGTGGTGGGACTCTTCCCCTTCATGATAACTGAGAGGGCAATCCTAGGGAAGGCAGGGCTATGTACTCCAGGAGGAAGAGACCCGCCCTGAGATCTCAGGGCTCTGCCCCTTCTGAGATACTGTGCTCCGAGAAGCTTCCTCCCCACTCCTAGAGGACATGGGAAGCTCATCACTCCCGGAGTTTAACCCAGCCCAAAACTTGGATCTGGAAGGTCTGAAACCTTCGTGGTACAAGTAGAAACCAGAAAAAAGACCCGTCATTCAAACATGGAAGCAATTTTAAATACCACAAAAGCTAGAGACCAGGATATATCTTTGAGGCAGAATATTCTGGAAAACCAAGAAAAGGTTATAGATATGAAAATGAATGCCAACTGAGAAAAGATCTTTCTGTGCAATTGCTCCAAACATCTAACTTGCTCCAAGTTAAATATAAAGGTAATAGTAAAGACCTGTTAAGTATGTTACCTGGATTATGTCACTCAGTCCTCACAATAAATCCCATGGCGCTATATGTCACTATCACTACTTCACAGATAAGAAAACTGAGACTAGATATCAATGATAATAATCACTCAAATTTAGGCGATTAATAATTCACAGAACTGGGGATCAAACCTGTCTGCCTCACACCAAAGTCATACCCTTGTCTGTCACTCTCAACCCTGCAGATTAAATTTTCTTCACAAAGAAAGCTCAGTCCATTAAGCATCTACTCTTGGTTTTGGCTCACGTCTCAGGGTCCTGAGATCAAGCCTGGCGTGGGGCTCTACTCCCAGCCAGAAATCCGCTTGGGATTCTCTCTGCTCCTCCTCACTGTGCTCGCCTGTGCACACAGGCACTCTCTCCCTGTCTCTCCAAAATAAATCCTTTAAAAAACTATTTTTTTCTTCATAGACGTTTCTTAAAGAATTTATTTAGGGTCCCCTGGGTGGCTCAGTCAGGTAAGCATCTGCCTTCGGCTCAGGTCATGATCACAGCTTCCTGGGATTGAGACCCACATTGGGCTCCCTTCTCAGTGGAGAGCCTGCTTCTCCCTTTCTATCTTCGGCTTGTGTGGTCTCTCTCACTCTCTCTCTGTCAAATAAATAAATAAAATCTTTTAAAAAAAATTTATTTAGACTTCACTGTCCCTTCAACCCATTACTTGTTTTTGGAAGCATGTTTCTGTTTAGCTGTGAAGATACAGAAGACCAAAAAAAAAAAAAAAAAAAAAAAGAAAAAAAAAAGAAAAGAAGAAGAAAAAACCAAACCCACCTGCTTTTCTAAGAAACTTGGAGAGACCCTGGTTGCATTTTGTGCCAGCCGAGGGCCATGTGACAAAATGAATCACAGAGCCAGGGAGAACTCTAATCCTCCAAGTTTTGTAATAAGCCCTTCACGAAGGGACTTGAGAGCAATCTAGCAGGCAGCCGAGCCTGGAAAGGAGAATAAAAGTAGGAGAGAAGTGATGCGTGGAGACCTTGTGTTGACCAAAGTGGATGGGATAATTATAACCCATGTAAAAGCTGAAATGTCTTGTAGTCCCTGTCCTAAAGAAGTAGTATTAAACTAACCATAAGTTCAGAAGCTGAGCAATTAACATTCTTCTTTAAAAGAAATGCCCATGACTCAGTGGTAGGTAGGACAAAGGAGGCAAGAAGTTTTGCACAACAAAACTTTGAAAAATCCTCTCTTCCATCTCTAATAGCCATTTTATATTAAAACAAAAAAAAATGGTAGTCGGTCCCCAAAACTTTCTCTGTCATTGTCAGGTGTCCTTTGTGGATCTTATCTCTCCCTGTCACTGTCTCTTTCCTTCAGTTTCTACTCTGTGTCCTTTCCCATGGGTAAAAATTCTTCCTAGAACATATCCCTGTAACTTCTTCATTTTCTGTTAACTCAAATCCTATACTGTAAAATCCCAGGAACGAAGCTGGAATGGTTCGAATTCCCTTTAGCAGGTATGAGTGGAAAGCTATGACTCATATGCCAACATGACCTGATGAAATCTGGGTTACTCAGTTCTGTGTATCATCTGAAGATCTCCTTCTGCCTCCATTTCTCTGTCAAGAAGTCCCAACCAATGTATGGTGACTATGGTTAATAATACTGTGTTGCATATTTGAAAGTTGCTAAGAGAGTAAATCTTTTTTTTAAAGATTTTATTTATGTATGTATTTATTTGACAGAGACACAGTGAGAGAGGGAACACAAGCAGGGGGAGTGGGAGAGGGAGAAGCAGGCTTCCCTCAAAGTAGGGAGCCCGACGTGGGGTTTGATCTCAGGACATGATCAAATGTCCGGAGATCAGGTTTGTTCTCAGGACATTACATGAGCCAAAGGCAGACATGTAATGACTGAGCCACCCAGGCATGCCCAAGAGAGTAAATTTTAAAAGTTCTCATCACTAGAAAAAAAATTTTTGTAAGTATATGGTGACAGATGTTAACTAGACTTACTGTGATGATCATTTCACGATACAGTTGACCCTTGAACTATGCGGCTGTTAGGCACACTGACACCACACCCCCCACTCAAAAATCCACATTTAGACTTCCTGGGAAGATGAAAGAGTAGGAAAATCTTGAGCTCACCTTATCCCATGCATACAACTAGATAACACCCAGAACAATGTGAGTAACCTAGAACTCGGCCTGAAGACTGGCAGACCAAATTCTCCACAGCTAGTTGTGCAGAAGAGGCCACAACAAAGAGGATAGGAAAGGCAGACACATGGTCAGGAGTTAAACAGACCAGTGTGGGACTGTCTCCAGGAGGGAGGGACACTTCAGGTGCGGAAAGAAGAGTGAAACAGACCCAAGCACCAAGAATCCCACACTTGGAGAACACAAATCTCCATAACATTAGCCTTTGAAAACCAGAGGGGCCTAATTTCACAAGTTCTTTCAATCTGGGGGCTTAACATCTGGAACTTAAAAATCGCAGGCTCAGCTCTGAGACAGCCAGGAGGGTGACAGGAAACCAAATCCCTGCATAACCAACAGCCCCACAGAGACACACATCAAAGCAGGAGTTTAAAAAACACCTGGGGTATATGTGAAGGAGATTTACTTATAGATCTCGGAACATGTGCTGGAGGGACAAGGATCTTTAGGAGACTTCTCCAGGAAGAAAAGAGCTGGCTGGCTCCATTTCCCTACCCTGCCTCCCAGCCTAGATACATGGACACCTGTGGGAACCAGGGCAGCACCAACTTGCTCTATTTAGCTTGCTGACAGTGTGCTCTGCCCCCACATTCCCCTGCAGACATGCCCCCTCCAGCCAGGCCAGAACCTCTCCAAAGTATCTCCTGCCCCAGGGAAAGGAGATAACCACACACACCAGTCCGATGGTGGCCCTAGCTGTGGGCTGGAGGCGGACATCTGATCTGACTGGAGGCCCCACCCACCAACAGAAGCTTCTCAGGGGACAAAACAGGGAAAGTGCCCTGCAGGACCATGCCACTGCAGCCCTGGCAAACATTTGGTCTGACTCAACTCAAACCAGACTGGAACAAATCCTTCCCACAACAGGCAAGGAGACCAACTGCAAACAACTAGAGTGAAGGCAAACGTGACTCAGCCACAACAACAGGTTGCATACAACACACATAGGAGACACCCCTGAAACTCCAGGTTCTGAAGAACAGGGGTCATTGCCCTCCAGAGCACTACAGGATCTCTTCTTCATAAGGCCACCACTTTCAAGAGCAGGAGACATGGTTGACCTTCCTAACACTTAGAAACAGACAGAGACAAAATGAGAAGACAGAGGAATATGTCCCAAATGAAAGACCAGGACAAAAATCATAGCAAGAGAGTTAAATGAAATGGGGATAAGCAGTAGGCCTGATAGAGAATTTAAAGTAATGATCATAAAGATACTCCCTGAACTTGAGAAAAGAGTAGAGACCTCAGTAAGATCCTCAGCAAAGTTACACAACACATAAAAAAAAGAACCAATCAGAGAGGAAGAACTCAATAACTGAAACTAAAATTACACTAGAGGGGGTAAATAATAAGACTAGAGGAAGCAAAATGGGTCTGTGACCTGGAGGACAAAGTAATGGGAAAGCGATCAAGCCAAACAGAAGACAGGGAGGAAAATATAATAATCAAAAATGAAAATAGACTTAGGGAATTCATCAAGCATAATGTTTCACATTATAGAGATCCCAGAAGAAGAAGAAAGATAAAAGGGGGCAGAATATTTATTTGAGGAAATAACAGCTGAAAACTCCCTGAACCTGGGAAAAGAAACAGAAATCCAGATCTAGGAGGCACAGAGAGCTCCCAACAAAATCAACCAAAAGAAGCCCAAACCAAGATACATAGTAATCAAAATGGCAAAAAGTACTGATAAAGAGAGAATTAAAAGCAGAAAGAGTAAGCAATAACACACAAGGGAAACCCCACAAGGCTCCCAGATGATTTTGCAGCAAAAACTTTGTAGACCAGAAGGAAGTGACTTGATATATTCAAAGTGCTGAAAAACAAAAACAAAAACACCTGCAAACCTGGATATTCTATCCTGCAAAGTTCTCATTCAGAATAGAAGGAGACATAAAGAATTTCCCAGACAAACAAAAGTTAAAGGGATCCATGACCACTAAGCCAGCCCTACAAGAAATGTTAAGTTGGATTCTTTGAGTGGAAAGGAAAAACCCTTTCCTCTCTAAGAAAAGTAAGTATCACTTACTAAGAAAAGTAAGAAGCACAAAAGCAGTAAAATTAAGTGTACCTACAAAAATCAGTCAAGGGATTCACAAAATAAAAAAGATGTAAAATATAATACCATATACCTAAAACATGGGGAGAGGAATAAAGAATGGGTTCAAACTGAAGCAACTATTAATTTAATATAAACTGCTGTATGTATAAGATGCTATATGCAAACCTGATGGTAACAGAGGAGAGCAAGAGAAGAAAGGAACAAAGAAGAACTACAAAAACAACCATAAAATAATATGGCAATAAGTACATATTTATCTTTAATTATTCTGAATGTAAATGGACTAAATGCTCCAATCAAAATACACAGGGTCAGGGCACCCAGGTGGCTCAGTAGGTTAAGCATCCAAGTCTTAATTTCAGCTCAGGTCATGATCTCAGGGTTATGAGATCAAGCCCTGCGTCAGACTCCGTGCTGGGCATGGAACCTGCTTAAGATTCATTCTCTCTCTCTCTCTCTGTGTCTCCTCTGGGGGGGGGGACACAGAGTGATGGGCTGGATAAAAAATATAAGACCTATCTGTATGCTGCCTACAAGGGACTCATTTTAAATCTAAAGACACATACAGACTGAAAGTGAAGGGATGGAGGGGTTCCTGGGTGGCTTAGTCAGTTAAATGTCTGCCTTTGGCTCAGGTCATGATTCCAGGGACCAGGGATTGAACCCTGCATTGGGCTCCCTGCTCAGCAGGGAGTCTGCTTCTCCCTCTCCCTGTGTCCCTCCTCCCACTGGTGCATGCACGTGCTCTCTCTCTCTCTCTCACTTACTCTCTCTCTCTAATAAATAAATAAAAATCTAAAAAAAAATGAAGGAATGGAGAAGCACTTGTCATGTAAATAGGAGTGAAAAGAAAGCTGGAGTAGCAATATTATATCAGACAAAACACATTTTTTAAACAAAGACTAATAGGAGACCAAGGATAGTACCTAATGATAAAGGGAACAATCCAACAAGGAAGATAAAACAATTTTAAATATTTGTGTGCCCAACATGGGGCACCCAAATACATAAAACAGTTAATAACAAACATAAAGGTAGGAATCAATAGCAATACAATAACAGTAGGGAACTTGAACACCCCACTTACATCAATGGATAGATTATCCAAACAGAAGATCAATAAGGAAAAGTTGGCTTTGAATGACTTATTGGACCAGATGGCTCTAACAGATATATTCAGAACATTCCATCCCCAAAAAGCAGAATACACATTCTTTTCATGTGCCCATGGAACATTCCCCAGAATGGACTCAATCGTAAAAAAGAATGAAATCTTCCCATTGGCAACAACACGGATGGATCTAGAGAGTATAAAGGGAAATAAGTCCATCAGAGAAAGACAAGTACAGTATCATTTCACTCATATGTGGTGTTTAAGAAATAAAACAAATGAACAAAAAAAAAAAAAAAAAAGGAGACAAACCAAAAAACAGACTCTTAACTATAGAGAACATACTGATGGCTACCAGAAGGGAGGGGAGTTGCAGTGGGATGGGTGAGATAGGGGATGGGGATTAAGAGTGCACTTATTGGGGCACCTGGGTGGCTCAGTGGGTTAAAGCCTCTGCTTTCAGCTCAGGTCATGATCCCAGGGTCCTGGGATCGAGCCCCACGTCGGGCTCTCTGCTCAGCAGAGAACCTGCTTCCTCCTCTCTCTCTCTCTCTCTCTCTCTCTCTCTGCCTGCTTCTCTGCCTACTTGAGACTTCTGTCTGTCAAATAAATAAATAAAATCTTTAAAAAAAAAAAAGAGTGCACTTACTGTGATGAGCACTGAGTGCTGTGTAGAATTGTTGAATCACTATCTTTTGCCCCCAGGAATAGTAAAATCCTGTAGAGTAACTATACTGGAATTATTATTTTTTTTTAATCTTCATATAGCTATTGACTTCCCTGAAACTTTATTAATAGTCTACTGTTGACCAGAAGACTGATGGATAACACAAATAGTTATTAACACATATTCTGTATGTTATACATATTATATCCTGTTTTACCAAGAAAGTAAACTAGAGAAAAGAAAGTGTTATTAATAAAATCATAAGGAAGAGAAAATACATTTATAGTACTATACTGTATTTATAAAAAAAAAATCCATGTATAAGTGGACCCACACATTTCAAACCTATGTTACTCAAAGGTCAACTGTATATAGACATAAAATCACTACATTGAACACCAGAAGCTAATATAATGTTATATGTTAATTTTGCCTCAAATAAATCTTAACTCCCAGACAAAACTAGTTTTTGTCTTCCCCAAATACAAGTTCCAACCTTGAGAAGAACTGATGTTTTAAGAATTGTGAAATGGGGGCACCGGGGTGGCTCAGTCATTAAGCATCTGCTTTGGGCCTAGCTCATGATCCCAGGGTCCTGGGATCGAGTCCTGTGTTGGGCTCCCTGCTCAGCGGGGAGCCTGTTTCTCCATCTGCCTGCTGCTGCCCCTGCTTGTGCACTCTCTCTCTCTCTTTCTCACTATCAAATAAATAAAATCTTAAAAAGAGAGAGAGAGAGAGAATTGTGAAATGAGGGGCACCAGGTGGCTCAGTTGGTTAAGCATCAAACTCTTGCATTCTGCTCAGGTCATGATCTCAGGATTGTGGAATTGAGCCCCACATTGGGCTCCCCACTCAGCAGGGAGTCTGCTTATCTCTTTCTTCCTCTGCCCCTCCCCATGCTCACACATGCTCTCTATCTCTTTCTAAAATAAATAAGTAAATCTTCAAAAGAAAGAAAGAGAGAGAGAGAGAGAAAGGAATTATGAAATGACCAGGAGACAAGGGATGAAGAAATTTCATCTCCAGCCCAGGAGCTACATCAACCAGGGCTTGAGGACTTGGCTGCTGGATGGCTGGGGGCACTTTACCCCATCTCTCTAAGCCCTGCTGTCCTCATTTGCAAACTGGGATCTAGAGGTTCACGAAACAGATATTCACTGAATATCTCCTATATGCCATGTACATGTTGGGTTCAGGAGACAGACCATGAACCAAACAGAAAAAGAAATCTTGCCCTTGTAAGCATACATTCTGGTGGGATGATAACAGCCATATCTCCCTCTTAGGTTGTTTGAGAATTAAACAATAATAATGAACACATTTATGATGACTCTGTGCCAGGAAGAATTGTTAAGTACTTGGCACATTGTTTTAATTAAGGTTTCTTTGCTTTTTCTGTGCTGGAGTTCACTTGGGCAATCCAGTAGCGCCAACCAACTCCTTCTCAAAACAGCGTTTTTAAATGAATAAGAAAGTACACATGGGATAACCAGGGAAACAAAGTATGTGGAGACACAAAAGTTATATGGTAATAAAGTGCTTCTTTTTTAACATATTAAATGATGAGCTCTAGTGACAGGTTTAACAATACTGTAACTTTGAAAAACCAATGAGCTTAGATGTAATTAATACCCCTATTCAAGTTCACAGGCATCTGTAATGTCAATCCACTGGTTTGTAGACCCCAGGGTTAATTTAATCCTTGTTATAACTCTACAAAGTAGGTATTGTTATTATTATTCCATTTTTTTTTTAACGGATGAAGAAAATGATGTACCGGGAGGTTAAATGTCTTGCCAGTGGATATTAAGTTATGGGGCTGAGATCTGAGCCCATATTCTGGCTCCAAAGCCTGTGTTCTTACCACTACCCAGTGCATGGCTTAGCTCAGGGCTTGCCTCATGGTCAAGGTCAATAATATTAGCTGGTAGTTGGAAGCAGTAATTGCAATAAGTAGAAGCATTAGGAGGAGAGTATATCTAGGGGACAAAGAATAGATTGTACCAGCATTAAGAAAATCTTTAAAGGGAAAAATCTGGTAGGAAGCCATGAAATCTACTGTGTAGGATTCCGCGTATCCTGTTCTTCCAAGACCCATACAAATTTCATTTCTTTCTCTGCGTGATTACCCAATCCGGGACCCAATAGCTAAGACTTTGGAGGATGTGATAACATAGGGAAATGTTCTTGAGTCTACAACCATTTCTTCCTTTTAGTTGTATATCCCCCCTATCAGTTATTGGGTCTTTGCTACACTTCCAGTAGGCACTCTCCCCAAAAGACCCCGCGGACGTAAATCGGTGCTGCGGAATAAAAAGAACACTGTCGGTCTTTCAGAGGAGGGCTGCCCAGAATGAATGCAGCCGCAATTCTTCTCTGCTGACGTTTGCAAACGTGCAAAGTCAGAGGTCTGGATCCAATGTGGGTCCTTTGGGCACTATATAAATATTAATTAGCTGAAAGGTGTTGATAAGGTAAAGAAACTTACACTTCTCCAAATGGCGTCAGCCAACACTTCAGTTTCAGTGTTTTCAAGAAAAAGACCAACAATAGAGCCCAGATCCTTAGAAAGGCTTTCCTCCCGGGCTCGGTGACAGCCATCCCAGCTCTCTGTGACAGCGAGTCACCACCCACCCCCCGGCCCAGCCCCCAAAGGGGAATGGAGCAGAGTAAGATGATTCATCCCTTCTCCCAACTCTGCCTTGTAAAAGCATTTTTCTAATTGCCGGTCCACGGCCCATTTTTACTGTAACCGGCGCTCAGTTCCTTAACATTCCTCGGGCATGCTGTTCCCAAGAGCAAAGCAGAAAAGTGGCAGGAGGCGTCCTCGTCGCACCCCTGTAAATGCCACCTGATTCACCAGAGGGTTGGAGAACTCCAGCTCCCATGCTCTGTCTGTGCTGACATTCTGTTCGAGCCCAGAGGAAAGAAAAAGCATCAACACTCCGTTGCAAGAGATGGGTGCAGGGCTAGTGGTCACGAAGCCCAGAGCTCAGCCAGGGGGACCAAGGGTCTGGGGAGGACGTGGTGAGGTCACAGATGCCGGAGAGTCTCTGCACACATTCCTCCCCGGGCCACCGGCCTTGACTTGGGAAAACAGCCCATGTGACCCGCTGCACTGAAAAATACCACCGTGAACCTTCACAGATGGCTCCAGGCCGGGGGTAAAAATAGCTCCTCATACAGCACAGCCCAAACTGGGAGTCTGGGAGGCTTTGATTTCAGCTGGCCAAAAAGGTAAAAAATGTTTTCACTGAGCCATGAGAGGCTGCCTTATTTCAAATTCATTCAACTGTCCTCAGCAAAAGAATGAAAAATATTTGCAGATAGGGGGGGGAAAGTATTTGTCTTTTTTTTTTTTTCTTAAGATTTTTAAAATGTATTTGATAGAAAGAGACACAGCAAGAGAGAGAGGGAACACAAGCGGGGGGAATGGGAAAGGGAGAAGCAGGCTTCCAACTGAGCAGAGAACCAGATGCGGGGCTCGATCTCAGGACCTTGAGATCATGACCTAAGCCAAAGGCAGATGCTTAACCCACTGAGACTACCAGGTACTCCGGTATCTGTCTGTCTTATTTGACCATAGTGAGAAAACAGACAGACCAGCCTAGAAAGTCTTCAGTGCATGGACTCTTGGGAAGAGCCGAATAAAGAGAAAAATGAAAACCTGTGTTTTGTGTTCATTTTCAAAGACTTGGCTTTACAGAGTTAGTGGAGTCCTAATTGGTTTAATTACTTATTTTCAGCAAGTTGTTTCATCCATGTCCCCATTGTTCCACTGAGGTTTCTATTTTTACCCTTTGGGGGTGAATCACACTCTGACCACTTACAGACATGATTAGAACATGATTTTTCAAGTCAGAACCCAAGTGAAAGTTTGATTCCCAAACCAGAGCCTTGAGGCTCAGCACACTGGCAACCATTGTGCCCTGACATTATGTCGGCCTGTGTGCCCCAATTGTACCACAGAGTAGAGGTGATTGGAAGGGTTCCATGGACAAAAAATAGCTCAGATAATAACTCCTTACAAGATAAGAGGAAATAAATGGCATTTGACTTGGTGTTCCCTCAGTCCCCTGACCTGGTGAACAAGAAAATGCTTTTGTATCTTTCAGTTGTTGAAATTGATGCAATCAGTTTGCATCCAATCAGCAAAAGAAGTGTTTGTCTTCACGGACAGTGTTGTTCTGTCCTGAGAACCATGAATGCTTTTTCTTATTCAACTCAAAATTTCTAGTGCCTCATTAATATAATAGAGTCTTGATGCCTGGTTGATAAAAATTTCAGCTCTGTTGGATTTTCTTCTGAATTTTTTAATAAAAGGTAAAATTAAATCTGATTAGAACTTTCACCCACATGCAATATAAATAGGGTCAGTGTTCAAATTCACATCTTAAAATGTGTAGAGTAATTGTTCTTTTGGGTCCGACTTGCAGTTTTTAAAATTTGACTCCCTTGATATTGAACATAAATCCAAGTGTTGCCTTTTTCTCAGTGGGGCAGAATTTTAAATGACCTGGATTGAAGTGTATAAGTTTATAACAGCCCTGGTAGAATTCTTAGTTTTTTTCTGAGTGTCAGGAGCTTGTTCATAGTCAGTTCAGAGAAAAGAAATCTTGAGACTTTTCCTTAACCAGAGAGTGCTGTTTTGATTAAGAGTTGATTTCCATTCCAAATAGAGAAACTCATATTTTTTATCTTACTTGTCTATCTAACAGAAAAAGGTTTATATACTTTTCTCCTCCACTGGATGGATTTCCATGATTATAAATATAACTACGCATGTTTTCTTAGGATACCTTGCTCTTATCTTTTTAGCATTTACATTTTCTATATAGCTGGAATGGATTTTGGTAGGAAGTAGAAGTCTAGCTTTCTTTGATGGCTTTCCATTTGTCCAAATACAATATGGCACTGGTTTGAAATAGTTGTATTATATACTAAATTTACATATATATATATATGTATATATATATATACAGGCATCTCTTCTTCTCCATTATGGCTATTCTAGTTTTCACAGCTTTAGCCAATATATATTTTATATTTCCACATTGTTTTAGCCACTATAGTACATCACAATACATTTTATATTCATTATGCTACTATTAAAATGTATTATAAAGATACTGTTCATCTTTGCCATTCTTTTCCAAAATGGCTTTGGCTACTCCCTGAAACTCTTAATAATTTGTAGTTTCAAGTTTTCTTGCCTGCTCCCTCTCCTCTAATTAATTGGGATATCTTTTGATTTATTGATTAATTTAGATACTAGGAATACTCCAAAATGCTGCTTGTTCTAAAGCATACAAATCTTCAATATTCCTTGAATACTTCCTCATGATGTCTTCAGTTTGTTGTGTGACCCTCCTAGGATATTTTTTTGTTTTTTTTTTTAATTAGTTTAGTAAAGTACTGGTTTTTCCATATTACTTTAAAGACCAACTGCTTTAACGTATTTTTTACTATTTCTAAAAGTTTTTCAGCTGGATTTTCCTTAATAATGCAAAACTAAGTTATATTTGTAAAAAAAAAAAAGAAACATCAAAATATAGTTTATCAAGCTGTAGAGTCTGAAATGATGAGGTTTTGCTATAACAGAATATGGACATTTCTATACATCTTATTAAATTTAATAGCTTTACAGATTTTAACCTTGTCCAACAGGAACAAAATAAGTATCAGGTTTAGAGTGTATTCCCAGCTGACTAGCCAAAATTCTCTGATTATATCCACTTCCCTTCTCCCTTCTCTTTATTTTGGGTTGTCACTTTATGCAGTGAAAAGAGCAGTACTTCCTCTTTTCTGCCTAATTTTGGTGATATATGATAAATGAAACAATGAAACAAGGTACTAATAGCTTCCCAATAGACACTACACAGCATCCACCTAGCATACCTGACAGGACTCACCAATCAGAACAATGCCCACAGAATTTTAGTGTTGGTTAAGAATGGAGTAGTTTGGGGTGCCTGGGTGGCTCAGTGGGTTAAGCCTCTGCCTTTAGCTCAGGTCATGATCCCGGGGTCC